>NC_138874.1:93221627-93821627 GCF_965194805.1 Balaenoptera borealis
CTGTTTGTAGCTGATGTGCCGTTTTCGTGGTGCCCAAATTGGCTTCAGGTGTCTGCTCTAACCACATATACACTCTCTGCAAATTCTAAATTCAGTGTTATTTTAAAATACGTGGAATAAAACAGCTTGATTGGATTCTAAACCCATTATTCTCATTATCACTAGAATTTTGATTACAGTTATTTTTTAATTAATTAATTAATTTTTGGCTGCATTGGGTCTGATGCCGCGTGCCGGCTTTCTTTTTAGTTGCGGCGAGCGGGGGCTACTCTTCATTGTGGTGCGTAGGCCTCTCATTAAGGTGGCTTCTCGTTGCAGAGCATGGGCTCTAGGCGCCTGGGCTTCAGTAGTTGTGGCATGAGGGCTCAGTAGTTGTGGCTCGTGGGCTCTAGAGCACAGGCTCAGTAGATGTGGCATAAGGGCTTAGTTGCTCCGCGGCATGTGGGATCTTCCTGGACCAGGGATCGAACCCATGTCCCCTGCATTGGCAGGTGGATTTTTAACCACCAGGGAAGTCCCATAAATTTTCGAATGGCTGTAAAAATTAGTTTTAAGTTGATCACCTCCTTGGATCAAGATTTTTGTGGGTGGTGTTTATCAAACATTTGAAGAGATCACCGCTAAAGAGCCTTGAGGGGTATGGGGTGAGTGAAATGGGTGAAGGGGGTCAAAAGGTACAAACTTTCAGTTATAAAATAAATAAGTCCTAGGGAGGTAATGTACAGCCTGGTGATTATAGTTAATAAGACTGTATTGCATGTTTGAAAGTTGCTGCCGGAGTAGATCTTAAAAGTTCTCATCACAAGAAAAAATTGTAACTATGCATGGTGATGGATATTAACTAGACTTACTGTAGGGAGCATTTAACAATATATACAAATAGCTAATCATTATGTTGTGCACCTGAAACTAATATAATTATTTTAACATCTTTATTGGTGTATAATTGCTTTACATTGTTTTGTTAGTCGCTGCTATATAACAAAGTGAACCAGCTACATGTACACATATATCCCCATATCTCCTCCCTCTTGCGTCTCCCTCCCACCCTCCCTATCCCACCCCTCTAGGTGGTCACAAAGCACGAGCTGATCTCCCTGTGCTATGTGGCTGCTTCCCACTAGCTAGCTATTTTACACTTGGTAGTGTATGTATGTCCATGCCAATCTCTCACTTCGTCCCAGCTTACACTTCCCCCTCCCCATGTCCTCAAGTCTATTCTCTACGTCTGCGTCTTTATTCCTGTCTCGCCCCTAGCTTCTTCAGAACCATTTTTTTGAAACTAATATAATTTTATCTGTCAATAAAAAAAGATCTTTGAATAAGAATTGCCTGTGGTCATTTCATGCAAAAAGTCTGATGTTAAAAAGCTGTGCTCACCAAAGCAAGCTCAAGTTTCTCATTTTAAGAAGTCTGGGAGATTCCATTTGGATGTTTTATACCAATTCAGTATTTAATGTCTTTCCTAATACTTTGTATTGCATCTTCCCTCTTAGTCTCATAATTATATAAGATCAAGAAGATGTAATTGCTTTTTTTCCCAACAGACTCTCTATAGGTGTCTACAAATCCCCTAGGTTTGCCCCAGTGTCATGTACCAAGGTTACCAATGTCACGATGCACCAGGATGTGAAGAAGGTTAGGAAGCTCCCACCTGGCTAATCCAGGATAGTCTCCCCATCTCAAGCTTTTTAACAGAATCACATCTGCAAAGTCCCTTTTGCAGGTACCACATTCACAGCTTCCAGAAATTGGGGGCCCTTGGTGGACCCTGGGGGCCCATTATTCTGCCTACTGTGGTAGGGGTGTTTGGTAGTGTACTTAGCAGTGCTTTGTGTCTTCTTCACCTCTCCCCGTAAATCCTAGAGCACGACTGCGTGTAAATGGAAAGCAGGATGTCACAACGCTGCTCAGGCTTTTCAATGCATTGGTGGCAAACCCAACCGCAGCCACTGCTGTGGGGTGTGCACCACCCCCTTCACCTCCTGCCCTCAGGAGTGTTGTCTGGGCACCAACTCCACTGGTGAGTCCTCTCCTCCTTGGAAGAGTTAAGTGTCATGAAAAGCAGCATGCAAAGGGGGCCTCTGGAGAGCGGACGCCGTACCCTTAGGAAAACGCCTAATTTGCGTAGGACGGCATGAGTGTGTGGTACTCAAGTGGGCACTGCCGTCTTCCAGCAACTGTGGGAGCACCCAGAGAACAGGGTGGGGCAGGAGGCAGGAGCCATCAGCCAGATGGGGCTGCCGGGACAGCTCAAGTACTGTCAGGCTGTGTTATCCGAGGTATGAGGGCTTTGACTAAGAAGGATACAATGCTATTCTCTTCTGCATCAGCCAACCTATATTGGAGGTTGCATATTGTGGCTGAAAAATGGTAGTGTTCCCCAAATATTCCATGTGCTTCCTTACAATTCCCAGCCCCTGTTCCATGTAGGTTGTGGCCATGAGATTGAGTTCTGGCATAGGCCCCTCACCTCTGACTATTGTCCCCGCTCTTTTTCATTCCTGTCTCTCGGACCCTGGACACCAGTGTAACAGGTGCCTCTGAACCCCACCCATTCTGTTTGTTTTTGAAGTATAATTGACCTACAACACTATGTTAGTTCCTGTACACAGCATAGTGATTCGATATTTCTATACATTTCAAAACAATCACCAGAAGTTGTTACCATATGTCACCATAAAAAGATATTACACAATTACTGACTATATTTCCCATACTGTACGTATCATACCTGTGACTCATTTATTTTGTAATTGAAAGTTTGTACCTCTTAATCTCCCTTACCTATTTCTCTCCTCCCCCAAGCCCTCTCCCCTCTGGCATCCACCTATTTGTTTCCTATATCAATGACTCTGTTTCTGTTTGTTACATTTGTTCATTTGTTTTGTTTTTTAGATTCCGCATATAAGTGAAATCATACTGTATTTGCCTTTCTCTATCTGACTTATATACTCTCTAGGTCCATCCATGTTGTCACAAATGGCAAGATTTCATACTTTTTTATGGCTATTATTCCATATATATATATATATATATATATATATATATATATATATATATATATATATATATATATATATATACGTACATATGTATATCTCTCACATCTTCTTTATCCGTTCATCTGTTGATGGGCACTTAGGTTGCTTCCATATCTTGGCTATTGTAAATAATGTTGCAATGAATATAGGGAAGCATATATATTTTCAAATTAGTGTTTTTGTTTTTTTCAGATAGATATCCAGGAGTGGAATTGCTGGATCATATGGTAGTTCTATTTTTAATTTTTTGAGCAATCTCCCTACTGTTTTCCATAGTGGCTGCACCAATTTATATTATCACCAACAGTGCACAAGTGTTCCCTTTTCTCTATATCCTCACCAACACTTGTTATTGTCTTTTTGATAATAGCCATTCTGACAGGAGTGAGGTGACAACTCACTGTGGGTTTGATTTGCCTTTCCCTTGATGATTAGTAATGTTGAGCACCTTTTCATGTGCCTGTTGGCCATCTGTATGTATTCTTTGGAAAAATATCTATTCAGGTCCTCTGCCCATTTTTTAATCAGGTTGTTTGTTTTTTTGACATTGAGTTGTATGAGTTCTTTGTATATTTTGGATATTAACCCCTTATCAGATATATCATTTGCAAATATCTTCTATTAAGTAGGTTGCGTTTTCATTTTGTTGATAGTTTCCTTCTCTGTGCAAAAGAGTTTTAGTTTGATGCAGTCCCTTTGTTTATTTGCACCTACCTATTTTGTCAGCACTCACCTCTACTTTTGAAGGCTGCTCATGGCACACCTGAGACATTTGACCCAAAGCAAGCTGGAGGTGCCGCAGTTAGGGTCCCCAGCAATGACAATAAACCCTCCACCTTCCTCCCCCCTGGGTCAGGATGACTGTGGGGCAGGGGCTCCCAGAGTTTCCCACAGCGGTGACTGACCAGCTCCACACCCCTTGCAGGCTTTCTTCCCTTTCCTGTATCACTTTCCCTGTTCCTTCCTGGTGTTTCTTGGGAGCAACTTCCACATAAACGGCTTCCACTCACTTCCTTGTCTCAAGATCTGGGGAATGCCATGTGTCTGGATGGCGGCATCCCAAGATGGGGGAGCTTCCATCAGCTGGGTCCCCAGGTGAGCAGGGGAGTCTCTCTCCTCCCCACCTGCCTCCCCTGTTTACCTGCCTCAGACTTTGCCTGAGTGAGAAATATGTCTTTGTTGTGTTAATGCACTGACATTTTGGTTTTGACTGCATTTTATTTTTACATCTTGGTTTAATCTGACAAATACAGGGTGGTCTGCTCTAAGCATTTATTTTAAGCAGGACACCGACAAACAAGAGCACCCAGAGTCCATCCCACCTCCCAAATATCTCTAATCTGTCATTTCTCTCCTACCCTCACCCAGGCTCCGTCAGCTCTTCCTGCCTTCTACAGTGCATACCAGGCCCCTATCAAACTGTTCCCAGACTGTGGACAGTGTGATCTTTTTACACATCTGATTAAATTAGTGCATACTTAATTCCCTTCAACGGTTGAAGTCCAACAGTCCTTAACAGGGCCTATATGGCCGTGTGAGAGCTGGCCCCAGGACCACTCTCCTCCCAATGTCTACTCTCCAGCTCACATGCCTGATTTCAGTGCCTCAAACAGGATCAACCCCTTCCATCTCAGGACTTTTGCACATGCTTTGCACACTCCTAGAATGCTTCTCCGTCTACTCTTCATCTGAGAAATTCCTGTTCATCCTTACCATCTCAGCTTAAAGGCTCTTCTTGAGAGAAGTTCCTGAATACTCAGCTTAGTTGAGTCCTGCTGATACAGGTTTTGCTTTTTTGGGTTTTTTTTGCCGCACCGCGTGGCTTGTGGGATCCTAGTTTCCTAGTTCCCTGACCAGGGATTGAACCTGGGCCCCTTGTGGTGGAAGCGCAGAGTCCCAACCACTGGACCGCCAGGGAATTCCCTGATACAGGCTTTCATGCCCCCCACCCCAGTCATGTACTTCCTCTTCACAGCACCGATTTCAGTTAATTACTTGTTTTGGAGGGTGTGTTTAATATCTGGGGCTCCCATTGGACCATAAAGGCTGAAGGCCAACATCTGTTTTGTTTTACTGTTATGTTCCTAGGGCTCAGCACAGTGTGCCTGGTTTGGTAGGTGCTCAGTTAGTAAGTGCGGAATGAATGAATGCATGAGTAAGAGAATAAAGGAGAAAAGTGTGTCTTGGACCAAGATAAACTTGGGAGGAAGCAGGAATTCGGACACAAATAGGATATTACAGCCCTCGCCACTCTGGCTCTGGGCTTGCCTTCAGGGTTGGCTTCTGTGAGCATAGTGGGGAGGGCTGAAGAGCAGTTCCTCCTTTATGTGCAGGGGCGGTGGGCAGGAAGGGCTGGTGCACATTCAAAGCTCACTGCCATGGCAACAGCCACCTCCACTCTGCTACCACTGGCCATCCTAGGCCATCTCCCACTGCTCTTCTCTGGACCCTCAGGGCCACTCTCCCTTTCCCGTAGCCCCTCTGCCCTCCCCGTGTGAGAGTTGATCAAGGCCCAAGGAGAGGTCATTTCATTTGGTCTCAAAGAGTTGGGCAGAGGTGGCCTCTTGGCAGAGAAGTGTGGATTCCTCTACTCCCATCATAGTCTTTGGGTCCTGGTGCCGTCCTCCATATCAATATCCTAAGTTGGGGCAGGCTCCAAACCTCCCACTCTTCCTTTATTTATTTATTTATTTATTTTTCATACGCTTTTTTTTTTTAAAAGGAATTCCTTTTATTATTTTTTATTTATTTATTTTTGGCTGTGTTGGGTCTTCGTTTCTTTGTGAGGGCTTTCTCTAGTTGCGGCAAGCGGGGGCCACTCTTCATCGTGGTGTGCGGGCCTCTCACTATCGCGGCCTCTCTTGTTGCGGAGCACAGGCTCCAGACGCGCAGGCTCAGTAGTTGTGGCTCACGGGCCTAGTTGCTCTGTGGCATGTGGGATCTTCCCCGACCAGGGCTCGAACCCGTGTCCCCTGCATTGGTAGGCAGATTCTCAACCACTGCGCCACCAGGGAAGCCCCCACTCTTCCTTTATAATGCTGGGTGGGGTAGGTATCCAGGGATTTATCTGACTCCCACCCATCTGCTTTGCCGGGACCACCTCCCTGGATGATCAGTCTCCTGCCCTGGACAGTTACCAAGAACCTATGATTTTCTCCTGGTCCCCTACCTCCTGGCTTCCTCTGAAGCTCTGGATTTACTGCTCATCCTTCACCCATCTTGAAATTCACTCCTCCCTGGCATTATTCTGGACACTTTGCCTCTGTGATTGCTTCCCTTTCTTCCATTTGCTGCCTCCTCTTTCTTCTCCAAAACTCTAAATGTCTCGGTCCTTCCTCTTCTCACTCAGCCTCTCTCTCTCTTGCTGGCCCTACCATTCCAGCAGCTTCAGGCATCACTGCCATGTGGATGAATCCCGAGTATCATCCCTCCTCCTGACTGCCCACAAGTACTTGCCTGTAGGATAAACTCAAAGTCCTGAGCAAAACCCTCAAGGCTGCCACCGTCTTCCCCTTCTCATGCAGAGCTGCAGCTGCCCAGGCTGTATGAGACAGGGGACTTACGCAGCCAAAGCCACTCTTCCAGTACATTTCTGCCTTGCCCAGCTGCCCACTGTGTCTCCCAGAAGAGAGGCCCTGTGTATAGTGTGTGGTCAGGAGGACTCTCTCCCAGAGTTGGATGAGGCTAGGGGAATGAGCTTGGGCACCCACGAGGGCTGCTCTCCTGGGAGGGGAGCTGGTGGCATCCTCCCACCTGTGTCCCTCACCCCCGGGCGGGGTGGCATGAACTGTACCAGGCATCTCTCTCTCACAGGATATGAATAAATGGTGGTGTGAAGGGATGATGGCAAAGAGGTTTGGGGTTTGAAACCATGTCATTTGGGGACTAAAGAGGGTAAGGACGAATTTGAGGACTGTCGAAGGCTAAGGATCCAAGAATGTCACTGGATGCAAGGCTCAGGGAGCATCTCTTGGTGGGACTCTTCTGGAGCAGGCTCCTCAGCCCTCTGGCCAAGGTCCTTCACTTTCGCCAGGCTGGACCACATGCCCTGCATTTGGTTGTTTGTTCACCAGGTCATGTCTTATCTTCCCTTCAGACTGGAAGCTCCACTAAGATTGGACGATGTCTGTCCTGCTTTTTGGCACTCTAGGCATTCCATCAATGTTTGTTGAGTGAACCAATGAATCATACACTGCCGCTTTCCCGACTCTTTGCCTTTGTTCTTTCTGTTTCCTCCTTGTAGGTGCTCTGCTCCCCCCTCCCCCCATCTCTCACTCCACTTGTCAAAACCCTCCCCATCCTTTAAGGCCCATTCCAATGAAGCCTTCCTGGATCCCCCAGCTTGGAGCCATTATTCTCCATGCTGAATCTCTGTGGCACCTGGCTAACCTCTATCATATCACACCTTTTGCTTTGGATTATAATGATTTTTTAAAAATAAATTTATTTATTTATTTTTGGCTGCATTGGGTCTTCATTGTTGCGCGCGGGCTGTCTCTAGTTGCGGCAAGCGGGGACTACTCTTCGTTGTGGTGTGCGGGGGTTTCTCACTGCAGTGGCTTCTCTTGTTGCAGAGCATGGGCTCTAGGCATGCAGGTGTCAGTAGCTGTGGCACGTGGGCTCAGTAGTTGTGGCTCACGGGCTTAGTTGCTCCGTGACATGTGGGATCTTCCTAGACCAGGGCTCGAACCCATGTCCCCTGCATTGGCAGGCAGATTCTTGACCACGGTGCCACCAAGGAAGTCCCTATAATGATGTCTATACCCATCTCTGTCCCTCTAGTAGACCGTGAGCTCCTTGACGGCGGGGCATATCATCTGTGTATCCTCTCTTCCCTACTCCCTGGCATAGTGCTTTCTATGCAGTAGGCACCTATAAGTGCTCAGTATAAGAAGGCAAGAGTATAGATTGCAGTCAGTGGCTTTTTACTGGTCCAGATGCCGCTTCCTTGCAGCCCAAGGTAGGGGCCCTGAGCCTCCTTTCCCTGGGCTGGAGTTCACCCCTGCTGACTGGGCCATGTCCAAGGTCTCCCTCCTCCCTTCCCCCCCTTCCCCCAATCCCTGCTAACACTTTGTCTAAATCTGTCCCCACCCCAGTACTATTTCAGACATTTGCATGGCCTGACCACAGCAGGGTGGGAGGGGAAACGCTGAGCTGCAGGGATTGTCCATCCTACAAGGTCCCTTGGCAAGCACCCAGGAGAACAGTGATTGCCCGATATGGAGGGGGCTGGGCTCCAGGAGGGCATCCAGGGGCCCCTGTGCTGCCCCCATGCCCTGAGGACCAGCAAAGCATGGGGTAAACCCAAGTCTATGCGTGTCTGTGGCCACCAAGCACTACTCTGCTGGTGGTGGCAATAACAGGATGCATGTGTGTGTGTGTGTGTGTGTGTGTGTGTGTGTGTGGTGAGTGAGTCATCAGGGAGGGGCAGAGACCCAGAGGAGCTCACAGGCTAGATCTCCCCCAGCCCTTCCGGTTTGGGCTGCTAGAGCTTGAGTGGCAGTTCTTCCAGCAAGATTTAACCCTGGTGTTTCAAGGGTCTTCACCCACACTTGGCCCAGAGGTTCTTAAACATTGGAATCTGCAGAGCCACCTGGGGTTCCTGTTCAGTGTGGAGATGTCTAGGGCTGCCTAGACACCTAATCTGCACCCTGATTTGCAGATCTGGTCCATACACCGTATCCCTGGGGAAATCCTTACCAGGATGCCAGCTTCTTGCTGAGGGCAGTGGGTAGATACCCCTGGAATGCCTGGTGAACGAGGCAGCCTTAGAAAGAGAGGCTAAGCTCAGGGGTCAGGCTGCAGGTGGCGGGGAGGGTGGCGAGTAGAGGGGTGAGGTAGGAAACATCTGCTAGCTGGAGGTGAGCCGAAGGCTGGGCTGGCAATGCAACTGCATCTTGAAGGGCTGCCCAGCCTTGGTGGGTTAGGAGTAGAATTGCTGGGACTTGGGAAGATGGGAGCTGGAAGGGTCAGCCCCCTTGCCATTCAAAAACCAAAAAATCCCCTTGCCAGGAAGATATAAAACGATTCATCTGCAGTAGTCAGCAAGAGGCACTAATTAGTACTTTTAAGAGGAACTCAACAAGCGGGGCTTGCTGAGCTCGCTCAGAAAACCTTGCTGGAGGCTGCAGGAAACCCAACCAGAGCACTGAAAACAAACACACACACCAACAGTCTAGAGGGGAGACTAATGTAGTAGCTCAGAGCAGACTCTAGAGCCGATGTCCTGGGATAAAATTCCAGCTCTTACACGGGTTACCTCAGGCAGCTTAACCTTTTATGCCTCAGTTTTCTCCTCGAAAAATTGGGACTAATAATCATCCTACTTCATTAGATTATCATAAAGATTAAATGAATTATATATGGAAAGAATTTAGAATAATGCCTGGCACATAATAAGCACCATACAAGCATGTGCTATTGTCGTTATTATTATTTTAAATGTAGAATCTGGACATCTAGGACCCAGAACCCATAGCAGATCTATTTAGACTCTTGCTACTCAAAATTTGGTCCACTGACCAGAAGCATCAGTGTCACCTGGGAGCTTGGTAGAAATGCAGTCTTAGCCCCAGTCCTGGATGGACTGAATCAGAATCTGCATTTAACAAGAGCCCAGGTGAACGGTGAGCACACTGTAGTTTGCGAAGCACAGCTTTAGAGCACACAGGGGGCCACACCCAGAAACTCGGCCAGAGATTGGGCTATTTTGGGGAAGGAGGCCAACAGGGGTTAGGTTGCCCCGCCTTGGGCTCCCCATAGCCTGGAAAGCCCTCAGACCCTTGTCAGAGCGGGCATTTTACGTGGGGACACGGCCAGGGTCCTTACAGTTCTCTGAGGCTGGAGACCCCACCTGGCCAGCTCCTCGCCCTCCCCTCTGCCCAGCCAAAGGTATTGAGACATCGCTTAAGACCCGAGCAACTGTGTGGACCTGGAGCAGAGATATCACTCCTCTAAACCACAGACATATTTGAATCCTTATCATTTGCAGATGTGATTAACAAAGCTCTCTCATTTGGCCTCTTACAAGGTCCTCCCCAACCCCCACTCCAAATTTAAAATACTTGTGTGAGTATTTTACCTGGAGGAGCATTTAGTGTGACTGATCATTTACAGCTGAGTCAGGACTTAAACCCTGGTCTGACTGAGAATTCTACACTCTTTCCAGGGAACTAGTGAGAGCCTACAGTGTTTACATCCGTAGGAGACATCAAGGTGAGGAGACCAAACCTCCATTTACTTTGCAGGAGAAACTGAGGCCCAGAGGGGAAGGAACATGGCCAAGGTCACAGTCTGAAGCATCCTGAGCACTGGTCCTCTCTCTGCCACTCCACGGGCCTGCATCTGCCACAAGCCTGTCCTGGCACCCCAAAGTGCTGGGTTGTAGCTCCAGTGATGCTCTGCAGGTGGTGGGTTCATGTAAACACTTTTTGGGGAACACAGCCCAGGCTGGGCTCTGGGAGTGGTGGAGGTGGAATCTGGACCCTGGGCTGGGGATGGGGCTGGGGTTTGTCTCCAGGATAATGGATTCTGTGCCCTGTGGGGAGCCGGACATTTGGGGAGCCGGCATTGTAGGGAGGTGGATGAGGGGGTTTGGAGGAATGGCACTTCAGATCCCTGCCTGGCCCATTACAAACTGTGACTTTGGCCTTGTGAACTAAACTCTCAGAGCCTCAGTTTCCTCATCTGCAAAATGGGATGATCATGATTGCATCCACCTCATAGGACTGTTTTTTTTTTTTAAACATCTTTATTGAAGTATAATTGCCTTACAATGGTGTGTTAGCTTCTGCTTTATAACAAAGTGAATCAGTTATACAATATGTTCCCATTTCTCTTCCCTCTTGCCATAGGACTGTTTTGAGAATTAAATGAAGTAATGCATATGAAATGCTTAACAGTGCCTGACACATATGTGCTTAATAAATGGTAATTAGTATCATATTTCTGAGGAGTGGGCAGAATGTGTGTATGGGGTGGTGGCAGGGTAGAGCAGTCTATCTCCAGTGTTTTCCTGCCATCCAACTTGGGGATGAGCCTAGTGGACTCCCGGAGGGTATGAGCACCTGGCATCCACCCTGGGGTGAGTCAGTGCTGATGGCAGAGTCCCCACGTCCTAAGGCCCAACACTGTCCTGTGTATGGGTCACACTCCTGATCTCCCCAGGGACCACATGCTCCATGGTTGTGCCTACAGCACTGGGAGGGGCTTCAGGAAACCATTTGTACCTCCTCACCCCAGGCCCCTCGGAACCGATGCAGGACATTTCCCAGGGCTGGGAGAGGACCACCCGAATTACCTGTGACAGGCACCGCAGGTAGCGAGACACTGCCTTCCGAGCGGGGCTGTCCCTGACCAGCTCATCTTCCTTGCAGGGCACTTGGGCAGAAAGAGCTGCACCTGGCTGGGGGTCATGTTGGCAAAGTCTAGAAACTTATCGGGGTCCACGGAGCTGCTGAAGGCACACACGAAGCACTTCCCATTGAGGAGAGCCAGCAGGATCCAGACAAGGGGGGCGGCCAGTGGTCTCTGCAGCACAGAGGAGAACATATACCTGGGAGCAGAGGAAGGAAGGGGGCACAAAGGGCAGCCAGAATTCAGCTGCAGCAGGAAGGCTACAGGGGAGATGCAAGGACGGACTTCCCAGGAGGGGGGATATCCCAGGTGTGATTACACCAAAGGAAGGGCTACAGGTCCGAGCAGCAGAAGGCAGGGAAGAAGCAGGGCTGAGGGTCCCGGGAGTCTCAGGATTGGAACACTGGGGAGCTGGTATTCTTCCTGCTCTAGCTTTCTGGCAGACTCTATTGGTGCCCTGCCCCGGCCAGAAGCATCTAGAGCTTTGGTGGGTAGTTCCTATTCACATGGAGGGCCTGAGAGCTTCTGACCTCAACCACCTGCATGGCTCTGCCTGGGGCTTTGGAGGAGTTTCTGCTCCCAGAGGCGCAGGCTGGAAGCGCTGGAGGGTTCATGTCCCCAAATCAACCTTCAATCCAAGAGGGCAGGGCCTGGTGGATAAGAACCCCAGCCCAGTGGAGCTGTACCCACTAGACCCCAGAGGAAAAGGTAAAGGGCACACTTAGTGAATGTGACCCTCCCTGCGTGGCTGAATCACAGGGAGCATGGAACCCCTGGGGAATGTGAAACAGAGGCCGCTTGTGCACAGAATGCAGATGTTTTTAACTTGGGTTGTATACAAAAAATAAGATGATGTGTGCTGGCTAGGTGTGTGTGTGCAAGGCCAACGAATTATAAATACGTTGTAGGCAGGGGCGGATCCAGCATTTTCTATGGGGGCAATGTGGTTAGAAGGTGGAACCCAGGACTTGTTATGAAGTTACATTACATACCCTTGAGAACACCTCAGTTGTCCATATCAAAGAATAGGGGAGAGGAGGAGATGGTGAGTGAGCTAAAACCCACCAAGCCCCTCCTGCCACTGCCCATGGATCTAGAGCACTTATTTTGTCTAAAACAGTCAGGGCAGCAGTTCTGGCTTAGGCTGTGTTTGAATCTGAGCCTCTTCTTCGCTGTGGGAGCTCAGCCTAGTGAATCATCCTCTCTGTGCCTCAGGTCCCCCATCCTTAAAAATGGGTCCAAGACGGGAGCCGACCCAGGGCCGAGGTGAGAATTCAGAGGTGCTGCACACACAGCACTTGGCACAGAGCTTGGCTCCCTGTGGGCCAGGGAGCATTATGAATCGCTAAACTCAATCAGCTGATCAGGGCACCGACCAGACGCGAGGCTCTGAGGACACTGTGATACAGCAGATGAAGTCCTTGCCCTTGGGGAGCTTGCAGGAGGGGGTACGCAGCCTTCAAGCCAACGATGCCTCTCGTACGGCAACACGGCTATGCACGTCATGGGATGGTCCTTCACGCATGTGGGGAGTTATAATCCATGGCCAGCATGACAGATGTGACCTGGATAATTCTTGGGAATCCTGTATCATTCATGCGTCTCCAGCACTGGGCATGGAAAGGTGACAGATGGCAGGATCAGAAATATCGGTTTCCAGAGTGGAAACTGGCAGATCGGTCTCTGTGAACTGATGATGCCTTGGTATCATTTCCTAGGGGAAATTAGGGTGCCTATGGGGGTGGGTGGGGGAGTTCTGACAATACCCACGGGGGTCACTGGGATTTTGGCACCTGGCAGTGCCTGTGTGGTTGGGAGAGCCCCTGACAATGCCCGCGGGGAGCTGGGTGGGGTGGGACCGCACCTGATGATGCCTGGGTCCTTCCTTCGGTGCCCCGCAGGCCGGCGCCACTCCTCCACCATCACCACGGACTGCCGGTTGGCCAGGAGGCCGCAGAGGAAAAGGGCAACTGGGGGCTTGAGCAGCAGGCCCAGGCCATAAAGGGCATTGTAGCGCGCCAGGCAGGGGCAGTTGAAGTCGACGGAGGAGTACAGCTTGACTGTGACCGCGGCCAGCAGCAGGCAGATCCCGTTCATCACCGACTCGGAGCTGGGCTGGAAGTGCTGGAAGAGCGTGCGGAATTGATCCGTGGCCGGGCCTGGGTAGAGGGCAGCTGCGAGTGGCGAGTGGCGGGCGGGCAGGGAGGTTTCAGCTGCCTTCCTGGTCAATGCCAGCCGCGCTGGGGGTGAGCCCGGGCCTGCGGGAGGTTCTTCCTTGTTTTCCAAGGGCCTGAGGGGACAAGGAGGAGGCAGTGTCTAGCCAAGGAATGTAGGGCAGAGCAGGCTCTCTCCACGAAGGCCCCCTGGCCAGCCCGACTGCCCCCCACTGCCACTCCCCTCCTCTCTGGGGGGGATGAGTCACTGCTCTGGGACCAGCCAGCCCAAAGCACCTCTAGGCAGATGGTCTCCACCCTGTTCCTCCATCCCTCCCCTCTTCAGGATTTGGATACTGATGGCTGACAGCTGGTGGGGCTTCCCATGGGGGGACAGGCAAATTCTGGGTGTGGTAAGGCCACGGCACTGATGGAGCCAATTACATTTTCTTGTCTTGGTTAAAAACATGACCTGACTCAGCTGAGCCCAGGGAGATTTCACGTTGGCTTTCATGCTGGGAGGAACCACGAGGGGCGCCTTACCCTACCCGAAGCTTTCCTGGAAGAGAAGTCTCTTGAGGAGAGTTTAAACCATGTTTCAGTGTTTGCCAGGGCTGTGGAATGGAAGGGCTTCCAGACAGAGGGTACCGTCTGGGCAAGGGCATGGAGGTGAGAAGCAGCCAGGTGTGGGTAGGCAGTTTGGGGTTGCTTGAATGTAGTGCCAGACAGGGGGTGTCGGGAGAGGGCACAGGGGGTGCTCAGTGGGTGCCTGCAACACTTTCCTCCACTTTATTCTGCTGCCCTTCAGCTCTGGCCACCGACTGGCCCAGGTATCCCTAAAGCACAGCTCCCACTACATCACTCCTCTGCTCAAGCGTGACCAGGGCCCCCTCAGCTTCCTTAGCCTGGCGTTCAAGGCCCTCCTAGCCATACCCAGACATGTCCTCCCACCTCCATGCCTCTGCTGATGCCTCCTCCCCCTGGAGAATCCGTGCTACTTCCTCCCACCTGCTCTTCAAGAGGCAGCTCAGATGCAGCTCTTTCACCAAGATGCCCCTGGTGACCTCAGCTCCGTGGGAACCTCTCCTCCCATTTGGCCCTTGGAAAGGCCGCCCCAGCCTGCTGCTCCTCTCTCCCAGGTGTGGAGGTGGATCTCCCAGCTAAGACGGGACCTGCACCCACACCTGCCCGTCCCTGAAGCCTCCAGCAGGGTGCCAAGCAGACTGCAAGGGTGGCAGATGTTTGTTCTCTGTGACGTTGACACTCAGACCCCCTTTTTTCATCTCTAGCTCTGTCCTCTCTGCCCACTCCTTGACCTGTACCTGCCTCCCTGTCTGCTCCTAGGAGGTGAATGGACTGTAGGTCCTGCTCTTATCTCTGTCTCTCTCTTATTCTGTCCCTCTTTCCATCTCTAACTCTACCTTTCTCTGTGTGTGTGACTCTCTGTGTCCCTCATTGTGTGTTTCTGAGTCTTTCTGTGTGTCCCTCTGTCTCTGTCCCTCTCTCTGTGCTGTGGCCTCTTCCTATCTATCTTTCCCTCCTCTCACCTGCAGCCCGCCCCGTAGCACCCTTGTCTTACTGGCCCCCGGTCCTGACACTGGCAGCCTGACTTGGTGAGCAGAGTGGAAGCGGCCACAGGAGCCCAGGGCTCTGTTCCTGGGTCACAGATCCATGGGCTTGGCCTGGAGCCTGGGCTGGGGGTGGGTGAGGCTCGGGCTCCTCCTCAATCTTCATCCCTCCGGCTCTCTCACTCCTAGCCCAGCGCTACCCTTGAACACAGGAAAACCTCAGGGACTGGGATGGCCTTGACCCTGCTGGGCCCCTGCCCTGCTCCATCCGGCCTGGACCAGTGGGCACCTGGGACTCCCAGTGATGCCATCAGCAATTCCTCAGACCCCGGGTCCTCACAGTCATGAGTGCCACTCCCCACCCCCAGCCCTCTGGAGCATGTGAGGTAAGCGTCCTTCTGGATCCTTCCCGACCCAGAGGCCCAGCAACGCCCTCCGGTCTCCACGGAGCCCGCCTGGACTGCAGCAGCTGCACTGACCACCCTTCTTCCCGTATTCTCAAACAACTTGTAGAAAATGGAAATGTCGCCATCTTTTTTTTTCTGATTAAACACACCATTATGAAACATGAAAAAATATCTAATATAAAAGTATCCCCATGACTGCAACCCCCCAAGTCTCCCTGTCACTGCATCAGTGTGTGTCCTTCCAGACTTGTTGCTGCCCACACGGGCACGTGCTGGCTGGCCCGCCTGGGAATCCTCGGGAGACTGCCAGGGACGCTGCGAGCGAAGCACTGGGTGCGCTGCTCGCCCAGGAGCCCTGGGGTTGCTGAGGAGAGGCAGCTCAGGCTGCCTCTGGGACTCCCACCTGAGGCCAGTCTCTCTCTTCTCTTAACCTTCACGACACAGGACTCACTGTGTCTCCGTTCCTCTGAGAGATGACAGCCCAGCAGCTTGAGGGACCCGTGGGAGGTGCAAATGAATTTTGTGTAGATCACTTAGCCTGTATTCTAAGTCAGACCATCCCCAATATGTCCTGCAAACTTCCTAAGTATCTGTGCAGTCTCCACCTCCGACGAGGTAGCGACAGACGGAAACCCGGAATCCCGGGTCTTAGATCTTATCTGTATTGTACCCAGTCCGTGTGCTAGTCCAGGTCCTGTGAAACAGGATGATGTGTGTGCGGGAAAGCGGGGAGGGAGCGGGAGAGGGCGGGAGCGCCGTCAGAGGCAGCGAGTGTGACTCTGCGGGGAGGAGAGGTGGGGGGTGTACTGGAGAAGCCCTTCAGGCCGCTCCTTGTCCTGGGCTTCTAACTAGCAGAGAACCGCCAGCACCAGCACAGTCCTGGCGCGGGGCCTGGAGAGGCGGGGGTGTTTGTCCCAGGTCACACAGCCTGGTGGGGACAGGGCCAGGAAGGAAGCTGGGCTCCTCCTCTGTGCCTTCCAGCCCTAGTCACCCTCTGGGCTGCTGGCAGGAGAGGGAGCTGTCCCGCCCAAGACCCCTGCTTCTCAACCCTGAACCCCAGGGCTGGGCCCCGCACTGAGCACGGAGGGGGAGAGAAATGGGCTGGGTGGGTCTGAGCACCCCTCTCTCCCATTCTACTCTCAGGGAGAGGCGGGTGGCCAAAGGACCCCCAGCTGCTTCTAACCTAGGGATTTTTCCAGAAGAGAATGGACAGTGTTTCTGGGGGAACACTGCAGGAAACTGGGACAAGGTCTCTCCCAGGCCAGCCTGCTCACAGCTCCACCCTCTGGGAGGCGAGATGGCCCTGCCAGGTCAGCCTGCGTCGTGTGACTGCGCCGGCCCTTGCTGGGTATTTACTGGAAAACATTCAAGCAAAGAAAAAGGCAAGAAGGAAGCCCACCACGACTTAAAGGGCTATTACCTCTCGGGGTGAGCAGGTGGCTTTACATTAAGCAAAAATTCTGTATTTTCTAAATTGCCTATTTTATAATAATGATTTTTAAAATTTCCCAATAAAAATCATAATTATTTTTACTGGGAAAACTCACAGGAATTAAGGGACAAGGCAAAAGGAAGGAAGATCACCTTTTGTTGCCCAGAGGCTGGGCCTGATATACAAGGAGAGGCAGAAATCGAAGAAAAATAGGAGAAAGATTTATGTTACTCCTGTGTGTGGAAAGAATATTAACTTGTAGATCTGCTGCAGAATAATGCCTCAGATCAGATTTTCTCAACTCCCTACCCTACCTCGGGGCTCTGCAGCTGTGTTCTTCTGGATTTTTAATTCTGGGAAATTTTTTAAAAA
The DNA here is from genome assembly GCF_965194805.1 of Balaenoptera borealis. Lineage (NCBI taxonomy): Eukaryota > Metazoa > Chordata > Mammalia > Artiodactyla > Balaenopteridae > Balaenoptera > Balaenoptera borealis. The sequence goes on from NC_138874.1 coordinate 93,238,959, forward strand.
GTCAGATTTTCATTTTAATGCAGACTTAAATCTATTTAGCAGTTTTAAACACGTGTTAACTTGCAACTGGAAGATCTTTATACAGCAAGTCTTTGGTTTCTTTTTTTCTCAACTTGGGGTCTTGGAGATATATTCTTGGGGGTCCTCCATATTTTTATTTCCTTCGAAAGGAATCTGGGTATTTGAGAGATACTGGCTTGACTGTTCTTGGAATCCCTGTGATGGAGAGAGCTCCTTAGGACAGGGTGCCCCCTACTGGAGGAGTCAGTGTGTCTGATGTGTGTGTGTGTGTGTGTGTGTGTGTGTGTGTGTGTGTGGTGTGTAGCGTGTGTGTCCTCAGAAATACAGGCGTGGCTGTGTTTCTTCTTTCTGTATAGAGAGCACACTCTCCCCTGGGGTTTCTTCAGAAGGAAGACACTGGGTGCGTGTCCCACTTCTCTCTCAGGACTGGGAGGCTATTGTTCCCTCGCATCTCTGAGCTGTGGTGCCCTCTCTGTCCCTGAGAGAACTTTCTCTCTTCTACCAAATGACAGAGGCCTCTGTGGGATCCAGGGGACAGGCCTCTCTGGTCTTCTCTGGCAGACCTGGCTGAAAGCAACATGGCACTTCTGTGGGCTCCACTCTGGTGACTGTGTAGAGCCACATGGCCTCTGAGGGGCTGAAAAGAGAATGAAAAAAAAAGGGGGGAACTCTGATACATGGCATTGGAACAACTGGCTAATCATTTGGGAAAATGTAGGTGAATTTCTTCACAATCAGAGGCTAGGGAAGGCCTTTGTGATCAGAGCACAGAATTCAGTAGCTGTGAAGGAGAAGATGGATGAAGCGGGCCTCATAACTTCTGTGGGCAAAATGCCAATCAGCAAAGTGAAAATAACAAAAAACTGAAAAAAGGCATTTTCCACACACAAGCCACACAAAGCCCTATTTCCTTAATTTGCAGAGGAATCATATAAATCAATAAAAAAAGAGGATCAATCCTATGAAAAAATGGGCAAAAGATGTGAACAGGCTATTCACAGAAAAGGAAAGACAAGTGGCCCCAAATCCTGTGAAGAATGTAGTCCTCATTCTTAATTAAATATGTATCTGAACAAGCAGGTGCCTTTTTTTTTTTTTTTTTTTTTTTTTTTTTTTTTAAGCACTTTTTTTTTTTTTTTTTTTTTTTTTATAGCTACTTTATTTATTTATTTTATTTTTTTTTTATTTTTGGCTGTGTTGGGTCTTCGGTTCATGCGAGGGCTTTCTCTAGTTGAGGCAAGTGGGGGCCACTCTTCATCGCGGTGCAGGGACCGCTCTTCATCGCGGTGCGCGGGCCTTTCACTATCGCGGCCCCTCCCGTCGCGGGGCACAGGCTCCAGACGCGCAGGCTCAGTAGTTGTGGCTCACGGGCCCAGCTGCTCCGCGGCATGTGGGATCTTCCCAGACCAGGGCTCGAACCCGTGTCCCCTGCATTAGCAGGCAGATTCTCAACCACTGCGCCACCAGGGAAGCCCAGCAGGTGCCTTTTTAAACTAAGTTTTTAGAAACTAAAAGATAGATATTACCCAATGTTGCTGAGGGCTTAGGGAAATAGTCACTTTCATACACTGATGGTTGGAGTACAAATTTGTACGAATTTTCCTAGAACAATTTGGCAATATATTTAAAGCAAATATTTAAATATATGTGCCCTTTGACCTAACAATTACATAGCTCTGTATTTGCCCTATGGATAGATTTGCAGAAATAGCCAAGATAAACAAGCAAGGATGTTCATGATAGCTTTGTTTTAATAGCAATAAAACTGGAAACAACCCGAATTTCATCAATAGGGGATGTTTAATAATTTGTTTAAATAAATTATGGCACAGCCATAAAGTGGGATCTATGCAGTCATTAAAAGAATGAAGCAAATCTATGTGTGTTCATATGAAAAGAAATCTAATAGATTCTAAGTTTTTTTTAAAAAAATGTAGTTTAGTACACTGTGCATAGCATAATCCCTTCTGAGTAAAAATGATATAAATTTGTAAAAGTTTTGGTATTGTGCATACACTTTTTGCTGGAAGGATATATAAAAAATGTAGACAGTTAATACTATCGGGTGGTAGCACAGGGGAGACCTTTATTTTCTTTCCAGTTTATACCTTTCTGTGCTGTTTGACTTTTCAGACAATGTACATATGAACTTTATTTTAAAAAGATCAACAGAAGTATTCTGGGCAGGAGATTTATGGATTTTAAAATATGTTTCAATATGTAAATAGATAAACATTGAAAAAAATAGCATTGAAATATATGACTCACACAAAATAAAATAACCAAGTTCAAACCTTAACATTCTTCTACACTTTAATTTTTGGTTCTCACCCTACAGGTTACAGAATATGGAACAGTTGCATTGGTTCACAATACATTTTTAACTCCTTTCTCAGAAGAGGAAACAGATAAGCCTGGTTTTATAATATTTTCACCTTCTTCTTTTAAACATGACTAACAATCTATAAAAATGGATTTTCTGACCAAAGTGAAACGAAGTGGTTTCCAGACCCTGTGAGGGGGGCGGGTTTTCTGGTGTGGAGGTCCTGCCAGCGGTGGCATCAGACATGGATGTCGGGCCAAATGCAGAGACTTGGGGGCAAAAACAGGTGAGGTGCTCTTGGGGGAGGGGACACCCATCCAGCTGGAGTTTCTGAATTCTACTCTTATTCCATAAATACGAAAGTCAGAGTAACCCTGGGCACCCCCCTGTTCCCTGTTGCCTGCGCCCACAAGCTCATGAGACTTCTGAGACGTGTTTGGGAGAGCCCTGGGCCAGGAGTGGCAAGTCCCAGTTTTGAGGGTAATTGGGTGCATTGGCTGCACACCCTCAAGCTCTGGCCACATGACAACAGCTGTTCACTGGGCATCTGCAGAGCCCACAGCTAGGTGCTGTGCCGGTGCTGGGCACGCACAGGTACCTACCTCAGGTACCAGACGCAGGCAGTGGGGCATCACAGTGCGAGCTGGGGCTTTCTGAAGAGGACCTCCACTTGCCTGAAGTTTGGGGAGTTTCTCTCCGTCCTGGGAGAGAGTGTCTGTGATGGGGAGGGCTCTTCTGCTGGAGATCCAGTCTCAGGATGAAAGATGAGAAAGTGGCTTCAGTGAAGCAAACATGCCCAGAGGGTAGCATCTGGGTGGCTAAAGAGTAGGGCTAATTCTTCACTGATATATTTTCTTTATAATGAAGTGGTTAATGGAAGCTATAAAGATATATTTGCCCCCCCCCAAATTCTCTTCCCGTTTTGAAACAGGAAAAGAGCAACCTGTAAATATTTTAAAGGTGTTTTGATTGACTTCGAGGACCCCCTACCAAAGTTTGCCAGAGACAAAGGGGAGTCTAATGGGGGTCTGGCGCCACCTAGTGGTGGCTAGAGAGAGAACTTGAGAGGGCCAGGAGGGAAGAGACAGTGGGACACACAAGCCCACTCACCTGGCTGAGAGAAAACTTTCCACAGGCTGCTCTCATTGGAAAGAGGTCCCCCTGAGGCGCCTTTGGGTGAAGGGTGAAGGTCGGAACAAGCGAGCGCATCTGGGGCGTCTCTTGAGAAAGGAGGATAGAAGTGGGAGGCTACCCTGGCAGCAGTAGTGGAGAAACGTCTGTTGCCTATTCTGGGTCTAGGGATGAAGGGCATTTGAACTGACTGAAGGCTGTTGACTTACTGGAGATGTGCCTCCTGGCTCCTATGTGTCTTTCAACTTTTACTATGAACGAGTTTTAAATTTTTATGTGGTCCTATTTATCATACTTTTCTTTTATTATTCTCTGATCTTTGTAACGTTCTTAGAAAAGCTTTCCTACCAAGTAAAGGTCATTTAAAACATCTATGAGAGAAAGAGGATGCTGGGGTATTACACTCACTTTGAGCATTTGTTTTGGAGTTCAGTTTTGTTATTTTTAAATCTATTTCGTGTTCATTAGTGGCTATGTGCTTCCTGGCTAACTTCCAGAGAGCTGAGCCAAAGCCTCTGGGAGTCTTCAGGGTCTCTACGGTGGGAGGAGGCTGGCTCAGGAACTCAGGGAGGACACCTCCCCTGCAACAGGTGTCTTCCTCAGGCTGGCATCTAAAGGAATCCCATCCTGGGGCAGGCATAGCATCGCAGGGATTCGGACTCAGACCGTCCTAGGGCTGAACCTCAGTGCTTCACTTATCAGCTCCTAGTCAAGTGTCTTAACTTTCCTAAGCCTCAGGATTTTCATTTGTAAAATGCGGATGCTGTTGCTGCTGCTGCTGCTGCTAATAATAATAATAATAGTAGCTACTTCATAGGGTTATTACCAGGCTTAAATGAATTAATACAGATGAATTGCTTAGACCGAGGCCTGGGATGTATGTCTATGTGCTCCATAAATATCACCTGTCAGTATTACCTAAGCCAGTGGCCCTGAGATAGGTCAAGGGATGCTGTTTGAAATTACTAAACAAGTTCCCCAAACAGGGGTACATGTGGCCCTCTTTCTGGTGTTGCACATTTTTCTTTCAGCTTCTTGCAGGGATCTCCATCTGTCCTTTTAGATGCAATCTTAAGAATTGCCTGGTCTCAGGCCTGGATTTTATCCATAGGCACTATAGGCCCAGGACTTAGGCCTAGGTGCTTTCTAAGGATCTGCTTAAGACTGGAAAAATATATTACTGGCTCCAAATTATGAAAGGAAAACTTCAAAATCAAAATTAAGAAATGTTTACCTAAATGTCTATAAAACAATGTTGTATCAACTTCATTAACTGTTAAATGAGTACTCATAAATATTTCATTATATTTGAAGACAATCGTAGGTTTTTCTCACTTGGCAAGAACTCCAACACATGCAAGATTGTTTAGAAATAAAACCAATTGTAAATTCAGTGAGTTCCTTTTAGTCCAGTGATTTCAAAAGCCAAATTTACAAAAATCCTTTCAAAATGTTTAAGACAGGAAAATTATGTTTAACGTGGGGTGTAGTATATTTTACTCTGTTTGACCTTATACAGTTAGGCACCAAAGATAAGAGTTTGGGGGTCTGTGAAGATCTTACGATTAGTCCCGGACCTAGGGGCTGCCTCCCAGGAGGCAAGTCTGTCTGTGGAGCAGAGGAGGGAGCAGGTGTTCCCCCTCCCTGTACAGCCACCTCCTGCCCTACCTTCCAACGTGACTAGCCCTGCCTGGGTGGCAGCCTGCGCTGGTCTGGCCCCATATGGTGTTCAACTTTCCCCAGGAAAGCCTGCAGGCATTCTTTAAACATTATCCTCTCACCTAGAACACATGTCCATGTTCACAGTTTCCCAAAGGGTGATCAGTTAATGATCTGCATGAGATTCTACTGAACCAGAATCTCTTGGGGCAAGGCCCTTGAATCTGCATTTTTTTAGACGTTCTTCCCCTGTCCCTCCCCCTGTAGATGATTCTGATGCATGCTGAGTTTGAGACTCATCAGTCTACAGTGTGTGTGCACTACAGGAGGGGGGCAAAATGATCCAGTTACAAAAAACGGATTTTATTTTTTAGAGCAGTTTTAGATTCACAGCAAAGTTGAGTGGAAGGTACAGAGATTTCCCATATACCCTCTGCCCCAACACATGTGTAGTCCCCCCCATTATCAACATCCTCCACCAGAGTGGTACATTTGTTACAATTGATGAACCTACATTGACACATCATTATACCCCAGAGTCCAGAGTTTTCATGAGGGTTCATTCTTGGTGATGTACATTCCATGGGTTTAGACAAACGTATAATGTCATGTATCCACATTATGGCATCACACAGAGTATTTTCACAGCCCTAAGAATCCTTTGTGTTCCACCCATTCATCCTTCCCTCCCCCCAACCCTTGGCAACCACTGATCTTTTTCCTGCCATAGTTATGCTTTTCATACAGTATGTAGTCTTTTCAGATTGACTTATTCCACTTCGTAGTGTGCATTTAAAGTTCCTCCATGTCTTTTCATGGCTTGATAGCTCATTTCTTTTTAGCGCTGAATAATATTCTACAGTCTGGATGTACCACAGTTTATTTATCCATTCACCTACAGAAGGACATCTTGGCTGACTCCAACTTTTGGCAATTATGAATAAAGTGGCTATAAACATCCACGTGCAGGTTTTTGTGTGGACATAAGTTTTCAGCTCCTTTGGGTAAGTACCAACGAGTGCAATTGGTGGATCATATGGTAAGAGAATGTTTCGTTTTGTAATAAACCACCAAAATGTCTTCCAAAGCGGCTCTACTGTTTTTATTCCTGTCAGCAGTGAATGAGAGTTCCCGTTGCTCTGCATCCTCACCAGCACTTGGTGTTGTCAGTGTTCTGGATTTTGGCCATTCTAATAGTTGTGCTGTGGCATCATTGCTGTTTTTTTAAAAAATTATTTATTTATTTATTTATTTTTGGCTGCGTTGGGTCTTCGTTGCTGCGCCTGGGCTTTTCTCTAGTTGCGGCAAGCGGGGGCTACTCTTTGTTGCGGTGCGCAGGCTTCTCATTGCGGTGGCTTCTCTTGTTGCAGAGCACGGGCTCTAGGCGCGCAGGCTTCAGTAGTTGTGGAGCACGGGCTTAGTTGCTCCAAGGAATGTGGGATCTTCCCGAACCAGGGCTCAAACCCGTGTCCCCTGCATTGGCAGGCGGATTTTTAACCACTGCGCCACCAGCGGAGTCCTGGCATCATTGTTTTGATTTACATTTTCATGATGACATAAGATACGGAACATCTTTTCAAATGCTTATTTGCCATGTGTATGTTTTCTTTGGTGAGGTGTCTGTTAAGGTCTTTTGGCTCATTTAAAAAATTGAGTTGTCTTCTTATTGTTGGATTTTAAGTGTTCTTTGTATATTTTGGAGAATAGGCCTGTTTTAGATGTCTTTTGCAAATATTTTCTGCCAGTCTGTGGTTTGTCTTTTTATTCTCTTGACAGTGTCTTTTGCAGAGAAGAAAATTTAATTTTAATGAAGTTCAGCTTATCAGTGATTTCTTTCATAGTTCATGCCTTTGGTGTTGTATCTAAAGAGTCATCACCAAACCTAAGGCCATCTAGATTTTCTCCTATGTTATCTTCTAGGAGTTTTATAGTTTTGCATTTTACATTTAGTGCTGTGATCCATTTGGGGTTAATTTTTGTGAGTGGGGGTGTAAGGTCTGTGTCTAGATTCACTTTTTTGCATGTGGATGTCTAGTTGTTCATGTACCATTTGTTGAAAAGACTACCTGTGCTCCATTATATTCCTTTGCTCCTTCATCAAAGATCAGTTGGCTATGTTCATTTCCAGGCTCTTTATTCTGTTGCATTGATCTATTTGTCTATTCTCTCACCAATACCACACTGTCTCAATTACTGTGGCTTTATAGTAAACTTTGAAGTTGGGTAGTGTCAGTCCTCCAACTTTGTTCTTCTCCTTCAATATCGTGTTGGTTATTCTGGGTCTTTTACCTCTCCCTATACACTTTAGAATCAGTTTGTTGATATCCACAAAATAACCTGCTGGGATTTTGCTTGGGATGCATTGAATCTATAGATCAAGTTGGGAAGAACTGACATCTTGACAGTATTGAGACCTACTAGTGGGTTCAGCCCTAAACTTAGTCCTGGGAGGTAGGAAACTGGACTGGAGTTCACAAGAGCACAGGACAGGCTCGCCCATGGTGTTGGCAATGAAACTGCACCTCGCACAGTTCTAGGCATACAGGCAGTGCTCAATATGGTCACTGGAGCAACGAATGAAGCTGAATCCCAAAGCGCCTGGGAACAGGGCAGTAAGGTGGCCATTCCATGCTATGATGGTTAGCAAAGACTCCCATCCTTCAGAGGAAAGGCCTGGCCTCAGGGAAAACTTTGTGGCAAAGGTACTGTTGAGAAGGACACTGGCCAGAAAGACTGCTCTGGACAAGGCTCTTGGGCTTACTGGGTGGCTGTATTGATAGGTTAATTCACTGACTTATTGATTCATTGATTTGTTGAATAAATATTTGTTAAGAATAAATATTTGTTAAGAATCTACTATGCACTCAGGGATCTCCCCATCTAAGACGTCCAGCTGCCTCCTGCAGTTCAAGCAGGACAACTTCTGTACATGTTTTCTGATGGCCTGATAACTACAGGCTGGGCCTCAGAGGATGGTAGAGGGGCCTTGTATCCCAGCCAGGGGTGGCTGTGGCTGTTTCCTGTTTTAAGGCTAGTTTCTCAACAGGGAGAGAAGTGTCATGCTGTTGACGAGGGTGGTCTCAAGTTTAGGGGAGCCTGGCTTGGCCTAGATGAACTCCACTCTTGCCTGCCTGGTGGGGGACCATCCCTGTGGCTCATTCTGGGCTCAGTCTCCAGGGGCTCGGGGAAGGAAGAAAGGAGGTTCTCAGTCAAATATTTTATTATTTTATCAACATGGAGACACTTCAAGACTTGAACTGATCTGGGAGCTGTGGAGAGTGAGAAAGAAGGGGAAGGGAGAGGTGAGCCAGCAGTAGGAGACCAAGCAAGGAGCAACAAGGGCAGAGAGACAGCAGGAGAGAAAGTGATGGGGATGGAGAGAAGCAGGGAAGGGCAGAGAGAAGGGGAGAAAGACAAAAGGAGGGAGGGATAGGGGGAGGGGGGAGAAAGAGGGAGAGAGAGAAAGGAGCCAGCCAGAAGGGACAGAAACGAGGGAGAGAGAAGGGGGGACTGGGGGCCAGAGCTGCTGCTGAAAGAGCCCCGGTTCCACACTGAGTCCCTGCCTGGGGTCCTTCCTCTCCTGTGCGTTGGTGTGAGCGCTCACAGCACCCACACGGACACATGTGTACACACAGCCAAACACATACGCACTGACACCCACCCCCTTGGGCAGCGCCTTCAGAATCTACACTGCTGGGGAGGCGGGGTTGCCACGGTGACAGGTGCTGGAGCACCACCTTATGGGTGTTAATAGCTTCCATTGAAGCCACCAAAACAGTGACTTCATCCAGCCGTTTCCCTGGCTGGTTCCTTCTCCCTCCTCCCTTCTTGACTGGGGCTGGGAAGGGCCCTCGGGCCATACAGGCCGCTTCCCTGCCTCCTGGCAGCCGCCTTGGTGAAGGGTGGCTTGAAGGCCTCAGGGATTCCATCCAAGGTCCAGGCGGAAGGGTGTGCTGCGGTTCTTTGCTCCTCTGAGCTGGGTCTAAGCACCGCCCCTGCCAGGAAAGGGCTTCTGAGGCCCAGGACCTGTCAGAGGGGTCGCCCTCAGCTGCTCTGGGTCCCATGCAGCCACACCCACCTCCTCTAGGTCCCTGCCTGGCCAGAGACTTCCAGCCAGTTGCCACTTGACAGTGGTGTCCCCTCCCACAGCACAGAACTCCTTGGAAAAACGAGGGCCAGTCTAGGGAGGTGACATGGGGTACAAGATTTCAGAGGCATCACGCTTAAGCTCGAGCAAGTGCAGGGCTGGTGTTGCATGATGCTGAGAGCGAGTGCTTCCATACATTTCACACCAGGGAGGCCTCCCTTGTCTCATCCTAATCCCAGCCCCGTTGATACGCTCATTATCTCCTCAATCCTCTGGGATCAGGGGACATTTCTGTCCTGCCCTCAGTTCCCTGCCTTGGTCCCTAATGTCTCTCACCTTCCTGTGCGGCTCCCCAGGATCAGCCTGTCCTGAGCTGCAGAGCCTCTGGACTCTTCAGGCAGGCACCGGTGTCTGGTCCCCTCATTTCCCCTTCCCTTTGGCCTTCTCCATCTCTCCCCTGCTTGGCCCACAGCCCCAAGTTTAGACCACATGGGGCCTGTGACCTCCCTGCCACCCTCTACCTTCGGGGCCTCACCCCACCCCCATCCCTGGCCTATGCCCCAGCCCCTCCTCCTGAGGAAGGGAAGGAGGCGATGAGCCTCCCCGCCAGCCACTGTGGGCAAATCCTACCAAGGGCTTGCACTTGGCCCACACTCCGGGGGAATTAGTCTCATCTACACAGAGTTTTCAGATTTATTCCGATGCCAGCAGTAGCCCACAGTGACCTCATTCCAGCAGACTTCAGGGGTATATGAGTGCAAGAGAGTGTGTGCGCGCTTGTGTAGAAGCGAGTGAGAGAGTGTAGAGGTGTGTGTGCAAATGTGTGAGTGTGCTGCCATTCAGAGCCCATGGATTTCTGATGCATGAGTCATAGGCTGGAGTGAGCCTCGGGGAGATACGCCCATAAAAAGACAGCACCCCTGACCTGCCACGTCCATTCTGCAGCTGGCTGGGCACATGATCCTGGGCATCTAAGAGGCTGGGGGCGGGGGTGGGGGTTGTCTTTCCCTCCAGACCCCAGAGAGCAGCTGTCAAGGATATTTCTAGCTCGCCTGGAGTCCCAGGCATTTAAGGATGTGATGCCTGCAATGGGGTGAGGGTGGAGGGCGGGGGAGGGAGAAAATGGTGGTTCAGAGGCTTTCCTCCCAGTGCTCTCGGTGGAGTTCTGCTGGCAGGCAGGGCGGTTCACCCATTCCACAAGCATTTTTGGACAGTCTGTCATATGCTAGGCATAATCCTGGGGACTGGTGACATCATGGTGAATGGAGTTGGCCTGTTCTCTCCCCTCACAGAGCTTATGTTCTAGTTGGGGAGGCACAACAGAAACCAGGGGGAGAGGCTACTTTCAAGCTAATTCCAGAAGATAACATAGAGTAATGCTGTGGAACATGACTGAGAGTGGTGGGGGTTCTCTAGCTGGGGCGGGCAGTCAGGGAAGGTCAGGAGGTGACACAAGAACTGTGCCGGAATATTGAGGAGCTGTCCTATGGAGACTTGAGGAAAGAACCTTCCAGAAGAGGATAGACGAGATGCCTGATGCCAGCCCACGTCCTCGCTGGATTCTGGATCAGAGTTGCTGTAGCCAGTCAGGGAGCTAGAGGTGATCTAGAGGAACAGGAAGGCAGATTCTCTCTCCTGGGGGGAACTTGGCTCACCTTCGAGCCCTGATAAGACAGGCAGAAGGAGATGCCCCCATGTCTAGGTAGGAGGAGAATGACTCCCTTTCCCTTCCTGCAGGTCCTGGTAGCAGTGCTGAGCTCCAGGATGGATGAGTCATGTGAACAGGTGACATGCTGAAGGCCCCTTCCTCCAGGAAGCCTTCTTTGACTGCTGCAGGCCACAGAGGCCCTCACCTCTTAGAGCTGACAGAGCCACTTGGTTCAGATTTGGTGGTTCTCTGATGGTTTGTCCCTGAGATTTGTTCCTGCATCTTGGCCCTCCATCCCATCTCCTAGGTCAAGTCATCTAAAGGCCCCCCAACGCTATGTGTCCAGTAACTGAACAGCCTGGTGTTCTTGTTCTGAGCCTTTGTCCCAGCGCCCCTTGGATCTGACTGAGAGCAAAGGGTCAAGCGCTGGGATTCCTCATCTCACTTCATTTATTCAGTCATCCATCACTCTATAAAAAAAATTGTTTTCTGGAGTTTTACTATGTGCCGGGTGCTGAACCTGGTGCTAGAGAAATTGGAACTTAGGGCTACCTCGTCCCGGGCCTGGCACCCAGGGAGCTCACCGTTCTTGCTGTACGGTTTCTCTTGTTTTCAGGACCAAGTTCCACTGTCTGTGAGAGGAATAAACCCAACCCCTGGAGCCTCAATCTCTGCCGGATATTTGAACCCAACTCGGGCCCAGGGTCCGCCCCCACCCTCTCCTCGGGACTAGTGGCAGCCGGGAACACGGCGCATCGGGGGCCACATCTGGCTGAGAGGGCGCGCGCGTGTCACTAAGACGCTCATTCACCGGCACAGCTGTCACCATAACAACCGGAGCGAGGGAATCCTGGCGACTGCTGGGGGCGGGGGCGGCGGTTGCGCGAGGGACCCCGCGGGGGCTGGAGCGTGGCGGCCCTGGGAGACCCACCACCGCGGCAGCGCCCAGCACACTCCGCGCTCCTCGGAGCCCCGCTCCATGCCGAGCCGCCGGCGGGAGGGCGCCACTCACGTCGCAGCCTCGGCCGTCCCCGCGGGCGGGGACCCAGCCGGCGCCGAGCCGCCGAGACTCCGAGCAGGCCGAGCCGCTGAGCCCCCGCGCCGGGAGCCCTGACTCTATGGCCCTGGGGGAGCGCGCCGGAGCCACAGCGCCGCCCGCCACCAGCCAGAACCCGAGCGCCAGCGGGAGGAAGAGGGGAGCCCCGGGCGCCGCCGGCCCCGGCCCAGGGGCGCGCCCGCCGCGGAAAATGGCAGGCAGGTAGAGGGCCCCCGCCGCGGGCAGGCCCCGCCGAAGACCGAGGAGCCCAGAGACAGGGAAGAGAGGAGCGGCCTGCCCGCCCCCTGCCGCAGCCCCACCAGGGCCCTCCCCCGGCGGCGCGCGCGCCCGCGCGCGCACACACTGGCACACCGTACCTCCTCTCCTGCTCAGCCTCGCCTGCCCCCCGCGAGCGCCGAACCCCCTGGGGCCGGATGCCATGGGTAACAACTTCTCCAGTATCCCCTCTCTGCCCCGAGGAAACCCGAGCCGGGCGCCGCGGGGCCACCCCCAAAACCTCAAAGGTAAGGCTCCGCCGGGGCCGGGCGCAGCTGGAGGACTGGGGCGCAGGCGGAGGGGCAGGGAGAGGTGGAGAGGTGTGGCTGGCGAGGCCGGGCAGGTGCCACCTGTTGTGCGTATTTGGAGATGGGAGATGCACCTCGGCCATGGAGGTGTGCTGGAGGTGGGGGACTGCTGGTGATGACGGTGAAAATCAGGGAGGATGGTGTTGCGTGGGGTCTACGCAGTTCTCCCAGCCAGCACCAGAAACGTCACTGGAGTCCCCTCAGGCCATGATGCTAGGCGAGCGTGCAGGGGTGAGGAAGGGCATTTGCCAGGTGGGTAGGGGAGTGTGGCAGGATGCTCAGGCCGGCCAGCTGTGCTTCCCAAGGGAAGCACCATTGTCTCCTTTTTCATCTGCCCATGGCTGGAGAGGTGATGCTGGAAGCACTAGTTGCATTTCCGATTGGAGGGTCTTAAAAACCCAGGACAGATTAACAACAGCCTGGAAAAAGGGGCCAGAGCCGGTGGCCTCTGGAGTCCTCTGCAGCTACTGACTTTTTGTATCCACTGAATCAGGTTGGTTTCTGGTTCCCCAAAGGCTAGATGTCCAGTTGGAACTCTAGAAAGGAGGGGCTGGGAGCCTTGAGACAGCGTAACATTTACCGAGAAGGTCTTTGCCCTCCAAGTCCCTCCACCCACCCAGCACCCTCAGGGAGGCCCCAAGCCCTGTTCTTGGCTTTAACTTTTCAGTACTGTCTCTGACCTTTGGGAGACACACCTGGGTCCTCCCCGGCCCTCAGAGCCCACAGATTCCCTTCGGGGAACCTCCTTTTCTATCACCCTCAAAACCAGCCAGCACTGGCTGGGCATTCTGATGGCTAAGAGACAGGAAGGGAAGCCCTTGGGCTTTCACAAAGAACAACCCACTTCTTGACACCCACCCCCACTGACCCCCAGGTTATGAGAAGGATACCAGTAATGCCCTTTGACAAAGCATTGAAGTTTACAAAGAACTTTCACAAATACCTTTTCAAGTGGGCAAGGAAACTGCTCTGGGGTGTCCTCAGAGCTAATCATGCCCATGTTACAGTTGAGGAGAACCAATGCTTGTTTCACGTTCCCAAAGCCAGAGAGGCAGAACTAGGCTGCAGACCTGTATCTTCTGACTTGGAATTCTGTCCTCTCTTTTGCTGGACGGTTAACCTTCAGGAGTGGGGGAGAGGAGGAGAGACGGGACCACCGTCCTGCATTCTAACTCCAACCCTTTCAGAACTTCAGCTCTCACTTGGCTCAGGAAAATCAATGGGTTTGTTGTGTCCTTCTGGAAATTAATATGGCGGTACCTGTCAAGACCTTTTAAAATATCATTTTCATTGGCCTTGTGATTCCACCTGAAGAAATGATCCTAAGAAAATGGAAATGCAGGCAAATACTTATGTGCTAGGCTAGGATGCTCATGGTAGTGTTGCTTATACTAGGAAAACAACCTAAATGCCCTGAAATCGTGGTGGATCCTCTTGGTGGAGTATTATGCAATCTTTAAAATAGTATTTTTGAAGAATATTTGATCACTTGGGAAAATGCTCACAGCAGCATAATGACAGTTGTAAAAAGCAGCATACAAAGTTGTGTAGACTATGTAAGAGCCCAATTTTGTTAAAGTGTTATGAATGCAAAAAAAAAAAAAAAATCAAACAGCCCTTGAAAGAAAGTTTCTGGAAGATTAACAGTGGTTTCCTCTGGGTAATGAGATCACATAAGATTTTTTCTTTTCTTTTTTATATTCTGCTCTTTTCTAAAATTTCTACAATAAACAAGTATTATTTTTTATAATCAGAAATCAGCTGTAAGTATTAGATGTATGAAGACTGTTTCTGAGCGTTGAAAACAGATTTCTAATGATGGAGGAACCTGTGGTTGTCATCCAGTTCAATGTCCTCCCTTACAAGGGAAAAGAATGAGGGAAAGGGAGAGTGATTTTACCAGTTACTCAGTGGGTCAGTCAAGAGAAGGTGGCAAAGCCAGACTAAGTCCTTCAAGGGCAGGGGTTAGCTGGGGACCAGTGAGTTGACTTGGTGCTTGAATGCTCACCAGCTGCCCCAAGAAGGCTGTGCTCCATCCATGACCCTAGGGAAGCCCAGAGAAGGCCTCCGTAATTGCACCCCTTTTAACCTAAAGTTTGGGATTGTGGGGATGTGAGGTGTCTGTGGCTGGGGTCTTTGGCAAGGGAGGGTGAGCAGGAGAGGGTCTGAGGCCCTCCCATGTCCCTGCTCCCACCCTAGCCTCCTCCTCTGCCTGAATCCCCACCTATCTGGCCTGGGAAAGCCCCTTTTTGCTGCCTCCCTGGTTTACAGAGATCAGTTCTTATTCAGTGGGAGTAAATGGTGGAGAAATTCTCCCTGCCAGCAGTCTCCCTCCCACTGCCCATCTCCCTTCAGGCTCAACTTACCAGAATCCACTCTCCTCTGTCCGTAACCACACACCTAGGTGGCCGTGAGAATTTTGGTTCTGCTCCTTCCAAGCCTGAGATGAAGGATCAGAGCATGCCGTGAAGGCTGCCTATGAGTTCCTTCATCCAGGGTCCTATGGTCCTTCATCCAGGGTCCCCGATCCTGCTTCTCAGCCTGACTTTTCCACATCCTAACAGAGCCATCAATTTTATTCTGTGATTGTTTTAATGTTCACTCCAAGTTCCTTTCTAACTATATCAGCATTGACCTAGGAGTCTTCTCTGATACATCAGTGGTCATCCAGAGTTCCATCCCCATTTTATTGGTATGACCTGGATACTGGCTGTGATTCTAAGACTGTCCACCCTGAGTTCTGCTGGGACAGCTTTGTACTCACCCAGAATTCAGCTCTGATTCTTATCAGTGTCCATCCAGAAATTTGCTGGTGGGAGGCAGGGAACTCTCGATTTTTTTTCTCCTTCCATAATTGCAATCTATTGATTTCTCACCATTTTAATTAAAACAACTGCAAAGGACCTGGCATAACAGGGACCCTGAGACTCATTAGAGATCTAAGATTGGTCTGGCTGTCAGGCTGACATGAAATGAGGCTCGTCCATCACCTGTCAGGTGGTAGACTTTGGTCTTCTCCCTGAAGACACACTGACCTCACTCCACTGCTGGTGATTCCCACTGGGGTCTGAAGAGTGTTGGTCTAGGAGTGTCCACGGGAGAGGTCCAAGGTATAGCTCGGGGATTAGGACCAACAGACAGTTATGAGGAGCTGCCATGTGCCTGGGTCAGAGGTGAGGGCTCATGACATCCCTGTAGATTCACAGACTGAAGATCTACTTGATAAGGTAGGGCTGAGGGAAGGAATGGAATCAGATGCTTCGTTGGATTGTTGAAATCCCAGATATGTGTGAGCAGAGGTCAGAAATGGGGGGTCAGGGAAGAATTTGAGCTGGACATGGAAGGAACTGTAGAAGTTGGATCGATGGCAAGGGGTGCAGCGGGAGTCCGAGGGTGTGGAGAGGAGGGTAGGGCAAGGGACGTGCAGCAAAGGCTTGGAGGTGGGAGGAGTGAGTGTGTGTATATATTCTCAGTGATGGGCACAGGGTGACTGGGGCAGGGGATTCATGCGTCATGGAGACAAATACAGAGAATGAAGATCTTCCTCCTTCCCCATCTCTTTCTGAGTGCCTGCCTGCTTGGTGCTAAGTGTTGGGGGAAAGGTAACTAGGAAAGCCTATGGGGAGGACAGCTCAGTCCCAGTGGTCACCCATAGATGGGGGTTGGATAGGCCACCTCCTATCATTTTTTTTTTATTGTGGTAAAATTCACATAACATAAAATTCACAATTTTAACGTTTTAAAGTGTACAATTAACTGGCATTTAGTACATTCACAATGTTGTGCAACCACCACCTCTGTCCGGTTCCGGAACATTTTCATCACCCCAAAAGGGAAGCCTGTACCCATTAAGCAGTCACTCCTTATTACTCCCTTCTCTGAATCCCTGGCAACCACTAATCTACTTTCTGCCTCTAGGCATTTGCCTATACTGGACATTTCATATAGATGGAATCATACTGTATTTGTTCTTTTGAGTCTGATTTCTTTCACTTAGCCTAATGTTTTCAAGGTTCATCCGTGTTGTAACATGTATCTTCTTTCCTTTCTGTGGCTGAATAATGTTCCATTATATAGATATGCCACATTTTGTTGATCCACTTGCCAGTTGATGGATATTTTTGATGGATATTTGGATTGTTCCACCTGTTGGTTATTGGGAATTTTGTGCTGTGAAGATATGTGTATAAGTTTTTGTTTGAACACCTGTTTTCAGTGTTTCGGGGTATATACCAAGGAGTGAACCTTCCATCTTTTCAAAGCTGGTGCTTTTGAATTGGACATTTCACAGAGCCACTGGTTGTGACAGATGTAGGGAGGTTGTCTCCGTCCAGCTTTGGTTGGGTGTGACGCCAGCCTGTTGTCTTCAGAGTCTCTTTTCCATGGTGGCTGAGGCTCCCGGCAGGCAGAGGGAGGAGCTTCTAAGGTTGGCCAAGGAGCTTTGATTCTTTGAGGTGAGCTACTGGAACTTTCTGCAGACCCTGAACCTCCTCACTGTTCTCTGAGGCCGGGGGTGGGGGATGCATTCTCCTAGGACAAGGTCTTGGCCATTTTCCAGCCTTCACAACCTTGCCGCTACTTTCCTGACCTGGGTCCTCCTCCCAGGTCTTGCAGTAGCTGGCCTCTTTGCCTCCCATTCCTCCTTTGACGCCAGAGGGGTCCTCCTAAAGTATGCCTTTCATCTCGCCCGTCCCCTATCAACAGTCTTCAGTGTCATGACCCAGCCTGCCATAATCGGAAATTCAAGGCCTCCATTCTTTGGCCAGCCCACAGATATTCCCACAGCCCTTGTCTGGGCTCCTCCCTTGGTGTCATGACACTTGCAGGTTAGGTGAGCTCATCCATCTCTCTGCTCCCAGCAATGCAGCAGACAGACCTGGCACGGTGAAGGGGTGGGGGCTGGTGGGCTTCCCTGCCCCCCCAAGACTTCAGAGAAACTGGGCTGAGACAGCCCCCATATTGAACCTGGAGCATCTGTCCTGCACACCCTGTTGGGTTTTCATTCAGTCTGACCTTTGAACCCTATATTGTTAATCATAAAAAATAATATTTATAACAGCCACCATGTGTTGGGTGGTTACTGTGTGCCAAGTACTTCCATGTAGATTATTTCTATTAATATCCTACTGACAACCTGCTGAGGGGGAGGTATCATTGTCACCATCTTATATATGGGGAAAGAAAGGCTCAGAGAGGTTAAGTAACTAATCCCAGACCACACAGTTAGTAACTGATGGAGCTGGGATGCAAACCCAGGTCTCTCTGACTTTAGAGTTCACTCTTGTGACCACTATATATCTTGCCCTCATAGAATTCACTCTTGGTGGGCTCTGTCTTCCATTGTCGGAAAGGAAGTGGGGAGCAATCTCCTGGCCTCTGGACAGGGCCCCAAAGGAGGGAAAGGGAGTACCATGGGGTTCTTGATGCTCCTTCCCAACCCCTGCCCCTTCCACCTCCTCTGTAGGGTTTTTAGCCATGTAGACCCATCAGCCAGTCATCAGACACTTTCAAGGGAACTTTCTGTTCCTTTGGGCCAGTGTTTCTCACAGTGAGGTTTTTCTACTGCCTGCATCAGCATTAGCATCAGCTTGAAAGCACATCTAAAATGCAGGTTCCCAGCCCCCAGGCCAGACCTACTGTCTCAGAATACCTTGGGGATGGGGCTCCCAAACCTGCATGTTTAACAAGAGCCCCAGCTCATTCTGATATACGTCAAAGTCTGAGAATTATCAAGGCTGTGGGGCCTCAGAACAGACCCACTCTGGCACTCTTGGAGTTGGTGAGACCAGGCTTCTCAGAGGAGGAGAGCCTGAAGTTGGATGGAGATTTGGAATGGACCTTTTCAAGGGCATCTTGGTGAGGGCATGGCAGCAAAGGCACGGAGGCAGGAAAATGCAAGGTGTTGGCAGAGACAGTGAGCGGTCCCTCCCACCTGGGATGTGAGACCCCCCAGTGGGGAGATGAACGGATCAATCTTTGAAGATAGACTGATGCCAGATCTTGCAGGGCCTTGGATTCCAGATGAGTTTAGATTGATCCTGTGGGCAGTGGGAGCTATGGGTGGCTTTTGAGCAGAGGAGTGTAGTGATTTCCTTTAAACAGCCGCATCAGCAGAGGAGGGGGGAGGAGGGAATGAAGCATCTTGAGCTGCTGGGAGGTTAATGGAGCTACAGGGCTTCTGTCCTAGGCCAAGCTGAAAGGGCTGGGTGGGACAGCCAAGTTGATGACCTCATCTAGGCTTTCCTGTGGGTGAATCTGGAAGCATTTCTGACCAATGGCTATGGTCAGCAGGGCTATTGCACATCAGGAAAAAAAAAAGGATTTTTAAGAAGTACAAGTCCTGATGCTGGGCACTATGCTAGGTTCATTCACATAGATTAATTCATTTAACCTCTCAATAAATGTGAAGTAGGTATTATTATTCCCATTTTGTAGGTGCAAAAACTGAGACTCATGTATATTAAGAATGCTGTCCAGAAACAATACACTAGGAAATGGCAGAGCTGAGATTTCTATCTAGGACACCAAAGCCCATGAGGGAGAGAATTGGCCTTGGGGGGAATTTCTGCATATTGGGGCTTTCTTTTCCCTGATGCTCTGAGATGGCATGTGCCCACTTCCGAGATGGCATGTGCCCACTTCCAAGATGTGCACATTGAGGCCCAGGCATTGGCTCTAAATCACAGAGCGCAAGATGGTGACAGTACGGGCAAGGGCAGTAACAAAAGGAGGAAAAGGCAGGAGGAAGGAGGACAGGAGTGGGGCACTGCCCAGGGGATGCCAGGGATGCCTTCATCTGGGTATGCCAGCTGCCTGGGCCTATTTCCTTTTCGTTTGTGACGCTCTCACTCCTGGTCCTGCACACCCAGGAGCTGGAGGCTGAGGGGCTGCTTCTCCCTGATCTGGTTGCTTTGGCAACCCTGGGCAGGATGTGAGTGGTCTCCTTGGTAACGCCTGGGAAAACTGCCTGCAGGGCTGGAGGGAAGTGGACTGGCCAGCGGTCAGGCTGGGTGGCACAGGCAGAGCCAGGCCAGACCAGGCCAGTGAGACTGCAGGCCTGTGGTGAAGGTCAGGCTTATGGAATAGCCCAGGCAGCCTGTTGGCCATTCCCCAGCAAGCCAGAGTCCAGAGGCCCTGGGGGCCTGGGGGCCTGCCTGGTGAGACCAGAGGCACTAATGGGCCAGCCCAGGAAGTGGGAGGAGATGGGGGTGAGGGTGGGAAGGGGGGAGAATATAGCTTCTGGATGACAGATCCAGCTACAGGGTTTCTTAAAAGATGTTTATCAGAGGTCATTACCCAGATCCTGCTGCTTTGGGAAATGAGCAGGTGCTGATGCCTGTGGGGGGCAGGACAAAGAGAAAAGCAGGGCTAGAAGAAGAGGAAGAGTCACAGGCAGGCAGGTGGGAGTCTTTGGCTTTCTCTCTGCTCTAGCTGCAGCTCTGGAGTAGGCTGGGCTCTGCGCTGGGCTCCAGAACTGAAGTTCTCCCAGGGTGAGAGTTGGGGTTCCAGGGATTCTCTGATGCGGAGGCTCATTCTGTTGTTTAACAAACACGCTAAGCATCAACGATGAGCCAGCCGTTCTCCTAGGCGTGAGGATACGATAGAACACAAAAAGATGAGGGCTCGCTGCCATGGAGCTTTCCCTCCATGGAGCTGGGAACAAAAATGGCAAATGAACAAATGAATCGGAGTACGATAATAATTACTAACATGTTATGCGCTAGAGACTGTGCTAAGCTCTTTTCACCTATTATCTCATTTAACCTTTAGAACAACCATGTGAAGTAAGTATGATTATTAGCCCCATTTATAAACTGAGGCTTAGCGAGGTTAAGTAACTTGCCCAAGGTCACGTGGCTGGTATGAGTCAGAGCTGGGATTCTAGCCAAGATCCCTCTGACTTTGGCGCTACCACTAAAAAACCCCAAAAAACCCAAAAAAACCCCTTTTCATTTAGAACAGTTTTAGATTTACAGAATTATTGCAAAATAGCAGAGAGTTTCCACCTAGCCCATGCCCAGTTTCCTCCATTATTAACATCTTACATGTGTATGGAACATTTGTGACATTAACGTACCAATACTGATACGTGGTTATTAACTAATGTCTATACTTTACTCCGATTTCCTCAGTTTTCCTTCATGTTCTTTTTCTGTACTAGGATCCCATCCAGGATACCATAGTATATTTTTAGCTACCACATTTTATATATATATATAGTTGTGTTTTCTTATGCTCCTCTTGGTTGTGACAATTTCTCACACGTTCCTTGTTTTTGATGACCTTGACAGTTTTGAGGAGTGTTGGTTAGGTATTTTGTAGACTGTCCTTTCACTGGGATTTTTCTGCTATTCTCATGATTAGACTGTGGTTATAGGTTCTGGAGAGAAAGACCATAGAGGTGAAGTGCCATATTAGTTGCATCATATCAATGGTGTGTGTTCTCAACATGATTTATCACTGTGGATGCTGACCTTGATCACAGGCTGAGGTAGTGCTTGTCAGGTTTCTCCACTGTAAAGTTAAAGGTGCACTTTTCTCCCCATATTGCGCTCTTTGAAAGGAAGTCCTGTGTGCAGCCCACACTAAGGGGCAGAGCGTTATGCTCTACCTCCTTGAGGCGGGGGCACTACTTTAACTGTGCTGTCAACTCTTTCTTTAGTTCCTTACCCAAGCAGTTACATTTGAATAAGGGCTGTGAAACAGAAGACCAGGGAACTTGGGGGAACTTGACCTGGTCTTGGTTGTCTGGGAAGTGAAATGACCAGGGAAGTGATCTGAAAATGAGTAGGGGTTGGCTTCATGTTCCTGGGGGTGCTCCTGCCATGTTGGGTGTGGAACTATTCATTTAGCATCCCTGACTTTTTTAAAAATTATTTTTATTTTTTAAAATTCTTTTTAAAAAATTTTTTATTGGAGTATAGTTGATTTACAATGCGTGTTAGTTTCAGGAATACAGCAAAGTGAATCAGTTATACATATACATATATCCACTCTTTTTTTTGTTTTAACTTCTTTATTGGAGTATAATTGCTTTACAATGGTGTGTTAGTTTCTGCTGTATAACAAAATGAATCAGCTATACATAAACATATATCCCCATATCTCTTCCCTCTTGCGCCTCCCTCCCACCCTCCCTATCCCACCCCTGTAGGTGGTCACAAAGCACCGAGCTGATCTCCCTGTAGCATCCCTGACTATTAAATGTCACTGACCAGCTTAAATGTCACTATCATTAAAAAAATAAATAACTCTTCCCATATGTTTAAAAGCACCCCAGAGGGGGCAGTACCACTCCTAGTTGAGAGCACTGAGCTGGGTGTGGAGGGTGCAGTGAAGGTTGTTCCTGGAAGGGGCCTGGCACAATCCCCTGCTGAGGACGGAGCTGGGTGTTGGCTCACCGCTGCTGCTGACTCAGGGGCTGAGTCCCGGCTGTGTCATCCCAGCCTTCCAGGCCACGGAACTTTCAGCAGAAAATCATTAAGTGGCCGCTCCCTTGACTCTCTGTCCATGGCGGCAAGTTGCTGGTCCCAAAGGCTGTCTGTGTCGGGGGGAGGCAGGAGGAGGAAAGAGGACCCTCTTGGGATGATGGGAGAGGGGAGGGAAGTATGTCTACTGGCTTTTCTGGATGGCCTTCTTGGCCTCTCTCGCCCCAGAATGCCATGCTGGCTGCTCCAGAGGTTGGGGTGGGGACAGGAAAGGGAGAACATTGCCAGGGGAAGGTGCTGTCTTATGATTAGGGTCGTGGCACTTCCACACGCTCCTGACTTTCACCTTCATCTTTCCCCTTGGCTTGCCCCAGCCTCTGCCTGGCATCTACTGAAAGGCTGATCTTCTCCATGGAATGGGACGGTGTGTGTGTCCAGGTGGGGGTGTCCAGGTGCCCCTGAGAGTGAGGAGAGGAGGCACTTTGCCCTGATCAGAGTTGAGTGAAACTGAGAGGATGCTCCAGCTGATTCACTTCATGTGTCAGTGCCCTCTGTGCTGGGCCTGGTGCTGGGCATGGAGGTGAGTACTGGGCATCGTCTCTGCCCTTGAGGTGCTCATGGCCCATGAATCGCTCATCCAATTCAGACATCAGTCCGTAGCGGCAGAAGGGTCCTGGAGCCTTTCTTCTCTGTGTCTGCTTTCCTTTCCTTTTTTTACCCTGATCTTCCCAGCAAATGCTCCGTTTGAATACATTCTCCGTGAAGGAAGAGGACTGGCAGGTGGTCAGGTGTGTGCGTGGGGCTGGTGGAAGGGGTGGTGGCCACTGACTTCCAACATCAGACCGAAATCAGAGGTCATTTTGTCCTACCTCCTTTCTCAGCCCAGATCTGGAGCGCTCAGCCCTGGAGAGGGGAAGTGACTTGTCCAAGGTCATACAGCTGGATTGGACCAGGTGCTAATGAGGTCTCAAGGCTCTGACCTTGCTGGATGATGCTCTCAGGATTTGGCAGAAGTTAATTCCAGAGGGACACCCGAGGGGGACGAATGATCGTGCCAACTGTGATGTGTGCTGTCCCGAGGGGAACTACTGAAGGGCTTTAAACAGAAGAGTGACAAGATCTTTTAGATGCCTTAGAAAGCTCTGGGGCAAGAGAGGGGCAGGGGAGGGCCAGGCAGGAGGCTGCTGCAGTCTTCCAGTGGAGGAGAGGTGTGGCTTCTACCAGGGCAGGGCAGTGAGCAGCCAGGCGAGCAGATTGATTTGGGAGATCCTTTAGAAGGTCGACTTGAAGATTTGGAGGTGGAGAGGGAGATGCAGAGGGACTACTTGTGTTGACATGTGACATTCTGACTTCTGGGGCAGTGGTCAGTGAGGCACCCAGGTGGCTTGGCTTGGAAGAGCTTGGCCACACACTGGGAGGGTGGGCCTCTTGGGAGGTCGGGGGTGAGCATGCTGCTGTGTGAGTGTTCCCTTGAGAGCTGTGTCCCACCCAACACCTTGAGGTCTTAGAGCCAGGAGGAGGGACAGGTGAGCAGGGCAGGGCTGGCCCTGAGTTCTTGAATCCACCCTACCCCCTGGGGCATCATCGATAATTAATGTCCCCTCTGCCTGTCACAGGTGGCTCCCAGGTGGACAGAGGTGGGGTCCTGGCACCTGTGTTGTGATGTGCATCTGGCTTCTGCAGGCCTCCGAGCCAGGGCCTTCAGTCCCAACCTAGCCAAGCTTTCTCAGGTGGCTCCTCGCTCCCCGTGGGTGCCAGTTCCCCCAGCATACACACACAAACCATAACAGGTGGCCATAAATCAGCCCAGACAGGCCAAGGCTGCTCTGGTTTTCCCACAGTTGAGATCAAAGCCCCAGACCCTCACCCTGGGGCTCAGTACTTATTAAATTATTAAACTGTCAAGGGAAGGGAAAGCAGGAAGGACTGGATAGATGGCCATAGAGTAAAAGAGAATGAGGAAAAATGGCTGAGAAATGAGGCAGCGGGTGGGAAAGGGGAAGAGAGGAGAGAAAAAAAAGCTCTTTGTCTTTGCCCTGAGCTTTGAGACTTAACAGAACTGTGAACCTTGCATTTGAATATCTGCAAACAGTTCCGTCCTGCTTCCTCCTCTGGGATCTCATTGGGGTCCCATGATCAGGATTCATAGCCCCACTTTACAGAGGAGAAACTGAGGCCCAGATTGTCACAGGATTATGAAAGTCTGTACTTCTGAGTCCTGTTCC
Organism: Balaenoptera borealis; assembly: GCF_965194805.1. NCBI lineage: Eukaryota > Metazoa > Chordata > Mammalia > Artiodactyla > Balaenopteridae > Balaenoptera > Balaenoptera borealis. The sequence continues at coordinate 93,263,101 of NC_138874.1, forward strand.
AGCCTCTTTCTGGGCCTCTTCATGGGCCCAGAATCAACATTAGGTTAATACCCATTCTTGACCCTGGCTCTCAGGCTAGACTGGAGTGCGTGAAGAACCCCATCCTGATCCCAGTAGGACCAGCCAGGGCCTCTTCCTGCCTGGAGCCCACTGGACTCTCCTTTAGCTTCCAGGCATGAAGGCAGAGCTTGGACCCAATAGATTGCCCATCCCTGCCTGAGGCAACAGGTTCTATCCCTGGCCCCCACTCCAGTTGTTTGCAGGAAACAGCCTCTTTTTTCCCACCATCTTTATTGTGGTATAATTGACAAATAAAATTGTAATGCACTTAAAGTGTACTTCGTGATGATTAGGTATATATATATATATATAGTGAAATGATTCCTGCAACCAAGTTAATTAACACATTCATCACCTCACATAGTTACTTTTTTTTTTTGGTGAGAATGCCTAAGATCTGCTCTTAACAAATTTCAGGTATACAAGTATTATGAACCATAGTCACCATGCTGTACATTGTATACTCAGAACTTATTTATCTTATAACTGAAAGTTTGTATCTTTTAACCAACATTTCCCCATTTCCCCCACCCCTAGTCCTTGTCAACCACCATTCTACTCTCTATTTCTTTTAATTCAGCACCCCCCCATTTTTTTGGATTCCATGTGTAAGTGATACTGTATGGTATTTATCTTTCTATGTCTTTTCTCTGGCTTACTTCACTTAGTATAAGGCCCTCCACATTCATTCATGTTGCCCCAAATAGCAAGATTTCCTTCTTTTTATGGCTGAATAATATTCCATTGTATATATATACATATACACCATATTTTCTTTATCAATTCATCCATCAACAGACACTTAGGTTGTTACCATATCTTGGCTGTTGTGAATAATGTGGCAATGAACATGGATGTATAAATATCTCCTCAAGATAGTGATTTCATTTCCTTTGGGTATATACTGCTGGATCATATGGTAGTTCTATTTTTAATTTCTTGAGGAATCTCCATACTATTTTCCAAAATGCCTGTATCAATTTACATTCCCACCAAGAGTGACAAGGGTTCCCTTTTCTCCACATCCTCATCAATATTTGTTATCTCTTGTCTTTTTGATTATAAATGTCCTAACAAGTGTTAGGTGATATCTCATTGTGGTTTTGATTTGCATTTCCCTCATGATTAGTGATGTTGAGCATCTTTTCATGTACCTGCTGACCATTTGTATTTCTTCTTTGGAAAAGTGACTATTCAGGTCCCTTGCCCATTTTTCAATTGAGTTATTTATTTATTTATTTATTGCTATTGAGTTGTAAGAGTTTATTATTTTTTTGGAAATTAGCCCCTTATCAGATATATGGCTTGCAAATATTTTCTCCCATTCCATAGGGTGCCTTTTCATTTTGTTGATTTTTTCCCTTGCTGTGCAAAACCTTTTTAGTTTGATGTAGTCTCACTTGTTTATTTTTTCTTTTGTTGCTTCTTCTTTGAGTGTCAAACCCCAAAAATCATTGCTAAGATCAACAGCAAGGAGCTTTCCGCTTATATTTTCTTCTAAGAATTTTATGGTTTCAGGTCTTACATTTAGATCTTTAATTCATTTTGAGTTGATATTTGTACATGGTGTGTGATAAGGGTCCATTTAATTATTTTGCATGTGGATATCCAGTTTTTCCAGCACCTTTTATTGAAGAAACTATCCTTTACCCATTGTATATTCTTGGCACCTTTGTTGAAAATTAGGTGACCATATATCTGTGGGTTTATTTCTGTGCTGTCTATTCTACTCCATTGATCTATATGTCTGTTTTTTATGCTAATAGCATACTGTTTTGATTATTATAGCTTTGTAGTATAGTCTGAAATCAGGAAATGTGATGCCTCCAGCTTTGTTCTTCTTGCTCAAGATTACTTTAGCCATTCAGGGTCTTTTGTGGTTTCATACAAATTTTGAGATTTTTTTTTATATTTGTGAAAAATGCCATTGGAATTTTTATAGGGATTGCATTGAATCTATAGATTGCTTTGGGTGGTATAGACATTTTAACAATATTAATTCTTTCAATCCATGGACATGGGATATCTTTGCATTTATTTTTATCTTCTTCAATTTCTTTCATTAATAGTTTATCGTTTTCTTTGTACAGATGTAAAGATTTGGCTAAATTTACCCCTAAGTATTTTATTCTTTTTGATGCTCTTGTAAATGGGTTTGGTTTCTTAATTTCTTTTTCAGATAGTTTGTTGTTAGTGTATAGAAACACAACTGACTTTTGTATGTTGACTTTGTATCCTGCAACTTTACTGAGTTCATTTATCAATTCTAACAGTTTTTTGATGGAGTCTTTATTAGAGTTTTCTGTATACAAGATTGTGTCATCTGCAAACAGAGACAATTTTGCTTTGTCCTTTCTGATTTGGATGCCTTTTATTTCTTTTTCTTGCCTAATTGCTCTGGCTAGGACTTCCAGTACTATGTTGAATATGTTGAAGTAGCAATAGAGGGCATCATTCTCTTGCTTCTGATCACTATTAGTATGATGTTAGCTGTGGGCTTGTTATATTTGACCTTTATTTTGTTGAGGTACATTCCATCTATACCTAATTTGTTGAGAGTGTTTATCATGAAAGGATGTTGAATTTTATCAAATGCTCTTTATGCATCTGTGATTGATGATCATATGATTTTAGCCTTTATTTTGTTAATATGTTATATCACATTTATTAATTTACATATGTTGAACCATCCTTGCATCCTAGGGATAAATCTCACTTGATCATGGTGTATGATACTTTTAATGTGTTGTTGAATTTGGTTTGCTAATATTTTGTTGAGGATTTTTACATCTATCTTCACCAGGGATATTGGCCTGTAATTTTCTTTTCTTGTAGTATCCTTGTATGGCCTTGGTAACAGGGTAATGCTGACCTTATAAAATGAATTTGGAACTGTTCCCTCCTCTTCATTTTTTGGGAGGAGTTTGAGAAGGTTTGGTATTAATTCTTTAATAAGAATTAATTCTTTAAATGTTTGGTAGAATTCACCAGTGAAGCCATCTGGTCCCGGACTTTTATTTTTAGGAGTTATAAGAATACTTTACCCAGAAAAGCTGTCCTTCAGAGTTGAAGGTGAGATACAGACATTCCCAGACAAACAAAAGCTGAAGGAGTTCATAACTACTAAACCTACCTCACAAGAAATGCTAAAGGAGTTCTTTAAGCTGAAAAGAAAGGATACTAACTAGTAACATGAAAACATATGAAAGTGTAAAACTTCCTGGTAAATGTAAATATATGGTCTAATCCAAGATGCTCTAATATTGTAATGGTGGTGTGTAAATCACTTATAACTCTAATATAAAGGTTAAAAGACAAAAGAATTAAAAATAGCTATAACTACAATAATTGGTTAGTGGATATATAATATAAAAAGGTGTAAACTGTGACATCAAAAACATAAAATGTTGGGAGAGGGAGTAAAAGTGTTGAGCTTTTGTATGTTAACAAAATTAAGTTGTTATCAGCTTAAAATAGATGGTTGTAACTATGTTTTATGTAAACCTCATTGTAACTACAAAGCAAAAACCAATAGTAGATACACAAAAGATAATGAGAAAGGGATCAAAACATACCATTTTGGCATCCAGTCACAAAGGAAGACAGTAATAGAAGAAGAAAAGAACAAAGGATGTACAAAATATCCAGAAAACAATTAATAAAATGGCAATAAGTCCTTATCTATCAATAATTACTTTAAACATAGTCTAAATTATCCAATCAAAAGACATAGAGTAACTGAATGGACCAAAAAAAAAAAAAAACCAAGGCCCAACAAATTACCCAACTCTAGGAGATTCACTTCAGCTCTAAGGGAACATAAGCTGTAAGTGAAGAGATGGAAAAAGATATTTCAGGCAAATGGAAACCAAAAGAGTGCAGGGGTAGTTGTACTTATATCAGATAATATAAAGGGATCAATTCATCAAGAGGAAATAACTATAGTAAATATATATATACCCAACATCAGAGCACATAAATATGTAAAGCAAATACTCTGAAGGAGATCTGAAGGGAGAAATAGATAGCAATACTATAATAATAGGGGACTTCATTTCTCCACTTCCTTTTTTTTTTTTGGTCTTGCCACGTAGCATGTGGGATCTTAGTTCCCCGACCAGGGATCGAACCCACGCCCTCTGTATTGGAAGCGTGGAGTCTTAACCAGTGGACCACCAGGGAAGTCCTCTCCACTTTCAACAATCGGTAGATCATGCAGACAGAAAATCAATGTGGACATATTGGGCTTGAACTACACTTTAGACCAAATGGACCTAACAGACATACAGAATATTCCATCAAAAGTAGCAAACTACACATTCTTCTTCTTATGTGCACACAGAAAATTCTCTAAGATAGATCATATGTTAGCCACAAAACAAGTCTTAACATATTGAAGAAGATGAAATTATATCAATTATCTTTTCTGACCACAATGGTATGAAACTAGAAATCAGTTACAGGAGGAAATTGGGAAAATTCACAAATATGTAGAGGTTGAACAGCGTGCTCCTGAACAATCAAAAGGGAAATTTAAAAAATCTTGAGACAAATGAAAATGGAAACACAACATACCAATGGAATGTTATGGGATGCAGCACAAGCAGTTCTAAGAGGGAAGTTTATAGTGATAAATGTTCACATTAAGAAAAAAGAATGATCTCAAATAAACAACCTAATTTTATACCTCAGGGAACTAGAGAAAGAAGAAACTAAGCCCAAAGTTAGTAGAAGGAAGAAAATAAATGAAAGATTGGAAAGACAATAGAAAAGATCAACAAAACTAAGTGCTGTTTTTTAAAAAAGATAAACAAAATTGACAAACCTTTAGCTAGACTAAGAAAAAAAAGAGAGAAGTCTCAAATAAATCGAACCTTTTATGAAAGAGGAGACATTGCAACTGATACCACATAAATACAAAGAATCATAAGAGAACACTGTGAACAATGATATGCCAACAAGTTGGATAACCTAGAAGAAATGGATTAATTCCTAGAAACATACAACCTACCAAGATTGAATCATGAAGAACAAAAATCTGAACAGACCAATAATGAATAAGGAACACTCCTCTTTTCAGGGCAGAGAGAACCTAGCCAGTGCCTGAGAGATGCATAGGGGGGTTCCGCTTTCCCGGGCCGGGCCCGGCAGATCCTCTGGAGCTGAGGAGGACAGCCAGACACGCAGACCCTGGTTTGGAGCCAAGAGGATGGAGGAAGTGGTGGGACGAGGCTGTGAGTGACCAGGATGCCACTTACATGGAAGTTTCTGCATCAGAGGGCAGCCCTCCTGAAAATGGGGGCTCCCGTTGCATGAGAGTCCTCAGGTTCTTCTACTGCAAAATGTGAAGGAAACCGTTTTAGGGAGTTTGGGTTTCCTTGTCTGGTCTCAAGTTGAGGTTGTGTTAAAGAAACGAAATATAAGAGGAGCCTGGATTGGCTTTGAGAACAGAATTTCCTAAGATTCAGGGCCTGTTCTGAAAGTGGGGATTTACTGTCTGGTGCTAAGGGTTAGTTCCCAGGATAAAAGGTTCTATTTTAGGGGTGAAGCTGCCATTTCTGCAGACAAGATTTTGGCTTGGTATTGATGCATCTGTTTTGGGGGTCTGAGTTCCATGCTGGGGTGAGAATCTTATTCCTAGGAGGAGTTTTCACTTCAGGGTCCAGGATTCTTGATTGCAGTTGAGCATTGAGTTTTGGGGCCAAGAGTCCATTTGGGGGCTCCATATTCTACGATTGGGTTGAGGTTCCCTTCTTGGGCTTGGGGTTTTATTTACTAACAGATGGGAAGTCTTTTGCCCTTGGGAGGAAAGGAAGAACTCGAACCCACTTTTGTTTCCAGGGAAGACTTTCTGGGACCACCAGCAGAGGAATGGACCAATACACTGATGATCAGCAGGCTGGATTCCAGCCCTTGCCTGGATGTGAGACAGAGAATAAATCACTTGTAAGCTCGAGGTCTCTAGCTGAAAGCTTGGCCAGGCAGTGGTGTTGACTCACAAAGCGCCATCCAAGCTTGCTTGATCCTCCCAAAATGACACTAATGGTGGCCTCAGAGGCACCGACAGCCATCGCTCTGTGAGTCAAATCCATGATGACAACACTCAAGGCACCCTGGGCACTGCCAGCTTGGCCCAGTTAGTGCCAATCGGATCTTAACTTGTGCTGAGGAGCCGCTGGGGAGAGGGAGCACACATGGAGTGGGATATGTTAAATCTGGGTCCCGGGGGCTTGGTGTGTAGCTCTGGCAGGCAGGAGCGAGGCTGGGCTGGGCCAGCGGCTTCCCTCCCTAGCGGGCCAGCTGTCACGCATCCTGGCCGGTGCGGGGAGACATGATGTAACTGTGATCTGAAGGGGCCTTGCTCTCTCGCTTGTGCTCTGCAAGATGGCTGGGATGCAGAGGGGTTGTTGCTGGTGACCTCCTGGCCCCCATCTGCCCCGTTGCAGGTGGGCTTTCTGGTCTTAGAGGTCCTCCTCTTTTCTGTCCATTGGGGGCCAGCGGTGAATGGTGCAGAGCTGTCAGGGTAAGGCCAGCAGGGAGTTTCCAGCTTAGGGGCAAATTCTCTAGTGTTCCAGAAGAAATTCTCCTTTGGGAAGGAGCCCTTTTCCTGTGGCCAGGAAACTCAGAAAACCTGAGAAGATGGAGTTTTCTCTACCACCAAGTATGTCCCGGGGATGTAGGGGTGGCTCTATCTGGGTCTGCAGGGACCCTCAAGCCCCACTCTCTGGGCCTGGCCAAGGTACATGGAAAGCTTAGAGGCCTGGGGGTCCCACTGGGCTGTGGAATCCCAACCCAGACATTGAACTCTGGTGCCATCCAGCAGGCCTCTGGAGTTCCCTCAGGGCATCTGGGGGGACCTGGGCCAGTCGGTCATACCTCAGATGTGAGGAGGGAGGGGAGGCAGGCAGGTTGGTTGAGGCTTGGGCTCTGGGGTCAGACTTTGCTTCCTGAGCCACCTGGAGCCAGATGCTTCACTTCTCCACACCCCAGTTCTTTATTGGAGGTAAAGCTTGACTAGTAATAAATGCACAATAAATATTAGTTATTGTTGCCATCATTAGGCTCAGTCATCAGTTCCCAGCTTAGACATCACTTCCACCAGGAAGCCTTCCCTGAACACTCTGACTAGATTAGATAGCCTCTGTATCCTCTCCTACTGCTGGCCTGTGTTCCCCTCATGGCACTGATCACACTGGCTGTCAGGGCCTGTTTCCTTGTTAGCTTCTATTACTGCCTGGCTTACTCACCATTGTATCACTGCCACCAGTGCCTGGCTCACACAGTGGGCACTTGACAAATACTTTGAAATGAGTGCAAGAATGGGCTGATTCTCGGGAATTCAGACTTTTCTTCTATGGGCTCTTCATGGCTGCTACAGCCTCACTTTCTTTTCTTGGTCGAAATGACATTTCCCGCAAACCAGGCTCTCGGGCAAAGGCAAGAGAAGGTGAGAGCACTATGGAACCGTTGGTTCATTCATTCGTTCCCTGACGGCACAGATGTTCTTTGGGTGCCTCCCAGGTACCAGGCCTCGTGCCAGCCTCTGGCGACAGACACGGTCCCTGCCCTCCTTGTGCTTGTGGTGCTGTTCACGGGGGCTGAGGTAGGTCACAGGAGAGGAGGGTGGTCAGTTAGGCTGAGTGGAGTCAGGGAGGGCTTCCAGAAGGAGGGATTTGCTTTGAAGAATGGCGGGGAAGTGTGGATAGAGATGGGCTAGCTCTTGGGGGGTGGGCAGGGGTCAGATAGAGCAGACAGAGCTGCCTGTGTACGGGCAATAAAGCAAGGCTAGCCAGTGACAGTGTGGCCCGTGCGTGCGGAGGCCTTGACTGTCGGGCTGAAGATGGATTCAGAAGCTGTGGGTACCGCTGACCCTAGCTCTGCCATCCACAGACGAAAGACCTTGAGCAGGACACGTCACTCCCCGAGTGCTAGTTATGGGAACTGTTATGCCGGCCACCCAGGGTTGTCAGACCGCAGTGGCAAGGCACTTTGTAAAAGGAGCTGGCCCCAGTAATGGAGGGATGGAGGGGCAGGCCCTGCCGAGTTAGACTAAAAGGCATGTGTGTCTGGAGGGAGCCTGTGGGAAAACAGGAAGGCAGTCCTGCTTCAGGCTTCTCTGTTTGGTAAATAATTAAATTCTTATCTCAGGTTTGTGGTGTCCACACTGCAGGACGCAGGTGGAGCCTCTGGGATCAGGTGCTGCGTTATCCAGAAAGTGGTGGAGTTCCCCCCCCACCCCCCCGCCGCCCCCATCCCGCCCTGGTCTCCTGGTCATGGCAGGGGACGTGGGGGTAAGGAGGAGTCTTCCAGGGTCTTCTTGTCGCTGACCGCATCACTCCTTCTCCTCATTTCTCTCTCTCTCTCCCCCTCTCCACGTTCTCATTGTCTGGTTCCCCTCTACAGTCCCACCTCTGCAGAAACGCAGGGCCTCGCGCCCCCTCTACCCCAGGCCCCTCGGCGCCGTCCCCCTGCGCCTGCTGCACGTTGCTGCCTCTTGAAACCCTTGTCCTCCCCAGGGCCTCTCCTGAAACACCCACACCTCCAGGAGGCCGGCACCCCCAAGTCTGCCAAGCCTCTCGGGGGCCTTAGGGGAGCACCGACCTCTCCCTCACCCCATGGTACAGAGACAAACAGTCGTTTTTTCATTTTTAGTGCTTAATACTGAGACTGTGAAGGTCTGTTTAGTCTTGTCCAGCTAACATAAACCAGCCGGAACTGGGCCGTGGCAGGGAACTTTGCTCTAAGTTCCCTTATTTGGAATGAAATTCATTGTTTTTCACTGGGAGGCAGTGGGGTTTTGGGGAGGCCCCGCTGTACCCCCTCCCCAGGGTGTGGCCTGAGTGGCCCCTCCAAAAGTCACCAAGGTGTCTGTGGCACAGAGGTTGGCCCTAGGACACCAGCCACACCCAGTGCCTCAGGGATGGAGACGGTTTGGAGTCGTATTGTTCAATCCTGCCCTTTTACGGGAAGGAACTGAGGCTCGGATAGGAGAGGGCACCTGCCCAGAGCCACAGGGCAGATCGAAGCAGCTGGAGGTGTAGCATGCAGGCTCCTGGCTCCCCGGCTCTCAGATCGCTCTGCTGTGCCGGGGCGCCTTGGGCCTAGGAGCTGGTGGAGGTGGGGCTGCGAGCTGGGGTGAGGGCTGATGAATGTGGCTGGAGGTGGCCTACGGTCTGGGGATCTCCCAAGGCTTCTGGGGAAGCAGCTAACTGCAGAGGCCGGGGCAGTGAGCCGAGGGGAGGGGGCGTGGAGAGGCGGCAGGGGAAGAAAAGGAGGGGTGGTGAGAGGAAAGGGAGCGGTGGCTGAGGGGTCTCAGAGAGCTGGGCTCTGGTCGCGACTCTGCTGCCGTCACTGTGACTTTGGGCTCCCACCTGTCCTGGAGACTCAGCCTTGCTGTGTGCATCTCCCAGGGTGTGCCTTGGATGGACAGAGGTCAGGGGGCGTTCCTTACCTGTGATGGGCCGTGGGAGCCAGCTCATCGGGCGGGTTACTGTCCCTCCCTATGTCCGGGGGCCCCTCCGTGTAAGAGGGGTGCGGCCTCTTTATGATTTCTCTGCAAGAGCATGAGCTTTAGAGCCAGAACTTGGGTTCTATTCCTGACTCTGATGCTTACTGGCTGGGCTACTAATTATGGACAGAGATTTCAAAACCCAGGGCTCTAGAGGGAGCAGTGAGGGTCTTTGCAAGGATGACATGAACTCATGTATCTCATATGTCTATACCGAGTGCCCAATAACCAGAGTGGGGGCGAGCCATTGACCTCCGAGCTGCACAGTGCACCCGGGCCAGCCTTGGGGCTCTGTGGCCCTGCTTCCTTTGCTCAATCCCAGGTCCCTACTCAAAACCAGCAAGTGCATGTTTAGATATTCTTTCTACAGGAAACTCCCCCCAACCCCATTTGACATCCTTGAAAAAGAATTTCTCATTTATTCACTGATTCTTTTCACAGAGAACACACAGCTGGGACATAGGGAGCTGTGACTGACCAGTGTAGGAATTCCCGAGACTGGAGGAGGAAAGAGAGATGTTAGAAAGTGCAGGCCTGAGAAATCCTAACCAGAAGCCCCTGGTGCTGGGGAACAAAGGGTGAGAGACCTTGTATTGTTTACTATGAGCATTCCGTTCACTGCTCTCTTAGCAGTGACGCTAGTGCTAGTATCCAAGGCTGTTTATAAAGGTACGTTGAACATCTGCTTCTGCGTGGTTAGTGAGGCACTCATTTACAAAAGATCATCTCGTTGCCAAGAGCAAACCGTCACCGAGTGAAACATTAACTCAGCATTAAAAGTAAAAGGAGATGATGTATGGACCAATGTCCGCACAGGCCTGGGGCGTCTCTGGGCAGTGGGAGCCAGTGAAGGTTTTAGATTCACTTTCTAGATAGCTCAGTCTAGTTGCCCTGTGGAGGGTGGATTTAAGAGGGACACAATGGGAGCAGGGAGACCAGTTATGATGGGAGTGTAGCTGTTATGGGGGAAGGATGCCAAAACCTGAACTGCAGTTTTGGTGAAAGAGAGGAAGGGACACGTTTGAGACACATTTAGGAGGTGTGCTTGGCATCACTGGTATATGAATGGGGGCGGGGTGGGGGGGTAAGGAAGAGGGAAGAATCCAAGACGGGGGCTTCCCTGGTGGCACAGTGGTTGAGAATCTGCCTGCCAATGCAGGGGACACGGGTTCGAGCCCTGGTCAGGGAAGATCCCACATGCCGCGGAGCAACTGGGCCCGTGAGCCACAACTACTGAGCCTGCGCGTCTGGAGCCTGTGCTCCTCAACAAGAGAGGCCGCGATAGTGAGAGGCCCGCGCACCGCGATGAAGAGTGGCCCCCGCTTGCCACAACTAGAGAAAGCCCTCGCACAGAAACGAAGACCCAACAGAGCCAAAAATAAATAAATAAATTAATTAAAAAAAAAAAGTAACAAATGTTCAAGTACAATTGGTGTCTTTAAAAAAAAAAAAAAAAGAATCCATGACGGTGCCCAGGTTTTCAGGTAGCTGGGAGGATGGTGATTCCACAGTACACCGGGCAGGAGAGGAGGATTGGAGGGGAAGATGGTGGGGATGTGTCAGAGTTTGGGGATGTGTCAGAGGAGCCCTGAGGCATTCTGGGGGAGTCGTTGGGTCGGCAGCTCCACGTGTGAGCTTGAAGCTCAGGGGAGAGTTTGTGGCTGCAGTGGGAGGAGAGCCAAGAAAGGGCAGAGGGCCAGAGAGGCTGAGGGAGGTCGTGGCAGTGGGGGTTTAGACGTTGTGATATGGCATAGCGCCGTGGTTCTCAGACCTTAATCGGCCTATGGATTGCCTGGAAGCTTGAAAAACTACAGGTTCCTGGGCCCCCCCTCCAGTTAATCCGGTTTAGTAAATCTGGCGGAGAGGGGAGCATTCCTGGGATCTACTGCTGCTTTTTTTTTTTTTTTAAATAAATTTATTTACTTTATTTATTTATTTTTGGCTTCATTGGGTCTTTGTTGCTGCGCGCGGCCTTTCTCTAGTTGTGGCGAGCGGGGGCTACTCTTCGTTGCGGTGCACAGGCTTCTCATTGAGGTGGCTTCTCTTGTTGCAGAGCACGGGCTCTAGGCGCACGGGCTTCAGTAGTTGTGGCACGTGGGTGCAGTAGTTGTAGCTCACAGGCTCTAGAGTGCCCAAGCTTAGTAGTTGTCGTGCACGGGCTTAGTTGCTCTGTGGCATGTGGGGTCTCCCTGGACCAGTGATCGAACCTCACGTGTGCCTTGCATTGGCAGGTGGATTCTTAACCACTGTGCCACTAGGGAAGTCCATGGGATCTGCTTCTTAAAACAAGAAAATCAGGCAATACTAGTGTGAAGGATCCATGGCTCATCCGTTGTGAAACACTTGTCTGGCGGTCAGTCAGATCTGGGTTCAAATGTTGACTCTTGGGTCTTGACTTTGGACAAATCTCTTGATCTTCCAAACCTGGATTTCTTTGTCAGTTAGTAGGCATACTAGTTCCCACCTCGCAGGGCTATCGTGTGAATTAAATGAAGTCATAGCTGTAGGTTATGTGGCTAAGGACCTGGTGCCTAGTAAGAGCTCAGTAAGGAGTAGGCATTTCTTGTTTATTACTAGAAGTTTGAAGTTGGTGAGCAATTGGGCAGGGCAGGCTGCTGACCACACAGATGGGTCAGTCCCAGGGGAGTACTCCCCTGCCCAGAGTCTGCCTCTTGGTTGAGCTGACCCCAATTTCCATCTCCATTGTGTCTTGCCTGAGTTGATAGGACTGGGGGCTCCTGGCTCATCTCATCAAGTTCACAAAAACTCATGAATCAAATCAGATGTCAATTTACTACTTCCCAGTGATAAATGGACTGTCAGATGGACTGGACAGTGTGTCGACTATTGGCACCTTTTCCCCTTGCAGGAAGCTACTCTAGTGCTGGGTGAACCTGCCATCCGACAGAGAGCTGGGGACACAATCTGAGGATTGAATGCCCTTGGGCTCTGAACCCTGCCCAGGCCACTTCACCAACAGAGAAATGCCTGCCAGGTGGACCCAACACTTGGACCAGCTTGGCAGGACATCATCTCCCTGGCTGTGCTCCATGGCCCCCATCACGGTTTGCCTCGGTGACACCCCCTTTCTCCTGACTCCTCGGCAGCCAATGAATATGTCTTTGCTTTGGGTTTATTAATACCTCCGGTCAAGTCTCCTGTAAGTCCCACCAGGTCTGGGGCTGTTTTGTCTCTTGAGGGTAACTTTGCGTGCTCTGATCCATGACCAGTCAATTTCTTAGACTAAAACTCCGCGAAGGGGCTTCCCTGGTGGCGCAGTGGTTGAGAATCTGCCTGCCAGTACAGGGGACACGGGTTTGAGCCCTGGACTGAGAGGATCCCACGTGCCGCGGAGCGGCTGGACCCGTGGGCCACAACTGCTGAGCCTGTGCATCTGGAGCCTGTGCTCCGCAGCGGGAGGGGACGCGGCGGTGAGGGGCCCGCGCACTGCAATGGGGAGTGGCCCCCGCTTGCCGCAGCTGGAGAGGGCCCTCGCGCAGAGATGAAGACCCAACGCACCCAAAAATAAATAAATAAATAAATAAATAAATAAATAAATAAATAAATAAATTTTAAAAAAACAAAAAAAACTTGGGGAAAGCTTATTGCCAAGTGCCATGGGGGCCACCTCATTGTGGCCTCCTCTCCACTTACTGCCCATACAGCGTTTCAAGAAGGAGGGAGTGAGTTGAGTCAATGATGGCGCCTCTCATACCTCTGGGGGCTGTTTGGGTCTGGTTACCCTACATAGAAATTAAGGAACCCCTCAAGGACTTCTCTAGAAGACCCCCAATCCTCCTCCTGAACCTGTGTGTGGGTTTGGACCCCCCTGTCGCGGACATCACACTGCATCCTCCTCATCATTTTTGTCACCGTTTTAAACTCTACCACTATCACCAGCAACAGATGCTTTAAAAACAGTTTATTGCTTAAGTTATAAGAGTAATACTCTTTGGGGCTTCTCTGGTGGTGCAGTGGTTAAGAATCTGCCTGCCAATGCAAGGGACACGGGTTCGAGCCCTGGTCCGGGAAGATCCCACATGCCACGGAGCAACTAAGCCCGTGTGCCACAACTACTGAGCCTGCTCTCTGGAGCCCATGAGCCACAACTACTGAGCTCACGTGCTACATCTTCTGAGGCCCGCACGCCTAGAGCCTGTGCTCTGCAACAAGACAAGCCCCGGCAATGAGAAGCCCGCGCACCGCAATGAAGAGTGGCCCCTGCTCGCCACAACTAGAGAAAGTCCGTGCGCAGCAACGAAGAGCCAATGCAGCCAAAAATAAATAAATAAAATAAATAAATTAAAAAAAAAAAAAGTAATACTGTTTGACTAACATCTCCTTGGTTCTCCCACCCCTCAGTCTCTGGCAACCACCATTCTACTCTCTGCTTTTATGAGTTTGACTTTTTTAGGTTTCACATATAAGTGAGATCACGCAGGACTTGTCTTTGTCTGGCTTATTTTATTTAGCATAATGTCCTCTAGATTCTTGTATGTTGTCCCAAATGGCAGGACAATATTCTTAAAAAAGGAGTATAATATAATGGAGTAATATTCCATTGTGTATATGTACCACATTTTCTTTATTGATTCATCTGTAGATGGACATTTAGGTTGTTTCCATATCTTGGCTATTGTGAATACTGCTGCAATGAACATGGGGGTGCAGATAACTCTTTGATATAGTGACTTTATTTCCTTTGGATATGTACGCGAAGTGGGATTACTGGATCATATCGTGGTTCTATTTTTTATTTTTTGAGGAACCTCCTTGCTGTTTTCTGTAGAGGTTGTATCAATTTACATTCCCACCAACAGTGAACAAAGGTTCCCTTTTCTCCACATCTTCATCAATATTTGCTGTTTCTTGTCTTTTTTGGGGGGGGGCTGCGGCGCACTGCGTGACCTGAGGGATCCTAGTTCCCTGACCAGGGAGCGACCCCAGGTCCCCACAGTGAGAGCGCCAAGTCCTAACCACTGGACCTCCAGGGAATTCCTGCTGTTTCTTGTCTTTTGATGACAGCCATTCTAACAGGTGTGGGGTGATATCTTATGGTTTTGATTTGCATGTCCCTGATGATTAGTGATGTTGAGCACCTTTTTGTGTACCTGCTGGCCATTAGTATGTCTTCTTTGGAAAAGTGTCTATTCAGGTCCTTTGCCCATTTTTTAAAAATCGGGTTGTTTTTTGTTACTGAGTTATTTGAGTTCCCTATATATTTTAGATATTAACCTCTTATCCGATGTGTGGCTTGCAAGTATTTTCTCCCATCCTGTAGGTTGTCTCTGCACTCTGTTGATTCCTTCCTTTGCTGTGCAGAAGCTTTTTAGTTTGATACAATCCCACTTATTTATTTTTGCTTTTGTTGCCTGTGCTTTTGGATCATACCCAAAAAAACATTGTCAAGACCAATGTCAAGCTTTTCCCGTGTGTTTTCTTACAGTTTCAGATCTTATGTTTAAGTCTTTAATCCATTTTGAGTTGATTTTTGTATATGGTGTGTGATAGGGGTCCAATTTCATAATTCTGCACATGGATATCCGGTTTTCCCAATACTATTTATTTAGAGACTATCCTTTCTCCATCTTGTGTTCTTGTCACCCTTGTTGAAGATCAGTTGGCTGTAAGTGCTTGGATTTATTTGTTGGCTCTCTATTCCGTTCTGTTGGTCTGTATGTCTGTTTTTATGCCAGTATCGTACAGTTTTGATTACTTTAGCTTTGTTATGGTTTGAAATCAGGAAGTGTGATGCCTCTAGCTTTGCTCTTCTTGCTCAAGACTGCTTTGGCTCTTCGGGGTCTTTTGTGGTTCCACGTGAATTTTAGGACTGTTTTTCTATTTTTGTGAAAAATTCCATTGGAATTTTAAATTTATTTATTTATTTTTATTTATTTATTTTTGGCTGCATTGGGTCTTTGTTGCTGCGTGCAGGCTTTCTCTAGTTGCGGCAAGCAGGGGCTACTCTTCGTTGCAGTGTGCGGGCTTCTCATTGCAGTGGCTTCTCTTGTTGCAGAGCACGGGCTCTAGGCGCACGGGCTTCAGTAGTTGTGGCATGCGGGCTCAGCAGTTGTGGCACACAGGCTTAGTTGCTCTGCGGCATGTGGGATCTCCCCGGACCAGGGCTCGAACCCGTGTCGCCTACACTGGCAGGCGGATTCTTAACCACTGCACCACCAGGGAAGTCCCTCCATTGGAATTTTGATAAGGATTGCTTTGGGAGGTATGGACGTTTTAACAATATTAATTCTTCCAATTCATGAGCACTAGATATCTTTCCATTTTTTTGTGTCTTATTTAATTTCTTTCATCATTGTTTTACAGTTTTCAATGTACAGATTTTTCACCTCCTTGGTTAAATATATCCCTGAGTATTTTGTTCTTTTTGATGCCTATGTAAATGGGATTACTTTCTTAATTTCTTTTTCAGGTAGTATTTCGCAGTTGTCTTGCCTATATATAATTTTAAAGCATTTTTTGTGTGTGCAGGGTCCAGCATTTAGAGAACCCTTTCAAAGCATTCAACCTATTTGTTTTTTGTTTATATTTTTTAAATAATTGTAGTAAAACACACATAAGGTAAAATTTGCCATCTTAACCATTTTTAGGTGTACAGTTCAGTGGCATTAAGTACATTCACATTGTTTTGCAACTATTACCACCAGTCGTCTCCAGAACTTTTTCATCTTCCCCAACTGAAACTCTATACTCATTAAACAATAATTCCTCATTCCCTCTTGCCCCCAGGCCCTGGCAATCACCATTCTACTTTCTGTCTCTATGGATTTGACTACTCCAGGTGCCTCATATAATTGGAATCATACAGTATTTGTCCTTTTGTGACTGGTTCATTTCACTTAGCATAATGTCTGCAAAGTTCATCCATGTTGTAGCATTATGTCAGAATTTTCTTCCTTTTGAAAGCTGAATAATATTTCAATTATTATTTTGTTCATTCATTCATCTGTTGCATTGTTTCTATCTTTTAGCTATTGTGAAAAATGCTGCTGTGAACATAGGTGTACAAGTATCCATTTGAGACCTCACTTTTAATTCTTTTGCGTATGAACCCAGAAGTGGAATTGTTGGATCATATGGTAATTCTGTATTTCATTTTTTGAGGAACTGATTCAACTTATTTTTAACAGAAACAACAATTTTCTTTCCCCTCCCCTCCTCTCACTTCCATATTTAATGGATTGTAAAAAGCAGCTTTATCGAAACATAATTGACTACAATATGCATACTGCACATGTTTATAATGTACAATTTGATGTGTTTTGACATACATATATATTCATTAGCACCATCAAGTTAATGAACATCTCCATCACCCTCATAAGTTTCCTGTGCCTTTAGTAATCCCTCTCTTCTACTCCTCCCTGCCCCTTGCCCCCATACTCAAGTAACCATGATCTGCTTTCTGTCATTAAAGATTAGTTTGCATTTTTTGAGAGTTCAGTGTAAATGGAATGATATAGAACGTACCTGCTTTTCCTCTGGCTTCTTCCACTCAGTATACTTATTTTGAGATTCATCCATGTTGTGATGTGTATTCATAGTTCATTCCTTTTTATAGCTTAGTGGTATTCCATGGTATGGACGTACAATTTGTTTATCTGTATACCCGTTGATGGGCATTTGGCCTCTTTTCAATTTTATGCCATTACAAATAATGTTGCTAAGAACATTTGTGTACAGATCTATGTATGGACATATATTTCCTGATCCTTTGGGTAAACACCTAGAAGTGGAATGGGTTGATCATATGATACGTGTATGTTTAACTTAAAAGAAACTGTCAAACTGTTCTCTAAAATGGTTGTACCATTTATATTTTCACCAGCAGATTTTGAGAGCTCTAATTTCTCCACCTTCTCACCAACACTTGGTATGCTCAGTCATTTTAGTTTGGGCCATTCTAATAGGTGTGTAGTGGTACCTCACCAGGGTTTTAATTTGCATTTCCCTAGTGACTGATAATATTGAACATTTTTTTTCATATGCTTATTTACCATCTGTATATCTACTTTGGTGAAGTGTCTATTGAAATTTTTGTCCACTATTTTTTCCAGCTTTTGAAATATAATTGACACATAATATTGTGTAGTTTAAGGTATTCAACGTGTTGATTTGATACATTTATATACTGAAAATTGATTGCCTCCATAGCATTAGCTGTGACCTCCATCCCAACATATAGTTACCATTTTGTTTTTGTGGTGGTCACACAGGTGCCATTTCTTTTCTGTGGTGAGAACATTTAAGATCTACCCTCTTAGCAACATTCAAGTATATCATGCAGTATTTTTAGCTATAATCACCATGCTGTTTATTAGATCCCCAAACTTGTTAATCTCATAACGGAAGTTTGTACCCTGTGACTGACATCTCCCCATTTCCCCCACCCCCAACGCCTGGTAACCACCACTCTCTTCTCTGTTTCTCTGAGTTTGACTATTTTAGATTCCACATTTAAGTGGGATCATACAGTATTTGTCTTTCTCTCTCTGACTTCTTTCACTTAGGATAATGCCTTCAAGGTTCATCCAACTTGTCACAAACAGCAGGATTTCCTTCTTTCTCATTGGCCTATTATTTTTTATTGGATTGTCTTCTTATTTTTGAGTTTTGAGAGTTCTTTATATATTCTAGATTCTACATTAGATATGTACTTTGTAGTAATTTTTTCCCTGTGGCTTTTCTTTTCATTCATTCTTTTCATTCTCTTAAAAGAGACTTTTGATACGTTTTATGTAATATTTAAATAAATTACATAGTTTTCTGGCATCTCAACCTGTCATAAGCAAGTTCATAAACAACTTCCTGTATTGAGCATACAGTTCAGCTGGAGGGAGCAGCAGGTGCACAGCGACACCAGGGAAGACCTCACCAGTTTTGAAGTCTATGTGCTGTGGCATCAGTCATGTGTTCCAGAGGGAATGGAGCTCACCATTACAGCTGAGGTCCCAGTTTTTATTTGGGGTGGCAATGTGTCCAGTGAAAAGACTAAATGTTCCACCTTCCCTTACAGCTTGGTTTAGCCATGTGACTACATTCTGGTTAATGAAATGTAAATTAGAATTGTTGGGTGGACTTTGAGTAAGGCTCCTTTAAAGAGGGACAGATAGCTGGTGTAGGTCCTTTGATTTTGGTTTTCTGTGTTACTCCTGCTTCCTACCTGGAATATGGACAAGGTGGCTGGAGCTTCAGCAGCTAACTTGGACCATGAGGCAACCTTGAAGTGTCATGTGGAATGGTGGGGTAGAAAGATAGAAGAAGCCTCGTCCCTGATGACTGCAGAGCTGCCACACTAGCCTTGGGCTGCATGCGTGCAGACTCTTATGTGAGAGGAAACACCTTATGTGTTTAAAAGTCTATGTTGGGCTTCCCTGGTGGTGCAGTGGTTGAGAATCTGCCTGCCAATGCAGGGGACACGGGTTCGAGCCCTGGTCTGGGAAGATCCCATATGCCGCGGAGCAACTAGGCCCGTGAGCCACAACTACTGAGCCTGCGCGTCTGGAGCCTGTGCTCCGCAACAAGAGAGGCCGCGATAGTGAGAGGCCGCGATAGTGAGAGGCCCACGCACCGCGATGAAGAGTGGCCCCTGCTTGCCACAACTGGAGAAAGCCCTCGCACAGAAATGAAAGACCCAACACAGCCATAAATAAATAAATAAAATAAATAAAAAATTAAAAAAAAAAAGTCTACGTTATCTCTGTTTTTTGTTACTAGCAAATCCAGTTTCTAAAGGAATTTGGTTAATATGGCAAGGGGTCAAGGGGAAGTCAGTTCTACTGCATATATATTTATATCATCGAGATCATATTGTTAGAATACTTTTTATCCCTGCTTTTCATACATTATCATTACTACTGTTTTCTTCATCACCACAACCATCTTCAACTTTATCATCCTCCTCTTCATATTGTTATTATTTTGAATAATAGTCATTTTCATTATTGTAACAGTCTTTGAGAGGATTTGCTTCTTGTTGATGGAGGACTGTGTGTAAAATGTGTTTCTCTTGTTAAATATCCCATGGGTGGGGGGGGCGGTAAAGAAATGGGAGGGAGTCTGAGGGAGACTTTGCCATTGAGAACATCTGTGGAAATAGGTAGAATTGGTACTCAGATCTTGGGCAGCTTCGGTGTTCATTGGGAATGGGCTGTGTCAATCATTTCTGCCCTGCAAATGGCCAGCATTGCTCCCACATGGGGAAGCCCTCCAGGTGTGTAAATGAAACAACAGGATTGTCTGGTGGGGCAGGTCTGAGTCAGCAGTTACCTATAAAGAAAGGCAGAGGATATTAAACTTGATGGTGTAAGAAATGAGAAATGATTGAAGGTTTTCTTTTTTCTTGGCTGCGCTGCATGGCTTGCGGGATCTCAGTTCCCTGACCAGGGATTGAACCCGGACCATGGCAGTGAAAGTGCAGAATCCTAACCACTAGACTCCCACCAGGGAACTCCCAAATGATTGAAGTTTTTTGAGTAGGGGAGTAGCATGGTTTGTGTAGGAAGGATTGGGGATGGGCTGGAGGGGACTCAAAGGTGGGTTGGCCACTTAGGAGGCTCTCACAGTGGTCCAGGCATGAAGTGGTGAAGGTCCATTGTTACGCGGGTCAGGTATTTTTAAGTGGACATCAAGAGAGGAGTAAACATGCAAAAATAATTTTTAAAATAGAGGAAATGCCTGTGTGAGGAAAAGTAGGGAGGAAATGAGGAGAGGCTGGATGAGCCATTAGACCTCAGTGCAAGTAAGCCTGCGTGAAGGAGAGAGGTAATGAAGAAAGTTTGGTGGAAACATTTTAGGTGACAGTGCAAGTCTAAGGAAAGTTCTTCAAGGCCCGTGGGGAGTCCTCAAGCCCGAGCCATAGTCACTGGTCAGAGGAATCCCATGTCCCCCAGGAATGGGCCTGCCTTACTCTCCCTGCCCCACTCAGTCACTGGCTGGGAGCCGCGGTGGGAAGCAAGGCCTTGGAGCAAACTCTGGGATGGATTTCAGAGCTCCAGAGCTGGGGCCCTTAGTCAGTTATGCTTCCTGTGGTGGATGGTCTGAGAGGGGATGACGGCGATGGGGGGTACGGGGAAGGTGACTGCTGCTGTCTCAGGGCCGTGGTTGCTAGTAACAAATGTGGACCTGGACTGGCTTAAACAATGAGGAGCTGTACTATCTCAGATCACAGGAGGCTCAGAGGTGGGTGGGTGTCAGGGTTGGTGGAGCCTGGGCTCTAAGATGAGGTCACGGATGATGGACTTTCCATCTCTCTGCTCTACCGTCTGGTAGCAGCATGGCCATAGCAGTCCCAGGAATCACAAGCAGACACAATATCTAGAGGAGGAAGAACGACCCCTCTTGTGTGTCTTTCTGAGGAGCAAGCAAACCCTTCTCGGAGGGGTTTTGCAGATTTCCCAGTATGCTTCATGGGCCAGAAGTGGGTCACCTGGCCATACTTGACCCAATCACTGGCAAGGGGGATGGAACCATTGTGATTGGTTTATACCAGCGGATTTCAGCTGTGGCTTCACATTAGAACCACCTGGAGAGCTTTTAGAAACACGCATGCCTGGGTCCCACCCTCAGAGTTTCTGTATTGATTGGTCTGGAATCAGGAGTTGGGCATCAGTAGTTTTATAACCTCCTTAGGTGATGCTAATGTATAGCCAGGGTGGAGAACCCCTGTCATCTTGGAGTAGAATAGATGCTGGGGAATCAGCCACAATGTCCATTCCAGTCACTTAGTAGTTTTGTGTGGCTTGGGCAAGTCAACCTCTCTGAACCTTAGTTTCCTCATCTGTAAAGTGGGGCCTGGCAAGAACTGCCTCCTGCAGTTACTGAGAAGACTGAATGAGCTCATGGATGCTCGTAACTGCAAACTGTAAGTCACTGACAGCTGAGGGATGTTTGCTCATCGCCTTCCTTCAATTTGAAAGGAAAATTCAGCTCCTCTGCTGCCAGGAGCAGCCAGGGTAAGATTGCTCCAGAGCACAGCTTCCTGCCATTAAAGTAGAAAACAAAAGAGAAGGGAAAACGACAGACTGGGGAGCCACGGGCAATTGCAGTGGGCTTTTTTCCTTCTTGGATGGCGTGGGTTTTGAATGCGCTGCTATAAATGGTTTATGCAAACGAGCTGGAGGGGCTCATCCCCATGCTGCCTTAATCCGGGAGAGGCTGGGAAGGAGTCAGGTGCGTGGATTTCAGCGTCTTCTCCGTGCAGTCCTGCAGTGGGCGGTTAGGGGCTGGTGGATACTCTCCCCCTGCCTCCAGGGAAGATGGTCAGATAAGGCTCTGGTTCCTCAGTGTTCCAGGACACACTTGGCTGCTTGGCTTCTTGGTTGTTTCTACCGAAGTGAACACCGGCTCGTGCTGCCAGTAGAACTCAGGGAACAAAGAGGGCCACCCGGGGGGCTGTGAGGTCATGGGGCAGGTAGTTTGTTGCCTTCTGGTACCACTGGGTCCACCTAGGGCATTGTGGCTGGGAGGGTGGCCTCAGGCCTGGAGCCTGGAGAAGGGTCAGATGGGGCCAAGTAGAACCACTCACCATTAGCCCTGGCCTCTCTTCCTTCCCTATTCCAATTCCTCTCCTTTTCTTGCTTCCTTCATAAAATATAGTTTGAGCATACCCAGTGCCCACCATGTTAGGTGCTGGGGATCCAGAGCTAAAAAGACACCTGTCTGCTCTCAGGTTGCTTCCAGTATGGGAAGGGGACCCTTGGCATCACTGCAGGGCCCGGGCTGCACAAACGCACGGGTATGCCTTGGAGGTGGAAGGCCTAGTCTGCCCCGGGGCGTCGGATGACCTCAGAGGAAGGAGCCCTCCCAGCTGAGACATGAAGGCAGGGTAGGAGTTTTTGAGTGATCGGTGTGGTGTGGGGCGTTCCAGGTAGAGGAACTATGTTCAAAGAGCCATGGACCTGTGTGATGCAGCTACGTTCTGGGACACACATGGTTCGAGTGCACAGAGTGTGGGTCCTTGAGGCTGGGGGACGTCACAGCCTGAGGTGAGGCCAGGTGCATGGGCTGGGGTTGGTTCACAGAGGACGTTGAATGCTCCCCAAAGGAGGGTTGAACTTATCCACTGTGGGCTCTGAGCTGGGCAGTGACTCAGCTGATCAGTCAGGCAGAAAGGTCAGCCTGGCAGCCCTGAGGAGGGGAAAGGCTATTGGAAGAATTGTCCAGATCAGGATGATGCTGGTGGCCTGAACTGTGGGAATAGCCAGGGCATGGATTATAGAAGGACACCGTGACTTCCCCGATGGGGGAATTGAGGCTGACACCAGACTTGTGGTCTGGCTAGTAGAACTCAAGGGGTAAACCAGGCCACGGAACCTTGGGGAGGTACCTGTGTTGGGTGGGGTCAGGAAGGGGACTGAGAAGCAGTAAGTTAGAGCATGCTGGCCCATCCTTGGTTTTCCACCAGACCCTGGTGGAAAGCAGGGGTGAGGGGTGAGGGAGGGGAATTCTTGATTGCCTTTCCCCAAATGATTCCCCTCCCACATCCCTGCTTCAGGAAACTCCTGGTTTAGAGTTAAAGATACATAAGTCTAATGCATCCATTTTACAGATGTGAAAACTGTGGCCCATAGAGGAGATTGGTTTGTTCCAGGTCACACAGCAACTATGGAGGTGGTGTTATGACTAGTAAAAACAGACCTCCAAACAAAAGCTAATGCAGCCCACCTCCCTTAATTGGTGCTGAGAACACCTGTTCTCTGGGCAGAAGTGGGTTCAGCTAAGCAGGGTTGAGGCTGTGATGGGTGGGGCATTGTTTTAGAGAGGGAAGGGGGCTTTCTAGGGAGAGATTCTTGCTCCTATTCGCCTAGTAGTGGGACCCAACTCAGGAGCAGCATTAACCCACCTCCTGGAGCCCTCACCCCCAGCAGGAGGAAGGAACCTGTGCAGACATTAAAAGAGGCTGCCCTCCCTGAGTCTCCCCAAACCCACGCAGGCTTCTGCAGACCTTCCTAAGCCTTGGTCAAGTTTTAGCATGGGCCACAGGAGTCCTGGAACCCAGGAGTCCCGGCTCCCAGGGAAAGCTTTGTCCTCTAAACTTGGATGCTGGAGAGTCTGCCCTGTGCATTGCTGGGGTCGCTGGTGGATTGTCTGACCTGGGGCTCCAGCAGCTGGAAGGAGGGAGGGAGGGTGGGGCATCTTGGAGGAGGAGCCTGAAGATGTTACCGGAGACAGAGGAAAGGAAGGTGGAGCAATGGATGAAGGTACAAACTGGGAGATGGGGCAGCTGCAGGAGACAGCTGCAGGGAGGAAAATGGGTTTTCTGTCATTGCGTGCACCCTGCGGTGGCCACCCTTTTTGGGCAGTCCTTTAGGCAGGAAGACCACAGTCCCGACAGTCGCCTTCCATCAGCAACACCTGAGCTCTGGTTCCAGAGGGGGGAACAGCCAGCACTGAGCCAGCCGCATGCTCGTGGTCTCCCCAGGCCTTTAGGGACAAGAGCCCCTGTTTGTGGGGCTGACCGATGATGTGATGTGAGATTGTCTGGGTTTGGAGTGAGGGTGTAGGGCTGGAGGTGTAGTGGCAGGAAATTGAGTCCCTTTGTGGGCTCAGTGGGCGTGAAAGCCACAGGCCTCTCTTGACAGGCCTTGAATAGACCCAAGTACTCACAGGTGCCTCTGTGCCTGGGCGTCCTGCCCTCGGCTCTGCAGCCAGCGTGGCCAAGGTCCAGTGTGTTCCAGTCACGGCCCCTGAGTGGTGGGCGCAGAGCTGGCATAATTCAGTGGCTGGACCACAGGTCAGCCACTCACTTTGGCTCTGTGTGCACAGAAGCCCCTGTTTCAGAGCCAATCTGAGCCCCCTGTTCCCAAAAAGGACCTGCCACCCCCTTTCTCTTTTGAGAGCATTTTCAGGTTTGTGTCTCAGGCCTGTGAGGGCAGGTGCCCCTCTGCATTAATCCCCACTTCCCCTTTGCACATGGGCATGGTGTAAAGATCTGGTCCCCAGAACTCAGAGCCCCTGTTCACCCCCCAGCATGGGAGTGGGCCCAGAGCTCGGCTGGGGCGAGGTCTGTGGGTGGTGCAGGGACCCAGGCAGGGCAGGACAATGACTGTGGGTACAACACAGCCGAAGTCCAGAGCCAGCTAATATGGGGATCGGCAAGTTTTACATTTGCACCTGCGGCAACCCTGGGCCCCTCTGACTGATGCTGTGTTTATTTCGTTGAAAGTGGCTTTTCTCAGGGCAGCATTGTGTAGTAGACAAAGCCCAGGACCCTGGACTCCTGAGTCTGAGATCTGGGTTCTGGACCTGCTCCGGCACTATATAGCTTTTGCAATTCATTTCTATCTCCCTGAGCTTCTGTTTCTCTCATCCGTTGAAAGGGATGAACACCTGCCCTGTGGTATACCTAACAGGGGCTTCTGCAAATCCAATAAGGTTTTTGTGAAAGTGTTCTGTAGCTTTTAAGAGCTGGGTTGTTATTCCAAGAGGCCACACAGCAGAGAGGCCGGCGCTTGTGCTCTCTGATATCTGGTAGGTGTGTGTCCAAATCCCAGCTTAGCTGCGTGTGACCTGGATGCAGTATTCCACTTCCCGAGCCTCCATTTCCTCATCTAGGTGCTGAGTTCCCAGTGCTACCCTTTCTTTCTGTGGACCCGGAGCAGGTGTTTCAAGGTGCCGGCAGCAAATGTAATTTTCTTGATTGGTCTGGCTACTTATCTGTTTTAGTCTCTGCCTAGTTTTTGCAGGAGGAGGAGGAGGTGCTGGGACTCCCACTGATGGGTGATGGGGAACCAGGTCAGAGGCCATGGTGACGAGGGAGGCAGCCAGGCCCAGTGGGACTAAGGGCTTCTGAGAGGCAGAAGCCCTCAGGCGGCTGGCAGAGCAGCTCTGGGCAGAGGCCTCTTCCTTGGACTGGGAATTCCGGGACTTCAGGGCCCACCTGCCCTCCGACAGCCCCTGGGACTCACAGCTCAGCCCCTCTGCTTTGCTGAGGCTTCCTGAGTACCAGCCCCTCCCCTGAACCCTGATCTGGCCTGGGCCCTGTATGGTCACTGGTCCTCACCAAGGCCGTACCCGTGATCATTCGCTTGGCCAGTATCCACCGCCTGCCCTCCTGGGAGGGGCACCATGCACTGCCTGAGTGCAGGCTCTGGAGGCCAACTGACCTGAGGTCAGATCCCAACTCTCCCCTTTCCATGTCCCAGTTTCTTATCCATAAGGTGGGGCAATGGTAGTGCCTTTGTATCGACTTCAGGTGTGTAAGTGTCTCATCAGTAGCACTCCCACGGCCATGGTACTTCCTGTGCATCCCCTCTGTTCCGAGCACACCACACATGGGAACTCGGTTCATACCCCAGTAGCCCTATGAGGTAGGCACTATTATTGTCAACCCAATTTTCAATTGAGAAAACAGGCACCAAGTAGGTGTTAGATCTGGGATTTGAACCCAGGTCGTCTGACTCCGGAGCCTGCTCTTCGCCATCGCCTGTGAAGCACCTGGTGTAGACACATGTAAGTGGCGGCAATGAATAGTATCTGGTGTTGTCAGATCCTAGGGGTCTGGCTGCCAGTGGCCTTTCTGGCAGCGCCCCAGACCCTGGCCCCTGTGGGGTCCTGCACCATCACTCTCTCATGCCCACTAGTGCCTGATGGCTAAGCCCGAGTGCTGGAGGGAGAGGCCCTGGCAGTGGGCAGGAGGCAGGGTCAAGGCACAGGAGTAGAGCTGGGGGCCAAGTCGGCTGGTCCTGGACTCTGCCATCCCTCAGTAGACCGGATCTGGGAGGGGGAGGAAGCAGGAGAGAGCCTGAGGAAGTAGACTCTCAGAGGCAGGAGCGTGGGCCGAAGGAGGCCGGGGGAGGGGGGGCCTCCCTGCCTTGGGGTGGCTTCAGCTGTCCGGGTGCTGAGACCAGAAAGGGTGGGCACCCGGAGACCTGGCTGAACCATGAGCCCTGGAGGTGTGTGTGTGAGTGTGTGTGGCAGGGGAAGGGGGTGGGGAGGGAGGTGGCTGGGGTGGGGGAGGGTGGTCTCTGACTGCGGAGGAGGGATTTAACCTCCTGCTATTAGCTGCCAGCTTTCCTCATAATCCAGCAGGCGCAGCAGATCAGTCGAGTGTGTTTACGCGTCTCCGGCGGACGAGGCTCTTGTCTTGCTCCGGCGCGTGTGTCCCGTCTCCTGCGTCACCTTGGGTCTCCCCATCTCTCTGCCTCACCTCCCCCTTCAATGTCTCATTGTCTGCCCTTCCCACCTTCCTCAGCAAGGTTATAATTTAGGGAGCAAATCTTATGAGTTCAGACCCTGCTAATTTATCACTTGTGATCACTGGGATGGCTTCAAATTTGAAATTTATTCCACCCGAACAAAAATAGAGCGCTAACCGCGTGACAAAGGACAATGTTTATTCTGCTTACTTAGAAGAACCCACTCTTACCTAGCACTCTGATGACATTTGCATGAAAGGCATGCGTGCAATAACATGCAAAGCTTAGAACGGTGACTGGGGCAAGGGGAGTAGTGCTAAGTAAATGGTATATGACGGCGATGATGAAGGTCATTACCTATGGAGGCAGGTCCTCCCTTTCTTCTCCTTGGTGTAACATATATACTCAGTGCTGTATTCACATTCTGTATCCTAGGTCACTCCTCTCTGAGGTTGGGGTGAAGATCTTAGCTCCTCCAGGTTCTACTTGGATTCCTGAGTTCTCTGGGTCTCTGAACAACACATCAACAGCCATAGTTACTATTATTTGTTGAGCCAAGCACCAAGCCTCAGAAAAGCTCTGTAGCTTGCCCAGTCACATGGCAGTGGAGCTTGCCTGACTGACCTCCAGACCAGAGCTCCCAGCCTCCACACAGGTGGGTGGCACATCACCTACCCTATCTGGCCGGGGACATAGATCTTATCACAGGCAAATGTTTGTTTCCAGCTGGGGTTTCTGTGGGTGTGGGCTCCATCTGGCACACCCTGTCCTGGGAATCGAAACCTTGTTCTTCCTTGTTCTGTCCTTTCTGCCTGGCATGGACGGTGACCCCTCTGTCTAGTCCAGGCTGGCCTAAGACCTGGGGCCCAAGACGAGTCTCGGAGGATCTGAGAAAGGGCTGCTTGGCGCTGGGCCTGGGGCCTGGGAGGGGCGCCCAGCTCCAGGCTGTTTGCTCATATTCCCTTTCAGTCCCCAGCCCCCGCCTCTGCACCTGTTGTGTTCCCATCATCCTGGGCAGCTGGCAGCTGTCACTGCTGGGGCACCTGACCCAGCCCCCGAGGATGCCCCGTGAGCGCCCTGGCTCCGGTTTCCCTGCAGCCACAGCTCCCGCTCTGCTGTCTGTCCCTGTGCGGCTTTGTCCTCGTCTCCGTGCGCGCTCTCGCTCTCCCGGGCTCTAGGCAGCGGTCTCCACTCTCCTCCTGGTTCTGGGCGTGGCAGGAAGCTTGTGTGTGTGTGGGTTCCCTGCTCCCCATTCTCCAGCACCAAGCCCAGTCTAATCAGGCAGGGACAATGGCCTTAAGCCCCATATGCCAGGTGACTCATCAGCTCAATCAAATTATCCCTTGTTCTTGATTAAAAAAAAAAAAAAAAAAAGACACTATAGCAACCAGGGGGGCCTCCCAGCTCCTCCCAGCAGGGGTGCCTCCCCTCCCTGACCTCTCTTTCTATCAGGCCCCTCTGCCCCCCTCATAAAGAGAAGTTATCCCCTCTCCTTGTCCAGTCTTCCGTGCCTTCCGATGCCCTGACCCGTATGTCACGTTAAACACCAGAAGACATTAAACCTGAGTTCAGTCCTCCTACCCTCCACCCGCTGTGCGACCATGGGAAAATCCACAACTTCCTAGGCCTCCTTTGCTGCACCCGAAGGCAGTGGCTGGACCCAACACTCTCAGGGCTCCTCCCCACCAGAGAGCTTGGAGTCTGCGATTTGGATGGTTTCTATTGTCCAGGGAACTTGTTCCAGGTTTTATTGTGTTTGTATGTTTGTTTATGTATTTATTTATGGTCGCGTTGCGAGGCTTGTGGGATCTTAGTTCCCCGACTAGGGATGGAACCCGGGCCTCTGGCTGTGAAAACGTGGAGTTTCCACTGGACCTCCAGGGAATTCCCCCAGGTTTTATTCTGCAGTTGCTGGGTCTGTACTAGATTTTACGTTCTGAGAGGTGCTGGACCTTGGGAGATGTCGCTGAGAAAGGATGTGGTGAGGGGAGGGTTGAGGTGGGGAGCTCGCCACGGAGGCCATGATGGGACCCGGGAGGGAAGAGGAGCAGGCAGAAAGGGCTCAGGAGACAGGAGATGGCAGGGAGGGGAGGGGGGTCCTAAGGACGGTAGGGTCTCAGGAGCTGCATGGGCCCAGAGAGCCAAGGGGGTGAGGGTTCCCTGGATGGGGCCAGAGGGCAGAGGCAGCGGGGGCTAGCCAGAGAGGGAGGGGTTCTCTCCGAAGCCTGGGCAGGGTTTCTGTCAGACCAGGTTGCTCCCCAAGGGCACACCGAGGCCTGCCTTCGGCCTGTGCACTTTGAGGGACTACAGCCGCCCAGGTCACAGACGGGTCTACTTTCTCCAAGGTTTCCAGGCTGGGCTCTCCTGTTACCAGGTGGGAAGTCCAGTCTTGTGCGAGTCCACAGTCTCCCTTGCCTTCATTTAAGCTCCATTCCTGGGAGGTCACCCTCTGTCTACTGGAAAATTCCTAGGTTCTGCCTCCACCTAGAACCCTTCTGATTCCTCAAGGAGGTCATTGTCCCCTTGTCTTCTCTTCCCTAAGCAAGAAGAGCCCCTGCCCTTTGACCTGTTCTGGATAAAGCATGAATTTTGAGGTCAGGCAGATCTGGGTTTAAACTCTGCCTTGAGTGTTACCCAGCTGAACTCCACTTCAAGTAGACTTCGAACTCCATGTCAGTGTAACCTCTCTGTCTCAGTTTTGTAGCCTGCAAGATGGGGATGATTATAATCCTGCGGGGATGTGGTGGGGGGTAGGTGTGATTATGTGTGTGAAATACTTAGCACAGTGCTTGGCACACAGTAACTTCAATAAATGGTGGCATTTGTAGTCACTTCCATAGATTTGCTTGTAGATTTCCCTTTCACATCCCCTTTTAACATCCTTTCTGGCTACAGAACAAAGCACTGCAAACATTCAGACAGAGCCAAAGGAACCTCATTCCTTGATCCCAGCGTGGCTCCTGCTTGGCTTCTGAAGGGCAGAAGTTGGGTCTCGCTCACTAGCGGGTCCATAGTTGGCACTCAGTGAATGCGAGATGAATGAATGAATGATATAGGTCAATGGTTCTCTCGCCCCTTTTTTTTTTTTTATAAATTTATTTATTTTACTTTTGGCTGCGTTGGGTCTTTGTTGCTGTGCATGGGCTTTTCTCTAGTTGCGGTGAGCGGGGGCTACTCTTCATTGCGGAGCACGGGCTCTAGGCATGCGGGCTCAGTAGTTGTGTCTCGCGGGCTCTAGAGCGCAGGCTCAGTAGTTGTGGCGCACGGGCTTAGTTGCTCCGTGGCATGTGGGATCTTCCCGGACCAGGGATCGAACCTGTGTCCCCTGCACTGGCAGGCGGATTCTTAACCACTGTGCCACCAGGGAAGTCCTCTCGCCCCTTTTAGTAACAGAATGCTTTGGCCAAACGAAAATTTGTGATGTACCAATGAATAAAACAGAGAAGAGGTGCAGTGCTGGCTGCCACGTCATCTGTAAAGGCCTGGACACTGCCCTGGGGAGACAGCAGGGGGAAACCCTCAGACACAGGACATTGCCACTTCCCACTTAAATTGCGGAAGTGGATTTGTAGGAAACAGGACCCAGGGAAATCTGCTAGAAAACCCCTCGAACAATGGTGCCGTGAAGGCTCAGGGGCCGCCCAGGCCCGTGTCTCAATTCTCTTCTCCATTCTCACTCATGTGACCAGAGTGAGGACCACCGCTCACCTGAAGCGCTCACCCTGCCCCCATCCATCCCTGCTGGGTTACTTCCCCCTTCTCCTGTCTCCAGAGCATTACGCAGATTCAGTTCCACGGGTGAGGTATTTTCTGAGAGGCAGCGCTGTACAGGCATGACGCTAGGCCCGAGGAGCCAGGGCGAGTCAGGGACAGGCCTGACCCTGTGACTGCTGCTGTTTTCTCGCCTGGCGCCTTCTGCCCCCTCCAGTGCATTCTGCACGCTGGATGGCAGAGTGACCTTTCAGCAATGTAGGCCTGGTCTTGTTGCCCCCCTGATGAAACCTGTCAGGGGTTCCCTGTTGCCCTCAGAAAAAAGGCCAGATTCTTCACCCTGCTCTTTGAGGCCCTCCTGGTTTGTCCCTTGCCCCCTTGGCTTGCCCCCAGAAAATTTCCTCAGGCTCCTGCTGCTGTCTCTGCTCCAGACATATGAACCTTGCTTCTTGAATGGGCTGGGCTCCCTCCAGCCACAGGGCCTTTGCACATGTTATGTTCACTCCCCGGAGCACCCTCTCCCCTAACCTACCTCCGCAACACAGGGACGTGCCTACTTACCCTTCACTATTGCTTTTCAGGAAAGCCTGCCCCGAGCCCCGCTTTCTTTCAGAGCACTTTTCTAGAATTGTGATTGTATCTTCCTCACTATACTACTTGATAAATGTCTGTTTCCTTCTGGGCTGTAAGTCCATGAGAGCCAGGGCCTGTCTACTGTCGATCACCATGGTGTCCCCAGTGCATAGCTTAGTGTCTGGCACACAGTAGGTGCTCAATAAATGTTGGTCATGTTGAATTGCTGAGATGCATCCAAAAAGCCAGGGCAAGCAGATAAGGCCACAGCTAGGCTATGGCTGTCCCTGTGTAAGGTAGAGTAAGACAGGGGGTTGGGAGAGGCGTAGCTCGGGCTCAGAGGAGAGACAGGCTCCAAGAAGGGGGACTCAGTCTGCACCGGGGGCCCTAGCGGGACTTCCCAGAAGAGGAGTTCCCAGTGCTGGGTGTAGGTGGGATGACCAGGCTGGCCAAGTGGGAGGGGTTGGTGAGGAAGGGCCTAGCTGGTGCATTTAAAAGCAGACAGGTTGAGGGGGGTTGACTCTGCTGCTGTAGAAACAGCCTCCAGAGCAGCCTCTTTGCCTCAAGTTTCCTCATCCGTAAAATGGGCATAAGAATGCAATTGATCTCTTAGGGTTGTTGTGGGGATTGAACAAGTTAATATGTGTAACATGCTTAGAACTGTCTGGCACACGATAAGGCCTTGTGTTTGCCATTTCTGTGATTATTTACCCCAGAAAAAGCGTTTGGGTTATTTCCTCTCGGTCAGGTTTTGACTTAGCCTCCCTCTCCCGGAGGAACTGGGTACATGTGCCACTGAGTGTGTACGTGTGTGTACGTGTGGCCGCACACAGCCATGAGTAAGCGTGTGCCTGTAGAAAGGAACCGCCCTGTGTGGAATCGGGTGTCGAAGCTTCTCCCAGAGAGGAGTCTCAGGCAGGCCTCTGGTCTGAGGGGGTGTGGCAGTGTGGGCTTGGGGACTCTCCCACCCCAGACCTGCCCAGCCCTCTGGCTGGTGACCCTAGGTCAGTCCCGAATGCCCCTCCCCCCTCTCTGCCCCTCCCCCAGACCCACTCAGGATGACAGCAGCAGCAGGGTCCTGAGCTGAGGGTGTGGGGCCCAGCACAACCCTTCACAGTGTGCAGGTCTCTGAGTTCCATCTGGTACAGGACAGCCCCTGCCTTTCCCACGGCTCTTTCCCCAGCCCCACCCCTTTGCCCACTAGCCTTCCCTCCACAGATATCCCTATTTCACTCTTAAACCCTCCCACAACCTATTTTCTACGAAAGGAGTAAGACTGATTTTTTTTAAAAAAACATCTATCATATCACTCTCCTCTTTTCTCATTAGTTACTTCTATTGCACTTAGACAAAATCTAAGCTTCCTACCATGACCTACAAGATTCTTATTATCTGGTTCTTGCCCATCTCTCCAAATTCATCTTGTCCCACCCAGATCTTTCCTTGGGGAACTAGATCCCTGGCCCTGGGGACAGGAGCTGGGGCTGAGCCAGGGCCTGGGAGGAGGGAGCTGTCCTGTTCTCCTGGGAGAGACTCTGATGGGTGATGTCTGGGAGATTGTCTGCTTGAGTCCTGGCTCTGCCTCTGACCTGCTGGGTAACCTGAGCATCTCAGAACCTCCACTTTCTTGTCTGTAAAATGGACATAACAGAAGCCCCTGCCACCTGGAATAAAAATCAGACAGTGCACGCAGCGCGTGCTGCACGCTGAGCGCTCAATACGTGGCGGCCGCTCTCTTGGTGATGCCTTGGGATCCCAGCATGCTTGCCTAGGGCTAGAGGGGCCTGCCCTCCCACCGCCCTCTGCCCTCTCTGCACCTCTCCCTCTCCGCCGAGTGTGAGGTGCCGGGTTCTGCACCTCAGGATTTCTCCAGAGGCTTTGTGAGTCTGTGGGGGTGAGCATGTGCTGTGGGTGTACATTGTGAGGTGTGTATGTGTAGGTATGTGTGCTGGTGGGCAATAGGTGGCTGTGTGCACAGTGGTGAATGCTTTCAAGTGCTCATGAGCCTGTGTTTGTGCATATACCTGTGATGTAGTATAGACGGGTAGTGTGCTCTGTGTATATTGGTGTGTGTTTTGTATGTCTGTGATTAAAGGAATGGTTTAGTGTGGAGGTAGAAGTGTAGATTCCAGTACCAGACTGCCTGGGTTTGCAGCCCGGCCCTGCCACCTTCTAGGTAGGTAACCTCTTTGTCTCAGTTTTCTCATCTCATTTCTCAGATAGTAATAATAATGGTACCTATTGATAATAACCATATGCTGACCTCATCGTTCAGCCTGTGAGGACCAAAGGGGTTAATACTCGTAAAGCACTTGCAGTAGAGCCTGGAAGAAGATAGGAGTGATGTCAGCTCTTTGTTATTAAGCTGCACTAGCCAGATTGTAAGCCCCTTGAGGGCAGAGACAAGGTCTGTCTTGCTTACCATGGCATCCTGTCGTCTCCCCCAGCGTCTGCATGTAGTAGGTACATAATGGCATGTGAATGACTGTAGCCTGGGTGAATGGTGAGGTTGTGTGCGTGTGTGTGTGTGTGTGTGTGTGTGATGAGGTGTGTGATAGGGAATGTGAATGTGTGTGTCCGTGTGTGTGTGTCCGTGTGTGTGTCTGCCTGCTCTGGCTGGGGCATCTCCAGTGCTTTCTGGAGCTCGGCTATTTCAGGAAGCCTCCAGTCTCCTCCTCCTTATGTAAATAAACATGACAGATCCCATCGCCTGTACCAGCGCAGGGAGGTGGGGGAGGCTCCGGGAGTGGGTGGGAGCTGGGAGGCAGCCGTGAGCGGGGCCAGAGGGGCGTGTGTGCGTGTGTGGCCGGCCTTGCGGGCGGCGGGCTGCGTGCGGGCGGGGCGGGCTCGGCCCTGCCATGCCGGCTGCTGCTGGCCACGGAGGAGGGTGGGGGGCAGGAGGAGGGGAGCTGGCCGCCAGGGCGGCTCGGTGACGAGGCCAGCCAGCCAAACGGAGGTGGCCGTGCTACCCGCTGCCCACGATGGGGGGACAGTTCACCCGGAGCACCTTCCACGGTAAGACCCTAGCTGATGCCTGAGGGTCTGCCCATCCACAGCCTGGGGACCACCTGGGGAGGCTGGGCCCGAAGGGCACTGGGGCTGAGGGCATGGCCATTCCGCCTGCCTCTTCACTCCTTGGTGGGCTCCCGGGCTGTGGGAGGGGGTGCCTTTGGGTGACAGGTACTGGGGTCGGGGGGAAGGCAAGGGGGGCCGGGACGAGCAGGAAGAGAGGTCCTTCCCTGGCAGACAGCAGGAGGTCAGACAGCTGAGTCTCCCCACAAAGTCTCCTTGTCCTCCTGCCTCCCCAGGGTGCTGATCAGCCTCCAGGTGGGATGTGAGGTCCCAGTGTCCATACTCCCCTCTCCTTGAACTGAGGCAAACCACAGTTAGGCAGCTGGGGGGACCTGTTTGTGGGTTCTGGGATGCGGGCCGTGGAGGTCAGTGCTGTGCTCCATGACGGAGCCATGGAGAGATGTGTGGGTACACGCGTATATGCAAGAGTGTGTGTGTGTGTGTGTGTGTGTGTCTGTCTGTGTTTATGAGTGTGCATTGGCGGTGTCTGTGGGTGGGTACCTGTGCTGGCTTGTGCCTAAGCACACACGGGTGCAAACCACATTGCCTGACCTCAGTTCTCAAAGCGTGTGCTCTGCCGAGGAGGTCAATGAACTTCTGACTCCTGGGGTTCACATCTGTGCTCAGACAGACCGACAGGCAGGCAGGTGAAGCGGTGAAAGGAAGGAGCGCTGGGTGGCCCCTGCTTGCGCCTGCTCCTGTGCCCTCATCGGCCTGGCCCCAGTACTGTGGTCTTGGGAGTAACATGGCCGATGTGGCACCAGACCCAGAAGGGAAGGCCTTCCCAGGGACTTGTTTTGTCATCGCTGGGCCCCGTAGTTGGGGTTCCTGTGCAAACTGGCTGGCGCCAGGACAGTGTGGGCTGACCCTGGGGGGTCCCTGCCACACTCCCCTGTGTGCCCTCCTCCCCTCCTCAGGCAGGGCATTAGGAGGTGGGGCAGTCTCCGTCTGCTGGGTTCAGTGGGCACCGAGGAACCGGGAAAGGGCCGGGAAGGAAGAAGGGTGGTGGCAGGAGTGAATGGGAAGCTGTGGCCAGGACTGGTGACCAGGTGACTTCCCCTTTCCAGGCCCTGGACTTTGAAAGAGTAATTTCTAATTAAAAAAGAAAAAGGCAGGGAAGGAGACATGGGAAAAGCAAATCATTGTCTCTCTTAAAAGGCAATGAATTTCATCCTGGGCCCAGAGGGCCAAGTGACAGATGGAAGGCCCTGGAAGACACATAATCCGGAGCTGGCCAGAGGCAGTGCCAGTGGCCTGGGCCTTGGCCTGAGACTCGGACTGGGCTGACCTGGGCCTGGCCCTGCCCGTCTGTGGGGTGGGGGCACCTCTTTGGGCTCATTGGCTCCAGTGGAGCCTGTTGGCAGAGGGTCTGGAGCCGACTGGCATTTTCCACTGGAGTCAGACTTGGGCAGGCCAGTGGCCTGGGAAGGACAGAGAGGCCCTCAGAACAGGCTCAGGACGCAGCACACTATCCTCCAGCTGCCTTAGAATGCAGGATTCAGAGGGGATTGAGGACCCCGGGACCCGAGATGGCCTATGGCCGTCAAGAGCTCATGCTCTGGAGTAGATACACATGGGTGGTAGCAAGGGCAAGTGTCTCCCTGAGCCTTGGTTTTCTCGTCTGTCAATGGGGCTAATGATAGTAGCGTCCTTATAGGAGTATTGTGAGGACTACAGGAGACCATGTGAATAAGGACTTAACACAGGGGAAAGCCAAAGCGGAGAGGCATTCTGAGGCCAGGGTCCTATTCCTTCCTCTCCCAATGGGGACAGGAGGATAGCCTGGGGTGCACTGAGAACTCCAGGAGTTGGGCCATTGGGTGAGTGCTAATCAAATGCCCCATCTGCCTTGGCCTCCACCCGCTTACCTGGACCACCTTCCTCAGCCTGGGTCCCCTGTAAGCTGGCCCTGGCCCCGGCCTCAGCCTGCCATCAACACGAATAGGCGATGGGAGTTGTGAGTTGTGGCGAGGGGGTGTTTGCCTGTGCCCACATGGCCCCTTAGCCAGGACCCTGCATGCGTGTCCACACATGTCCTCACCCATGTCCGTACCTACGTGTCCCCACACCTGTTCACTGGCTGCCCCGGTGGCTTTGGTTTCACCCCCTTCTGGGAGGTGAGTTGGGGGAAGTGGGAGATGCAGGGGGTTCACTCTTTAGGGGTGCTCTCAGCAGCCTGACTTCTGAGGACATAGTTACATGGCTCCTGATGGTATTTTCACGTGAGCCTTGGGGGTTTGATTTGGTTCGAGCTGAAGATTTTGGGTTGCTGGGTTACAGTGAGAGGTGAGGGGTTGTGTGGGCATATCTAGTGGTATGTTTGTGGGCGTGT
This sequence comes from Balaenoptera borealis, assembly GCF_965194805.1. Taxonomy (NCBI): domain Eukaryota; kingdom Metazoa; phylum Chordata; class Mammalia; order Artiodactyla; family Balaenopteridae; genus Balaenoptera; species Balaenoptera borealis. The sequence continues at coordinate 93,299,513 of NC_138874.1, forward strand.
CCTGGCTGTTTATGTTTCTGGTGACTGCAGATCGTGTGCATCTGTGTTTTAGGTCTTTTTCTGTGTATACCCGCGTAATGTGTAACTATCTGTGCCGTATTTAAGACACTGAATATTTTGTGTCTGCGTTTCATGCGTGAGCAGCCACACAGTTTCACATTTGTGAAACTCTGTTATTCTGTAGAGGTCAGTGTTTCTGCGCGAGTCGTGTGTGTGTGTGCGTGTGTGTGTGTGTGTGTGTGCGTGTGTGTGTGTGCGCGCCGTGCATGCGCTGGTGGTGAGGAGTCCGGCTCCTCTGGGACCAGCCTGGCAGGGGACCCTTGGGAGAGATTAATTCTCATTTGGAAAATGGTTTCAGCAGTTACATGCTTGATCTTTTTCATCAGGCAGATTTCCAGAGCTGCTCCCCGTCTTTAGGGCAGGATGGGGGTGGGGAGAGCACAGAGGGAGGCAGCCCTGATCCTGGGAAGCCCCCCTCCCCTCTCCTTCCACCCCTGCCCTCCTCTTCCCTCCCCTCCTCTTCCCTCCCCTCCTCCTTTACTTTCTTTAATGCTCCTACCCCCGCCTCCGGGCAAGGGATGGGCCCTTTGCAGAGGGGCTGATATGCGGATGACACACACACATGCGCCCAGACATACATGTCACCCCCAGGTCTCTGGACCAACAAATCCTGGACGCTGGGGTATAGGGACCTGAGAGATTGGTTCCCGCTGTCCTTTTACAGAAGGGGATGCCGTGGCTCAGAAAGGGAAATGGCTGACTGAGGTCGTGTAGTTAGCGGCTCAGAGGGAATCCAGACCTCATCCCTTCCGCAGCTAACTCCCTGCTTCCCCTCCTTGGGTTCCTAATTCTCACTCAGGCAGCAGGGGACAGGACATCACGTGGACTTAGGAGATCTGGGATTAGCACAGAAGGAGCCTCCTCTCTCCCGGCAGCAGCTCTGGAGTTTTAGGCCAAGGTGAGCTCCCCAGAGCCTGGCAGGTGTGTCTTGAACATATGTGACACCCACACCCCACTTGTGCCTGTAGGATCCAGGGGCGGTGGGGGGGGGAGGAATCAGGTTGATCCATCTCTGTGTTCTCTTCACCCAGCCCAGTGTCTGGCACCCAGTGGCACCCAGCAGATGCTTGGTCACTGAGTAAGAGGGAAGAGTGTGGGGTACGGGCCCCGGGCTGCTGGACCACATCGCAGTTGGAGCTGCAGGTGGCCTGGGCGGGGGGCAGATGGGGTGGAAGATGTGAGCCCTGAGCTGGGTGACAGGCCAGGTAGGGCTGGAGAGAGAGTGGGATGCGTGTTCTTGGTGAGAGTTTGAATCCTGTTCTGCTCTTACTGGCTGTGTGACTTTGGGTCAGTGCCTTTATTTGTCTGAGTCTCAGTGTCCACTTTCATAAATTGGGGGTGGGAAGGTTTACCTGGAAGGGCTGTAGAAAGAGTAAGTGAGCTAACTGGCATAAAGGGCAGCCTTCCGGGTACACAGCAAGCACTCTGTAAACGGATGTGAAGGTTTCCCCGAAGGTTCCTCCAGGCCCGTGTGTGCTCTAAGTGTGTACACACAAGCGCCTGTCTGCCTTTAAGGACCAAGACTGCATCGCTGTCTCCTCCAGCCCTGTCAGGCCCCCGGGACAGAGCGTTCCCTGGGTGCTGTGTCCACATTAGGCACACACCCACTGTGTGTATATGCACACATGTGCACGCGAGTGAGTGTGGATTTGTGTCAGGGGAACTGAGGGTGATGGTCTGCGTGGTGTGTGGATTTATGTGACTGAGCCATGCTCCCCCTCATTCTCTCAGGACTGGCTTGGGGGCTTTGGGTGGGGGTGGCGCTGGGAAGACAGGGACCAGGAGCTGAACTCAGAATGGTTATCATCTGGAATCCCCTTCTGGAATCTTGGGATGGGATAGGGGAGGGGGAGGAGGAGGGCTGGTTCCCTCCGTGAAGTGAGGATGTTGGGAGACCCATCTCTATGCACATCTGGTTGCTGGAAACGTCAGAGACTGGGATGCCGTGGAGTGAATGAGGGCAGGAGGCTCCATGTGGAGATTAACTCGGCCGTGAGGGTGCCCATCCTGCCCACTCCCTGCTGCTCTCCTTTGCCCACCTCGCCACTGTGGATTCATTCGGTCTTCCAGGAAGCAGCAGGACCTGCTGTACGCGTAGCCGAGCTCTCTGGGACAGATGACCGGGTGCTGACGTGGCCCCTAACCCTAAATGACAAAGGCGTGTTCGTGGGGGCGGCAGAGGTCATGGAGAAACTGACCAGGGTGGAGTGGAGCGTTCGTGTAGGGCAGAGGGGACCGAGCATGCTGGCCAGCTAGCTGTGGCCCAATGAGGATGGCTGCACAGCCAGACAGATCTGAGTTCAGAGCCCAGCTCCACCACTTACTAACTGTGTGACCCTGGGCAAGTTATTACCTCTCAGAGCCTCTGTGTCCTTATCTATAAAATGGAACTAAGTGATCTGTACTGCTGCATAACAAATTACCCCAAAAGTTAGTGGCTTAAAACAGCAAACAGACAAACATTTAATTATCTCACATTTTCTGTGGGTCAGGAATCTTGACACGGTTTAGTTAGGTGCTTCCAGCTTAATGTCCCTTGTGAAGTTACGGTCAAGTTATTGGCTGGGGCTGCAGGCTCACCTGAAGGCTTGCCTGGAGGCGGAGCCACATCTAGGCTTACTCACATGGTGACTGGTGGTCCCTGGTCCCTCCCACGTGGGCCTCTCCACAGGGCTACCTTACATGGCTGGCTTCCCCAGAGGGAGCGACCCGAGAGAGGTAAGAGAAAGTAACCAAGGGAGAGGCCAAAGGATTTTTTTTTGGATTAATTAATTAATTTAACTTATTTATTTTTGTCTGTGTTGGGTCTTCATTGCTGTGCACGGGCTTTCTCTAGTTGCGGTGAGCAGGGGCTACTCTTCGTCGCGGTGTGTGGGCTTCTCATTGTCGTGGCTTCTCTTGTTGCGAAGCACGGGCTCTCGGCGCGCGGGCTTCAGTAGTTGTGGCTCGCGGGCTCTAGAGCTCAGGCTCAGTAGTTGTGGCGCACGGGGTTAGTTGCTCCGCGGCATGTGGGATCTTCCTGGACCAGGGATAGAACCCGTGTCCCCTGCATTGGTAGGTGGATTCTTAACCACTGCGCCACCAGGGAAGCCCAGGCCAAAGGTTTTTTATAACCCAGTCTTGGGAGTCCCGTCCCATTACTTCAGCTGTTAGAAGCTAGTTGCTAGGTCCACTCCACACCCAAGGGGAGAGGATTACAGATGGGCTTACAGGATTACAAGGGGACTGCCAGGAGGTGGAGGTGGGGATCACTGGGGCCATCTTCGAGGCTGCTTCCCACAGATCCCTAACTTTCAGGGCTTGGGAGAATGAGACAAGGTTGTACAAGAAAGGAATCTGGTGCCTGATACAGAAAAAAAAAAAAACAACCCTCGCGATTTTTCTCCTTCTTCCTGCAGGCAAGTGGGGAGTGCTGGAAGGTTCTGGAGCAGGCAGGGCTGTAGTCAGACATGGAGTGTGGGATCTTGGTGCTGGGCAGTGAAGGAAGCTGTCCCTTTGGTCCCCTCTTTCTCTAATTTCTCCACGGGACACCAGAAAGGGCAAGGCACCAAGTAGGTGCTCCTTGGACACTTGCCAGTTATCAGTGGATTGAAGAACTGAACAGTAGCAGTTCAGTCAGTGGCTTTTATTGAGCACCTGCTGTGTGCTCTGAGCTAGGCCCTGGGGAAACAGCAGTAAAAAAAAAAGACAATGGTCTCTGCCCTCGGGAGGCTCACAGCCCATCAGGGAGACAAGCAAATAACCCTGAAGCCTTTCCTAGCCAGAGAGCTGCACCACAGAACACAGAAAATGGTCTGAGTGACTCGACCTCTACCAAGGATGGCACATGCCCAGAACCATTCTGGGTGTGAAGAAGGCAAGTCAGTGCATTACATACAGTGTGTGCTTCAAGGCATTTGGGCTTAATTCTGTGGAGGATCCAGAGTTGAGAAAGGCTGCTTGGGTGATGGATGCTCTCTTAGGGGCATATGGGATCCTTGGACCTGGTCTGGGGATCAGAGAGACTTCTGCGAGAAAGTGGGCTTTAAAATCAAGGTCTGAAGGAAGAATGAGAGAAAGGCAGGTTTACAGGCAGGAAGGAGGAAGGAATGGTTCCCAGCAGAGAAAGGGGCTTGGGCCAGCCCTTGAGGCTACAGGCAGGTGAGGGAGGTGGGCCCCTTGAGGGAACCCAGAGAAATTCACATCTGTGTAGTTTTACATTCATCTCTCTCACTCAGGGCCCTCCCCCACCTGCTCTCCCGCATCTCCCAAGTTTTTCCCCCAGAGGGAGCCCTGTTCAGTGACTGTGTGTAAACTAGCCTCAAGTCAGGACCACCCTGGCAATCCGGGATTAGGGTGTTTGGGATAAATTAAAATAGAAGTGTCTGGCCTCCCACTGGGCGTAAATGAACAGATCATTTCCTGTGGTGGTGGTCGTTGCTTTTATAAGAAATAATAAGACCTTATGTTGGAATCAGGTGTTAAAGTCTGAAACATTCTTTCACATCTGTGAACTCACTGGGTTCTCACAGTGGCCTGGAGAGGTGGGCAGGGCAGCTATGATGACCCTGTTTTACAGAGAAGGAAATTAAGGTCCAGAGAGGTGAAGCACCTTGCCCAGAGTCACACAGCAAGTCTGTGGCATGGCCAGGTTTTGAAACCACGGTCTCCTGCCTCCAGGGCTCGTGCTCTTTGCCCTGTCCTGTACTGTCCAGAAAGTGAGGTAAGCCTCCCTCATTGGAGATGCAAATGATCATGTCAGCACTGGTATTCAGGTCCACAGGCTTAGAACATAGTGGGATCCAGCTGGGCCTTGAAAGATGGGTGGGATTTGGAGAGGTGTGGGTGGGGCAGGGAGAGAAGATATGCGGGGCAGGGGAAATAGCTTGAGCAAAGGTGTAGGAGAGCACAGATTGCTGTCAATTGCAACAATAATAATATAATTATTCGCAACTATTATTAATAATTATTAATAGAATTATTAATAACTATTATTATAGCTGCTACTTACTAGATTAGTTTTAAATACAGCATCTCTTTAATCCTTGCAAGAATACCAGGAAGGTCTGCCATGGTCCCTATTTTACAGATGAGAAAAATGGGGTCTCAGAGTTGGGTTTGGAGGCAGCAGGCCTGGGTTCACATCTGGGCTCTTTACTCCGGCTGTGTGACCTTGGTGAGTAACTTCACTTCTGAGGACCTGTGTCATTGGGGGTATAATGAAGACACTGCCTGTTAAGCCACATAGAGGTTGGTTATTGTCAACTGCCATTGCTCCCTCCCTCTCTCCTTGGCAGCCCAGCTCAACGCAGCCTGGGCACCCGGGGCTCTGCCAGGATGGTTCTGGGGCAGAGTGTGGGCCGGGGTAGTAGGAAGGTCACTCCGGAGGCTACATTGTATCTTGGTATCTCTGCCTGGGACCCCACCGAGAGGCAGGAATGTGGTCGGGAGCTGGCTGAGGGTCACCCGGAGGGCTGACCAGGCTTGTGTGTGGCAGCTCATAAATGCCCAGGAGGAATGGGCTGCCGGGGTGGGGTGGGGAGCTTCCATTGTGTCAGCAGCAGCCTCGCCTGACGGGGTGCTCCCGCTGTGGCTCCCGAAACGCTTGTAAAGCTGTCACTAAGGGGAGCCTCCCTGGGAGCTCTGCTGGGAGCAGATGGCGAGACTGGGGCTCTGCCCAGGACCGCTGGCCACTGGGAGAGCAGTTGTGCAGCTCACAGGCCCAGCATCTTCAGGCCCTTTGCTGTGGCTGCTTCCCTGGCTGGGAGTGGCCAGCACCTCCCCCACACAGGCTTTCCCCACTGTGCCTGCCATCTTGGGCTCCTGGGGAAAATGAGCTCTAGTGTTAGCTGCTGAGTAGGGCAAAGGACCCTGGATGTGGCTTTGGAAGATCAGGGTTCAGGTCCCAGCTCTGCCACTTAATTGCTGTGTGACCTCAGGCAAGTTGGTTAGTCAGTCTGAATTGCAACTCATTCATCCATAGAATGGGGATTTTAAGGGGTCATAGTGTATGTTAAAGTATAGGGAGGGAGCCCTGCCCCCAGCTGTCCCTCTGGCCCTTGGCATCAGAGCTGTGCTCAGGATTAATTCTCATTTTGCTTTCTCTCCTTCCTCACCCAGGATCATAATACCAGCTGAGATGGAGGAGGGAGGTAGCAGAAGCAGGGACAGCAGGGGTTGGGGAGGGGGTGATCACCCTGGTCAGGGCTGCCACGTTGGATACCTGTGAGGGTTGTATTTCTTATTGTAGCCCACGAGGATGGCGCCCCCTGGAGGCATGCAGGGCAGAGCCTACGTGGCTGTACGTGGCGGCCCTGGCCCCTGTTCAGAGAGGAGTGATGAGGGCTGGGCTAGGGCCACGGCGGTGGGGAGGAGAGGAGGGGGCGGGGCCCAGGGATGTTTATTTCTGAGGTGGGATTGGCAGGTTGGATGTGGGGTGCTTGGACTCCACTGGGGCCTGGGAACATGGTGGGGCTGGTGGGTTAGGGTCAGGAATTCAACGGGGGCCTGCTGAGCAGCAAGTGACCATGGTCCATGGGCAGGAGATGCCCAGCAAGTCAGAAAGGGTTTTCACGTCGCTCCCACAGAGGTGGCTCAGTGGGCAGAGACCACACTGTGGGCAGGAAGAGGCCGGCACAGGACTTAGCAGGCCCAGGAATCGGTGAAGGTGCTTTGCAGCTGCCCAAGTGCTCTCTTCAGACCCACAGGGGACAGGGAACAGCACCGCCACTTCACAGTAGTGGAAGGAACTTAAGGCTGAGAGTGGCAGGCCCGACCAGGCTTTGGGGTCTCCTGTCAGATGGTCCAATCCTAGGATCTGCCTGTGGTGGGATGCTGGGGGCTGTGGGTCAGAGATTCCAGCCTCCCTTTCCTCCCATCTTCATAAAGACCTGGTTTGTTAGTCATTGTTGCTGCTTTTGAGGTATAATTTATGGACACTAACATTCACCCTTTTCAAGTGTATATTTTGGTGAGTTTTGATAAATGTATAATTTGTATAACCACTACCACGATGACGGTATAGAACATTTCTGTCGCCATAAAAACATCTTTGTGTTGCTTTCCTCTTCCCCAAACTCCGATACCCACTGATCTTTCTACGTCTGCACTTCTGCCTTTTCCAGACTGTCATACAAATGGAATCAGACTGTATGTAGCCTTTTGAGTCTGGCTTCCTTCACTTAACATGCTTTTGAGGTTCCTTCTTGTTGTATCATAGTTCTGTTCATTTTTACTGCAGAGTAGTATTGATTGTGTGGATGTACCATGTTTTATTTATCCATTCATCAGTTGGAGGGCATTTGAGTTGTTTCCAGTTTTGGGTTATTATGGATAAAGTTGCTGTCCATTTGCATACAGGTCATCGTACAGATGTCTTCATTTCTCTTGGGTAAGTGCCCACGAGTGTGATTGCTGGGTCATATGGTAGGTGTTTAACTTATAAGAAACTGCCAAGCCATCTTCCACATTGGCTGCACCATTCTGCATCCTATCAGTGATGGGTGAGGGCTGTGTATGAAAACACGGTTTGCATTTCCTTGTCTGGCGGCATACACACATGTATTGTGGAGGCAACATAATAGAATGCCAGGTATCCCCCTGTGTGCTACATGAGATGATTTTAGGTGGGACACGGATGAATATTTTTTTCATATTTTATCAGTTATGACCATATTTAAAAGTGCATTTAAAAAATGTATCCAAACCCATGCTTTGTTGGCTATTAATGCTGAATAGCTAAGACCCTGGCCCTGCAGTCAGATTGCCTGGGTTTGGCTCTGAAAGCCCCATCCTGCTGGCTGTGTGACCTTGGGCAAGCCACTCAATCTCTCTGAGGCTGATTCATCATCAGGTAAATGGGCTTATACTGTCCCTCCTACCTCATCAGTTTGCTGTGAGGGTGAAACCAGTAAGTATATGTAAAACTCTCAGTTCAGAGCCTGGCACGTGTTAGCACTTGGTGAGTGGCTGCCATTATTATTAGATGTATGGCCCATATGTAGTAGATGTGTGTTCTGTGTGGACTGCCTTGTGCATCCATGTGTATATGACTACATGTGTGTGTGCGCACTACATGTGTAAATGTGCGATTCCTGGTCTAACGGGTAAGGGCAGGAATAAGTCTCTTTCCCTCCTCTGTCTCCTAGGTTCTGGGTTACCCTCGCGTGCTCACAGGTGTATGTGTGTACCCGTGAGCGTGCCTTTTTTTGAGGTCACACGTCTGGGTGCACACTGTACCCCCAGGGACCAAGGTTCCCCCATTCCCATTCTCCATCTGTTGGGCTGTCAGCCAGGGAGGCTGGGCCTGTGCTGCCCTCGCCCAAGCAGTACCCTCCCTGTGGGTGGGAGGCCCTGGGGAATGGCCCTTCCAGGGTCTCTGGTCCCTGGGTGTCTTCACCATATTTGCCCTGAACCAGTGTTTCCTGGATCTTTATCCAGGGCCCCGGGATCCCAACTGGGATAGGCAGGAAGGAGAGGAAGTGTTCTGAAGGAAGTTGAGGCCCTGCAGTTCGTCCATGGCTTCTGAGTGGAGGCTGCAGCGGGGGCCCCATAGGAGAGGCTCTCATCAGCTGCCAGGCTCAGCAGGTTTAAAAACTGCTTTATTGAAATATAATTGACACACACTAAACCACAGGTGTTTAAGGTGTATGACTGGACAGGTTTTGACATATGCACATACCCATGAAGCCATCACCACAATCAAGATGGTGAACACATCTGTCACCTCTCACCCCAAGTATTCCCTCCTGCCCCCACCATCCCCAGGTGTCCACCCGTCTGCTTATTATCACTCTAGCTTAGTTTCTGTTTCATAGAATTGGTACCAGTGGGACAGGGTGGAAGGAGAGGAAGGGTTTTAAAAGGGGTGGAGGCCCTGCAATTGCTCCGTGGACTGTGTCTGCATTTTTTAAAAAAACTGGCTTCGCTCAGCGTGATGATTTTGTAATTCATCTGTGTTGCTGCTACTGTCAGTAGTTCATTCCTTTTTCACTGCTGAGTAGTATTCTGTTATATAGACGTACCACATTTGTTATCCATTCACCCAGCAGGTATTTCTTCTTTTATGCTTTCATTTCTGCGTATGTACACAGCCGTAAACAGTGTGTGATGTTACCTTTCACCAGTGGTATTTTTTGAAAGCAAGAGGCAAGCTCTTTCTGAGGCTGGCCTGAGCCCAGTGGGTACCTCTTCTAGGTGGGGCACCTATATCCAGTGCCACACTTTGTTCTCACCTCAACTGTCCCCTTCCGTGGAATGACCTCCCCTGCTCTGTGCTATTCAGGGGTCACTCAGCTTCTTCGGATGGCCTTCCCAGACTGTCTGGGTCTCCTCTGAGCAATTCCAGCCTTCACTGCTTGGTGGCTTTCAGAGCCCTTGAGCACCATTCTTGGTTCCTTAGTGACAGCAAGGTGAGCCCTGCCTTGTGCTGCCCTCAACTTGTGGGCCTGGCATGCAGGAAGCAACTCCAGAGAGGCCAGGAGGCTGATGCTCAGGGTATCTGGCTGGCTCTGGACTGTGGATGCTGGTGTCTGGGGCCCTTTGGGAAGGAGGAAGCAAAGATGCAAAGTGATGCAAACCAGTGCAAATACTGGACCAAAGTCTGGCCTTCCTGCCTCCTGGGATTCTCCCCTCCTTCTCTCCTCTCTGCCTGTCTTCCATCCCCTTCCTGGAAACCCCTCCCCTCCCTTTAGGGAGGGGAAAGCCTCTGGGCTAACCAAGCTTTCTGTATTATTAAATTCTTGCCTTGGAGGGACCAAAATTTGAAACATCCCAGATGGCCTCAGTCACATTCTGTGGTTTTCTACTTCCCCACCCCATCTTCCCCATCCTCTGTGTCTCTTCTCAAGACGACCGGATGGGCAGGAGCTGCCCTTCCTGATGGATGAGACACAGATCTTGGGGAAGAAATGAACCCCCCACTCCGAGCCCCCAGCTGCCAAGGCTGTGCGTTAATGCTACCAATGCCGCTGATGCATGGCTTAGAGTCACGGAGTGGAGGCCACTCATTGTGCCAGAGACGGGAAGTGACTTCCCCAAGGTCACATGTCCAGTTAGTGACAGACACAAGCCACCTGGCACCACATCCCATGTTCTTTCCTCTCTCTGCCCTGTCTCCTGGATGCCAACCTCGCATGTTTGTAAAGTGCCTTATGAACCAAGCCCTGTTTATGGAAGAAAGCACAGTGCCTCCCTGGCTAGGGGTTCTTGAAGCAGATCCGAGTTCCTAGGAAGCCTGGGCGAAGAGGCCTGCCTGTGTCCAAGATGTTGTGGGCAAGGGCAGTGTAAAGCAGGAAGGCAGCCTGGGGAGGAGGGAGGAGGGAGGAGGGAGGTGGCCCCGGAGGAGGGAAGAGATGGGCATGCTCCTGGGGCTGACGCTGCAGAGGCGGCCTCACCCACCTTCCTGGTCTCCAGTGGCAGCCCCGTGGTCATGTGTTCACTGCAGCCCAGACTTGTCAGTCCAGCTCCAAAGCCTTCTCCTCCTCCTCCCCTCCTCCAGGAGGCCTTCCTGGGACGTGACCTACCTTTCGGTGCTTATCACTGTCTGCCATTTGTATTGCAGTTTCTGTCCCTGTCTTATCTCCCTTCCTGGACTGTTGGCTGCTTGAGGACAGGATCCATGTATGTTTCACGCCTTATCTTCAGTGCCTAGGACAGGGCTTGGTATTCAGCAGATACATAATGAATATTTGTTGAGTAAGATAAATGGTGGTGGTAGTGAGTGACAGTGAATGGTGGTGGATGTTGGTTGTAAATGGTGGCTTATCACAATGCTGGAGGGCAGAAAGTGAATGGTGGTAAATACTGGTGAGGAGCAGTAGATGGTAGTTGGTGGTGGTGGTGGTCTGTGACAGATGGGGTAGATGGTGGTGGTGGAAGGTGATGGGTGAAGGGTGGGGCAGACGGTGGTGGGAGGTGATGAGTGAAGGGTAGGGGCAGATGGTAGGAGGTGACGGGTGAAGGGTGGGAGTAGATGATGGTGGGACGTGGGGAGGTGACGGGTGAAGGGTGGGAGTCGATGGTGGTGGGAGGTGATGGGTGAAAGGTGAGAGTAGATGGTGGTGGATAGTAAATGGTGGTAGGTGGTGAAGTGGGAAATAGCAGTAGATGGTAGCAGGAGAAGGAAGGTGGTAAAAAGTGGCAGTGGTGCTAAGGGGCAATGATGGTGGAAATCCTGGGCAGTGGTGACTTCTGCTTATGCCCCAGCCCTCTGCCCTTCCCTAGGGGACCCTGGTCCAGCTCTTGGACTGTCAAATTCTCTGACGCTGTGGCTTGTTCCTTTGCAGACTCCATCGGGGGCCCCTTCCCTGTCACCTCTCACCGATGCCACCACAAGCAGAAGTACTGCCCGCCGGTGCTGCCCGGCGGGGGGCTCCCAGCCACGCCACTGCTCTTCCACCCACATACCAAGGGCTCCCAGATCCTCATGGACCTCAGCCACAAGGCCGTCAAGAGGCAGGCCAGCTTCTGCAATGCCATCACCTTCAGTAACCGCCCGGTCCTCATCTATGAGCAAGTCAGGCTTAAGGTGGGACCTCCCTCCCTGTTCCCGTCACTGCGTCCCCCTGGGGCCTCTGGACTTTCCTGCCAGGCACTGCCTTCTGCTAACGTCCATCACTACCCCCTACCCCTTCTCTTTCCTCTCTACCGCGCTTCTACTCTTCCTCATTCCTCCTTTCTCTCTCCTCCTCCTTACTCCTTTCTCAACCTTCCCTGCGTGACAGAGAAGGAACGGGAGAAGGGAGTGGCCATGGTGAGGTGATGGGAGATGATGGTGGGAGGTGAGAACTAGCTCTCACTCGACTGGTGGGGGCTCCTGGGGGAGGGAGAGGAGCCCAAATAGCGGGTGAGCTGGGCGGTGTGACTCCCCATAGGAGTCTGTCTGGGGGTGGTCTGCAGAGAAGGGCACAGCCCCTTCCCCTTGGGCTCACTGACGGTGGGGGAGAGGCTGGGCTGGGGGCTGTCTGAGGCCAAACCCCTGCCGCCCAGATCACCAAGAAGCAGTGTTGCTGGAGCGGGGCGCTGCGGCTAGGCTTCACGAGCAAGGACCCGTCCCGTATCCACCCTGACTCACTGCCCAAGTACGCCTGCCCCGACCTGGTGTCCCAGAGCGGCTTCTGGGCCAAGGCGCTGCCTGAGGAGTTTGCCAACGAGGGCAACATCATCGCCTTCTGGGTGGACAAGAAGGGCCGTGTTTTCTACCGCATCAACGACTCGGCCGCCATGCTCTTCTTCAATGGGGTCCGCACAGCCGAGCCGCTCTGGGCCCTGGTGGACGTCTACGGCCTCACGCGGGGCGTCCAGCTACTCGGTGAGTGCCCACTCCCTCTGGCCCCTTAGGTGCAGGGCACACTTCTGGTGCTGTGGTCTGACTCGGCTTGGTTCTATCAGGCATGGGGCTCCCTCCCCCACTGGTAGCAGCCCTGGGGCCGAGTGGGCACTGGGACAGCCCTGGGAGCCTTGATGGGAACTGCAGAGCATCCCTTCTTCCAGGCCCACAGCTGTGGCAAGTGGAGCCTGGCGAGATTGCTGCCCTCTGTGGTCCCTCAGGTTGTGCCTTTGAGCAGTGTGCGACCTTCATGATCATGTATGGCAGCCTCAAAGACCCCCTCACCCCCAGGAAGTAATTAATATTAATCATTGTAACTATAGTTTACAGAGCACTTACTGCGTGCCAGGCACGTTGTTATTGCCGTTCTCGTAGCAACCCTGGGAGGCACACTCCCTCACTGGGCCCGTGGAGGTGAGCCTCAAGCTCAGGGAAGTTGTCATTGGCCCTAGGAGGTGCTGCAAGGCTCAGCCCCAGGTGAGCCCTGGCCCCTGGGCTCTGCAGCCTTCCAGGAGGTCCAACCCCACCTTAGTCCTTTTTGCAGGGATATGGGTGAAAGGGGTAGGAGGGGACGGCAGAAGGCACTAGGGGGGCTAAGACTCTTCTGGCTGCTTCTGGGCCCCCAGTGTGAGTAAGGCTACTTCAGGGGAGTGAGAGGGCAGACATCCTGTGGGAGGTGAGGAGGAGGGGCATTAGAAAGTATTCTAGGGCTGCTAAAGTACCAGGCTTCCTGGCAAGGGCACACACAGACCCTAAAATGCCAGGGCTGGAAGGGGCCTCAGAGTCTCAGACTTCCTTGGGTCTCACAGTGAGTTGGTGGCTGAGGTGGGGCTGGAATCCAGGTCACCTGACTCCCAGTCCAGGAATCCCACTTTGCTGCACTTGAGCATGTGTAGGCAAGTGTGTGTGCATGTGCATGTGCACTCGTAGACTGGGTACAGGTCAACCCATTGGCAAATTGGCTGTGTCTCCAGGAGGATCCTGGATGAACCTCAGCTTTTCCATCTGTAAAATGGGTTGGTAGGAAAATTAAATCCAACTAAAGAGGCTATGAGTAAAGTACCCAGCATAGTCCTGGGTACCAAGTCGATGCTCAAGCCAATGCTTGCTCTTCCCATCTCCCATCCCTGCCTCCCGTCCCTGCAGAGAAAACTGCCATGGAGGTGGTAGAAAAACGTTTTTTCTTTTTGTCCTTTCTGACTTCAGAGCGTAGGAACAGTGAAGCTCTTTTTTTTCAAAACACTTTTATTTGAGTAAAAAAGATAGATAAAAAGAAAAAAAGACAGTGAAAGTAAAAACAGAGAAATGAGTAATCGTTAGAAGTCTTTCTGTGTGAAGGAGGGATCCATGTCTTACCCAGCTAGTTTCCTCTCCAGGGTGGAATCTTGTGCCTGGTGTGTACAGGACCCTGAGGAATATTTGCAGGGTGGGTAGGGGAGAGTGGTGGGATGGATGGATGACTTGTTAGACGAAGGAAAGGGTTGGGGGCGTGGCTGAGGTAGACCCAACCCTGCTCACAGACAGCCACAGGCTCACCGGGAGACAAAGCAAACACTCCAGAACAATCGGGGCATAGCCCAAGAGACAACAGTAAATCGCTGAACACTGTGGTCATAGGATCTCATCCATTTGCCAAGATGGTTTCCATCGTTATCTCATTTAACCTTTAACCTCTCAGCAGCTGGCCCTGGAGGGAGTGATTATTATCCCCATTTGTTAGGGAGAAAATTGAGGCCCATGGAAGCCCTGTCCTGTCCGTGTATGGGTGTGGCAGAGCTGGGACTTGAACTGGCTGTTCTGATGCCAAAAGTAGTACCTTTCGCATTACCTGCCCCCTCCCCATCCGCACCCACCCCCCCCAGCCGCCGCGGTGGGTTTAAGCAGGAAGTCAGAGGAGGCTGAAGTCGGTGTGGGAGGATGGAGTCTAGGAAGGGTTCTTGGTGGGGGAGGCTTAGGCTGGGCCTACAAGATCCAGGAGGGTTGGGATGGGGGTGAGGATGAAGGGGACATACTGGGTGAGATGGGGCTTCCAAATCTCAGGGGCCGAGGGAGGGGCTTGGAGAGTAATCTTGAAGGGCCCCACCCTGGGGCAGAGCCCAGGCACTGACCTGGCCCAGCCTCTTTGACTATAAATGGGTTTTCACGCAGTATTTTCAGCTGCATTTGGATTTCCTGTCAGCCTCCTCTCTGTATACCCAATAAGGCCAAGGCCCCAGCTGATTCCCGTCACAGCTGTAAATCACTATAATCCCTGGGCATTTAAAAACACTGATTATGGCCCCTAAAATGAATTAGCAGATTAAAATAGCTCCTCGATTTGTTCTTCCTAAATTGATTTTTTTTGTGAAGGAAGGAGAGACCCACCCAAGTTATCTTCGGAGGTGGGCCTGCTGCTCTATGCCCTCATTCCGTGCCCCTGCCCCCGGGACACACCTGCTGCCCTGTATAGTCTCAGGGTCCATTTCCCTCCCTCTCTTCCCCACTTCTCATCTCCCCCTCTCTCCTCACCTGCCACGTCACTGCACCTGTGTCTTTCTGGGCCTCTCTCTCCCTCTACCCAGATCCCACCGGCTCCTCTGCTTTCCCTCGTCTTCCTCCTCAGCTGAGTTTCTCCTCTGAAGAGGTCACTCTCTGTCTTGGGGGCTCTGAGGGTAGGCCTGTCATTCCTGGGGTGATTGTCCCCCAAAACCATGGCTCATCTTTAGAGATTACCTGCCAGGCCTGCCCCCTCCCCTCTTGCCTCCACCTGGAACCTGTGGCCAAAGCCCTCCAAGCTCCTCAGCCCAGAGACATCCTGGGCTCCCTGGCACATAGTAAGTCCACAAGTCAGGCCATGGACAGATTGGCCGTCTTCCCACCACAGAGTGGAGGCAAGAGCTGGTGTCGCTCCCTGATTGACACCTCCAGGTGGGGTCCCCATCCCCACCCCCCACTGCCCTAACCATCACCTAGGCCCCCTGATGCCCGTGCCATGGCCCCAGTAGACCTGCTTCAGGACTTCCAGGCTCCCTGTTATGCTGGAGTTCACAGCAGATCACCCTCTTCCCTCTGGGCACCCTGGCCCAAGCCCAGGCTGGTATCTCCAAGAATAACAGCTTCCTACCTCCAGGAAGAAGGACCTGCCAGCAACTAAATAAATACAAGTTTTATGGGGTGATTAATACTTGGAGAGATAAGTTCCTATCCCAGTTTTCAAGGTCTCCCTCCTCCTCTCAGAAGTGTTGGTTCAGGAAGAGCAGCTGTGGATCCTGGCAGAAAGCTGGTGAGCCAGGAATCCATTTGTAGGGTGTTCCTGCGCACCTCGCTGTGCCCACCACAGCCTAGGTGCTGTGCAGGGGGTTGGAGGAGACACTAGAATTGGAAACCCAGCCCCTCTCCTTAAAGAGTGTTTATATTGGGGGACATGCCATATGACTGCTCTGAGGTGACCTAAATCCAATACTGCAAAAAAGTGTGGCTGAAGAATAAAACTGGGCGGGGGGGAGGGGTGCAGCTGGGGAGCAATCCAGAAGGACTTCCTGTAGGAGATGAGTTTCAAGTCAGGAACCAGGGGAGGTGAAAAGAATGGACTGGTTGAGGAGGAACAATTTAGGCCAGACAGGAGGGGTGTGCATTGGCACAGAGGTGGGGAATTGGCGGTCAGTCGGGGAGCAGATCCTTCAGGGGATGGGATGAAGTGGGAAGATAGTGGATGACTTGCGGAGAGCAGGTGTGTACGGGTATGGGTATGCTCATGCATCACAGAGGAGAGAGCCAAGAGAGTAGAGAGTTTCCAGCAGCTTCTTGCTGTCAAGTTTTTCAGTAAGAGGAAATGTGGCCCAGAGATGGGGAGGGGCCTACCCAAATTCTCCCAACTAGTCAGAAGCCAGGCTGGGCCTGGAATTCAGACCTCCCAGCTGATGTGGGCACAAGGTCAGTGTGAGAAGACTTATTGCCACATCAAGATGTCTGTGGCTGAGCCCAGGAGGGTGTTAGGAGGCCATTAGGGGGGCTCCCAAGGACTCATGGTGTCATCCTAGGTCTTGGTAAAAGACCCCACCTGCCTACTGAGGAGAAAGATGTACAGAGACTCTCAGGGTAGCTTTCTGGGGGCCAGGCTGCTGCTGCACCAGTTTCTGGGGTGGTGGGCCAGCGTGGCGGCTCAGCATTGAGAGGCCTGGGCTTCTCCGTAGATAAGGCCTGGGGTCAGGTCTCTGTCCCGGGTGTGCCTCAGCTTGTGGTACAGAGCGTGAGGCATCCTGGCCGGCTGAGGACCACACTGCCATGTGGGGCTTCCGCTTCCCAGGCTAAACCAATATTTACCTTCAGCTGTGGCTGCCAGGGGCCGAGAGGCAAATATTGGCTTAAGGAGCCCGAGCCAAGCTCTTGGGATGGAGAAAGAGCTGAGGATGCTGATAGTGATTTCTTCCTTTTTGATGGTTTTCATTTCTTTTTTTTTTAAATTTTTTTTATTTATTTATTTTTGGCTGCGTTGGGTCTTCATTGCTGCGCGCGGGCTTTTCTCTAGTTGCGGCAAGCGGGGGCTACTCTTTGTTGTGGTGCGTGGGCTTGTCATTGCGGTGGCTTCTCTTGTTGCGGAGCACGGGCTCTAGGCACGCAGGCTTCAGTAGTTGTGGTTCGCGGGCTCTGGAGCGCAGGCTCAGGAGTTGTGGCTCACAGGCTTAGTTGCTCTGCAGCATGTGGGATCTTCCCAGACCAGGGCTCGAACCCGTGTTCCCTGCATTGGCAGGCGGATTCTTAACCACTGCGCCACCAGGGAAGCCCTTCATTTCTTCTTAGTTAAAAAAGAAAAAATTTTGCTGTTCTTTCTGCTTCGGAGACTCTTCCAGGTGCTTCTTTTTTGCTCACCTGAAATTCTGCCAGTTATATCAAGGCCCAGTACCAAACCCTTCCCTCCACCAGGGAGCCTTCCCTGACCTCCCGTGTTCTTCGTGACCCTTCCTCTTCCTGAAGCGAGTGGAGGTCTAAGCAGTGTCAGCAGTTCTACATCATATATTGTCCTCTTTAAGAATACAGTAGAAATCCTCTTTGTCTATATTATAAAGAAAGTTATTACTGTACCTATTTTGCAGATAAGGAAACAGAGGCTCAGAGAGGTCTGATAACTTGTCCATGGTCACACAGCTTGGTGAAGCTGGGACTTGAGCCCAGAAGTGTGGGCTACATTAATTCCCAGCTTCTCTAAATATGAGTCTCTCTGGTCTCCCTATAATGTCTAGATACCCCCTCAAGGGTGGGGATTTTGGCCCCCTTATGTCTTCCAGAATAGAGCTTGTGAGAGCTTCAGGCATCAGGGATCAGCCATATGTGTTGGGCACAGATAGGCCACCAGGGCCCCGGCAGAGTCGAAGAGGGGCAGTGGGTGCCCAGCATCCTGTTTCAGTGGTGAGGGTAGGTCTGCCTGCCTTGTAGTTCCCTGAAGGCTCTTGAGGGTTTTGTTTGATTCTGTTGTTCACAGTGTGCTCTAGTTTTCTACCAGAATGAATATATATAAAATGCAACCATATATAATTGCCAATAGTTGACTGTTTGTAATGTCCAGAAATGGCAATTTTATGTGTTTCCATCTAGTATCTCTTTGGCCCAAGATATAGTTCTGGGGACCTTGGAGAGACCTGGTGGCCCAGAGTGGGGTGTGTTTAGGGGAGGAGCTGGGGCCTTGTAGTACTGGGGACAAAGCTGTCATTTCAGAAGCAGGAGACCTGACTGAATCGACTCCACTTGGCCATTCACTAGCTTTGGGCAAGTCTCTCAGCGTCTCTATGCCTCAACCGCCTTGTCTGTTCTTTGGACATAATTATACATGCACCATGTACCTCACAGATATTCTGTGAGGCTCACATATGTAAAAGTGTTTATACAAATGGGAAGGGCTGTCTTTTTAGGTTAAAAAGGAATATCTAAAAACACCACCAAAATAGACAATCCCCTGCCAGTCCTCTCATTGGAAGAGGGAGCCTTAAAACCAAGTCCCTGTGTCTGGATGAAAGTCAAACCATGCTATCTAAACTGTTTCTTGGAACGAGATCTATGGTTCTCCAGCTGGGTTCCTTGGAGCACTGGGATTCCACAGAGGCACCTCTGAGGCAGCTGAGTGGCAGGGCTCTGTGGCCACCTCTTAGACTTTAAGCAGAGTTTTCCGTTCCATTGGATGAGTGATTCCACTGCTTGAAAAAAAAGTTTGAGAACCACCAGACCAGATGATTCTGAGAATCTATACATCTAAGATCCTGTGGCTTGAAGATTCTATAACTCTAAGAGTCTATGACTCTGAGTGATTCTGGGACATTCTGCCCTTCCCTCCGTGAGCCTCAGAAAGTGTGTTTGTTTCTCCTAGCTTTCTCGTGGTCGGGTTTACATGGAGAGGGTGGGGGTGGTGTGGGCTCAGGGCACTGCCCAGAAGGGTGGAGAAACCCCTTGCCCATCCAAGCCATGTACCTGTCCTCCTGGCTCCTTCTCCTGCTCTGTGCCAGCTGCAGACCGGCAGGAAGATGTTTATGGACACAGTAAATGGGTTGGCGCGCCTTCCAAACAGGGGCCGGCAGAGATCTGCCAGCCAGCTGGGCGGCTGCAGGCTGACCCGTGGTTAAAGATTATCCAGCGCTGCGGATGTGCGAATCTAAACAAACAAGTCTTGGGCTGATGGCAGGCCCTGCTTCAAAGGAGCCTCTGCTCCAGTTCCCAGGCCCTGCCTTGGTTACCCCGCACTGGCCGGCAGCGTCGGGGGCTGAGTGGGTCTCTGGGCAGGAGCTGGCCCTGGTGCCCTCCGCCTGGCGCCTCTTCCTCCACTCCTTTCCTTTCTCCTCACTGGTTTTGCTCAGACTGTTCTCCCCAGGCATTTGCTAATGCAGTTTTCCCACCCGAGTGGCTCTCACTTCTGTCAATCCAGACCCTCTTGTCCTTCAGGGCCTGGGTCAAATCTTGTTTTTCCTGAGATGCCGTCTCTGAACAACTGTGACTGTTAGAAAAACTTTCCTTGCATGGATCCAAGTGTCCTGTACCCACTCCTTGGGGCCCCCTCTGAGCCTTCTCTTCTTTAGGATAAATCTCCCTTTTAGGATAATGCTGTCCAACTGAGGCTAAGAACTTCTGTTTCAGAGCGAGTCAAAGTAGAGGATAGATGGCCTTGAGAAGTGGTGAGCTTCTTGTCCCCAGGGGCATTCTAGCCAAGGCTGGGTGAGAACTTGACAGAGATAAACAGATTTCCTCATTCTCCTCTGAGGTCCTGTCTTACCTGAGACACTGAGAATTTTGTAACAAAATTGTACTCAAATATTTTCATGCCTCCAAGCTTCAAGTCTCCCAAGGGCTACTGGCTCTCCAGGGCCCAGGTCCTGGCTCTCCCTCTCCTTAACCCCTGCCCAGGGCTGGGCACACAGGGGGTCAATGAGTGGGTGCCCTGAGTGCCACCCTGAGGGGAGGAAACCCTGGCCCAGGCCTCCCTGCCCTTTGCAGGGTCTGGCTCTTTCTGCCCGGGCCCAGGGGATCTGCAAAGCCAGCGCCAGGCACCAGATTAGGCAGGAGCTGAAGACTGGCAAGTTCTCTCCTGAAAGATGGGACACGAGAGGGGAGCCAGCTTTGCAGCTCCTCCCATGGCCCTGTGCCACCCCTCCCCTATCATAAACACCTCCAAGTGGGCAGCTGTGTGTCCCAGGCACGGATTAAATAACTTGTTGCTTCAAACATGGGGCCACCCCACTGCTTGGGGGTCACAGGCTGGCCCTCTGGGTTTTCCAAGCTGTACCCCAGGGCGCAGTCCTGGGCTGAGGTTCGGCCCTTGGTTGTTCTCCCCTGGCTTCGGGGGCCCGGACCCTTCCTTGACCTCCAGCTTGATGTGGACTCGCATCAAGGTGATGTGACCTTTGCCGTCCCCTCTGTGGAGGGTGCTCTGACCAGTTCTTCCATCTCAGGTTTCATCTATTTCAGGGCCCCACGCAGCCGGGCACACTGATGGGATGGTTATTTTGGAGCTTGCTGGTGGCCTGCAGCTGCTCCTGACCCCGAGGGGTGGAGGGGATGGGAGAGAAGACATACTTGGGCTGGGCACTGGCCCCAGAGATTCCATTTTTAGCTGTTTCCCAGCATCTCCTGTACCTCCTCTCCTAACTCCTGTGATATTTCAACAAAAGCCAAAGGGATCTCTTTCCTACCCCTTCCCCTCTCTCTCTCTTTGCCCACTGTTTCTCCTTCTTTCTCTTCTTTCATCTCTAATCACCATTTGTAGCTTCTCCTTCCTGGTCTTTAGTCAGTAATGTCATTCCATGATTTTGTCCTGGGTGCTTACCATGACTGATGGAAAGTCCTAGGTTCAAAAAGTTAGTTGTCTGAGTGCAGGTGGACCTGACTTTGGTTGATAAACTCAACCTGAGCAAATGGTAATAACTGAAGTTATCAAGTATCCAGGTGCCAGGGGCTTCTCAATCTACCTCTGATCCCCATGACAACATCGCAAAGCAGGTATTAGTACCCCTGTTCTCATGGTGAGTGATCGGGGGCTGGAGGACAGTTGCTTACCTACAGGCCACCAGCCAAGTGCTGGATCAGACATTTAAACCCAAAGCCCATGCATATTCTTCTGAACCATGTAGCAGGAAAACAATAACAATGGCTCATATTAACCTCGCGATTATTATGTGCCAGGTACTCTACTAGGTGCCCTAGGTACTGTATTCCACCTCGTCTTCTCAGCATCCCTTCCGAGGGGAGTATTAAGAGTCCATATTTTATACCAGTAAGTAAATGCTGATTTCACTGCTGAAGAAGAGAGTCCCAGAGGGGTTAAGCTATTTGTCCAAGGTCATACAGCCAGGAAATGGCAGAGCTAGGATTTGAACCCAAGCTGATGACTTCAGAGTCCTTGCACTTAACTATGCTCCTGTCTTGCCTACCAGTATATGGATTTTGTTAACCAAAAAACCTAAAATACTTTTAGGTTGCATTATTAGAAGTATAGTGTACTTATCAGGGGAGGTGTGATGGCCACTTTGTGCCTTGAGCTGGTCAGGGCACATCTGGAATACTGAGTCTGGTTGTGTTCATTGTCTAAGAGGTGGGAAGGTGTGTGGGGAGTCTGAGTATTCCCTGAGGAAAGCTGTCCTCAGTGTGGGGCTGAGAGGCAGCCCCAGAGGTAGTAGGTATAAATACAGGGAGGTTATGAGCGAGCCCGAGAAAGTAAACTGTATAAAGAGCAACACGTGATAGGTGTGTGTTTATATGTACAGATTTGTGTGGAGTGATCGTTTTATTTAGGTTGATACGCAGGCTGCTCATTTTCATTATCTAGCAATTTTGTATAAAAATAGCAAGTAATTTGTAAACACTGCCAGAATACTTTCTAGCTGGTTTGTAATTTTTTAAGAGTTACTTTGTGTTTGTTGTAGTGGTGGCGGTTCTTGTGTTGATTTTTATTGTAAGTGTAGATCTGTAAATTCAATTGCAGTATTTAAAGCTTCAGCATGACACCTTGTGTGTATGAGAGGAGGGATTTCAAGGAAGATGGCTTGAAGAGTGAGTTGGGTGGCAGTTGTCAGTTGTGGGAATTTCTTTTCCTATGGGGTATGTGATTTTGTCAAAAGGAAGTATTTCTCCCAAAATAGGGAGTAGGCAAACTACCAATCAGTTAAGCTTTGTGTGTATGCTAGTTTAAAAAAGATAATATGTAATATAATGTAAAAAAAAAAAAAAAGCTTTTATGGTGGATTTTGTAAATTTGTTACAGGGTAACCTGTTTTCTAGCTGTGATCTTACCACTTCAAATGGGTGTAATTTGAATAAATTTTGTATGGTAAAGGATCAATAAAATGAAGAGTTCAGAAAAAAAAAATACAGGGAGGTAGATTTCAGTTTAAGAGTAGGAAACATTTTCCTAAAGACAGAGTAGCTCAGCCGTGGCACTACTGGGAGGTAGTGGGTATATTCAAGCAGAAGAGGACTCCTGAAGGGGCAGAGAGCAGGAGAGCTCACATTCCAGCCCCATTCAGGAATCTGTTCTGAGGGTCTGCCCAGCTCCATGGGCTCTGGCCTGATTGTCCTGAGCGTGTGGGGTGGGCTGGAGAGAGGAGTGTTGGGGGGGGTGTGTGTGTGGGCCCCCATGACAACCTTGTTCCCATAGGCCCGGCTGGGCATCTCTGAGCCACTTGTTTCCTCCTCACCCTGTTTCCCCATCCCTTCTCCTCTCTGTCCCCAACCCTCTGGACTCCTCAAGGGCCGCTGCCCGGAATCCCTAAGGGGTAGGGGAGCAGGGGCTGTTCCCTGGGGTCCAGGTCAGCCCACAGCCCTCCTCAGCCCCCCACTATTGTCTCCCGTGTCTTGCCCTCCTCGCCTCTGCCTCTCCGCAGCCCCCCAGCCTCTCTGCACCATTACTGTCACAGAGTCAATTCCCTGGAATAATCACATTTTCCGGTCGGCTCCCTCCTCCTTGCCAAACACGATGCTGGGAATCCTGACTAGCCAGGCCCCAAGAGGCTTCTCCAGAGAAGCAGGAGCCTTGGGGGGAGGGCCGGCCCAGCACCCTCTCCTTGCTGGGGTCCAAACAACACTGTTCCTGGAAGGGGCAGGGGAGCTGGGGGAGAACAAAGATAGAGAGGCTTTAGAGAGCGTCTCTAGATTCAGCTGGAGCTGAATTCTGGCCTCTGCGGCCCCTACCAGTCCAGTCCCCCAAGCTTTGCTCTCACACCAAGCACTCCAGCAGCCCTTACTCAGTTCCTGGAGAGAAAGCACAGATTCTCCCTGGGGGAGGCTCAGAGAAAAGCCTCCTGAGAAGGAATTGGCCGATGATGTGAGCTGCGGTGGTACTAGCCAAATTTAGGGACTCCCACAGAAAGGGTTCAGTAAACGAGGAGGGCCCGAAAGTGGAGAATGTGGCGTTGGGAGTTGGACAGATCTTGCTTTAATCCTGGATCTGCCACTTCGTGGCTGTCACATAACATCTCTGAACTTATCTGTACAATGGGAACAACTTCATGGGATGCTTTAAGGATGAAATGCAGGGGTAATTCATCGCACCTGATGACTTTTATTACAAATTATAGGACTCCATAAAGCAGAGATAACCAGCCATTAAAAAAGTATGGTATCAAAAACATGGTTATTAGTGTAGAAAGGTATTCAGGACACAGTAAATGGAAAAGCTAGTTTTTTGGGTTTTTTTTAAGATGTTTTCTGACTTTATTTATTTTTGGCTGTGTTGGGTCTTCGTTTCTGTGCGAGGGCTTTCTCTAGTTGTGGCAAGCGGGGGCCACTCTTCATCGCGGTGCGCGGGCCTCTCACTATCGCGGCTTCTCTTGTTGCCGAACACAGGCTCCAGACGCGCAGGCTCAGTAGCTGTGGCTCACGGGCCTAGTTGCTCCGTGGCCTGTGGGATCTTTCCAGACCAGGGCTCGAACCCGTGTCCCCCGCATTGGCAGGCAGATTCTCAACCACTGCGCCACCAGGGAAGCCCGAAAAGCTAGTTTTGAAAAGAAAATTTGTATAGCAGAGTTCTTTGCCTGGAGTCGATGCCCCGAAATTATCCACGGAATTTAGGGAGAACGTGCATTTTTCTGAGAAGACAGATAAAAGTTGCCACATTTTCAAAAAGATTTGTTACTCGTTAGTTTAAAACTACTGGCATTTATATAGCGTGATTCAATTTTTGTTTTAAAAAAAGAAATAACTAAAATATATTGAAAAAAGGCTGGAAACTCATACATCCAAATATTAATAGTATTTTCCTCTGGATGGTGGGCTGACAGGAGATTACTTTTTCTTTTTGCTGAACTGTCTTTTCTACAAAATACAGTCTGTATTACTTGTATGATTAAAAAGAGAAAGGGTTTGATTTCCAGTTGTCAGTTTTGAAAGGATAACTTGGATAAATTCACCTAACTTCTCAGCCTCAATGTCCTTCCGTGGCAATAACTTCACAAGGTAATTGTTGGGGTAAGAACATCTCTCTGCAATTTGTGCAGAGAGGCGTTCGGGGGGGGGGGTTCCCTCTGGCCTCCCAGATGGGTAGGATGTCAGCATGCATTCAACAAATATTATTTACTGCTGCCTTCTAAGTGCTGGGTGCTCTTCTGCCTGCTGGGATAAAAAGGGAGGGCCCCAGGAGTTAGAAAAAAAAAATCCAATTTTAATAAGCATACTATTTAGAAGTAATCATGTTTTTAGTTTTGGTGTGTCCTTCCTGCCGGCCTTGATCCTTTGCTTAAACAAATACGTAGTTAGAAGTCCTGCACAACGTTATGTCCTAGCATTTTCTGTGCCATTAGAAACCCGGTGCGTCTTACTGGTGCGCGCTTTAAAGACCAGTGGGAGGAGGTGCGCAGGCGATGGGGACTGGGCGCTGTGGCCCGCGTGATGGTCGCCCTGTCTCCCTCCCCGCCGCAGACAGCGAGCTGGTGCTCCCGGACTGCCTGCGGCCGCGCTCCTTCACCGCCCTGCGGCGGCCGTCGCTGCGACGTGAGGCTGAGGAAGCGCGCCTCTCCGTGAGCCTGTGCGACCTCAACGTGCCGGGCGCCGACGGCGACGAGACCGCGCCGGCCGCCGGCTGCCCCATCCCGCAGAACTCGCTCAACTCCCAGCACAGCCGCGCTCTGCCAGCGCAGCTCGACGGCGACCTGCGCTTCCACGCGCTGCGCGCCGGCGCACACGTCCGCATCCTGGACGAGCAGACGGTGGCGCGCCTGGAGCACGGGCGCGACGAGCGCGCGCTCGTCTTCACCAGCCGGCCTGTGCGCGTGGCCGAGACCATCTTCGTCAAGGTCACGCGCTCGGGCGGCGCGCGGCCTGGCGCGCTCTCCTTCGGAGTCACCACGTGCGACCCTGGCACGCTGCGGCCAGCAGACCTGCCTTTCAGCCCCGAGGCACTGGTGGACCGTAAGGAGTTCTGGGCCGTGTGCCGCGTGCCCGGGCCCCTGCACAGCGGTGACATCCTGGGCTTGGTGGTCAACCCCGACGGTGAGCTGCACCTCAGCCACAATGGCGCCGCGGCGGGCATGCAGCTGTGCGTGGACGCCTCGCAGCCGCTCTGGATGCTCTTCGGCCTGCACGGGGCCATCACGCAGATCCGCATCCTCGGTGAGTGCCCCCGGCCACGTGCCCGCCTACCCCCAGGTGCACCTGGAGGCTGGCGCCTCCAGACCCAGCCTTCCCTGGAGGAGGGGCGTGTCTGGGTAGGGGGAAAGAGCGCCCACCCCGCCCTTCATGGGGTCTAGTGAAAGAGTCACAGACCCCAAAGATGAGTTCTGGGTGGGACTCAATTATCTAGTCCATAGTTATCAGATCTCACCAGATAAACCCTGGAGAGGGGGAGAAAAGCGGGGAACATTGAGTTTCACGCTCAGAATCTGATTCACCCACATTCCCACAGATACGTAAACGGTTCTCTTACACATTGCCCAGTGGCTATTTAAAAATGGGAAAAAAGAAAATTGTTTCCACCAGCAGCGAACTTTTTGAGGCTCAGTTTCCATTTCTCCTAAAATGGGAATAAAGGTCCCTGCCTCTAAGGGTGATTTTGTGTCTAAATAAGAAAAAGAGGTTGGTATGTCAGTAGCCAGGTATCTCTGCAGGGTGGTGCCTAGATTGGGGGTCTGTGGGGAATCTCCGAGCAGAGGGCCTTGGAGGAAATGGGGTTGCAGATGTCTGGGCCTTCCTGGGTTTGAATGGACAGAGTTTGAAAGGACTGGGTGATGCGGACTTGTGTAAGCCATGTTTCCCAGAGTGTTCTGCAGGATAGGTGTCCGTTGAAAACAGGTCCTTGGGTCCAGAATGTTTGGGAAATACTGAGTTTTTAAAAAGCAGGCGATTCTTTACTGTAGAACTTCTCAGAGCCTTTAATATACAATGTGAACCTTTAGGAGAGGGTGGTGGTGGTTATGGTGTCCAGCTTTTCCAAGCTCGTTTGACCAGAAATCTTTTTTTTTTTTTTTTTTTACGTGTATCTTCTGGAACCTCTGTTACCCCAGAGTGAGCAGGTGTTCATGCTTTCCAAGTGCTGGTCTGCTCTGCAGCAGCATTAGACTCACTCGGAGAACCTACTACAGTGCAGATTCTTGAATCCCACCTCCAGAGATTTTGATTCTGTAGATCTCGGATTAGGTCCTGGGCATCTGATTTTTTTTTTTTTTCCCTCAGCAAGTTTGCTTAGACACATTTGGAGACCCCTGGGTCTCACAGCCCCTGACCTAGACCTCACCCCAAGAGGCTTCATAGACAAGATAATGTGTGTATGTGAGTGAGCAT
This sequence comes from Balaenoptera borealis, assembly GCF_965194805.1. Classification (NCBI taxonomy): domain Eukaryota; kingdom Metazoa; phylum Chordata; class Mammalia; order Artiodactyla; family Balaenopteridae; genus Balaenoptera; species Balaenoptera borealis. The sequence continues at coordinate 93,326,106 of NC_138874.1, forward strand.
GAGTTTATGCTATAAGATTGGCATACTGTGTCTAGGCACATGTGAGTAACTAAATGTGTGCGTATTTGTGTATGTAATGCTGTTGGTGATTGTGAGAGTGTGTGAGAGTTTTGTGAAATCAGATAAAATCAGTGGAGACTTCCTCCTCTGGAGAGAGACCAAATGAAGATGGAGTGTAAAATGAATTTAAAAAGGAATGAAAAGAAATGGGGCTGGGGTGCTAAGAAGTTAGGATTGGGGGAAAATAAGTCAGGAAGGAGGTGAAAAGAAATCAGGCTAGATGAAAAGCCATCAATCAGTAAGGAAAGAAATTGGGGTGAAAATTCAGGATGGAATAAAAACAAACCGGACTGGGGTGCAGAAAAAAAAAATCAGGTTGAGGTACAAAGATATTTGGCTACATTCACCAGAAGACACTGTTCCTCAGATGAAGGAAATAACATAACGACAGGGTACCCTCTTGCCTCAGCACCATCCAATAATAGATAAGTAGCTTTCCAGTGAAGCTTCTCTTGCCCAAAGAGGCTTACTAGACTGGAGCCAAGGAGAAGCTTAAAAACAAACAAGCAAAAACAACCCAGGACTTAAATGTCCCCAAAGGGAAGTAGGTCAAGGTGGGTGTTGAAGAATAATCATTCAGAATTTAATATAGGCTAAACAGAGTGCTCCTGAGCTGTTTGGAGAATTGGGCATCTCAACTAACAAACTGGTGTTAGGGGATCCTGACTGACTCGAAAAACCAGTAACAATGTGTGAAGGATAATTATTTACCTTATAGAGGAATGCTTTGCTTTGTCGAAGGCCTAAGTGAACTAAGAGTGGAAAGATATTTCCTTCACTCCAAAACTACAGTCAATTTCATGCTTAATGGTGAAACATTAGAAATATTCTTATTAAAGTCTGGAATATGATAGAGATGCCTTATAGTATTGTTCTGAAAATGCTAACCAGTGCAATAAAGCAAGAAAAGCAAATAGGAGGTATGAATTTCTGAAAGGAGATGATAATTAACTTGAAACCTGGTTAACACTAATAAGAGAAATCCTATGGACAGCTAATGAATATTCTTAGAAACAGTGACTAGTAAATGAATTAGAATGAATAACTAGTAATAAAAAATATCTCACTGAGCACTTATTTATGTGTAGGGCATTATGTTAGGGCCTGTGGGAGACTTACAGGTGAATCAGACTTCCTGCTTTCAGGAAGCGCAAGGTTTAAGTAGGGAAACAAAGTTACGTTCCTGGGCAAAGAACAAATAATTTCCTATCCTCTGTGGTTTTTTTATTTCCGTGCATGGCGTGTGTGGCTGGTCAGTGCTAGATAGAGATATGTGGTTGTCGGGGGGTGGGGTCAAGGCTGTCCAGACGAGGGGGTTGAGGATAGCCCCAAGAGACTCCCTGGACAGTTAGCTCCTTGAAGGTAAAGGCTCTGTCTGTCTCATTCCCAGTTTTATATATACACAGTGTCTGGTACCTGGTAGGCTCTCAGCAAGTACTTGTTGAAGGGAGGAGGGAGGGAGGGAGGGATGGAAGGGAAGAGGAAAGCGAGGGAAGAAAGGAAAGAAGGTTGGGCAGAACAAGTGTGGGAGATGGTGTGGAGTATTTTGAAGGTGCCAATGCAGAGGAGAAGTGGGGTGATGGCACGGGGCTCTGACTAGGATGGTGAGGCCAGGGCTTGAAGGGCCATGCTGGGTGGGAGGAAGGCGACTTTGTTCTCTGGCATGGGAAACCTTGAAGGTGAAGGAAGCATGGGGAAGGGTGGAGGTGGGATTCTAGGCAGGGGGCTTGTTTGGAGATGGCAGATGCAGTAACACCAGAGCATGATGCGTGTGGCCCTCCAATTTGTAGGCGGGAACAGAGAGCTGGGGCAGGGTGCGAGCCAGTCGGTGGAGTCCCACCCTGAGCCTTATGGCTGGGCCGTGTGGTCAGGCTGTACCACCCATTTCTCTCCTGGGAACCTAATAGAGGGGTGGAGATTCGAGCTTTCTCCCAGTGGGCCTCTGAGTGGCTGGTGTGTCCCTCCCTCCTTCCCACCCTTTCTGCAGGCTCCACCATCCTGGCAGAGCGGGGCATCCCATCACTCCCCTGCTCCCCTGCCTCCACACCAACCTCGCCCAGCGCCCTGGGCATCCGCCTCTCTGACCCCTTGCTCAGCACATGCAGCTCTGGACCTCTGGGGAACTCTGCTGGCGGTAAGTAGGCTGGCCCCTCCAGTTCCATGGTGATCATGCCAGACCTCCCACCCTGAGGACCCCATCCCCACCCTCACCCTGGCTGAGGCAGGCATGCAGCCTCTGTATCAGGACTGGGCCCTGGAGGAGCTGGAGATGGGCCCAGTGAACCCTGGTTGAGTGGTGATTTCCGGGGTGTATCCCATCCTGTCCCCCAGCTGGGCAGCTTTCTCCAAAGGACTTCTTTAGCACAAAGAACACCAAAGGGTAAGGAGGGGTCTTCCTCAAATGGTTTTGGGACCCCTTCCTTCCTCCATCCCTCCCTCCTCCTCTCAATGCCTCATGGACACCCTGGCCCCTGGTCTGGGCACTGAGGGGCCAGAAGTGGGGCTGTCCAGAGTGTATCCTCTCCTCTCTTGCACCCAGGAAGTTGGGTGGTAGGTTAGACAGGCCGACCCTGATAAATGGAGCAGGAGAGGCCAGGGGGCTCTCTTCATGAACCTGGGACCAGGCTGGGCCATGTCTCCTCCTGACTGGTGTCCCCTTGCCCCCAGGGACGGCCCCCAACTCACCGGTGAGCCTGCCAGAGTCGCCAGTGACTCCAGGCGGGGGCCCGTGGAGCGATGAGTGCACCATTTGCTATGAGCACGCGGTGGACACGGTCATCTACACGTGCGGCCACATGTGCCTCTGCTATGCCTGTGGCCTGCGCCTCAAGAAGGCTCTACACGCCTGCTGCCCCATCTGCCGCCGCCCCATCAAGGACATCATCAAGACCTACCGCAGCTCCTAGCCCGTCGTGGTGCCCTACCCCTCACGCCGACCTCCTCAGACTCCGGCCCAGCTCCACCTGAGGGGCAAGTCAACAGGGGCCCTTCTCTTCTTCCTCATTTTGGAAATTCTTTTCCCTTCTCATTAAACATGGGAAACAGCCCCTAAAGGTTTGGGGAGGAAGGGGTATCAGGCAGGGAGGTGGGGGCAGAAGCAAATCGCCTGCTCTTCCCTGCACGCTGAGGGGCTAAACTGGGGTCTCAGCTTCTCCTGATCTTCCCCATCCGGGGTAGATTCCCAGGAGGTCCTTCTAGCCCGTGTGGCACCTTTGTGAGAATTAGAAAGTGTGTCCCTTCCTCTGGGTGGATGTGGCCCTGAGCCCAGACATGTGGCTTGGCTAGTGGAGTGTGGACTTGGACTTCAGCCTCCATTTTCTCCCTCAGCCAACTGCCCTTGAGCAGTGCACAACCTGCGCAACAGCAGCCCTAGGCAGGCAGCTCCTGAGCTGCTGCCTTACTCTCTGACCTACGCCTACCTTCTCCGTCCTTTCTTCCCTGCCCCTTGGGCCTGGAAGCCAGGGGTAAGGAGGCCAGTGGATACCTCTCATCCTAGGCAGGCTGCAGCCTCCATGCCATGTCCATCTCCCACTCACCCTGGATGGGTGGACAGACAGGTTACAGAAGCCTCCAGGTTCTGGGTCCCTAGACCCCTGGCCTGGTTGAGATGTGGAGGACTCCTTTCTGGTCATAGCCTGTCTGCCCCAGTCATCTTGCTGGATGCTGCTGCCCAGGGGCAGCCCCTCGGTGTGGGCTGGAGAGCAGGGTCTGTCTTCTGTCAGGCTCTCTGAAGAACAGGTTTGCAGCTACCCTCTGTGACCTCTCCTCCCCCATTTCAGTGCTATTCTGGGCCGGGCTGATACTCATAGAGGCTGTAGCGTCCCCAGGAGAGGGCAGGGCCCTGGGTTGGGAGTAGGGGGTTCCCTGGAGTAAGAAAAGGCTTTTTCCGTATTTTAATTTATTTATTTATTGGGTTTGTAGGAGTTATTTGGTGGGGGGGGGGGAACTGAATTCCCATCCCCCAGACCCCTAGAAATGCTGTCCTGGTGGGCGGGGTGCCTGGTTAGAAGGGTCAGCAGAGGTAGTCATCACTCAAAATCTTCCCCAGACTGCAGCCCAAAAGTCCATAGCCAGCTCTGCTTACCATGAAGTAGAACTCCAAAGGGGCTGAAGTGGGAGACCTTCTGACAAATTGTATCCATTTTATAGAGAGGGCAGCAGAGCCTCTGCAGTGCCCTGGGACTAGGGCATCACCCCAGAGCCACAAAATGCCCTTCTTCTTGGGCTGGAGCAGGGTTATCATAATTGGCTCATTATACATCATGAGGCCCAGCAGTTCCCTCCTCCATAAGGACATAAAAAGTTCTGGGCAGGCTGAGGGAGGGAAGGCCAGCTGGCCTCATCATTGTAGGGGTAGGGAGCCTGTTCTTAGGCTCTCCGGTCCCAGGAAAGAGGAGAAGGGAAGAGGATGGGTCCCAGCCCCTCTGGGTTCTTAGTCCTGATTCTGGGGTGAGGGAGTGCCCCCGCAGCTGCTCTTAGGTTATAGTCATCTCAGCCCTGCACACCCTGTCCTGATAGGCCATGGCTGGGGCCAGCTCTGAGTCCTGGCCTAGTCTCCCCCGAGCCTCCCAGCCCTCGGCCCCCTCAGATAGTTTTTTACGCCTGTCGGAGACTGCTTTGCCATATGGCTGGCAGAGCGTGGGATTCTGGACCTGGCCACTGACCAGTTGTGTGGCCCTGACCAGGTCGAAGCCTCTCTGAGCCTCAGCTGCCACCTCTGTAAAGTGATTGTTGGGGTCGGGGGGGACTTTCCTTGTGACTCTCGGGGGTTCTCTGGTGGGGGCTGCTATGGGGTGGTGTGGTGGGACAGCACAGGATGCCAGGCGGGCCCTGTCTGTACCTGCCTTGCTGGGAAGCCACAGTTCTACCGTGGGTCTCCCCTCCCCACTGACCCCGTAGGCCCCTTCTGTGGGAGTGGGGTGAGGTGGGGCTGGTGGGGCCCCATCCAGTCAGGGGTCCCCTCTCAGGCAAGGAGAGTTCTTACATGCAGGGGCTGTGCAGCCTGAGCGTCAGGGAGAGGAAGCCACCGTCCTGTTGTCTCTGCTAGCCTGGAGGTAGCTGCTGCCTCCTCTGTGAACTTGGGTCACCGTGATTGATTGATTGTGAATAAAGGTGATTTCGTACCAGCCTGAGGGCTGTGCTGTGCAGTCTGGAGGGCTGGGGACGGAGGGCAGGCGGGCTGGTGGGTGTGCAGGAGCGGAGGGGAGGAGGGGAGTCGACAATCAGGAAAGACTCCCTGGAGAGAGCAGGGGAAGGGGAGGGGGCTGGAGCGTGACCTGGGGCTTGGATGGCAGGGGCCAGAATGCCAGGTGAGCCTCACCGTACGCTGAAAGGGAGAAGCTACTGCCCCTCGATGGCCTCAGGTCCCTGGATCTGTGAGGAGCAGCAGGAGTCCATGACGCTCCTAAGGCCGAGCTGGTCTAAATCTGGTGTGCAACCTTTGTGGAGGGGCAGCGCCACCTAGGGGCTAAAGGATGGCAGGCGCCGTGCTGAGCTCCCCAGAACAGGGCCTGCCCATCTCTCACCCGAAGCCCAGACCTGGAAGCTCAGCTGCCGCTCCCACTGGCCAGTGCGGAGGCCTATGCCAAATGAGTGGCACAGCTAGGCAGAAAAGGGAGGCCTCGGTCAGGGACCTTCGGAAAAACTTTCTAGATGGGCTGAGTACCTCTGGGTGGCTGTAGAAGCTGGAGTGCTGGATGGGGTCCGGGCACAATGTGGGAGTTGCACTCATTTGGCAGGCTGGGCCTCAGAGGGACATGGGATGCTTGTCTTCCTCTCTCCTGGGAGGATGCTCCAGCTGCCCAGCCTCTGCTTGGCCTTGACCAGCCACGGGCTACTCCCCACACCAGGACTGCCCAGCCCTGCTTACTGGCGTCCAGCAAAAGTAGGGGAGGGTCAGGGGCTCTAAGCTGAGGGGCCATGCAGGCCCACTGAATGTGGCTCTTTGGCCCCAAGATCTGTATCTCTCTCTCTGAAAGCCTTGGCCACTGCCCAGAAAGCCTCCCAAAGGCGGGGGAGGGGTGAGGGGGCTTGAGCACGCTTCTCACCAGCAACAGTGGGAACAGTGGGAACTTACCCCACCCCTCCAGTGTCCTCAGAGGGCCCGGACCCTGCAGTTCATGTTTCATTTGGGGTGATGTGGCCTTTGCCACTCAGCTGGGTATGTTTTCTTGTGGCAGGGAGAATCAGGAGGTGATTCTGTTCAGTTAAAAAGGCAAAAACTTTATTTAGTTTTCAGGGAAATACAAGATGCATGTAAACATAAACAAAATACAAAACAACCCAAATCTTACAGTCTAGAAGCATGCCAAGACAGAGTATTTTCTGCAGACCAAAGAATCCCGTTAAAATGATAAAGGACACCTGGAAAGTGGCAGGTCAAGGGGCTGGGTCCCTTCCCCAAGGACGCTGCATTTTTGTGATGAGAACAGTTCAAAAAAAAACACCCACTATTAAAAATATTAGAAACATGGAGAGAGTTTAGCACCACCATTGATCCTGGAAATTTTTTAGCACTCAAATTGACAGCACTGGATTCACTGTCCTTTTCTTAAATTTCTCTGCTGAGGGGGAAGAGGGAACAACCTCCTTCAGACCCCACAGATCCCACTAGGAGCTGGGAGGGGTTGAGTGGACACCGTGAGGAGTGCCCCAGAGACATCCAGCAGTTCACATGCAACATGCAGTCCACAAACCCACGCTTCACGAACCTGCCACTAACAGCTGCCTTGTTCAGAAGTCACCTTCATGCAGACCTCCTGTAAACTGGCCCTGAAACCCTTTTGCCATCCTGTGTCCTGAATTTAAAGAAAACCTGTTGCAGAGAACAAGCTGTAGATTCAAGAATGGTGGCTCTGTTTACCGTTTTTTCTCTGAAATGCTTAAGAGCAGTATGCCTTGGTCACAGGCCACTAAACATGATGAGTGCATTGCACTCCCTCTTCTAAGTCACACCACTGAGGCAGGCTCAGCAAACTGAACCGCCACAGGCATCATTAGAGATACTCAAGAATAATTGGTGTCAACAGAAGAGCAAACGAAGTTGTCTTCCTCCCAGATATGCTTGATGGTGTGTGGACCCCAAGGTTCCAGTTTGGGGGTGGTGGGTCCCTACTACATGACCCATTATGGTCACTGGTCTCTGATTCAGGCAATTTGAGAGGCTAGCTCTGGACTGGACAAAGGGAGGTGGGCAAACCCAGCCTGGAACCTGAGAGATGGATGAATGTTCTGGAGCCAGGGCCTCAAACTCAAAGACTGGTTTGTTGCTGGCAACTTCCGCTTTCCACTAAGTAAATCAATGACCATTAAGAACCCGCGGGGGACCCAGCTTGTGGCCCAGCAAGTAGCTGTTTCCTGAGGCCAGCTGCTTCTACAGCCAAATCTTGGGGCTTTCCCAACCTGTTCTGGCTGGACCCTTGGGTGTTGAATCACTAAATTCCCTCCCTACCTGCTCTCTTCTTCCTGAAACACTCAGAATAGACTTCCTCCTCCTTTCTAATAAAGACAAAACTCCAGACTCCAAACCCTCTCTCAACCTTCTCATACTCTTCCCTTTCTGCCTAGCAGACCTCCTCTTCCGGAAGCCTCCTTCTTGGGGAAGGGGCGGTAAGCCCCAGCCACCCCAAACACGCACACTCATCTTGCCGACGTGCCTCTCACTCACCTCCAACGTGCTCGATCCATACTTTTGCTTTAAAACGATAATTCTTCCTTTCTCTCTTGCCTCCTGAGGTCCAGCCCATTAGCTAGGATGGAAATGGGAGCAAAGGAGGGACCTTCATCGTAGGGACCCATTCTCTAAGGCCACTAAGTTCTGGGATGGGAGAGGGGGCTGATTGTCAAGGTCAAGTGCAAACTCAATATTAAAAAGATAGGCTCCGGCAAGGGGGATGGCATGGTAAAACCAACATTATAGGCAGCTTGGGACCAAGGCCCAGGAAGACAGAGTCCTCTACCCAGTCTATATGCACCAGTGTGCCCAACTTCTGGCCTGAGGACCCAGGTGCACAGGACAAAACAGGAGGGATGCTAATATCAGTGGGGCTGTTCTTCCTCAAGTGCAGCTATAGGTCACTGACCCTGTTCTGTCACTGGCTCTGATCACAGAGCTTGAGAACCAGGGCCTGCCCCAACCAGAGATCATGATTTAGACAAAAAGCTCAGTAATGTCAAGGGGGAGCCCTCCACATGATTCCCATGAAGCGTTCAGTCAGGCCTGCAGTCTAGACCAGGGGTGCTGATGTACACGCACCGGTAGGTCCACTGAGCTCGCTGTGAGCAATTTTTCGCCCCGACCAGCCTGATCCACCCTCAGCAACATAAGAACTGAGGCCAGCTGCTCTCATGACATGGGGATTCCCACAGTGGCGACATGCATGGCAAAGGCTGGGAGTCAGCCTACTAGAGACACTGTGCAGGTGGCAGCCCCAGCTGACCGCCTCGGCACTTCCACACCCAGTGGCGGCACCTTTCCACATCTTCATTTTGGAGCCCGGGACGATGGCCTAGGTTGCTTCTGCTAGATCTGTTAATGCCAGTGTGAAGTTTCCAACTAAATACTTAATAAAATAATTACCAAAAAAAAAAAAAAAAAAAGACACATTGCACTCTCCAGCCAGAATTACACGTGTGAATAACACATACACTTGCTGCCAGAAGCTGCGAGTCCTTTGGGGCCTGCCCAATGCCAAGGACTTGTTCAATGGAGACAGCTTGCCCAGTATTTTTTTTCCTCTAACCCCATGTTCTTTAGTTCAAGTGGGAAATGACCAACACTCTCACATACGCACTCAAATGCACACACACACACACTTCCTCAACAACACACAGCCCTCAAAAAAAGTGAGGGAATCTTACTTCTTTAGCACTGTGGATGGTTCTCTTTCCAGAGAGCTCTGCATCGGGATTCTTGAAGATTGGACCTATAGACGTATACACTCCAAGGAGAGCCACCCCCACACGGGGGCACGGTCCCACTCTGGGCGCCAGGTTCCTATTTGTACAGAAATTCACCGAACGGGATGGAGCAGCAAGCGTACAGTACTGGAGGTGGAGGGGATGAGCCCGCAAGGATGTCCCTGTCTCCCTGAGGGGCAGAGCTCCCAGGGCTTGGACCCAGAGACTTCCCGTCCTGTCCCCTCTCTACTGGCACCCAGGTAGGAGGCGGCGGCTTGGTACCTGTTGTGGGAAGTTCTGTCTGCAGGGACCTCAGCAGGCTCCTCCGACGCTTCTCCAAGACCTTCTGGGGACTGTCGGGGTGTTGAGCAGAGGCAGGGCTCACGCCTCGCTCGGGCTGAAGTCATTGAGATGAATGGGTGGCCCTGGCTCAGCACCAGGCCCAGCTGCAGGCTTGTGGGAATCGGTGCATCACTGGGGGGATGCTGGGCTCAAGGCACCCACATCCCTCCAACAGGGTTTGATTACATCGAGGGTTCCTGCCCATAAACTGAACTTGAGGTTACGTAGTTTTAGAAAGACTCAAACATACATCAAAAGGATCATGGCCCAAACATCAAGAGATTGGGGTGAGACGGCTGCTGAGGGTTATTTTTGGGACAGGTCTTTCTGAGCAGCTGGCTGAAAAACAACGGAAATGAAAACAAGGAGCGGTTCCTGGAGGTCCTTGCTCTGTGCCTAGGGCTGGGGCGCCCCGGGGAGGCCAAGTGCCCCATGCCACTTCCCTGAATCCCTCTCTTCTGGGTGGGCAACACCCAGCAGAAGGGGATGCCCTCTGGGGACCCTGCCATCTTGCCAGGGAAGGGGGAAGGGGAGGAGGGGTAACAAGAAATCAATACCCAGGTCATCTATAGGCTCCACAGCTACGACTCCTACCAGGAGCCCCACCTCCCCTAGTGAGAGACGGGGTTGCTGGCTCTCCCGCCACTGCCCCAACAAGCCCTGGCATCCCTCTTGATAATATTGCACTTTTCCTGTCTCTCAGATTGTTTTCATTTTCGATTGAGAATGCAAAGTATTTGGAGCGGGTAGGGGAAGTGAGTAACCTTAAAGAAATAATATATTAGTTAAATACAAAAACAGGAAAAGTAGGGGTTACTTTTATCTTTTTTTTCCATAAAAACAAAACAAACTACCAAACCAAGGTCTAAACTTAAATAGTTCTACACCTATTCTGCAAATACTAGTAATATGAAAATAATGCTTGACCGAAATTCCCTTGTCTTTTTTCCTTAGATGATAATAGTAACATGCCTTGCTGAGGAAAGCAATGGATATAAATGCCAGTAAAATATGCTGCTCTAACATCTGAAAGTGATTAAAACGATTCTATATAATGCCTTCGTCAAGATGGAGAATGGAGGAGGAAGAAAGAGGACCCTGTGGGGCTAGGCTGGGGGTGAACGGGGCTGAGGGCTGGCCAGAGGGCCCAGCCACAGCTGGGGCAGATGGCACACCTGCTGTTCAGGCTGCCCCCTCCAGCTCCCTCTTGCCATCCTCGGGGTCCCTTGGCCTAGTGGGAACAGCATGTTGGGGCCAGGGAGCCCAGCCAGGCCCCTGTTACAAAGTGGGAGAGAGATGAAGACATCTTTTTCCCTTGTAATAAAAAAAAAAAGTCTTTAAACTGAAAGAAAAAGCACCAAATGATGCATCTTCGGGCATTATATAAACCTCAATAATGACCTCAGAAGGGCTCATTTTGATTAAAGTTGCAGTATACAGCAATACAACGTCATTTCACATTTTCAATCGCAACTAATGGAAAACTAGGTTTGGACACTGCTGAGATTTTTTTTTTTTTTTTTTTAATCTTTTTAAGTCCGATCTGGTTTTCCTCCAGATGGGTCAGAGCCACAGACCCCTCCCTCCTCTACCTGCTGCCAGAAGTACCCTCCAACATCACAAAGCAGCTCAGTAGCTCTAGGGAAAAGCCCTCTTGCCCTGGGCAGGGCTAGGAGTCCAGGGGCACAAGGCCTGGCATCCCCTGGCCATGTCTGAGAGGGACTGGCATGCACCCTTCTTGCTTCAAGTATTAATATTCTCTTTGGGTTTGCAGGGTTTGTGCTGTGCTGTGAGTAAGGGGGTGAATGGTGAGGGGCAAGGGGCGAAGACGGGGCATGGCAATCCCTGTTCACTGCCCAAAGCTACATGCTGTCACCAGGTGGCAGCATTCTCTACTTTTCCTGGATGCCTGAGCAACCCCCAGCCATCCTTAGGGCTGGATGTCACAATGTAAACATGATGACCACACTATAAACTCTAGCGGGGGTGGGGAGGAGTGCAGGGGTGGATGCAATGGGGAGGTCTGCCGTTAACTAGCTATGTGATTTGGGGAAAGCTAATTCCTGTCTTTGGGCTGCAGTAACAGGAGGGTATGGGATGGAGTGACCCTGAAGGTCACTTATAATGACTCTATCACTTAAGAGCACTGGGGATTAAGGAGAGAGGGTCCTTGGGGGGCTGGGAGAACATCTGCCTTGTGGGTGGTGGAGAGTCCCACAAGGCAGTGCAGTGAGGAAGGGCAGGGAAAGGCAGGCTCTGGGGAGCACTGTGGTCCAGTCCGACTGAGATGCTCTGTGCTTGGCAGATGCGTCCTGCACTCCTTCCTGGCCTGGCTGGCGTGTTACTGATTGAACTGGCTCAGTGCAGACATTGAGGAGTGAGGCCGCTGGGGCCTTCCCCCTGGAAGATAGCTACGTGGAAGGTCCTTTAACCCGACAATCACTCTACTTTTAAATTTTATTTTAAATAATCATAAATTACTTTTTTTTTCTTTTAATAAATATGTGCTGCTTAAAAATGAGAAAAGTATATACTGCATCTTTAAGTAATGCACTTTGCTCTCTGGGTTTCTTTCCATTCCACCGTATTAAAGTGCATTAATTAGAAAATAATGAACCACTTCTTTATCATTATTGTTCAAATAAGTCCAAATAATATTAATATGAAGACACTACAACACTACCATTAGTACTGCCATCTAGCAGATAACTCAACATCCTGCTCTATTTAATACTGTCCAGCAGAAGAAAATAATAACTAATTTTAATTTTAAACAAACAAAACAAAAGGAAGCAAAATCTCACCACGGCCCTTGCAACATAGAACGGGAGCAGTTTGCTAGAGCTGCCAGGCATCAGTGTACGGCGAAGGAGGAGGGTGGGGCGGCTGGGGGCTGAGGGCACGAGGCGCGGGTCCCCTGCTGTTCTTCAGGCATCATACGCTGCCTGGGTGGGGAGTGTGGGCGGAGGGAGGGCCTTTCCTCCTTAGTCCAGGATCTGGCAGCTGAATCGGGGGCTGTGAAGCCTGATCTGTCCACAATCAAAGGCACGTGTGGAAATCCACTCCCAGTGAAGAGTGAGTCCTTGGGGAAGCCAGTTTGGCCTCTGAAGTGTCGACTGAAAGACACCACCCAGAGTTGACGGGGACGTCATTCTCTCCCTTCACTCTTTGCAGGGGCACCGCCCCTCGGAAAGACCAGGCTGGCTCCTGGCCCAGGGATCTTTGTCTCCTCGGGCACCTGCGGCATTGCTTGTAGGCCAGGGGGTGGCTGGTGGTGTCCGCCCAGCAGGTTCCCCTTGGCCCAGGGTGAGGGCGACGGTTGCTTCTCCACAGCCTTCACATAAGGCTTCGGGCCCTGCCCAGGCAGGAGAACGTACACTGCCCCTCTCCTGAACACCACCCTCCTCCCTGCTGAGGGTTCTGCCCTGCTGAGGTCGCGCAAGAAGCAGGAGAACAGCGTCTCCGCTTTGCCATGGCTGGGACCAGGGCTCCTCCAGCCTGAGATCCCTCTGGCAAACACCGGTACTGTCCACACAGTGGAAACCAAATGAAGCGATTTCGGCTTATGGAGGGAAGAATGCAAAACACAAACCAAACAACCTCCCCACAAGAGTATGATAGAAAGGCCATCCACTACCCATCCCGTCCCGTGAGGCTGACCGCCCCTGGGTCCCCAAACAACTCCTAAAATAAGACCAAAACCCAAGGCCTGACATAGAAGGCCCAAAGCAATACACCTCTCCCAAAACTTGCAAAGAACTGCCCACCCAGAAATATCCAAAATAAAGTCTGTGCAGACTGTGAAAAGACCGACGGCTCTGCCTGCCCTCTCTGTAAACACTGGGGCTGGTGGTCCTCCACGGGGGTGCCCCAGGCAGGGCAGGCTCTCTTCTCAAGGCCAGCAGCAGTGACGGCTAAGAATGGCGGTCCTTGCTGGCAGCTGGGGAACTGCTTTTTCTTCAACTAACAAGACACAGTGGCCTGGCCCAGGGACAGCCTGAGCTCACAGCAGATGCCTCCAAGCCCCAGAGCCAGTGGTATCTCCTGCCACACTCACCCACAGCAGGCGGCAGCGATTGCTGGGAAACCAGCATAACTCACAAACCTAGATTAGGATGATACAGGGGCTACTTCCGGGGTACAAGATGCCAGCAACGGAAACCAGGCTAGGCAGGGGCAGGGCACAGGAGGCCCGCACAACCACACCTTTTCCAGATTTGCAGCCAAGGCACAAATTGGGGTTTCCTACATGGCCTGTCCCAAATGGTGCCGAGTCCATCAGCAAAGTCCCCAAGGTGCACATGTGAGGCTCAGCTTTCTTGCCTCCGGTCCCAGGCCCAGGACACCCCCGCCCCTTCCACTCCCTGCTCAATGTGGGCCCCCGCCAGACCCTACCTTCCAGCTGGGGGACAGCCTGGAGGGGAGTATCTTCGAGGTCACACATTCTGCAGGTTTAACGTTGTCCTCCCCACCCCCTCCCATTTTCCCTTTCCCCTTTGTCTTATCTCACAGCTCACCCATACTGAGGCTGGAAGGACTGATGCCCCCCACTACCCCTCATTAGTTCTTTTTCTCCAGGTAGTTGGAGGGCACCCAGCCTTTGAAGGGCTTCACCCCGTCCAGAATCTGACAGTACCACCAGCCGTTGGGGTTCCTCTCCAGGACCTCCATGGACACGCCCTCCTGGAAGCCCGCCGTCTCCTCGTCCCCCTCGTAGTCCGCGATCGAGACGTACACATCTTTGAGGTTGTTGTGGATGAACTGGGACTTCTCAATGGGCTTGGGGCGCACAGGGGACACCGGGATGCCATTGCGCTGAGTGGGCAGCAGAGGAGGGTCCGAGCCCTGGCTGGCGGCCCGTTCGACCAGGCGGCCCTTGGCTTCTGCGGCTGCCGAGCGGGCGGTGCTGAAGGAGGAGTTCCGGCGGACGCCTCGGAGGCCGTCGGTGGCTGTCAGTGACTCATTCCTCCTCAGGGCACAGGACAGGTTGCTGTCCTTGGGCGGTGGGGACACGAACACCGACTGGGGCCTCACGGCCACCTGCCGCACGCCATTCCTCATCTTCACCGCCCCGGCACCCGAGGTCTTGATGAAGCCCCCGGGAGGCTTGGAGGGGATGGGCGGCGTGGCCCTCTTGCTCTGGTTGACAGTGTTGAGCGCTTGGACCCGCTTCTCGATCTTTTCCAGGCTGTCTGACTTGCCCTCGTTCTGCTTGCTCTTGGTGGCCACTGTGTCCAGCTCTTTGCCAGGGGGGTCGAATTGCTCATTCTCACCGAGCACCAAATAGTGGGAGGGGGCCCAGCCCTCCAGCTCCCCAAACCTCACGTACCACCAGCCACTTTCCAGCTTCTCAAGCACCTGCACCTCCACGCCTGCCGGGAAGCTGATCTCCGAGTCCTGGACCTTTTGGTAGGCACTACATGTCGTGTAGGAGGTGGCCTGCCCTTCCCACCCCTTCTTGGTGGGACACGGGGGCGTGGCAGCAGGGAGGGTGATGAGGTCGGCCGAGCCTCTCCTGGACCCCTCAATGGGACCCTCGAAGGCCATCTGGGGGGGCAGCTCCGAATCCTCGCTCTTGGAGCCCTTGAGGCCACCCCGGAGCTGGCCAGTGGGCCTCAGCTGGCGCCGTAAAGTGCTGATGTCCATCTTCTCTTGGCTCTGGGACTCTGTGCGGTTCAGGAACGGCTTGGGCCGGACTGATGGCTTGGCCCGGGCACAGGAGGTCAGCCCAGTCTTCAGGTCGGCATCCTTCCTCGCTCCGACCTTGGGAGTGCCGCGGATGCCTGCGTCCGAGGCAGAACGGGGCTTCAGGTCCCCACTGTTCTTGGACAAGGATGAGGAGGAAGAGGAGGAAGAGGAAGAGCAGGTGGTGTTGATGGTGATGGACGAGGAAAAGGAGGCCGAGGAGTGGTTCTTCCCCAATTCCGCCTGGGCGTTCTTCTCTGCCTTGAGCTTCAGGAGCGACGACGATTTGGGGGAGCCCGATTTGGGGGAGTTTTTCCTGGCAAGGGACAGCGGGGAGCCGCCTGGGGAGTCACTGTCCCGGGAGGAGCGCCTGGCCGACAGGGCGTCCTCTGCACACGCCCGGAAGCCCTCGTTCTCATAGATGGTCTCCTCCTCCAGGGCCACGTCCTCTGCAGATCCGCCCACCTTGAAGCGGGCGCGCTGCAGCGAGAAGGCGGGCGAGGGCCTGCGGGGCTGGCCGGGCCGCCTGTCCCCCGAGCCGCCGTCCTCTGCGGGCTCCTCACTCAGCTCTGGCTCTGAGTCGAAGCCAAAGGCAGGGATGTCATACTCGGGCTCCTCGTACTTGAGCCTCAGCGGGGAGTCCTGGCTCTCACCAGCGCCCGCCAGACCCTCCTCGGCCTCCTTGGGCTTGCTGGGTGGTGCCGGTGGGGGCACCTTGGGCCGCGTCAGAGTGCTCGTGCGGCGGCTCAGGTTGGGCTTCTTGCGCTTATCGATGTACGACGCGGGGGCCCAGCCCTCCTTCTCACCGATCTGCACATACCACCAGCCACCCGAGTTCTTGTCGATGACCTGGGGGAAGGGGCAGACAGGCCAGTGAGCTGGGAGGATCGCTGGGGCCCTACCATGTGCCAGGGCGGGAGCTTCACACTTTGGCTCTAGGAGACATTATCTCCATTTCCCAGATGAGTGAACTGAGCCACTGAGTAAGTGGCCCAGGACCCAGCGTAGGAAGTGATGGGCTGGCATTCAAACCCAGGTCTCTATCATCTCCTGGATGCGGGGGGGGGGCTCCCACTCTCCAAGGCCCCCTCTCCTGCTCTTCCAAGTCTCCTCCAATACCCTGGTCGAGCTGGCCTCCTCTCCAGACCCTCACTTCTCCTCCCACTGAGCTACTACACTTGGAAGATGCACTGTTCCCAGTCCCTACAAAACCCCACTCACCACGGACCCATACGTACAAAAGACTGCCATTCCACCACTTCCATCCTCTCACCCCCATACTGCTAGGCCCTCCCTTGGTGACCCTGGAAAGGGTCTCTCAGGGCAGAAGAGAATAGGAGGGTGCAGGTGAGTGGAACCTGGAGGTAAGGCTGAGGCCGGACCTCCCTGGTTTCCCCATTGCTCATGGTCATTTCACTACATGTGGAATCCCACTGAAATCCTACCAGCTGAGGAGATTTCTTTGAGTTGAATGGCTTCCTGGGGGAAGGCTAGGGCCTCTCAGTCATTTCCCTGTTAGTATAAACTCGTTCAAGGAGCTTCTTTCTTAACTGCTATTTGAGACTGGAGAGAGCCCAGGAGTGTGGTTGCTGGCTGTACTGAGGTCCGTTTGGATCGGGGAGTACAAATGGAAGAGGCAGTTGTCCTTCCATGTGCGCAGGTTCTGCATCCCTGGATATGGAGGGCCAACTGCACTACGATTTTATATAAGGGCCTTGAGCATCCCAGGATTTGGGTGTCCATTGGGGGTCATGGAACCAATCCCCCACGGATCCCGAGGAACAACTGTAATTTTGAATTGTGGAACACTGCTGGAGGAAGAGGTCCCAGGGAGGGGAAGGGAAGCTTGAAAGCACCGGCACTGGTGGAAGAGGGGCAAGGAAGGAAGGGAGGATAGAGACCACCAAAGGCAAGGTCTGCCTGAGGCCAGCCCTCTGCAGCCCCCGCCCTGCCTTGGGTACTATATTCCATCCTTCACTCTGCCCACTCCATACTCAAAATGCATGTGTGGGTAGATCCTAAGTATGTCAGTTCTCTTACATTATGAGCTTCATAGGCTCTTCTGGAAGCATAAGCACCACTGAGAGAATGATTTCTCTTAGAAATTTAGTTCTAAGTTCCAGGCATGTGGTTTAAAACGTTCACATTGGGGATATCACCTCTTCAATGGGCAGAGACTGCCCAATTACTCTTCTGATGGTTTTACAGGTATTAATTGGACTTAACTCCATTACTACACAGAGCCACTCAAGAGAAAGATCTGAGTCACAGATCTTCTCTGGCCCTGGAATGCCATGTTCAGCGCTGGCCACAAAGTGGGGTTTCATAAATGCTAGGAGACCGGCTGGGAGGGAGCAGGAGAGGGTCTACTACCCATTTGCAGAGAGAAATCATCAAAACCTGGGGGAGAAGTGACTGCATCAAATGTCAGAGGTGCCTGTGGTGTGGACATGGCCAGAATTGGGGTCCCCAGTGCCTTACTCCGGCTGCCTGGACCACATTCTCCCAACAGCAGCACTTCCTAATATGGGTCTTGTGGAACCCTGGCCCCCAGGAGCTCCTGGGAGAGGAATCTAGGTGATACTGCCTATTCCAGTCCCCTCTTAGAGCCACACAGTGACACCCCCATATCTAGGCTCTGAGAAGTTCTGCAATTAAAACAACAAAGCTGGTTGGGTTTTGTTTAACTCACTGTCCTCCAAACTCATTCAACCCCAGAGGCCCCTTGCTTCAAAGTGCCCCCATCACAAGCTCCTATAATATGCTTTGGGAAACGCTGCTGTGACGGGAGCTGGGTGGAGACATGAGCTGTGGGTTCTAGTCCTGGCTGTGGCACCTACTGGCTTTAGGCAAATTCTAATCCCTCTGGGTCCTGTTTCTGCACCTTTCCTGCCCGCCCCTCAGGAATGTCGCCAGCAAGACATAAATGGGAAACACGGGAGGTATCTGACCATCACGAATTATAACCCTTAGCCCCATGGCCCAAGGCTCACCTCTGCCTTCTGTCCGCCTCGAAAACTGATCCCATCAGAAATGCACGACTGGAATTCGGCAATGGTGTAGTACTCCACCTCAACAGAAGGGGGCTCTGGCGGCTTAGGCAGCTGGAACCCCTGAGGCAGAGAAGGACTCAGTCAGCAAGACCCACCTGATCAGAACCGTAACTGAGGTGAGTGTGGCAGTTACACCAGGTGGAGAGCAGCTGACTTGAGGATGTATCAATCACCTGAGTCTCAGGGTGTCTCACCAAGAGACCACTCTCCTGACCAGGCTCTCTAAGAATACCCAGGATTCGCTTGAGACTTGTCTGAGCTATGAAAATGATCATCTAAGTAAATTTCCACCCTTACATATTTGGAATCCAGTTTTCAGAAGCCTCAACAGCTAGGTCCCAAAATGAAAGTCAAAAAGCAGAGAAATTGTTGTAACAAAGCCCGTGCACACTGCCCCCTGGGAGAGGAGAGCCATGTCCTTGAGTCTCAGGTGAAGGGCCACCGGGGTGACACCTGACTGCAGAGGTGGGGTGGGTGTAAGGGGTGTGGGGTTGGTCAGAAAACCCCTTGGTCGGTCATCATGATGATGCCAAATGGTTAGGCAAGCACGGAATAAACTCAGGATCCTTTGCTCTGGGGTTGGGTAGAACACGCTGGGCAGCAAATGCTTCCTAGATGCTGGCACGTCAATAACTAAGGCTGACATGCAAGGAAATTTAGAATATGGCCACAGCCCATGAGTTGTGAGCCTCATTCATTCACTTGGCAAATGTTTGTTGTGTGTCTACTGGGTGCCAGACTCTGGTCCAAGGCACCAGGCATCCAAGAGTGAACCAAAGGGACAAGACAACCCCCTTGCCCTCGTGGAGAGGACATTCCAGCTTCAGCCAGTCTCTACTCCAGCCAACATGGCCTTGGTGCCTCCCCATCACTCCCAGTATGGCCTGGTATCAAACAAAGGAGTTAAAATAAAACAATCTTATAAAAAAGGTACATGTGTTTGGGAGGCTAGAGGGGGGAAGCAGCTACAGTGTAGCAGGAAGACCTCAAAAGATCTCTGCCTGCAGGTGGACGCATGTGGGCTCCAATCCCAGCTCAGCAATTCACCAGTTGTGTGGCCCTGGGCAAGGCCCTTGCCCTCTCTGAGCCTCAGTTCCCTCATCTGTAAAATGGAACTAATAACAGGGTCATGAGATAATGAACATAGCTTCTGGTCCAGCCAACGGCACAGGAAAAGCTCTATAAACATAAGCTGAAGCCGAACGCTCTTCCTGAAACGCCATCCTATTCCTCTTAACCTGCCTCGTCCTTCAAGGCTCAGCATGTTCGAATCCTGCCACTCACAGCTGAGCTGCCTCAGGTCAGAGTGAGTGAAGGGTGGGGGGAGGCTGGTTTTGAGGGACCAGGTCAACTTTCCCTGCCCTGGTGGCTGGCTCTGCAGCAGTGCATGCGCACAGATGTGGCCCAGGTCCCAGCCCTGCCTGGACCCCTGCGGCCAGGTGGGAGTCGGACGGACCTAGCTGGAAGGAGCAGCTCTGTCCTAGCAAGCCCTGCTTTTGGCAGGTGTGGAAAGAATTACCCCATTCTTGCCAAAATCAAGTCTGCCTGAAAATAATCAGCTGGGGCTGAGAGAGATGGGAGGGAGGGGAGAACTCGTTCAGTTGTGTAAAATGGGAGGGGAAACAAGATAGAAACTCCACTGGGGCTGATGGCCAGGGCCAGGACGGTCCCACCTCCAGGGGCCAAATCTTCAAAAATCCTGTTTACGGAAGGCCAACTCTTCCAGTGACTGCTGCTGTCCGCCCCCCTGGGGCGGATGTCACTGACCACAGTAAATCTCGCTGCTAAGCCCAGATGTGACTTCAGAATCCTTGTCCACACACAGTGCACAAAGAGCTGACAGAGGAGGTGGAAAGTCGACGGCCAGCCCTCCGCGTACACCATCTCATCCCATACTTACAACAGCCCTAGGAGATGGCTGGCACTGTCCCCCTCTTATAAATAAGGAAACTGAGGCCTGTGGAGGGTAAGCAACCTGGCCAGGGGCTCGCTGTTTCTCAGTGTCAGAAATGGAGTATGCATCCATGCTTGGCAGGCCTGAAGCCCCATTCTTTCCACTGCATCCCACTGCCCCAGATGACAGTTCTTGGTTCTAGGGCTCTCCGTCTGCCACCTCTCACCCAAAGCCCCAGCACCCTGAGTGCACATCCACCTCCGTGGCGGTCTGGATGCCAGGAAACCCCACCTACAGGCGCCACAGACCCCAGCAGCATTGAGCCTCTTTGAGCTTCAGCATAAACCAGTCCCTGCCATTTACCACCCTCCTCCCCAGAGAGGATGCTCACTGGTCTGCCCTGTGCCCGCCCAGGTTCTGGCATCCACTGGGCACTCCCGGGCAAGGAAGGCAAAGCTGAAAGTCTTCCAGGCTCACCTGGACAGCAGCCCTATTTCCTGCCCCTGGCAATGCCCGGCTGGACACTCTCGCCAGCCAGTCTAAATGTTTATGTCTGCCAGTGCCGTGGCTGGGATGGATTTATTTAGCTTTGGAGTGCAGTGTGTTTTCGATTAAAAACTGTCCAGCTAGGCCCCAGGAAGGCTGGGTTCCCCAGGCTTCCCTCCCTGCCTCCAGCCCCACAAAGCTGGAAGCTCCAGCATGGCCCTGGGGAAGCTCTGGACCAACAGACTCTGCACTGAGACAGCCAATTACTGGGAGCTGCTACAGTGCACCCAGGAAAGGGAATGAGAAAGAGAGAAAAAACTGAGCACACATACCAAGCTGGACTCTCTGCGAGGTGGAGGCCTTGTCCTGAGGTTCGGGGAGCCTAGAAGAAGAAACAGGGCTTCAGAAATCGCAGCCAGACACAGTGCCTTCCCTGCCTTCCCTGGGTGTGACCTCCTGATGCTGGGAAGTTCCTGCTCTTCTCCCACATTTATGACGAACCCATGCTCTCGGTCACCACAGGCACGATAGCTGGGCTTCTTCAGTGGAAGTGAGAGATCTTTAAGCTTCCTTAGCTGTGTTTCAAGGGGATCCGTGAACCCCCTAAAATGATGTGCACATTTCAAAATGTACAGACATAGGGGCTTTTTTCAGGGGAAAGGGTAGATAGCTTTATCAGATTTCCAAAGTTAGGAGAAGAGACCATGTCTATTTTTTGCTCACTACCAAATCCTTGGAAGCTGGCACAGTGCTAGGCAAGAGGAAGTACCCCCAAAACAGCTCCCGACTGACTGCTCAGAAGGCTTCAGGCATAAAGCTAATGTAACCAAGTTCAGAACTAAACTAAAAAACAGCTTTCCTCCAGATTTTAAGAATGGCTGGACACAAACAGAAGCTGGTCTCATAATACAGAACAGTTTAACCCTCAACCACAGGCATCCTTGCCCCAGAGATGCTAGAGATTTGGAGGGGCCAGCAGCTGGGTTTCTCCTGTACGAAAGGAGGAGATTCCGGAAGAATGCTGCTTAAAAGTGCTTGTGGAGGGAGGTACAATCACCCTTCCAAGTGTCTTAGACTTCCGGTAACTGGAAGAAGAAGGGGTAAGGCTCAGCAAGATGATCTTCTATCGGCTGTCACTCATAGAGCAGCCTTGCATCGAGGGACGCATTTCACAGCCCAGGTGACTTATCTGCAGAGTGACCATTCATGGTTCCCCACTAGAGGAGGAGGGGACGCTACCAGCTTATATATGCATGCAATTTATCTTCGGTGGAGGAGTTGGAAGGAATTGCCTTGTCCATGCTTGTGATTAGCATAAGACAAGCTGGCAAAGCGAGCCTGGGGTCAGGGGTCAGCCTACATCTCAGGAAGAGAATAATACGGGGATCATGCACACACACCCCCCCACCCCAGGCTTTCCTTGCACCTCACGCCCCTTCTCTAAAGAGCTGTGTGGCAAGGACCCGGGGATCAGCGAGGCTCTTACTGATCTGGGCCCTCTGAGGGGCAATCCTGGCCACGGCTGGGGAGCCCTGGGCCAGCTTGGAGACAGTCCTCTCGGGGACACCCAGGGCGCTGCCGTTGGAAGCGTTGCAGAGGATGGGCAGGCTGATCTCCTTCTTGGTGATGGGGGCCTCTGGGCCCTCGCCTTCAGCTGGGGTGGTCTCCTTGTCCCCGGACGCCTTTTTGTTCAGCAGGTTGCTGATCTCCATGATGTTCCCGATGATCTCCACCGGGCCTGCCAGATTCTTCTTCCGTGCTGGCAGGTCATCCTTGGCTTTCTTCAGGTAGGATGCTGGTGCCCAGCCCTCTTTGCCCAGGTATCTGCAGGGAGGAGTGGGACATGGCATCATGAGAGCACCCTGTCCAGGCCCCAGGCTCCATCAGGCCTTGCCCAGGTGAGCTTTCTCTGCTGCACTCTGTAAGACACTTGGCAAAGCCACTACTCTGGAGAGAACTGGAACGAGGGCCAGTGGAAAGACATCGGGAACACCACTTCTTCCTCTCTGTCTCCCAGCTCTTTGCCTGATCCCTCTTGTTGTGGGCCCTCATTGTTTGCAACATCAGGCAAACATGGGACATTGAGATGAGAAGATTCCTCAGATGTGGGGTTGCCTAAAAGGTAGACTTTGCAATGGCCTACTACCTCACCACAGCAGAGGGCAATTCTAGAGATAAGAAATGAGAAGGTGTATAGAGTTAAATGCCCAGTCAGAAAGGGAAGTATGATCAGAGAGGTGAAGAGGCAGCATAGGTGAGAGTTAGGAAACCCGAGTTCTGGTCTATGGTACTTCGGACAAGTCCCTACCCTGGAGCTCAATTTTTTCTCTTCTGCAAAATGCTGGGATAGAGTAGCTGCAAACATTTATCCAGAAGGATAGACATATTGAGAGCAACTAGGAAGACGTGTATAAAGAGTGAGTGACCAAGTGGGAAAAGTACTGGCACCACTGCAGGAGGAGCAGACAGATCAAGTTCACAGAACAAGTCCACAGACAGACCAACGCTAAAGGTGGCGTTTCAACGTAGTGGGGTAAGGATGGATTATTCAATGAGTGATTGGGGGATGACTGATGATCCAGTTAGGAAAAACAAGTGAGACTCTGGCCTTACAACCGTATAGCAAACTTAAAAATGCAAGTCGTGAATATTTGCTTAATCTTGGGGGCTGAGAAAATCTTTCTAAGTGGAACTCCGAAAGCAGAAACCATAAATGAAAAGATTAAATAAAGCACGTGACTGGATAAAATTAAAGGCTTTGGTATGGCAAAACAAAAACAAAATGAAACAAAACAAAACGAAACAAAACCAAAAACCCATAAACAGAGCAAAAGGCAAATGACAGGGCCGACTTAATTTTAGGGGATTTGCTGACTTCTGAAAACAAGTTTTTCCCTTTTTCCCTCATGGTGTTGAGCTTCTACCCAAACCCACTGAGAACTTACTTCCTGGTCCAGCAATTCCTGGCCAATGCCCTGCAGTCTGGGGTGCAATGTCCCCGCCTGCTTCCTGGCACACATCTGGCTCTCTGGAATGGCTCCTCCATGCCAGATGTCTGATAATCCCCGGCCCCCCTGCCTCCCTGATCTGACCTTGTTCTTGAGGACTCATTAGGTAGGAGGAAAGGAAATGTGAAAGTTCAAGTTTCTAACGTGTTTGAGCTTTGCTGGAAAGTTCAGGTAGGAGGCGGCTTCTTATGTTCACGTCACATGAATGAGCAGGCAGGCTGACCCAAGCTCACCCGTCTATCCCTGTTTTGGGGCTTGGAAGGCAGACATCAGTGAACAAATGGATGGCAGTCAGGGAGCTGGCAGACAGAGCACAGAATTTCAGGGGTGGATGGAAGCAACTAGTAAAGATACCTAATCTTACATATATCAACAACCAAGGCTCAGAAAAGCAAAGCAAGTAGCAGAGGGTCACACAGCTAGCTTTTGGCAGCATCTGGCCCAGAACTTGGTGCCCTTCATCTTGGAAGAAAGATGATGAACCTGTCAGCCACTGGGAGCACCTGTGCGGAGACGGGGAGCGAGGTCTCCTGGGAGTGATGGTCAGGAATGCTCATTGTCCTGAGGGCTCCCATTCTAGACCTTGATGTGCTCCTTCGGTGTTACATGGATAAAATTAGATTCCAGACAGGGAGATGCAAGTGAATCAGGAGAGGCTGTGTGTGTTTCGGTCCAACTCTGCTCACATCTGCTTTCCAGCTCTGGAGCACGGAATGACTCCAGAGGGAAGCAAACTGGAAAAGGAGGATGGGGAGAGAGGGAGGGCGTGTATGTGTGTGTGTGTGTGTGTGTGTGTTTGGTGGGGGTGGTGGTTGGAGAAGAAAGACGGGAAGTAAGGATCAACACAGAGCCTGGGATGCTGGGAAATGGCATATTTAAGGGGGTGTCTGGCAGCCTTCTTAAGGTGGAACCTTTTCAGCAGGGTTTTCTCAGTTGCAGCTCCCACTGGCTGAATGGCCAGGCCATGGGGACAAGAGCTGACTAGATGAACCAACTCAGAGTGATTTTATTGGTCATTTTAGAAAACTAAAACACCCAGCAGCCTTGTAGAAAACCTCTGGGTGAGTGGTTTAGGTTAGCAGCCTGCCAGAATGTCCACTGGCCTTCCCACGCAGACTCGTGGTGGCTGGATTGTGGGCTTGGCTCTAGTTTCCATTGTTTAGAGAACATCAAAGTCTAGGGGCAGAGGATTTGGGCAAACACGTCCAGGCACACAGTCCTGTCCCACCTATCGGGACAGAAAGGGACACCTCAGCCCGCTGACTGGTGTGCACAGGGCCGGGGGCAGGGGCGACTATGTTCTGGCAGGTCACACTAAGGTTCAATCCTATGTGGCCAACGACCTTCATCCTACCCGTCAGCACAGACCAATCTGAACACCACGCGGCGTGCTGTGTTCTGAGCAACTGTCTTGTGAGTGCCCCTGCCGCCTCGGCCATCTGTGCCCTCTGTGGGGGACAGCTCAGAACACGCATCCTATCCACAGTGGGTCTGGGGTTCCCAGGTGTGGTGGGCTGGAGAGGCGGTCCCCAGAGCCCATGACAGGGACTCTCTCTGTCATCCGGGTTACAGGCAGAGAAGAGAAACTGGGTAAAATCATCACAGCGGAGCTACTTCTAAAGGACCCAGGAACATTTCCTGGGAACAAGCCCCTCCTTGAGGGGGGTGCTAGCTGGCCTGGGAGCCCCAGGGCAGAGGGGCCTGGGGGGCAGGACTTGGTAGGGGAGAGGTGAGTGAAACCCACAGGGTTTAGTTCGCTTCCAGGAGCGTCAGGAAGCTCCCCACTCCCCTACTCACACCCCCGAATGGGTTTCTCAGCTGGGAAGTGTGATCAGGCCCAAGGAGAGGGAAGGGCAGAGCCAGAGGCCTCTGAACTAGGCCTGGGCTCAGGCCTCACTTCCGCCCCAGCTCTCTCGACCACGGGAGCCAGCCCTGCGGAGAGGAACAGCCCGGCCCGAGCCTGCATCTGTGGGCAGCAGGGGCTGCCTGCTGGGACCCCGGCAAGGCCCGTGGACGCCAGCACTGCAGGCGGCCTGAGCTGCACAGCACGCCAAGCAGCCCAAGCCGGACACAGAAAACCAAACTCAGACGCGCTGGACCCTCTTGGCGGATGCATGGGAAGGGGCTGCACCACTGCCTGTGCCCCGCTGGCTGTGGCTCAGGCCCTGCTTTATGTGTCCCGGGAGGGTTTGTGCAAGATGAGCACTCTCTGTTACGGCCATTCAGCCTCGTGGTGCTAAAGCAGTCAAGCCAGGCCGTGGGTGCAAAGCTGCCGTCAGGATTTACCTGCCAGCTGGTGCCCTCAGCCACTCTGCTGCCCAGGGCCAGCCTGGGGGCCAGGGTGGCAGAGAGGCACCTTGCTCCTCCGCTGGGGCTCTTACCTGATGTACCACCAGCCCTCCAGATTCTTCCGGATCACCTCCACGGTGACGCCCTTCTCAAAGCCAATCTCGTCCTTGCTTTGGCTGGTGTAAGGCTGCACAGTGACATACTTCTCCTCTGTGGGTGGTGGGTGAAGCAAGAAAGCACAACGATTTGAGGACAGAGTACAGGTCCTCTGTCCTGCCTCCTTCTCCCCCTGGCCTGGCCTCACTTAGTTGGTGGCCAAGGTGTACTGCATCAGCCTCTGGCTTTTCCAGGAAAGGGAAGAGAAGGGATCAGGCCTCACAGCTGTGCCCTGCATGTGCCAAAGCTGGCCAGGGCCCCAGGTGGCCTTGCAAGCCCCAGGTAGCATAGAGCTGGCTCTCCCAGCCTCCCAGTCCCATAACTGCAGCCAGGCTGCTGGGGCCTGGAGTCCTCAGGGTCCCAGAAACTCCCTGGGCTGAGGGCAGGGCCACGAGGAACCTGGCCCTCCTGGGGCCTGAGTCAGGGAGTCTGAGAACAAACCCAGGTGTCCCCTCAATGTCTGGAGGCCTCAAGACAAGCCCTCTCCTTCCTGAACATGCCATGCGTCCATCTATGCCTCAGACCTGCTCTCCCAGCCTGTCTCCCACCTCAAACCCTTAAACTTCTCCTCTGTCCAACCTTCTGACAGCTCCAGGGACACCTCAGCCTCCACTGACCATTCATCTGATCACCTGATCACATAATTTCCCCGAGAGGATGCTATGGGCAGGGTTATGTGCCCTGTTAAGGGTCCAGGGGCCAAACGAGTGCGGCACAGTCAGGCAGGAGCCCTGAGGGGGCTGAGTTGACCACACAGCTCGGTGAAGCCCCTCTGGGAGCTGCCTACTCTGGTCTCACGGTAGGACTGCACACCCTATTCTGTGCTCCCCAGGCACCGTGGGGAGCTGAGCAGGAGCGTGGGGGCAAGCGTTGGGGGGGTGGTGCTGGGCAGTTTGTGTCTTCCTGGATCCCTTGGGCCTCTCTCCTGGCAGGGACCCTGTACCTCCACAGGAGTCCCTGCTCAGGCCTCCTGTCTGCTGGGGACCGGCAGACGCACAGCTGGCCAGCCACAGACACCCTGCCTCCTGGGGGGAGAGTCTCCCCAGAGGAACGGCTTGGGAAGGAACACCCAACCCCACCCATCCCCTCAGAGGAGGACGAGCGGCAGAGATTGGCACACACTCTGGGAGGGTCACCCCGAAACTGTGCTGTCCTCTCCGACCTGGATTCTCCCTGGGGGCTGAGACAGTGCCTGGCACACAGTAGGCGCTGCAAAGGGACTATGGAGTACATTGATGAGGACAAAGGTGTGTTGAGCCGGGGCACCGAGTGGGAGACTCTCTGAGCTCAAAATAGCAGGATGCTGGCACAGAACAGCTGGCTCTGAGACAGGCGCTCCCCACCCCCTCAGCTGGACCCTGCCAGGCAGCCTGCCTGAGCCCCTGGCAGTAGTGGGGGAGAGGGCAGCTGCCACCCTAACCCCCTGCTCAGGAGGGCCATCTGTTCATTCTTCCCTAGATTATCAGGGCCCTGTCTGCGGCCCTGTGCCGGGCGGAGATAGCAGCTCCCTGTGGGATGGAGGCAGCTGCCCTGCCAGGCCGCAAGGACAGAGCTGGCAGGCCGCTGGCCGAATCTGAAAGGCTGCCAAAGGGCAAAAGGTAGGTGATGCCCCACGGGAGCCTCCACAGTTCAGCACGCTCTTCTCAACTGCAAGCCTTTCTCAGCGTCAACTCGCTCCTGGAAGCTTTCAGATTCCAATCCAGCCATGCTGGGGAGAGCCGCCAAGACCGCCTGAGAACCTGGCCCTGCCAGATTCTGACTCGGGCCTTTGAGAAGGTCCGCGTTTTATAGTCCAGCCCCCTGCGCTCCCGCCTGTTCCTGGGCTCGCTCCATTTTCCAGCGGGACACCGTAAATCCTGGCCCGGGCGGTGGCCGGAGCGGCAGCGCCAGGCCCCAGGGACCCAGGGTTCTGAGGCTCGGGTGAGCCGAGGCCTGGGCTCCACATTTTGCCTTTGCTCAGTTGGGCTATTTTTAAAAGCCTGTGGTTCGTGCAGGAAGCCATCATTAAAGTTTCCCTAGGCAAAGTTACTTTTGCAGAGAAAAATTACAGCCTTTCCCTTGGGCAGATCAGAGGAGCCCTTCTCTGCCTCACGGCAGAGGCCAGGGCCTAGACTGCATCATGGGGGCCAGGCCCCAGCACCAGCCTCCCCAGTCCCCAGTGTGCGTGCTGAGGACAGAGCCCCGAGGGCCATGTAAGCGTCCTGCTTTCTCCTGCCCCTCCTGGTGGGCAGAACCAGAGATGTCCGTTTTACTCAGGAAAGCTGAGTTGCTCCTGCACAAAGCCCTCTTCATGGTGGCCCTGGGACTGATGTGAACACAGATGTCTGGGAGTTTACGCTCCCAGGAAGAGACCTGGCTGGCTTGGAGGCTCGTCCTACCCTGGCACTGTAGGTTCCAGGAGGTGAGAATTCAGAGCCCTGGTCCCAGGCAGGGCAACTCTTCCAATTGGTCTGTTTGGGGGCTCGGTTTTCTGCCACGTTTGGCTTGGATGACGAAGGTGTGGGTTACCTCTGTGTGGCCGCGTGCCCTGTGGGTCTCAGCTCCCTCCTCACAGGTTTCCCTGGGGGAAAGCAGAGGCAGTCCCTCCACTGAAGAGGGGCCACAAACCCCACCTTAGGGGGCCAGACAGGAGGATGGCGAGACTGATGGAAATGACCTTGGTGGGGGGGAGGGGGCTGAGTCATTTGCGTTGCTTGGGGTCTCTAGAAGAGATGCCGCTTAGGAATCAAGTTGAGGGAAGGGGCCTGGGAGCTCTGGGGGGCACCTCTGGGCTTCTGGGAGGCGCTGACACCATGGTCACTCCGATATGCCCTCGAAGGATGGTTGCCACCTCACCCCAGGGAGGGCTGGCCAGGCTGCCCACGGGGTGGGTAGGTGGCTGGGGGGAGGTGGACGGGCCTGTTCTGGTTTTGGAAGCAGGGGCTGGAGAGCCCTGCAGTTTCCAAACCACAGACGCCTCCTCTTTCCAAACACTTTCCTCTCCGTCAGCAGTCTCCCTGGCTCCCCTCCCAGTCCCTACAACTTACCCAACCCCGATGCAAGAGGCCTTTTGATTCCAAAGGCCTGGTTGGCTCTGGGACTGGGGGAGTGGAGGCCCCGGGGAAGCACTGCTTTTCTCTTGTCTAGTTATATAGGACCCACTGCCTGTTCCCCCCTTGTCAGCTCGGCTGTTTGCAGCGAAGTTTCTCCCAGCCAACTTCCTGCAAGTTTTTCTTGGCTGCCTGATTTAACTTAGCCCTAATTTAACTTAGAGCTAAGACTGGGAAATGATGTTGTTTAGGTCTCTTATTCAAAAGAGAGAAGTCATGGGCCTGCATTTGCTTACATATTTGCATATGTGTGGCTGGCCATAGAATTATGCATTTAGTTGGGTATCTGTGTCTACTTACATCGTGTTATAATTGTAAATACTGTTGCCGATATACACATGGTATAGGAGTTATGTATACGAGACTGCATATGAAGCTATACGTGTACTTGGGGGGTAGCTGCAGAGGTGTACCTATGATGTGGTTGTGTGGATAATGCATCTGTGACTGTGTAAATAATGCAAACGTGGAATGGTCTACGTGAGGTTGCATAAGTGTGTACTGTGAGTGGCTGTGTGCACGGGACCGCAGATGTGCAGCTGTGTAGGGCCTGGATGGGACAGTGTACTGTGGCCACGCCCGTGGCTCTCAGGGTTGTGTGCCGGTGGTCATGCTTCACCGACTGAAGTGTCCGAGAGTCCATGTGGTTGTGGAGACAGAGGTGTGTTTGGGGTTCAGTGTGTGATGGTGTTTGGAGCAGCTGTGGGAGGGGATGGGGACGGGCCAAACCTTCCACCCTGCTCTTTTTCCAGGCCAGTGTCCCACTCTCCTTTGCTGCCAAGGCTCAGGGCTGCTTCCCCGCCTGGCCCCCCAGCTATGCTGCCCCACCCATCCTACCTCTAGGGTGCCTTTGCTTCACATTCAGCCTGTTCTCTCTGCTTCCACGACTTGGCCCCCTGTCCTGCGCCAGCACCCAGGGTCCAACCCACACTCCACCCTCAGGACAAGCCGGGCTCCTCGCGGCCAGTGCTCTGAGCCTGATGCTGAGCCAGCCACGGGTGGTGGCCACCCCTGAGTCCAGGCTTGCTGCTGCCTGGGGCTTGGGGCAGATACCAAAACAGGGTCTCACAGTCGTTCAGGAACCAGCTTTGGGGGTAGGGTGCGAGTCATGGGGCATCCCTGCTAATTCTGGAAAAGCCAATGCTTATTACACACCCTTCCGGCTGTGCCGTCACCGTCCGGAACACATACCCTCCGCTCTCCTTGAGGCAGGAGAAATGGGCCACCCACTGGCCTCGGGGCTCTGGAGGTGTTTAGAGGTTTGTTCAGAGGCCTGCCCCTAATTTGGATGTTGGAAAGGCCCTGGACTGGCAAACGTCTTGGTTCCTAATCAGCCTGTATGGCAGGCCAGGGGCTTCCCTGGAATAGTCTTGATCAGGCTCAAGCCCAACAGCTAGTGCTGGGGCTGCTGGAGCCCCCAGCTGGACCTGACCCCACCATCAGAACTTGTTGAGGCTGTGCCCTGGGGCCAGGCTGTGTCTGGATTTTGCTCCTCCTCTAGTTTCCCTGGAGCTGGCTGAATGAGGAGATTGTGAGCGGCTCCTTCTTCCTACTCTGTCCCTAAGTAATTGCTAGAATAGCTCTGGCCAAGGGAACCCTTTCTCAGAGGAAGGAGGCAATGAACGGCAGGGGTGAGGGGCACGGCCCAGGCAGAGACCCATACACGCTCAGTTCTCTCAATCTGAAGCTTCAGGGTAAATGTGGCCTTTCTTAGAGTCCAGCTGCCCAAATAATCCTGTCCTAAGTCCCATGACCCCTGCCCCCAGGATGCTGGCCAAAGACAGAGCCGCCCCCATTGTCACCCCAATTCCCAAGCGGCCCCTGCGCCCCCCTCCCGCCTCCCCCCCGCCAGCTAGAGTAGGTGAGAGGAAAGTCTGGCTGGTGAATCTGGGTAAGGAGGCCACAGGGCAGAGAGCAGCAGAGCCCAGGAAGGAGGAGAAGTGTTAGTGAAAGAGAGAACAGCAGCTGTGGGTGAGGAGAAGCTGGCTCCCATTGTCACCTCGGCTGTGCTGCCTGTTGACCATCCCGCCCAGGGTCCACCGGCGATCCAGGCGCCGCAGATGGGCCTTGCGTCTCTTGGACACTGGTGTGGGAGATGGCGATGGAACACGCGGCCGACGGGAACCGGCGGAGAGAATGGACATGAGGATGAGATGGGATGGGTGGGGAAGGGATGGAGGGAGGGAAGGTTCGCACCCCCAGGGCTTCACCGCCTGGACTGAGTCCCGGTGGCACATGCCTGCTGGAGGGGCGCGGATCTGACCAGTGGCGGCGCTGGAAGGTGAGGAATAACTCAACCAAAGCCAAATTGCATGGGTTATGCCCCCGAGCCTGGGAGGGGCTAGGAATTTAGAATCCCAGCACCTGAGAGGGCAAGAGGAGCCTTGGCTCCAGCCCAGTGCAAGGACGACCCTTGGTTGCGGCCCTAGGTGGAGGACACAGCTCCCACCATTGCTGGGCAGGGATGGTTCCCAGGAGGCTGTGCCCCACTCTCCACCAGGGCCCACATCCACCTGTTCCCCTGCCCCCACTCACTCAGCAAGTCCTGCTTGTGAACCTGCCACCACGAGCCAGGCACTGCGGGTGGAAGAACAAATGTGCCCAGCAGAGACTTGGGGTCTCTTCCTTGGGGGGCTTATAACTCTCACCATCCTGGGTTGGTTTATGTCTTTGCTTTTTCAGTCACCCCCAATGGATCAAGTCTGTTGAGGGCTAAGACTCTGCATCTCTGCGTCCCCAGGGCCTGGCACGGGGCTGATCCCTCAGAAATGTTGCCGAGTGAAGCACACACAGTAGGATGCCACAGGCCTTGGTCTGTTCCTTCCCCACATGCAACCCACTGGATTTCTGACAACGGAGGACCTGCCTCCCAGCTTTTCACTGCTCCACACTCCTTTCATCTGCACAGGTCCTCTGGCTGCTATGGACCAGCTCCACATGCCCCCCGCCTTCCTATGGGACGCCCAGGTGGATCAGGGGCCCCCACCTCCTGGCACTGCAGAAGGAGGGTGCCAGGCTGCCCAGGTCTGGGGAAGGGAGGCCAGCACTTAAGAGTCAAACTGTTGGGCTTCCCTGGTGGTGCAGTGGTTGAGAGTCTGCCTGCCAATGCAGGGGACACGGGTTCGAGCCCTGGTCTGGGAGGATCCCACATGCCGCGGAGCGACTAGGCCCGTGAGCCACAATTACTGAGCCTGCGCGTCTGGAGCCTGTGCTCCGCAACAAGAGAGACCAATAGTGAAAGGCCCGCGCACCGCGATGAAGAGTGGCCCCCACTTGCCACAACTAGAGAAAGCCCTCGCACAGAAACGAAGACCCAGCACAGCCATAAATAAATAAATAAATAAAATTAAAAAAAAAAAAAAAAAAAAAAAAGAGTCAAACTGTCCAGACACACCTGAGCCACACCCCACCAGGGCCTCCTGGGAAGTACTTATTTTTCCAGAGGGAGAAGAGTAGCCTGTTTGACCTGCTTCTTGTAAGCAGGAGGCCTGGACAAAAGGTTAGGGGTATGGATTCAGTCCAGGCTGCACTGCCAGGTTACTGTGTCACCCTGGCAGGCTGCCATCCCTCCCTAAACCTGTTTCCTCATCTGTCTTTGGGGTTGACACCACCTGCCCCGGCGTGAAATAAGACAGGGACGGGACGGGCTCTGTGGAATGGAGATGAGGTCCTGTGTGAGGTCAGACCGGGAAGAACCTGGACAGCTGACCTCCTGGGGGTGTGTCCCCCTGGTTTCTCTGTGGGCAGAGGAGCTTCACTTCAGCTGATGCCCAGCCTGGGGCCACCTTAGCAGTAAGTGACATTTACCCGGTTTAAACCAGGTACCAAGACCATCTCACTGGAGCCTCACAAAAGCCCCATGTAGCTGGCACTCTCCCCATTCTAGAAATGGGAGGCCAGAGGCACAGGGATGTTCAGGAACCCTCTGAGTCACACACCTGAGCGTCAAGGCGGCACGCAAGTCCACGCAGTCTGGCTCTGGAGCCTGGACTCTAGACCCTGCGCCCTTTAGGCACCAACAGTGGAGAAGGCCTGGACCCTGGGGCCAGTGCCAGCCCAGGGAGAAAGGCAGGTCATTGCCGGTGGCTGCAGGGCGCAGGGCACAGGCAGAGACCCAGGTTCGGGTCCTGGCTCTGCCACTAACTGATCTGGGGACTCTGTGGAGGTGACACCCCTCACTGAAGCACCCTGCCAACGTCGGGCCTGGACCCTCCTGATCAGCAGTGGACGAGAGGGTCTCAGCCTCCACCTCGGCCCTCCTGCCCCCTACTGAAACATTTCTGCATTCTCCACAGCACACCTGGCTTCAGGAGAAACATGAACATATGCCAGAATATCTGATAATAGAAATAAACCAAAACAGCCAATGGTCTCTTTTCTTTCTGAAGCAATGGAACATGAGCTGTTAGGGAAGCTCTGATGGGATGAAGGCTTCCAATTTCTGCCTATAGAGCTCAGGGGACCTACAATGCGATGGCAACGGGGCTGGGGTAGAGATGGCCAGAGAGGGGACCAGGGTGGGCTGATCTCTTAGCCACATTGCTGCCAGTGCAGAGACTGGCGGACACACCACAGCTGTTGGGCCTTGGGCTGGGGTACTGAGTCCTGAGCCCTTCCGTACAGCTGCGGGGAGATGCCCACGATGTGATGATGGAACTCACAGCTGCCCAAATGTTGCCAGGGGTGCAGGCACACAGGTCCTATCAAAGTGTGCAGAGGAACCTATTATCAGGAGGTTCGCCCTGAGCGTACACGCGCACGCGCACATACACACCCGCCCCCGCCCCTGCTTGAATGCAGAACCTCCACTGGCCGCCTGGTTCTTACTCCATCGAGGTCAAAATTCTCTATAACCTGTTACTGCTTGTTCTGTGCAAAGCACCCAATCTCTCTTCAAACCAGCCTGGTGGCATCAGTGCCCACGCACCTCTCAGGCTCTTTCCTGCCCACTTGGTGTCCTGGTCCTCCAGCATCTACCTGACGTCTCCACTCTGACTCTCTTGGCGTCACCTTTTCAGGTGGGGCTCCAATCCCCCACACACAGACACACATACACCCTCCTAGAATTGCTCACAAGAAAATGCTTCACGGAGGGGCATGCGGCATGGTGGGAAGACCACTGGCTGAGGAGGCCGACCAGGGCTCAAGCCTTATGAGGACAAATACATATCTAAATATTTGCAGCCTCAGTTCCTGCATCTGGAAGATGGAGATGGTGACAGAGCCCTCCCAGGGCGGTGAGGACATTTCAAGGACCAGGGCAGACACCTAGGAGTGAGTGAGACCTCAGTACACTCTAGGGATTGTTATTTCTGAAAAGCCCTGGGATACCCCCCGGAATGTGGAACTGGATAGGAGGTGAGGCCTGGTGACTGCAGGCAAAACAGACCGGCCCCAGCTCAGGGGCTACGACCCTGCACCGCTGCAGAGGTGCGAGGGAACCAGAGACGAGATGGGGGACAGGCTCAGCCCCTGGGCTCGGGGAGCAGCCGGGAAAGACCGAGTACCTGGCCTGAACATGCCAGCCCTTCTCAATGGGGCCTGGTCTCTGGAAACCTGTCACAAGGCAGACATGCACTGCAGGGGCTGCAGTACTGGTCAAGGGACTGAAATACAGCATTTACATGGGAGGAAGGGCGGGGCTCCAACTGCCTGCCGAGTAACCGACATTTGGGGGAAGGATGAATACGGAGCTGGGGCTTGGCAGGCTGCTTATTTTGGCCTGGGCAGTGTGGAATGGGGCGTGGGGCAGGGGCAGGCCTGGAGGTGGCCTGAGCCCTGGGTGGCAGGCATGCATCCCCCTGGCTCTCAGATGTGCCCATTTGGACGGTCCCCACTGACCGTTAGGGCAAGCGTTCCTGCTGCCAGAATAAGGGAGGTTTGGAAGTCACTAGGAGTGGGCAGCCGGGAACGGGGTGGCTCAGACTCGCTGGGCTCTGGCAGCCT
The DNA here is from genome assembly GCF_965194805.1 of Balaenoptera borealis. NCBI lineage: Eukaryota > Metazoa > Chordata > Mammalia > Artiodactyla > Balaenopteridae > Balaenoptera > Balaenoptera borealis. The sequence continues at coordinate 93,361,012 of NC_138874.1, forward strand.
GCTCTGGGGAATACCCAAGTCCACGGATAGGCTGACCAGGCCAGTGCTGGCTGGGGTTGGGAGGAGGGGCAGGCTCCTTGAAATGCATTGGAGAAAACCCCAGAAAAACCTCACCAGGTCAGAGCTAATGAGAGAGGCTGACGGTGCAGGGGCTGGAGGCATCCCTGGGTTCCTGCAACACTGAGAAATGATTCACAGACCTGCCTTCCATGTCTGCACCCCTGACCGGGATAACAGGCACCTGGAAGAGAGGCCTCTGAACAGACTGTGCACGGCAGGAAGTTGTGTGCACACAGTCCCTTTGGGGTCGTCCCTGTCGCAGAGAGCACAGTGTGGGGTGAGGAGGGCAAAGGTAGATCTCTGTGGGGACCCCCAGAGGAACCCAGGCCTGCTGGTGGGGAGAGAGACCAGCCCTAAGACCGTTCTCCCCAATCTCTGCCCCAAAGTTGCCAAAGCCTGAGATCCACACCCCAAGGGAATCTCCCCTCTAATTTTAGCCCCATGTGGGACCAGTAAGGACAGACCTGGCATTGGAGGTGAGCTTGTGGGTTGGCCTCAGTGACATGGGATCCTGGGAGAAGCAGGGGGGAAACATGATGCATATCATTTTAGAGTTTCTGATGGTTTTAGGGAGAAGGGTGGGAAAGCTGCGTCATCTCCCCGACCCCTTGAACCCGCAGGCGCTTACCTTCCCCAGTCTTGGAGGTGTTGATATCTGAGTCGTCCCGAGTACCATTCTGGGCCTCCAGGTAGGTGGCAGGGACCCAGCCCTGTTCCTCAGAGGTGCTCACGAACCACCAGCCTGCAGTGGGGACGAGAGAGCAGCCATGAGAGCCCGGCAGATGGCAGAGGTGGATGGGGCCAGGACGAGGAGGGAAGGAGCAGCGTGGAGGGGAGGGCACAGAGCCACACAGCCTGGGTGCCTGGCAAACGTCTTGCCCACGTCCAGCCTCCTGGAGCCCAGGCTCCTCGTTGAGAAAGAAGAAACCAACACGCTCCCTGAGAAGAGGGCCTGATGGACTGCAATCCACTCACACAGACATCTGATAACAAAAAAAAATGGAAAATGAAATTGACACAATGACATGCCCAACACGTGAAAGTTATCTTGCAGGAAAGGTCAAGGGAGCTCCGACCAAACACAGAGATGGTGTAGGGTCTTTCAAGCCCACTAGGACCACCGTGTGACCTGGAGTTGGGACCACTTTCTCTGCTTTTAAAGGCACCTGGGGGTAAAGGCCTCACAGATACGTTCTGATGGTCACTGCTCCTGCTTCCCACCTCGGGTCAGTGGTATTTTCACATTGGTGCTACTCACAGCTGCCCTTCAGTATGTTGACAACTCAATCACAGTAAGTGGGCACTGCACCCTTGAGTGACCCTTGAGGGTTGTGGCCAAGTGATAACGGCTCATTCATTTTCTTTCCCCTTTGTTGGCTCGTTCATTCATCATTCAAACAAACACTGAGCAAAGTACTCCAAACTTGGGAGCCTTGGGACTCCACTACTTGCCTCCAAAGCCATTTTGGCACCAGTTCTCTTTTCTGTCCGTGACAGAGCTCAGCATTTCCAAACCTGGACTGTAGCCTGTCAGGAGACCCCAGGGTTCCTCCCTGGCCAGCACTGAGGCCCCATCACCACGTGGCCACAGCAGTGAGTGGCTGCCCGAGGAGGGGGCACAAGGGGACCTCCAGGCGCTCCCAGCTGGGCTTAGCCCTGGGAGGTGGAGGAGGTTGCCTGGGGGCTGCTGTGACAGCAGTGGAGAGGGACGGAGGACAGAAGCCCCACCACTGCACAGGACCGCAGCACCCAGGGTCAGCACCTAGGTCTTCAACTTCCGATGCTCCATGTCACAGGCCTGGGAGAGCAAACAGCCGGTGGTCTAGTCTTGAATGCCCACTGCACCCCACCCTTTCCAGGAAGTTCCACAACACTCTGCGTGCAGCTCTGCAAAACCTATGAAACACCATGACAGCTGTATGATACCATAATGTTGGATACATGTCCTTATACATTTGTCCACACCCACAGAACGTCTAGCACCAAGAGCGAACCCTAATGTAAACTAGGGACTCTGGGTGACTAGGATGTGTCAGTGCAGGTTCATCAGTTGTAACAAATGCACCACTCTGGTGTGGTAGGTTGAGGATGGGGCAGGCTGTGCGTGCGCGGGGGCAGGTGTATATGAGACACCTCGGTATCTTCCACTCAATTTTCCTGGGAACTTAAACTGCTCTAAAAAAACCAAAGTCTTTAAAAAAAAAAAAAAAAAAGTTAAAGTCTCAGACAACCGTCTGGACTTCTGCGGTCCAGCCCTTAGCTGGGTCACTGCCCCTCCGGAACCTGGGATAGATGCCTTCTTTCCCTCCCTCTGCCAGATTCAGGTCAATTCCCTTGTCCTTCCCCCAAGTGGGATGGGTGTGGGCCACCTTCACAACACCCATGGCCACGTGCACCCTCTGGGCCTACCTGCCTGGGGCAGCACCGCCATCCTCCCTGACGCCCAGGCCACAGCACCGCAGCTGCTCAGGAGGCTGTGGCTGAGAGACCCCAAAGAAGCCAGAGGGGTCTCTGCCTGGGATGTCCCCTCCCCTTCTCGCAGGCTCTGGGGGAACACTCTCAGGAACCCCAACAGTCTCTGCCAAGAGGCCCCGGGCCCAGTGTTCTTCCACAGAGCCCGACTGGAGGTCACGGGACAGAGCTCCCGACCGGAGGTCACGGGACAGAGCTCCCGACCGGAGGTCACGGGACAGAGCTCCCGACTGGAGGTCACGGGACAGAGCTCCCGACCTCATAGAGGCTCCTGCCCTGCGGCCCTGCCTCCTAGGCCACAGACGTCATTCTGACTGGTCTGCCACTTCCCCGGACACTGTAATGGTTCAGGGGCTTTTCCAGGAACTGACATGGGTGCTCTGGCGACCTGAACCCTAAATCCCACGTTAACCAAGAATCGCAGAGGTGTGTGGGAAGAGATGTCCTGAGAGTTAAGTCAATAAAACAAAGTCAGGAGATGGAGAAAGTCAGTCCTGATGACCATCACTTGACCCTGGGGTGCAGGTGCGCTAAAGCTAGACCGCCCTGTTGGACTTGCTAATTACAGTGAGCCAGTGACCTTCCTGGGCTGTTCAACTGAGCCAGAGTGGGTTTCACTCACTCACTAATGCCATCCCTACCCAGCAATCAGCAAGGTTCCTAATCAAAGGTCCACCATCATGAGTCAAGTCTGGAGAACAAAACCCAAGCCCACTGGGCACCTGCCACCACAGATTTTGGCATGTAAAGATGAAGCCCTCTGAGCCACTCTGGGTAAGCGGTCCCTCCCCGACCTCCCGCTCACAGGATAAGCTCCAAGAGCTCCAAAGAGCAGGCACCACAATTCCCAACTTGGAGTCACTTTTGGGAGGGTCTGGAAGGCTGAGGCTCTCACATGCCTGCCCAGGTCCAGGTCCCAATGCCAAAAGCTCAAAGGTTTTGGTTACCACACCCTCCAGACCCTCACCGAACTGTGTCCGGGGAGACGAAAGACCAGTTCCAGCCTCCAAAGCCAAGCCAAGTTCCAGTAGGCCAAGGAAGTGCTCTGAAGGCCTAGTCTCAAAGGGAAGCTCTTCTTCCCAGCAGAGGGTTTCCCCAGGATGGGCCCGGGCTGGGGCCAGGGACCTTATTGTCATCAGACAGAACAGGGATGTGCCTGGAGAAACAGCGGAGCTTGGATGCATGTGTCTCGTGGAGGATTTGCCAAGATCTCTCCCACGCCCAGCCCCTCTCGGCCTCTCTTTCTACACCAAGGTGTGTCCACTGCCAACTCCATCCTCTGAAACAACCTACTTGCTGTCTCAGTGGGAGCATCGTCTCTCCTTTCCTTGTGTGACCCCATGGCTTCCCAGGAAAGAAGGCGACTTGGTGATCTCCTGGATGGCTGGGCTGACTGTCTCCTAAGTCCTCTCTCTACTTCTGGAATCTGGGCTCCAAAGTCATGCTCAGCAGAGGTGAACGAGGCAAGCCCCTCCATGGGTACCAGGAGGGCTTGCAGGGGATTTCTCCATCAGTCCCATCCAAGCTTGTCTGTGTCCTCACATGTGTGAAGCAAGCCCACTAGCCTGCTGACCTCTTGCTGTCCCCTCTCCTGACCTCTTCCCATGGCCATCTCCAGACCAGGGCCCTGCATGGACCTTTCTCCTTGGCTCCAAGGGCCTCATAATCCCAGGATTTAGGGCTCTTTTCTGCTGGTGGCATCGCTTCCCCTCCCTCCTAACTTCACCCTTTGGGAACCTTCCATGTACTTTCTGCTCCCTCCCTCCCCCCAGGAGCCAGAGATCGGTGATGGAGGGATGGATCTGGACTTGTCTGTGCAGAGAATCTCCCAGGGGCAGGGCAGGGCTGGCCCTCCTCCTACCTCTGCTGCATAGGCCTGGCACTCAGGGTGAGCTGGGCAGGGACTTGCCGAGGGGCCGAGAGTGTGGCCGAGGTGCCCAATGGGCAGGGCGGCACAATGGTCTGCGCCTCACACCACCTGGGTGCCCCCTTGGAGGTGCCCCTTGGAGGTGCCAGGGCTGTCTCTGAGTCCTTCCCACCTCAAAATCTCTGTTGCACCACGAGTTTCTATGGAGCGTGGGTCACATTACTGGCTGACTGTGATCATCGCACCTCAGAGCAGCAACTTAGGATCCTGTTCTCCTGCTGCACTCCCAAGACTTGGGGCTGAGACTCTCACCATCCTCACGGCTTTGTGGACCTGCCGACCTTGCCCGAGAACACTGGCCTGGACTTCCACTCCAGCCCTGACACACGCAGAGCTGGGCTGTGTGGCTTCAAGTCTCAGGTCCCTCCTGCACCAGACCCTGCAGAGAAGAGCTTGCCACTGGCTGGGCTGTAGGCACCTCCGCGAAGCAAAGGTAGACAGGCTCAGTCACCGCCCAGGCAGGCGTGGCTGAACAGGGGCAGAGGTGCCTACCCAGCTACACGCAGACCTCCTGGGAGCCCTGGCACGAGTCACACAGTTGGGCCTCTGGGGGAGGCTCCCGGGGCCTGCACCCACCCACAGCTGCTGACAGGCCTCTCCCAGATGCCAGCAGCTCAGACGTCAAATGCTGCAACTGGGGCTCCTGACCAAGGCCACTGCCGCTCCACCAAGGAGCAATTAGAGCCTGAACCACCGTGGGGGCAGCCCAGCTGGCCAAGAGGACTCAGGCGTCAGCCAGACCTCGGGGCTCCCAGGCTCCCCTCCAGCACACATCGTGTCCTCGTTCCTGCAGAGGCACATAGTGGGAGGTAGGTTATATCCACAGACACACGCGTGGATGGCTGCCTGTGCACCTGGAACAGAGGTGTGTCTGTACATGCATCACATGATGATGATTACGGTCAGACGCTGAGAAGGGCACTCTGTCAGGAGCTAACGTTACACACATTACTTGATTTAATCTTCAAGAACCTTATGTTTTACTATCGTCATCATTCCCACTTGACAGATGTGGAAACTGAGGCAGAATAGATCACAATTAGGAAGACGCAGAGCTGGACTCAAAACCAAGTAGTCCAGGGCTTCCCTGGTGGCGCAGTGGTTGAGAGTCTGCCTGCCGATGCAGGGGACACGGGTTCGAGCCCTGGTCTGGGAAGATTCCACATGCCGCGGAGCAACTGGGCCCGTGAGCCACAACTACTGAGCCTGCACGTCTGGAGCCGTTCTCTGCAACGAAAGGCTGCGAGAGTGAGAGTCCCGCGCACCGCGATGAAGAGTGGCCCCAGCTCGCCGCAACTGGAGAAAGCCCTCGCACAGAAACGAAGACCCAACACAGCCAAAAATAAATAAATAAATAAATAAATAAATAAATAAATAAATAAATAAATAAATAAATAAATAAATAAAACAAAAACAAAAACAAAAACAAGCAGTCCAGCTTCACGACCCATATTCTTAACCACCACAGAAGTGGATTAGGTGCACATCTGTGGTATGCAAGTGCACAGGGGTGACTCCCTGAGAACGAGTGTCCCTGAATACTGGTGCTTTATATATGTGCCACCTGTGAGTGGGTATGTCCACGTCGCTGAGTGTTTGCTTTCTGTGCGTACACCATGAGTCGAGTCGCAGGTTTGAGAGTCTATGTCTACAGGTGAGGATCCTCTGGGGGTAGAGGGTAGTAATTAGGAATCTAGGGTCAGAAAGACTCAAATTCAGGTCCTGGCATGCAACTTCCTAGCTGTGTGATTTGGGGAAAATTACTAAACCTTTGTGAGCCTCAGTCTCCCCTCTCTGATATGGGAGTAGTAAGTTGAGCCCACCTCCCACGGTTGTTGAAATGAACAGATGAGACATAAGTAGCTTAGCTTGGGGCCTAGCACAGAGTAGGAGCTGAAAACCCTGAGCTCTGATCAGGGTGGTGGTGGGTATTTTGGTATTCTAGACTAACAGATTCAGCACCCATGGGTGGCCAGGTGGTGTGTGTGCCCAAGGAGTGTGTCAGGAGGTACTCAATACAGCTTGGTTAACTGATGTGTGTGTGTGTTTACTGCTATCTATGGAATTTGGGGGCTGTCTTCAGGGGTTTCAGAAGAATGGAAGGTGCTATCTTTTGCAATATGGCTTGCTCTTTTCTCAGCTGATGCAATGCATGATAGCAAGCATGGTGAGAAATGGGGCCGGGGGGAGATGTCCCTGGGGTTTTCCTCCTTGCCCTACATGTCTCAGGGCCCCCTCGGCCTGGCTCCTGTCCTTCAGCTCACACAGCTCCCCAGCACAGAGGTCCTGCAGCCTCCTTTCTCCTTTAGGAAGCCCTCCCTGACTGACCCCCAAGTCCCAATAGCATCCAAAGCATCACCCCCACAATTCACAGCAGCCTGTGCACTCTGAGAATAAGTCTTGTTGGGACTCTGTCGTGTCTATTTTGTCTCTAGGGCAGAGCTGAGCTTGCAGCAAGCACCACAGCAGATGAGGAAACTGAGGCACAGAGCCTAAGTGCTGGAGCCAAAGATCTGACTCTGAATCCCATCTTTGCCACTTCCATGCTCTGTGGCCTCAAGAAAGTGACTTAACCTTTCTGAGCCTTGGTTTCTTCATCTGTAAAATGGTAAGACTACCACACAGGCTAGCGTGAGGATGAGATAAAGAACATCGCGTGGGGCCTGGCACACCAGCAGGCGCCCATTAAATGGAAGCCATGAGCTTTACTCAACGAAGGGCTAAAGCCATACGACGTGGGAGGTAAGGTAGCCAGCACTCGTGGATGCCCAGGGACCGGCCTGAGCCACAATGTCTCACAATGTCTCATGTCCTTGGAAGATGGATCCAAACTCCAAGCTGGCCTGTGCTAGCCTTCCTCTTCTATCGTCCTAGCCTCCGTTCTTGGGAAAGGAAATTCAGCAAGGTTTTACTAAAGGACTGAGCTTTGGACTGATGAAGTGGCCATACCTGTGCCCAGTTGGGGGCAGTTGTTCCCCGACAGGCTGTCAGACTTGGCCTTTCCCCAAGAAGTCAACCCTGGTTCCCAGGCAAGACGGGAGCAGGCTCTTTTTTGTTGTGGGGGCAGAGGACTTAGTGGAACAGGAGTTGGTGGGGAGCCCCCAAGGGGCCTGGGCTAGCTGGGAGGCCCCTTACACACCCCGGCACCCCAGCCTGGCAGCCATGCTCTACCAGCGCCAGCCAGGCCACTGCTCAGGTAGGTCTTCCCAGCTGGAGTGCCTTATGCTGAGATGCCCCCCAGATGGGGCACGAGAGGGCTACCATGTCCATTCTTTTGAATGGGGAACTGCAAGCTGATGTCCAGGAGCACTAAGATGCTGGACGTACAGGAGAAGGCTTCCTTCTGGCGGCTCCAGGCTAAGCCCCCAGGCTGGGGATGTCGTCTGGGAGCTGAACTGGCCAAGCGTCCGAGAGCTGCCTCACCCTGGCCCCTCCTTCTGTGAGGACCGCGTGTCCACAGTGCCAGGGAAGAACAGAATTCAGCGAGGCTGGCCTATAGGCCAGGGCCCAGCCCTCTCCAGGAGGCAAAGGCCCAGAAAGAACAGCAAGGTCACCTGTCATAGCATCTGACCCGCTCAGTGGGACTCACTAAAACCCACTTCATGATGGCTCACGCGCCGAGGGTGGGAGAAGGCAGCACCGGGTGGCCTGGCCAGCACCTCCAGCTCAGGGCAGCGCTGGAGGACTACCCATGCCAGGTGGGGCAGGGAGCCCCTCAGCCACAACAGGCAAAAGCTCGGGCCCAGAAGGCAGGGTCTCCCTCTGTCCAGGCTGAGCACAGTCTTTAGCTGTTTGGCCAATTTCAAAGCCCTTTCAAACTGACTCTAAGTGGGGCTTCCCAGCACTGACACTGGGGTGGAAAGGGTGGAGCTAGAAACAGAGTGAGGCAAGGACACACACACACACACGCACGCACGCACGCACGCGCACGGAGGGAGTCAGAGATGGAGACAGAGGGAGGGGATGGGAGGACTTGGGAGAGGGACTGGGGGCCTTAGCCTCTCTAGAAGGGGGTTGAGCCTGGCCAAGGGTGGCAGGAAGCGAGGGGCACTCCCAGGCCACTGCTGTCCCCAGGGTGACCAGGCCACAATGGCCTCCTTAATGAGAGTGGATAATGAGCTCATTAGGGCCAGAGGAGGCCAGCTGCATGCAATCAGCATGTTAATAAAGTCTTCTGAGGTCACGGCTCAGACTAGAACACGACAGCTGGTGGGGGAGGGGGACCCTGCTCCTCCCTCTCCCTCTGAAACTCCCCCTGTCCTTCGAGGCGCTGTCCTCCCTGAGGTCTCCCCACCCTGCTCACCCCAGGGCTCAGCCCGCAGGCACCTCTTAGCCCCTCTTCCAAGATAGACCTCAGTTTGGATCCTGGCTTCACCACGTGCTCACTGGTGACCAGGAACAGGTCTGACCTCCCTAGCACAATAGCATAAGCTGGGGGCTTCCCTGGTGGCGCAGTGGTTGAGAATCCGCCTGCCAGTGCAGGGGACACGGGTTCGAGCCCTGGTCTGGGAAGATCCCACATGCCGCGGAGCAACTAGGCCCGTGAGCCACGACTACTGAGCCTGCGCGTCTGGAGCCCGTGCTCCGCAACAAGAGAGGCCGCGACAGTGAGAGGCCCGCGCACCGCGATGAAGAGTGGCCCCCGCTCGCCGCAATTAGAGAAAGCCCTCGCACAGAAACGAAGACCCAACACAGCCAAAAAGAAAATAATTAATTAATTAATTAATTAAAAAATAGTATGAGCTGCCCATAGGGTTGCCTGGCATCCTGTGGTGCACTTGGGCTGGTGCATTGAAGACACACGGTGTACTCAACAACCAGCCTTTACTGAGCACCTGGCATGTGCCAAGCCCTGTTCTAGGCATCGGGGTGCTGCAGAGAACCACCCCCAGTCAGGACGCAGGCTCTCCTCCTCTATCTCCCCCTGCACGGCACCCAAGATGGGCGCAGACACAACCTGTGCACTGGCGCTGGGGCCAGCGAGAAGGCGGGGCTGCCTCCCACTAGCCCTGGGCGCCCACCCAGAGGATATCGGGCAGGATGAGACAGACTGGGCGGAGTTTGGAACACAGCAGCCTTGAGGTAACCTCCGAGCCTGCCTTTTCTTCCCCGCCTGGTCCTTCACATGGTCTGACCCAGGGTATCTGTGTGTGCAGTGCTACTGTATGCCCAGGCCTATGCGAGGGCTTCTGTGTGCGGGCGGGCAAGGGGTGATGGAGCCAGGAGCAGAGGCACAGTCCCAGGCCTCGAATACCTGCCCCCATTCTCCGTGTACGCTTGGCTCAGGCTTTGGCCCCTTCCTGAGAGTGAAATGTCCAGGCATTCTCGTGTCCTTTCCTTGGAGTGGTTTGGAGAAGGGGACGAAGAATCTGGGGGCACCGAATGGTGGACGGAGGGGAGATGCTGAGGACGAAGGGGGCTGAAGGGGGCCTGGCCAGGCACATGTCACCAGCCCTGCCCACCTGGCCACACTACACCTGGCACAAGGCTGTGCCTTAAGGGACCGCTTCTGCCCTGATCCCCTTCCCATAACCTTGGGGCAGATCTGAGGCTTCTACCTGAGAGCGGCCAGAGATGTGGGAAATGCAGGCCGTCCACGGCATGCTGTGCCTTTAAGAACAAAGAAAGGAGGCCACCCTGGGCCAGGCCTCCCCTGGTCAGAAGGCTCTGTCACTGCGGCCTCTTGCCAAGACACACTCCAGCTCACAGCACGTGGCCTCTACAGTCCAAAGCAAACAGGAGCGGGTGACAGTCCCTCCTAGTCTCCCGCCTCCTCGGAGAGGCTCCCCTAGCCCCTCTCAAAGTACCTCCACAGCCCCTGCCTTCCTGCCTGACCCATTCCTCTGGTCCCACCTGTGGCCCCTACCCTCCTCTCTGTTGCCCACAGCCTCCCCTTCCCCCAGATGGGGCTCTCAGGCCACCAGGGCCCCAGAACCTTCCCTGGGCGCCTGAGGCCTGAATTCCAAGACCATTAGCACAGGCTGTTACGTCACAGTTTGGAAGGCTCTGTAGATCCGTGGCAAGAAGACAGCAAGAACTGGGCCGCTGCCACTCCTCCCCCAACCCTGCTCCAGTCTGCCCACTGCACCGGACGAGCCCAGAAGTCCAGCGCTGGGTCTGGGCAGGCCAAGGTCATGAGCGAGGCACCCAGCAGAAGGCAGAGAGGGGGCACATGCGAAAACGATGGGTAGAGGAGAATCATGTCTGTAAGCAAGGGCTCTAGAGTGAGGTTGCCTGGGTTTAAATCCCAGCTCTGCTGCTTACTAGAGCTGCATGATTTTGAGCAATCGCCTCAATTTCCTCGACTGTAAAACGGACCTATAGTATGCCTACATCTCACTGTATTGGTGGATGAGTAAATCTATGAAAAGGGTTCGGAATAGTGCCTGGTTCCTAGCAAGGCGCACCAAAGAGCTATCACTAAAGTTTAAGTGCAAACCACAGCGAATTTTAAAGAAGGAACCAAGACCTCAATGCCTCTCAATGACTGGTGTCAGGGTTGGGCAGGGAGGCAGGTGGTCTTAGGTGTCTGGAGTTTCTTGGAGAGAAAGCCTCTTGGTGTCACTGTTACTTGGCCTTGACCTTAGAAGGTCTCTACTGAAGATCTGGTTCTGTGCTTGGCACAGGTTGGGGGCGGGGACAGGGCGACCCAGGCAGCCTCATGCCTTAGACACAGTGATTGTTGATGCAACATTTGAGGAAACTGCAGACATCAGAGATGAAACTGAGTAGTCAGGGAAGAACTCCTAGAAGAGAGGAGACCTGAACTGAACCTCAGATTAAATCTGGAGGGAAGGAAGGAGGGGAGACGGCAATCTGGCGGGAGGAACAGGATGGGCAGGTAATGGGAGTACATGCAGCCCCAACCAGTAATGCTCACCATGCTTCACGGTGGGGATTCTTCCAGATGACAGTGAGAGGGGCAATCACCTTCAATGTCACTGTCCTCCAACTACCCTGAACAGAAGGTGGCTCAGGAGGGTAGGATTGCAAAAAGGTATTTTCTGCCATGATTGTAAAGGATGCAAACGGTGGGCGAGACGTGGCTCTGCAGGGTGAGTGAGGCATTCAGACGGAGGGAGGGGCGGCAGCGAGAAAAACAGAGAAGGGAGGTGTGGACCTCTCAGAATCACAGGAAGGTTAAAGTCTCACATGTGGATCCCTGAAAAAATGTTCAGGGCAACAAAAGGGTGTTTCCCCTGGTGTTCCAGGCAAGAGGGAGAGTAAGAAAGAGGGAAGTTGGAAGAGACTGAGTGCGGGCGCAGACTGTGTGGCTCTATGGGGAAGGGGCCCTGCGGGGCACCTGTCCGAAGCTTGGCGTTTCCCCTCTGGAGTCAGGGGCTCACACTGGAGGGCACTGACCGAGAAGGTGGCGGGCAAATGGCCGCAAGGCGGAGATGGAGGTGGCACGGACAGCTGCCCTCCGCGAGCTCTCACTAGCTGGCGTGAGAAAAGGCCAGAGAGCACTTGACCGAGAGCCTGCCAGGCCACCGTGAGCAGCCCTGAAAGACGCGGAGGTGGGAGCGAGGCCAGAGGATGCAGAATGGGCCACAGTCCCAACTTTCGAAGCAGAAGGTAGATTCCAGAGTAGAGGTGACCTCAATATGGGTCCTGATGAAGGGAAACCTGGGTTCCCTGAGGGGTGGCTGGAGAGCCTGGAAAGCGGTTCTGAGCATGACCAAGGCAGCCCTGAGTAGAGGCAACAGGAAGGAAGGGGGCCAGACCATGTGGGATTCTGGTAAGACAGGAACTGCTGGCCCGGCGGGTCTGGGATGTGTCACAGCTGAGCCACCTGGACCTTGGGGCTCTCATGATCCTTCTGGGGGCTGCAGGGCCACAGCGATAGATTCGCAGCTGATGGCCGACCACAGAGGTCACATCCAAAGAGGGCGTGACAACTCACTGGTTACACCCACTGGGAACCTGTGCCGTTGGATGTTTTAATCAGACATAGTACAAGGACGGAAGCTGTGTTGGCCGCACCATCTCATTTAGTAAAAGCTGTGCCAGGATCAGGAGCCAAAAAAAAAAAAAGATCTGAACAGATGGTAATGACAGGTCAAATCTGACAAGAGAAAAGGAGTAAACAGAGAGACAAAAGGACATGGCTCAGGACAGCGGTGTTATACTTCACTGTCTAAACTTTTTGGAGTCTATGGGGGCGTTATTCATATTTATGCCAAAATACTAGGTGCCAGCTGGGAGTGTCTCAGGCATTTGGGTTGCATGTGTCACCCTACTTGGCAGCAAGGATGAGAAAGTTCCTGGAGTTTGGGGGGGTGGACCATAAGCCGGCGAAATCTTAGGCTGCGTTAGGAAGCACCCGGACTGGGTGACTTACCCAGGTGCTGGCTAAAACGGAGCAGGGCTGGGATGGGCACCCGCGTCTGGCTCCCAGTACAGCAGCCACGCGGCTCCGCTTAAAAACGACTCCAGCTGTTGCTACCTTCGCAGAAAGACACCAGCACCACCTGCTCTCTCTGTTAGGTTCCCTGAATTTCCATCTGACCAGTGAGCCGGGGAACCAGTCCCTCACCTGCTTCTCCTCCACTCGGCCAGTGTCCACAAAGCAGACCCAGTTCTCAGGAGAGTAGTGGGCATGGCCTTTCCCCCTCTTGCCATGCTCCCCCAGGAAGGGGCTAACGGGTGATTTCTGCCCCCGTCTCTAGGTAGCCTCTCCCTCACCCTCTCCGAGCCCACATAGCAGGGCAAGGCAGGGGCACCCTGGCTGACAGAGTTTTCTGGCACGAGATCTCACCCGAGGGCTCTGCCGGGAGAGAGTGACTTTGGATCAGCATTTCTGAAACCTCAGATACTTCCACACCATGGATGACTTTTGCCATATCCTTGAACTACATATACTGTGGTTCACATAGTAAATATATGTTTAAAGCAATCTCCCTTTGTTTTTTAACTTCAAGAAAATAATCTGTTTAGGAAACTTCGGATCGCCATCGTGAATAAACAATTAGGACCACCAGCCCCAACCATAAAATTACACAGAACAAAGCAACAGAGTAAATTCGAGCTGTGCTGTGACCGAAGAGGCTACGTCTGTAGCCTGCTTCCTTTTTGTTACAGAGGGAGATTTATTAGAGGGCGGTCAGAGAGAGTCGACCATCAGGCGGAGATAAATCAGGCTTGGAAGAGAACTGAAACAGGACAGGACAAAGTTTTTTTTCACCGTGTGTTGCGGAAATGTTTAATACTGCCTCTCTGTACCATCTAAAAGCACCCTGTGTACCACAGTGTTGCGCGGGTGACCTTTTCAGGAAACCGATTTTGAGCTAGAACAATACTTGGTCATCCAAAATGGCTGACAAAAGAGGATGAAATATCCTCCCTAGTGAGATGAGGATATTAAGTAGCATGTACTTACCAGGGTTGTGCTGAGAAATCAAAAAGAAAAGAATGGGGGGCTTCCCTGGTGGCGCAGTGGTTGAGAGTCTGCCTGCCAATGCAGGGGACACGGGTTCGAGCCCTGGTCTGGGAAGATCCCACATGCCACGGAGCAACTGGGCCCGTGAGCCACAACTACTGAGCCTGCGTGTCTGGAGCCTGTGCTCCACAACAAGAGAGGCCGCGATGGTGAGAGGCCCGCGCACCGCGATGAAGAGTGGCCCCCGCTCGCCACAACTAGAGAAAGCCCTCGCACAGAAACGAAGACCCAACACAGCCATAAATAAATAAATAATTAAATAAATTGAAAAAAAGAAAAGAAAACAATGGGGGCCCCCTAGCAACGTTTCTGGTGTCTTATATGAGTATATCCAGTCTGGAGAAAAGAGCTGAGGGAACCCTCTGTAGCTGTTACCAGTCATTTGAAATATAAGGGGTTATCCTTATCTTTTTAACTAGCTTACTCCAGTGCCTAAGAAGTACACATGGATGAGTTTGTATACTTTTCCCCTTTTCTCTCTTTGCTAAAAACGGAGGCTTCTTGGTCCCAGAATTGAGGTGGTTTCAACTAAAAGCCTTAGACTGACAACCGTCCCCTCCCTTCTAGCTGAGTTCAGCCCCTCTTCAATTGGCACAAAAATAAACAGGGGCAATTGTAACTTTAAAGACCATGTCCATAAACAAGACAAACCCACTCCGCAATTTGTCTAGGGCATTCCTCCCTCCAAACCCTCCTCCTTTAATTTCTGGGGAATTTTAAATAGAGGTCTTGCAAAAACCTGCACCGCCCGACGTCAACAGCTCTCTGACAACGTGGATTCCTCCCCGTGGCGTGGGGAGCAGCCACCATGAATGCTGATGCTTTTCTAGGCTTCCTTCCCAGTTGGGATTTGGGAGCCATTGGTGTCACCCTAGGAGACTGTGGGAGAAGAATGGTACCCGGGAGTGTCCCGCCTGGGGTCCTGTAACTGTGATTCCCAAACCTCAGGCATTATAAAGCAGCAGGCATGCAATTAAACAGTCTGAGTAGCACCTGTACTAGTGTTTTCTTTAAAAAACAAACAAACAAACACGCCCTCTATCTTGCTTTTTTGTGCACACCCAGCAGAGCTCAGAAGCCCCAAATATGTTGGTCTTTCTGATCCATCACTGTGCCCGGGCCTCATCTTTCAAAACCATTACCTTTGCGAAGTTCCAGTGTCTCCCCATGAACTGCCCTTCTGCTCTCGTGCCCTTATGTTCCCCTGACACCCTGACCTTAGGTTTGGGTTGGCTGTCACCCCAGCTAGACCAAGAGCTCTTTGAGGACAAAGGCCAAGTCTTGCTCATCTTGGCGTCCTGTTGAGCTCCTGCCTGGCTCAGTGTTTGACAAAGAAGACTCAGTGAGCAGTTGTTGAACACGAAATGCAATGACAGATGGGCACAAGGCTTCCTCCACCTTGCCTGGCTTCTCCATCCACACCACAGTCCCTCCTGCTTCCCTTGGCCTCAGTTATCTCTGATTCCAGCCCCTGGGGTCAGCGCTGGGCATCTGCTCTACAGCTCCCATTCCTCTGGCCCCGGGGCCTTCTGCCGGGCTAGAGTCCAGCACAGCTCTTCAGCCCCTGGGCAGTGTTCCCTTCTCCGGTCCCCTAAATTGGGGAGGTACCTCTGATTCACAGCACCCTCAGCTCACCTGGAGGGATTTGCCCACAGGAACCTGAGACCGGGAGATTTCTGTTGCTTGTTGCCTAACTTGCCCAAGATCACCCAGTAAGCTAATGCTGCCACCCGTGAGCTCTCACAGTCTGCTCACACCTGACTGGGCCATTTTCATTTGGGCCTCTCCCCTCACAGGAATGGAAAAGCAAAGCTCAGGGAGGTCCCACAGGCCAAGCGCCAGGGACAAGCCCATGCCCTGGGTGAGGCTTCTGGAAGAATGCAGAGGGATTCTATGCACTAGCGGCCCCTCCCCAAGCCCACTCAAAGCAGCCTCATGGGCCGGCTGCAGACCTCCACTGGGACTCTTGGAGCCACAGTGTCTCATACGGGGAACACGAAGCCCTCCTCCATGGTGCGTGCAACTCATGGAGGGACCTCCGGAAAGAGCAGCCCCAGAGCCCTGCTGTCTCCAAGCCCCAGAGGGTGGGTGGGGAAAAAGCTACACAGAAGAAACAGCTTCTCCCACCATGGTGCTTCTGTCCTAGGGAACCAAAGAGGATTCACCAAGAGGCAGCAGAGTGTGCGGGGAAGACGCTGGCAAACTACCTTAACTCTCTGGGCCCCAACTTCCCACCTGTAAAATGGAAGTCATGCTACCTGTGCTTTACAGGGCGGGGGCGGTGATCACAGCACAGAGGTGTCTGGCTCACCATGTGATATATAGGAGGGGCTTCAGCAATCCCTTTCTTGCCTTTCCCAGAGTTTCTGCTATCAGTGGTATCCAGAAAGCAGCAAATGGGTTAAGTTGAGTCCGGAATACCCTGGGCCTAGGATGACCATCCTGGAGCCCAGCTGGGTTTGTATGATTTAGGAAGGTTCTCTCCCTGAGCTTCTCCTGCCTCTGGGCAATATCTTGTCTTCTTAGTTCCTAAGATGTGGTCTAATACAGCTCCTACCCCAATCCAAGGAGAAAAGGTCACACCCCTGGTCCAGCTGCCCCAGAGACTGCCTGTGGCCAGGTGTCTCATTCTAGTCGCACCACAGTTACAATGATTGGTCAGGCAGGAGTGACTGACACCCATGGACACCAATCAAGGAGCTCCTTCCACCTTTGCCCTGTCAATCTCTGGTGACCCTGCCCCCAACACTCAAAGGGGAAGGGTCTGCAGAGTCATCACCCCGCCTTCTGGCACACCAGCAATCGCAGTCCCCTCCTTCCCCATGAGACTGAAGGCTCCATGACATGGGGATCAAGCCATCCTTGCTCATCCCTGTGCCTCGATGTCTGGCGCATAGCAGAAGATAAAAGTTGGGGAATGAATGAGTGCCTCATTTCTAGCCCCTGACTACACACTCACTTAATCGCATGGTTTGGTTTTCTCCACTCTGAATGAGAGCCAGCCTGTGATCAACACCACACCAGGGTCAGCAGGAAGATCCTGGTACCGGATGGCAGAGAGAGAGGGTAGGAAGCTGGGAAGTCACTGACCTAGCCTGCCCTCCAGAACCCCATCTCCTGGCCTCCATGGGGTCATCCCACCACCACAGGGCCCTTGGAGGAGAGACTCTGTTCTAGAAGTGGTTCTAAGGTGGGGAGGCCTGGGTGGAATAAGATAACAGATGTCTGGGGATCGAGGTGGGCCTAGAAGAGTTCCCCCCTTTAAATATGCCTTTGCAGTGACAGGCCCAACACACCGCAGCTGAGTCCCAGCCCTCAGCGATGGCAGGCTCTAACTTCACTTCCCAGGAAGTGAGCAATATGGTCATCAGCTCCTGTTCCCCGGCCCTGGCCTGCCCCTTAGCCTAGGATGTGGGTGTCTCCATCCCCTCTCTCTGTCCTGGTCTCTGGATCAGAGTTCCTACCAAACCTGGCTCTGACACCATCTAGGCCCCTGAGGTGGGGGGACAGCCCCAAAGGGGCTAAGAGATCAGGGCATGGAGGGCAGGCTAGAATCCTCCTCCCAGCTGCCACATCAGCACCAACAAGACGCTCTGGCCCCACCAAAAGTGGAGGCTTTTTAAGTCCAAGGAGGCGAGTTTGTGTCAGCTGTGCAGTGAGGACTGGGACACAGGGCTGGCGTGGAAGCAGAAGAACGGGGTGAAGCACTCATCAGGGAGGCACTGCGGCAGCAGCCCTGGATGCTCCATCCCCCTGTGCAAAGCCCCGATGAAGAGGTCAGCTTCCTCTCCATCCTCCAAAGAACAGTCAGTTACAATCTGGCTCTGTTGGGCAAGGAGGTCCAGGCATTCACCACCTCTGGTTTTGCTCCCATTACCAAGGCTAGGGGGAAGCATGCCCCTCACAGTGTCAATACTCCAGGAGCAGTATTATGTACACCCAAGTGTGAAGGAGTTGATCTGATGCTTGCTGAGGAGGTGCTGGTCGAGGCAAGGGGAAGGGGATAAGAAGCAGGCCTCCTAGGGCTGGGTTGGGGCTAGGAGGGGTGAGAGTCCCATTATTTTGTTATCTTTACAGGCTGGTCAGGGTCTGCTCCAATATGCTAAGCCATTTTCATTATATCCCCACCCCACTGTGCTAAGTACATGGCAGACATGCAGAAAATGCCAGCTTAAATATGCAGAAGGGTCAAGATGCTTGGTTGGCGGGCAAGACGGAGGTGAGGATGCCCCAGGTAGACGAAAAAGACTCAGGGAAAATGGGCTTCTCCAGTTCACTTCAAGGAGGAACAGCAAACGGGCCGGGCAAACCCCTGCCCCCAAATGAGTGGATGTTGGTGGAACTCTCCTATGCTGGGCCTTCGGGACCCTGCGCTGGCTTGAATTTTGGCCTTTTTTTTAAGTCCCAGAGTGATTGCTTTCACAGACCTTGTTTAACTTGAGAAGGATGGGGGAGGAGGGGCAAGGAAAACTGCATTCTTCCCCATCAAAGCCAAGAGTCCAAAGTAAAACTTCTGGTTGTAACTGATCCTGGCCTGTTTGTGATTACGGCCCCTTGCTCGCTTTCTGGCAGAACAGCCCTGGAACCCCACAGCACGGCTGACGGGGAGAGACACCCCTCGCTCACTTGGATAATCTTGTCCTCGTCTGACATGACCAAAAAACATCTGTCAGCCTCTCTGCTTTCAGCAGTTCTCCAGGGCAACTCTTCAAAACACCACTTTATTTTAAAGGGAGGGAAAAAAAAAGCCACCCCCAATCCCTACCATAAAATTCCACAACACTAATCATATTCCTTCTGTTACCAGCACCATCCTGGAAAACACAGCAGCACCAGCTGTCCCATTGGCTGATGCAAATTGAAGGAGAGAGGAAGGCTCAGGATTGGACAATCGCCCACTTTTGCCTATCCCCTCCCTTTTATTAGTGGAGAACACACACACACACACACACACACACACACACACACACACACACACACACACACACACCCCTTTTGCTGTCATAGCACAGAAGTGGCTTAGCAAAGCTCAAGACTATTTCTCAGCTGTTCCCTCCCTGGAAATTTAATCTGTGGAGCATCTGGCCTCACAAAGCCCATTCCAAAGGTGTCCAGGAGCCCACAGGCCCTGTGATCATTACAAACCTAGGGATGTTTGTAGCCAGTGACCCATTTGGCTGCTTGGAGAGCTGGCTGAAAGTTGTCAGCATGGTCAGATTCCCCTTGTCTGCTCCCTCTAAGCTGAAACTGGCTTTTTCTTGGAGCCCCAGGGGTTAGAGGGGATCTTAGGAGTTCTGGAACTATGGAGATGAAAGGCCTGCTTCTTGCCTGGCTTGACAAAAGCATGATGGTCACGGGAATGGCAGAGCTTGGTATCTGGAAAGCAGCCGTGGCCACTGTCTTCACTCCGAATCACACCTCCCTTCTACAGGTGAGGAAAGTTGAAGCTCAGGAGGTAAAGAGACTTGCCTGAGATCAAGCCACCACTGGTTAGTGGGTGGCTGAGGTTGGAACCTAGATTGACTGAGATCCTCTCATGCAAAGCTTGTCATTCCTCCCACGAGGGCACACGGCCACTCTGCCCATTCAGATGACACCCCGAGCACGCTGCCAAGTGGCAACCCATTGACCCAATGCCTTGAGCAAGAAGTAGGTGGCTGGAACTGGCAGAAAGGGCACAAGAAGGTCACTTGGCCAGGCTACAGAGAAGCCTATAGCCAACACTGCAGGCACTGGGGCAGGGCCAAGATCCCAGGCCTTGCTGCGGGTGCATCCTGATGGCAGCAGCACAGAATTCTGCCTCAGTCAGAAGACGGTGAGCACGCTGAGCGGAGAGGAGGCCAGGGCTTTGCGAGGGCACCAGTTTGAAGTACAGAAAACAAACAAGAGAAGACAGAGTGTCCAGAAACACCAGGCCTGGAGGCCTGGCCAACCTCCACCGCCTTCCTCGGGGGGAGGGAGGAACGTAAGAGGTGGAGAAGGCAGTGCTTTGGACTGGTGGGGGGACAGCTAGCCAGTGGGATAGCCCCACTTAAACCCCGAGAAGTGGCGTTGCTGAAAGGGGGAGTCTGCGTTCAAGTTGGGGTGTCTGAAGATGACCTCACTGTGGGGGAAGGCACCTTGTCTGAAAAACGAGCCTGTTTGAGCGCAGGGGACGGGGGAGGACACACAGGGAGCGGCTCTCTCTTGGGTCTACCTCTGCTCTCTGTGTCCAGGCTCCAGCTGTAGCAGCAGGCTGAGGGGCCCAAGGTGGGGAGCTGAAGAGCCAGCTCACCTCCACCCCTCACCTGGGGGACAGGCTGGGCCTCAGTCAGTCAGGGGAGATGGGGTGCACCCAGCCCTGGGCGGGCAGTGCGGCCTCAGAGGAGATACCAGCATGCCTCGGAGACGGCACCTCTGCACCAATGGTCCCCAGCCATGTGGCAGCCCTGCCACAAACTCTGTGGGACACTGGGCAAGTGACTTCAGGCCCCCATTCCTCCTCTATCAAAGGGGGGTTCGGGCAGATGGTCAGAAATGTCTCCTGCAGCTTGTCTCCTGCCCCTGACATTTGAGGCGCTCAAGGCGCCCCTCTGGCCTGTTTATCGCTAGGGGAACGTCTCCTCTCGGGCAGCCCCGGCACCTGGCTGGATCCCCCTCATCTGTGCCATGCCACACCTTTGCACATGTCATTCACTTAGCTTGGAGCACTTTCCTCCTTCAGATCCTTGTTCAAGGCCTACTTTCTCCAGAAGACTTCTCTGACCACCCAACCCAGCCACTACCCCATCTCTGGACCTGACAGTATTCATGAAAGCCCAAGGCACCGGGAGCAGACTGTGTCTTCTGGTCCTGCCCTCCCGCCCCCTCAGTAATACCATCTGGCCCCAGCAGCACTGTGCTTTCTGCCTTGCGCATGGTAGGTGTGCTGTGAATGGGATGGACTCACTGCATCTGGGCCTTTACCCTGCAGGTAAGAGAGAGCCCTAGAATATCGTCACCTCCAGCAATGGGAAGATAGGGGCGATTACTTCAATGGAGTTCTTCATTGGGTCCTGTGGGGTTTGGGGCGGGGCCAGGACAGGCCTTATTTATTTGGACAAAGGGGAAGGCGTCCTGACCGGCATGACCCAGGCATAGCCCAGGCTCTGCTCTCACACCCTCAGTCCTGGTGAGCGGATCTCTGGTGAGATCCCAAGTGCCCTTGACCCATCCACCCATCCAGTGCAGCCCTGCCCCGTGGACCTGGCTGAGCCAAACACTGGAACACTCACAACTCTTCTGCAGGAAACTGAGCTAGCGAACTCCTCTTCCCTTTCATATTCCCTCTGCCCTACCCCTTGGCCTTGCTTCTACCCCAGCTGGGGCTTCAGCGGGACTGACCTCTGCTCTCCTGCTCTCTGTGGCCTGGAGAATTCACACAGCAGAGCGCTCTGGGGTTTGGCTTTTCAAAGAAGTAAAATCCACAAGGAAGAGAAATGCAAACACTGATTGCATTACAGATTTCCAAACACTGTACAAACAGCACTGGATAAATAGTGTGGAAGCCCATGCCCCACCTCCCAGCTGTGCAACCTCTGGGCAGGTCACTTAACCACTCTGGGTTTCAATTTCTGCCTGGAAAGGAGAGAATGCCAACATCTGCCGTTCCTCTTACCAAGATGTTGTAGAAACCACATGGTTTTATATCTTGTAAAACAAACTATTCTGATTCAGAAACACGTCACCTTGAAAAATGTGCCAAATCCCCTACTAGCTGGCATAAGCAGGCACTTGCTCCCCCGGTGGCTTTGACCTCCCCAATAATCCCCCTAGCACGAGTCTTCAGAGAATAGACATGCAGGCTTCAGGCCACTGGGCTTAGAACATCCCTTAAAACACAAGGTTCTGGGACACAGTGATCCAAGGGTGGCCAGTGGCAATGCCAATGGGCCAGATACAACAGGAGAGAGGGCCCCGCTATCACAGCACACCAGGCTCAGAAACCCACTCATGGTTCACTCACTTTGTGGCCAGTCCCTGGCTGATTCCTTCTCTGAGTCTGGCTTTCTATCACCTCCCATGGTGCCTGGGCCACTTCCCCACAATCCAGTCCAATAAAAGCTTACACAGGCAGATGCATTTTAGCATGAGGCTGAGAGGTCCCTGACTTAGAAGGGAATGTAGAGCTGGGGCTGAGACAATTAAATGAAATAACAACCCTTCCCCCCCTAATAATTCCATACAGCATATTCCAAACATAGATAGAAATGAAGTTTGGGGTTACATGAGCCAGAAGCTTCCCTCCACTTCCGGGGATTCGACAGCTCAGCTCCCAGGATGGAGACCCCAGTGAACACCAGGCTTCACGACTGAGTCACGCTGGCTGTTCCCCCACAATGAGGCCAGGGATTCCAGGTCAGCCCCAGGAACCCAGAGGATGAGGTTACGGAATCTGAAAAGATGCTGATAGAGATGAGGGCGGTCACCCGGGGCAAACCCCATATCCACCAGAGCGATTACTGAAAACCCAACTGCTGAGGGGTGTAATATCACACAGCTGCGGGATGATCTGGGGAAAGAACAAGGGGTAGCAATTTTTCAACCCAAATTCCCCGAGGTCCTGACAAATTATATCCCAGAAAGTGCTACAGTCCCAGGGTGAAATCTGTTATGTAAGAATGCAGGAAATGTGCGGAGAGATCTTTTCCCTGCACTTCAGCAGGTCTGTCACTTTTCCTGGGGGCAAAGCGTGTGTGTGTGTGTGTGTGTGTGCGTGCGTGCGTGCGTGCGTGCGTGTGTGTGTGTGTGTTGGGGGCAGGTGGAGGGGTCTCTGGTGTTGCCCATTCCCGGGGCACCTGGGCCAGGATACGTCTGGGGAGGGGAGTGGGGTCACCAGTTCGCTACACTATAAGACTCCCACCTGGTGTGCGGTGGTCATTACCCCTAGAACAGCACGCCCTGGCCTGGCACCACGTGGCCTCTCCTACTTCTCTGTCCTCACCACCTCTCCCCCAGAGCAACTAGCCTCTGGTTCTTGCTCTATTCACCAAGCTCCAAGCATTCTCAGCTTCACTGGCACCTCTCCAGAGAGGCCTTTCCCGGCCACACTCTATCACCTCCTTCCTCTGCTTAATCTCTATCATAGTGCCCGTTTATTTCCTGAATTGCACTTTTCAAAATCTAGACTTATCTTCCTTGTTTACATACGGCTGTTTCTCTACCACATGTGAGCCCCATAAGTGTAGGACTTTGTTGGCTTCTGTCACCTCTGGGCATCAGCCTGGCACTTAGTCAAGTAATATGGACTTAGTGACAACTGATCACCTGAAGATTGGCCTTGCTGGGGTCTGGGCAGTGTGTGGTTCAACTGGTCCCCTGGCATTCAAACCCAGAAAAGCAGCATTTGAGATGCTTGTGAAAGGACTCAGTGCAATCTTGCTTGCCCTCCTCCCCAAAAACAGGGGAGGCAGCCACGTTTGCTCCAGGGCTGAGGCTGGGATGAGCTGGTGTCACTCTGGCACTTCAGCTGGATGGATTTCCAAGGTCACCATGGAACCACATCTTTTGTTCAGAAATGTCTATTCAAGGAAAGGCCGTGGGACACGATAGGTCCATACAGCCAATGTGAGGTCAGTGTGACAGGCCACTCCACTCGCCCCACCTGAACAGGTGGAGGTGAGACAGAGGGAGCGCCTGGGGGCCCACTGCCCCACCCGGCCACCTGGCAGCTGGCTCCAGGCAGGTGGCTGGCGGCACTCAGTGCTGACAAGCCCTTGGATGTCTTCCTGACAACTGTCCGTGCAGATCTAGCTCGAGGGAAGAGCTATTGCCAGTCCCGGACACACCTTCCCCTGACATCTTCCTCCCCACAGCCAGGATCACTTGCTTCAAATACTACTATTCTCAGATCCCTCTCCTGCTCACCTATTTTCCACGGCCCCATTCTTCCTCTCCATCCGCTGCTGCCCAACTTCCGCTTTCTTCACCAGGACACACCTCCTGAGGCAACCTACCACACACCTGCCTTCCTGTCTTAGCCTCAGTGGGCCCAGCCTTCCACCTGGCACTCCACTCACATGGAACTGGAATTCCTTCCCCTCTCTCCTATCTACCCCCCTCTCTCCAAGGCCAAGCTCAATGTCTCCAACTCCTCCAGGCAGCCTTTCCCAACTATGCTAGTCCCCTTGCCCCCAGCACTTCAGTTTTGTGCCATGCAACAGAGCCACTGAGTGACAGCCAGCATGAGGGTATCACAGGTGGGCCTCTCCTCTTCCCGGCCTTGCATGAAGCTCCTGATCCCACGAGGTCTACTCCTGGGTCACCAAGGGGAATCTGACTCCAACTCTCCTTTCTGTCACAGGCTGGGCCAAGGATAGCTGCCAAGCAAAGGCTCCAGGGGGGCGACTCTGGTCCCCAGCATGGTCTCCTGCTGTCACTACCCTGGAGTAAGCTCCCTCCATGCCCTACCCACCTCACAAACCATCAGGGCTGAGAGGATCTTCAGACACCGTGAAGTGCAATCCATTTTCCAGCCAGATGGGGAAACTGAGGACACAAGAGGGCATCTAACCAGAGCTGAGTTCCAAAGTCAGTTTGTGGTACAGATGCCCCAGTCCAGCGGTCTTACTAGCAACTATCACATACTGAGCATTGAATTCCTGTTGAACCAGCATATATTGATACTAACCCTACAGCTGTGGGTACAGTTATCTCCTTTTTGCAGGTAAGGAAACTGATGCTTAGAGGATTCAAGTAACTTCCCAGGGTCACCACTAGTAAGTGCCAAATCAATATTAAAACCAGGCTTATCTAAGTTGAACCCATATTTTTAATTGCTAGGCTATCGTGCAATCTCATTCTCAAAACCATCTCCAGCCCAGGTGACTAAAGCTGGGCTGAGGGGCCCAAGGCTGGATTTGGATGCTCACTTCTGTTCCTAGATTTATACTCGATGGCCCCTTCCCTTCCAGGCAGCTTCATGAAGTGGGCAACAACTGCACACCAGAGACAGTCTTGGACCAGAACGGACTTTGGAATTGCTGATTAGCCTGACACTGCAGGACCATACATGTGCTGTACTTAGAGAGAGAAGGGTGTCAGATCAAGGCTTTCTGTCAGTTGGGACAGGACCTCGCAGGGACCAGTCACCACATCTAAATGGGGCTGGCTCACTGGAACCAAACACTTAAAAAGCTGTTACAGAGTTAAGAGTGTTAGTTCACTTATCTGTAATGCAGACTGCAACAAACCTGCTCTTCTAGAAAGAGCCTATCCTATCTTTATTGGGACATGTTTTTTCAAGAGCAGATTGGCAATCTGAATTACCAATCAGCAGGTTCCTTAGTAAGCAGAGAATCTAAGTAAAAGATACAGAAGATATACAGGAGAAGTCCATTTAAGACAGCAGAGGGGCTTCCCTGGTGGCGCAGTGGTTGAGAATCTGCCTGCCAGTGCAGGGGACACGGGTTCGAGCCCTGGTCTGGGAAGATCCCACATGCCGCGGAGCAACTAGGCCCGTGAGCCACAATTACTGAGCCTGCGCGTCTGGAGCCCGTGCTCCGCAACAAGAGAGGCCACGATAGTGAGAGGCCCGCGCACCGTGATGAAGAGTGGCCCCCGCTTGCCGCAACTAGAGAAAGCCCTCGCACAGAAAACGAAGACCCAACACAGCCAAAAATAAATACATAAATAAATAAATAAATTTAAAGTAATTATTGATAGGTATGTATTTATAGAAAAAAAAAAAAAAGACAGCAGAAAATCTGCAGAGCTATCCCAGTCTCACAATACAGTCCACCCATTAAGTACCCAGCATGCTCACATTAATTAGAGTTTAAACTCCATAAAGGCAGGAATCGTATGGGTATGCACCCAATCAGCATAGAGCCTGGGACAAAAGAGGTATTCAAGACTTGAGAAATAAATGAAAGAGTGAATAAACGATGAGTATATACAGTGTATTTCTCACTTACAAAAAGTCCGTGTAGAACCAGTTATAACAATGTTCATGAAGAAATACTTAAGTAACAGAATAGATACATCTTCAGTGTTAAGAAGATTCCAACTCACAAAATACATGGCTGAAGAATGCGTCATCTTTGACAACACAAAATAATCATTATGACACACAAGTCTGAGGGGAAAGCTTATTAGTTTGTCTTCTTGATAAAGATATTCGTCAAATAATAAATAGTTACATTTCATTGAAGGAAAAAAGAAAAGCCCATGTAGGATATATCACTATTCTCTTAAGACTCATGAGGAAATGGATTCCTGCTTATATCACACAGTTAGGTAGCATTAGATCTTAAACCTAATAGACTCCTGATTCTTTGTTCTCTTCACTACACACAGCTGCTAAATAAGTAAAACAGATGCAGCCAACATGTTTTGGGGTAGCTTACCCCCCATACCTCCTCTCTTTAAAACCTGTGCTCCAGCAGCCACTGCTGAAGAGGTTGACGAGGTAGCCATGTTTATACCCCATGACCCTTCTCCCGGACACAGCTGATTGGCCCAGGGTTGGACACCTGATCTAAGGTCTGCCCATCCATTGGCTGGCCAGAAACTAATCAGATTCAAACTTCAAATTTTGAACTCAGAGAACCAGAGACCATTGTCAGTTGGTGGCAGTTATCTCAACAAACCAACAGCAGGTGAACAGGCCACTGTTACAAGTGAACAGGAAGACAAGGAAGGTTGGTCTGCAGTTAGGAGAAGATGACAGCTGGACTTTCAATCCACATGGTACCCAAGAAGAGTAGCTGCTTTGTCTCCTGCCAGCTTTCTGGTTCCCAGTCCTTGTGCGGCTGATGTACTTCCCACCCTTGGGATTCTGGTGAGATTTTCCTGAATCCTTTCAGTAAACTCTTGAGCAAGTCTAAGTGGGTATCTGTCCTCTGCTCACAACTCAGTTGGGACTAAAGCATTGAATTTGGAGGGGACTTAAAGATTCTCAAACTCCCCAAGGCTTAGTTTTCTCACCTGTACAATTTCTCACCTGGATGGACCAGGAGCTCAAAACTTCTTGCCAACACAGTGCTTTTACCTTAGTCCGATAGCTATGTGCCTCCAAGGAAGTATAAGATCTCCCAGGGTTATCACACTAGTGCCAGGAAAGACGCAAAGACTCAGAGAAGGAAAGCTGGGGCAGGAAAAGAATGAGCATCTGCTGACTCATATCCCCACATCCTCCCCTGGCTCCTAACCCTGAGAGAAGGAAACCATCCTGGAAAGTTGGAAGCAGCTTTGCTTAACACAGAAATCAGAGCAACTGGGACCCTGCCATCACCATTCTGCCAGAAGTTAGACCAGATTTTGCCTCCTGGAAGGTAAAGCCAATGTGGTCTTTGAGGTGTAAGAATGTCCTACAAAGGTGGTATCTCAGGCATTGTTGTTTATGTCAGGGTGGAGGGGTTTTCAAGGACAAGACAAAAATGGTTGGCAAAGCTAACAAAGTTGCTAATCTTTCTGCTAGATTTGTCCCTGATCAATGAAGGAAAAGAGTTCTTTTCTGGCTGGGCCCCAGGCCCACTGTTTGATCAAAAATGCTTTCCCTGAAGCCACTCAGGTCCCGACACTGTGGGTGTCTTTGACGTCTATCCACTTACATTCCCTAGAATAGGCTTGTCCTTGGCGTTGGGTATACACCACCCTCAGGTAGCCCATGTCTGTCCCTGACCCACAGCATCACCAGCTCAGTGATGATCCCTCCCAGGATCAGCGCATTCTCACCCTCCCCACACTTCCTCTGTAGAAGGGAGAGATCTCAGCTGTTGGGACTTTAGGGAAATGACTTAACCTCTTAGCCTGTTACTTCAGCCACAAGATGATTAGAGTGCCTTCTACCACATGGGGTCGTTCCACGATGCCAGTAAGATGATGCATGTGAAGTGCATGGCCTGGACCTGGTGTTTACTGTTTACTGACTCTGAATTGCCTTTCATCAGACACATCTCTCTTTAGACCAATGAGATTACAGAGCATTGGCACAAGCACACTTCCAAATCCCTCAGGGGCTGTGGTCCCTGCCAGAGGGCTCTGATGAGCAAGCAGAGCCAGAGATGGCTGGGTCCCTCTTCGAACATTCTACTCGAGGGACTTTCAGCCAAGCGAGAAGGGGACACAGGCAGAGTCCTGGCTCCCAGTGGGCAAGGCAAGGCCCCAGGGGGCAGGGTGGTGCTAACTGGGACTACTGCCCCAACAATTTAAGTGGAAATGCCTCAACACGCCCACCAAGTCCTAAGGTCAAAGGCATCACAATTGGGTCTTTGTTCCAGAGTTCAAAAGCCTCACTCACCACTCCTTCCAAAGCCAGCTTGCAGGATGCCCAACACACTTCCCCTCCCCCGCCGTCAGCCATCCAGCTTCCTTGAACTGGGAAACCACCCTCCCAAGGATCTGCAGTTGGCCCTCTTCCTTGCTCCCCTCCACCCACTTAGTTTCTCTGGTTACGCGGGTTGTACACTCTAGGAGGCCTCCTTGTTTCTGACAGCAACAGACGGTGTGGGTTTGCACCGTGGACACAGCACTCCAAGGTCCCCGTGTACATATCTGCTGCTGAGCAGCTGTTTCCATCAAGGGGAGAGACACAAAGCCCAGAGAAGTGGGAAGGCCACATTCAGGGCTCTGTCTACCCAACACCCAGGGGCCCTAAGGAGTCTCCCAGCCACGGATCCCAGATCTGGGAGGGGGCTTGGGGAGGTCAGCTACTCCAGGCCCTGTTTCCAAGCAGCCACGAGACTGTCTCCATTTTACAGAAAGGAGAGCTGAGGCCCAGAGGGAGCAAGGGACTTGAAGTCACCCAGCCGGTACATGGTAGTGGGCAGAATCCTGCTTCTAGAGACAGCAGCTCCCTCAGAGGATCAGTGTACCAGAGGGCTGCTCTGGGGATTCAGGCTACCTGAGCCCCCTCAAACAGCCATCGGGGACTCCTCAGGAGAAGGAGGTGCCTAATACTTTCCAGGCCTGCCACAAAAGCCCCACTTTGTCAAGGCTCTCCCTCCTCCACTCCTAGGCAGGGTCCTGGATGTGGGGTGGGAGGCAAAGGGAAGCAGGGAGTCTGATAACAGGCTGACTGCCTTTTGTGTGGGGTCTCCTCTTCAGCCATCCTGGCCAGTGGCTGGTACCCAGAGACATGGGGGCTCACTCCTCCTGCTGCTTTAGGGCTATATAGCTGTGCTGGTGACACAAGGCAGAGGGTCCCTAAGCCAGAAGTCTACTTCTGAGCAGCCCTGACCTTATATGGAAAAGCCGACACGCCTTCCTTTGGAGCAAGCCCCAAAACAAACATCTCTCTCTCTCCTCAGTGGGTGTCTCCAATCCCACCATTAGAGAGCCCTTCCTTTGGGTCTTGAGGTGCTTAGGGTTCCTAGGGCCAGGCCCCTTTGACAATGCAGCTTGGGTGGGGGCAGGGAGGTGGGGCTGGTACTGTGACAAAGGCTGAAAGCCAAGCGGTGCAGGAAGGAGACCAGTGTGGGCACCTGGGGTGAAGGGCCCAGGCCTTTATGCTAGCGACAGCCACTGCCAACCAGGCACAAGGGCAGAGCCTGACACCCCTGTGGGGAACAAGCTTTGAAGACTCCAGACCCAAGAGGACCATGAGTCAGGTCTATGTTGGCATCACAGCCCTGTTCTCAGAGAACACAGCTCCTGAGACTCCTGCAGCAGGAACCTAATCTCACCTCCCCCAGGAGGCCCACTGGGATTTCCTCAGTATCTCTACAGCTACTTGCTGCCCACAGGCATAGGAATCAGGGGCCCAAGAACTGTTCTGTCGTGTTGTTGACTTCAGGTGACTCACGTCCCCTCAATTTTTCTGTGCCTCAGTTATTCTATCTATAGAATAGGCACAGACAGCCTTTGATCTGTCTTCCTGTCAGAGCTTAAAATACTGGAGGGGAATAGAGTGGAACAGGAAAAGAAGAACAGGCCCCTCCCCTCTGGGAGTGTCCTCCAAACACAGCTCAGAGAGGCTCCAACGCACACGCACGGGGGCCTTCCCCCACAGCAAACCGAAACCAAAACAGAACACCCCAGGAACCAATTCAAGCGCCAGCAGGTCATGAGCAAACTGATGATGGATGTCCTGGGCCAGAGTTCATCCCTGGCTCTTCAGGGGTCACACACGCCTGCACCTCAGACTGACGGATTCGGGCCCTCCTCTCTCCACCTGAGAGACCCCTGCTGCCAAGGGCACTGAGGCCTACTCGGTGAGAACCTTGGAACTGGCAGTTCCCTGGACAGCCAAGACAAAGCCTCAGTTCCCAATGACAGGGTGGCTGCTGCAGGACCCTCCCTGGCCCCAGGACCTGACTTCATCCCCCTGTCTGGGCCCTCTTCCCAGGGCCTGGCGGCCTTCAGCTCAGCAGGGGGCAGTCAACTCACCGCCCAGACACTAGCCAACCTCCACAGGCCTGGCCTTTCCTCAGACAACCCGCCTGAGGACCCGGGACCCCACAGTGACGTCATGGCCTGCCTTCCCCACCAGCCAGCCGGGTCCTCCCACCCCTGCCTCGTCCCCAGCTTGGAATCTGGCCCCAAGGGGGAAGCCGCCGTAGGATGCCCCTGAGCTAGGAGCAACCTCCCCCGGGCCTCAGAGGGCACAGGGACCCTGAACGTGGGCTGGACAGTCGTGCCCATGCTGCCACCCTGGCCTTGCATTAACACAAGCCAGTTAATTACCCCGAGTGGTGGAGACATTCTTCCACCATCAGGCAAACTGCTGGCCTGCAGCCCAAACCAACAGGGGAAACTTCAGCCTCCTCGGCCCTCTCCCCGCCAGATGGAAATAACGTATAGCTGCAGAGGTGGGGGAGGAGGAGGGGGAACAAAAACCAGCCGGGCTCCTCGCCCGAGCGGCCGGCCAGCCAGCTGGGCACTCACCGCTCTCGTTCTTCTCGATGACATCCACCACCTCCCCGGCCTGGAGGCTCAGCTCCGAGTTCTCCTGCTTCTTATAGTTGGACACCACCACGTACTGTTCCAGGATCATGGGCTCGGCGTGGGTGTCGGCACCTGGCGAGGGCAGAAAGCATGCGGTGAGCCAGCGGCCAGCCATGGCCCCGCGGCCGGGGCGCCCCCTGTCCATCGGCCTCGGGGGAGGCTGCTCGGTCGCCAGCGCCGCTCGGAGGGGCCGCCCGCAGCCAGGGCTCGCAGCTCGCCGGGCCCCAAGGACAGGCCATATAGCAGGGCCCCACACCGGCCCGCTGTGCCGCGGGGACCGGGGGACATGGGGAGCCGGGGGCCAGCGGTGGGGGGCGCGGAGGGAGAGACAGAGACGAGACAGAGGCCGAGGGGACTCAGAGGAAAAAGCCTGCGGCCGCGATGAATTAATCACAGCCCGGCACGAGGGAGAGGGAGTCGGAGGAGAGGCCTGGGGCGGACGTGGTCTCTCCGGACCCCTCGGCCGCAGGGGTGCGAGGGGAGGGCCGCAGGCGGGTGGGCGGGCGAGCGGCCCATGGGGGCTGAGGCCGGAGCAGAGCAGAGAGGAAAGGCCAGGCGAAGAGGAGGGCTCGGGCCTCTCCCCAACCCCTGTAAACCCAGAGAAAGAGAGTCAGCAGTCCTCCCCTTGGGCGGGAGAGGGAGAGAGCGGGAGAGGACGGCTCCACGGCAGGCTGGGCCCAGGCGAGAAGTCAAGAGGCTTTGAGGCCGCCAATCACTGGGGTTTACTCGCAGCCCTTAAATAGAAACACATGAGACCCATCGAATGAGGAGCCGGGGGTGGAGGCAGGGGAGGGGGAGGAGGGCCGAGACTGTTTACTTGAAACCCAAGAAGAAAGTCCCAGCGCCAGCGCTGGAGAGCCCAGCCCGCCCCCCGCCAACTTTTCCTCAAGTTCGGCTCCATTGCTGCCCCTCGGGCTCACCTAGGCGCGGCCACTGAGCCCATGGGCCTGGTCCCCCAGGGACCAGCCTCAGGCCCGTGCCCCCAGGCCCGCTTCCCGACGGGGCATCGTCCGGCCTGGCTGCCGCCCTCCGGCCACATGGAGACCGACTCAGCCTCCCTCTGCCTTTAAGCTCTGCTGGGGCTTGTGGTCAGGCTCCCGGAAGCCACCAGCTGCCCTCTCCTGGCAGTTTCAGGAGCTTGAGGGGTCAAAAGGTGGGGCTAAGCAGGAAGAGGGCAGGGAGCGAGCAGCCTCTCTGTCCTCTTTAGCCACTGGACCAGTGCAACATTTATTAAGCAAACGCCAGTCTGGAAGGTAGACAGATTGGGTGCCCATCTCGGCTTACTGGCTGTGCAGCATTGAATGTGCTGCTGAAAGCTCTCTGCGCCTCACTATTACCATCACTAGGGTGCAGTGGGGACAGAGCACCTAAGATAACACATGGCCGGCTAGGAGCTGAAAGGATCCATGAACCAGAGACCCACTGGTCACCTCCTACAGAAAGCCTTCCCAGACCCCCCTCTCCATCTCCCCGGCAAAAGGAATTCCTAGCATACTTCTTAAACTCTGTGTCTATCACCCTATACATCTACCAGTCTCCTGAAAGGCTGGGGGCTTCACACCACCAGCCTGGCTATAGAAATGGTTGAGAGGGTCCCCAGGCTCCACATGGCCCCCTTGGTGCTTCAGCCTGCAGCTACATTCCCCACATGCCTGAGTCTAACTTGGCAAATGTTCTATGCCAGGCTCATACACTCTCCCATTTTATCCCCACAACAACCTTGTTACCTTCCCACTTCACAAAAGACACCTCAGAGACCCAGAGAGGACAAGAGGCTTGCCCCAGCTCACACAGTTGCTATGGAGAGAACCAAATTCACTCAGTGTTTTAGGTTCAAGCCCATCTCTCTTTCCATTACAGAACTGCCTCTGACTTCTGTTTCTAGACATCCCATTCTCCTAGCACGATGATCCTCAACTTGGTCCCACAAGATATGGGGAGCGTCTAAAGTACACTGATGCCTGAGCCCCACACACAGAGATGCAGACTGAATTGGTCTCAGGTATTTTTTAGACACCCCCTCCTCTCCCATGGTTCTCATACACAGCCAGGGTGAGAAACGCTGCTTAGATCTTTGGGTCTTTCTGTGTGGGAGGCTCCATCCAACCTAGGGCGGGGGCGATGGAAGGGAAAGAAACCCACTGCCCCTGGCACTTTTCTCCCATGAGGTGTGGACCCTGCAGCCCCAGCTCAGTCCTTTGGAGACCGAGGAGGGACCCTGTCCCAGCTGAGGCCTGCCACATGGATGTGCACACGCACTGCCCCAGGCAGCCCATCCGAAGCCAAGATTGTATTTCAGGCCAAAATGCAACCAATACCTAGGCAGCAGGGCGGGCCTGGCTCTGCACTCAGATTGGGCCAGCTTCCGTGCCTACCCCTGCTAGCTGCACAGAGGCAGCGCTGGGCACGGAGCTGACAGAGGCTACCTCCCACTGTGTCCCTGGGGGGCTGGCAGTGAGTGCACCCAGCACAAAAAGGGCCAGCCCCTGCCCTTGTGGGACACAGGGGCTCCCTTTCCAGTTTGTGGGAAAGGAAAACTCAAGATACAAACAGAAGACAGGAGTTCTCCAGCTGGTTAGAGAGCTTCCAAATCCTGAGAGCCCAGATGATGCTGACAATTAATAGCAAGCTTTCATTAGTGCTCACTCGGGACAGCACTACCTAATGCAGACCATAGCTGATCCTCAGAACAACCCAGGTGTAGGCCCTTGTTATAGCCCCATTTCACACACAGGCAGACTAAGTAAGGCTCATGAGGCAATTTTCCTAAGGTCACACAGCTGGGATTGAACCCATGTCCGCCTGACGCCGCTGCTTGTGTCCTGACTTGTGCCCTGTATGTGGCCTATAGAGAGCCACTGATCCCGAGGAGGGGCCCTGCCTCATCCTACCCACCCCACATCTGGCAAATAGTTGCTGCTTAATAAAGACTGGAGCGTGGGTTTCTTCTCGACTCTTGTAGCATCTGTTGACCAGACCACAGTGCCCACTGGGGGTGTGCACTCTGCAACTGTTGGTGAAATGAATGAATGAATGGACAGATAGATGAACAGTGATTTAACGGCTTGCTTTGAGCCAATACGGATACACCAGGCAGGGCCTCACCTCCAAAATCTGGGAAAACTTGACAACTAAATTCTGGAAGGGAGAAAGGGGAGATGGGGAAACAGAGGCAGGGAGAAACAAGGAGTGATGGGTTTGTGGCCAAAAGCTGCTCGAGAGGATAAGCGGGGTGCTGGGGAATGGAGAGACATCAGCTCATTTTAATCCAAGCCAAGGAAATCTGAGGCAAGATTTTAAAGGGGAAAAACCCACATACTGCTCCCACCTCCACGCCACCCCTTGGAAATTGGCCTGAGCTTTCTGAAGACTGACACTCTGGGACACAGGTAGAAAAGTTAAGAAAATGTTCTCCAGGCATTCCAGAGCACAGAAGACAGGCAGTAGCACACAGCCTAGGGGACGGACAGATGGACACACAGACAGACACTCTGTCTTTGTCACTGCCCTCCCCTCCCCCAGCACAAGCTCACGCTCTCTGGCATCTACCTCTTAGGATGTTGCCTGCCCAGGGCTGCTCGGATGGGTGTGAGCTGGGAGCAGGTATCCAGATGAGAAACCACTCGTCAGGCAGGCCGGTGGGTGATGTCATCCCACAGAGGCTGCTCTGGTTCCCCTCCCAGTCAAGGCCTGGAAAATTGGGGGCTGAAGGAGTCAGCCCGAGGGAGGGGGAGATGAAGTGGAGCGAGCCTCCTGTCTTCAGATAGGAAGCGTTTGGCAGTGGCATGGAGAAGGTGAGTACTCCTTATAGGGAGAAGAGTCTCTCCCAGATTGGAAGGGGACTTTTTGTCAGGGTCTCATCCATCTCATCTTTGTGCCTTTCTCAGAGCCCATGGCTGGATCTGCTGGGGCTCTGGCAGTGCCCTAGAGCCCTGCCCCACGCTTGCCTCACACCTGCATTCCTCTAGCTACCAACTGGATGGACCCCTGGCTCCTGCCTGATCTGGCTGCCAACTTAGGCTTCTAAATGAGGCTTTTGCTAAGTCAATCCACTGCTCCAGCACCTTCACTGGGTCCCTGCTGCCTAAAGAAGAAAGGCCAAATTCAAGCTCAGTCTTTCTTGACAACCTGAGCTCCCCAAGTTCCCTGACACACAACTCTGATCCAGGCAACATTCATTTATCCAACACACATATATCAAGCACCCACTGTGTGCCAGTCACACTCTTCTATGCTGGTTCTTATGTCCAAGCCTCTGCTTTAGCTGTTCCCCCTGCTTGGAATGCCTTCCCCTTTACCAACCCCAATTCTACCCAACCATCTCTGCCCCTCCAGGAACCATCCAATCACTCAGCTATAGTGCTTGCTCCTGTCATGCACTGGATTTTCTTGTGGGGCACTGCTCCCCAACCAGATCATGTGCTTTAGACAAGAGTCTCCCTGATGAGGAAAGACAGACGCCTCAGGACTGGTGCCATAGGACATGGCACTGGACACAACAATTACCTGAGAGTCGTGATGCGAAAGCATCAAACTGGAGTCTGAGGGTCTGAAGTCCCGTCCTGCCTTGTCCTTATTAGCTCTGTGACCCTGCAGAGGACACTTAATCTCTCTGAGCTTTAGCTTCCTCATCCATAAACAGGAACAATTACAGTACCTACTTTGTGGGGTTGTTTTGAGCATGGTATAAGGTGATGGGGTTAATGCCCTATGTAAACTGTAGACTGTTTATAAAGCAAACAGGAAATGGGAGATTTGGGGAGGAGAGGAAGGGCTTAGGTTCCTCTGAAGCCTCAAAACCAGCATGCAGGGGCTTCCCTGGTGGCGCAGTGGTTAAGAATCTGCCTGCCAGTGCAGGGAACACGGGTTCAAGCCCTGGTCCGGGAATATCCCACATGCTGCGGAGCAACTAAGCCCCTGCGCCACAACTACTGAGCCTGCGCTCTAGAGCCCGCGAGAGGCTGAGGCTGCATGCTACGACTACGGAAGCTGTGCTACTGACGCTGCATGCTACAACTACGGAAGCCCGCGCGCCTAGAGCCCGTGCTCCATGACAAGAGAAGCCACCGCAGTGAGAAGCCCGCACACTGCAACGAAGAGTAGCCCCCACTTGCCGCAACTAGAGGAAGCCGGCGTGCAGCAACGAAGACCCAATGCAGCCAAAATAAATAAATAAATTTATAAAAACCAAACCAAAACAAAAAAACCAGCACGCAGGTCAGGGCAAGGGCCACAGTCACCAGGAGAAGCGGCCATGGCTCTGTTCCTTCTCATGCCTTTCTCAGACGCCACCTCCTGGCAGGCAGCGAGCATTTGCCAGCTGGAGAGCCATATGAGAAGCCCCAGGGCCCACTTACGGATGGATGCCGGCCCAAGCAGCCTGAGGCCCCTTATCTACAAGGATCCCCAGCATCAGCCCCTTACCTCTGAGTTTCCAGTCTCACTGAACTTGCCAACATTCCAGATGGGGAAACCAAGGCCGGCCCAGAGAGACGTGGCGACTTGCCCAAGACTCCGGCCCTGGTCTGGCGGTTTCCCCCAGCCCACATGGCCTCCCCTCAGCCTCTCTCTCCAAACAGCTGGGCTCATCCTGAGAAGCCAAGCCCTACGGTGGCCCCCATCCCAGGCTCCCCATGCTCTCCATGACCCCCCAAACCCTGGGTGTCCCACCGAGGTCCCTTCAGTCTCTCACAACTGATTCCTCCCAGGCCAGCCTCAGCCTGCCGGCCTCTCCATAGGCCCTCGGGCAGCCAGGCTATACGTTTGGTGAATAAAATGTATTGTTGTGGGCCAAGTGGGCTCTGGCTCACTGTCTCGAGAGAGGGAAAAAAGGGACGGGAGCCCAGTGATTAGCTCAGGCCGAGGCCCTCGTCACAGGCAACACGAGAAGGATGACTGCGAGGGGCTTGGGACAGGCAAGAGGTCCTCTGCCTGCGGCCTTCTCCTCTGCCCGCCCGCCCGCCCAGGCTGTTCACCTCCCGTTCCCTGCCTACGGCTGTGAGGGGAGGGGCTGGTCCGACCCCCTCCCCTCAACCTCTGACCTTTCTGTTTTGTCCCCCAACCCCGACCCTCACCTCTGCTCTCAGGTTTGGGCTGGGGAAGGAGGGCCAGGTGGCACTCGCAAAAATGGAGGGGCTTCTAGAAGACCCTTCTGGAAATCCCTTCCCTCTACCTGACACCATCTCCATCTAACAGCTGAGAACACTGCTATCCAGATTTTTCTACCATTGTCCAGTAAAACCAAGGCTAAAGGTAAGCCTCTGACCTCTGTCCCAGCTCTGCCCAGACACAGAGCACAAGCCCAAGTCCCTGAGGGCTATGGGTGCCCAGGCAGCCCAAGGTCCAGAAGCCCCGAGACCAGAGGCAGGTCCAAGCTCTGGATCCCTGGGGCATGGGGGCTGTGACTTCATCGCAGTTACAAGACTCCCCACCCCCCTACCAGCCACTGCCTCAGCTGGGGTGTTGGAGACTTCAGCTCTCTGCCTCGGATTAGCAGCCTGAAGGGAGACTAATCATCTTCAGCTGGCCCATCTCACAGGGGTGGAAGGTGATGGGAGCCTCCCCACCACCTGAGCACTTTCTGTGCGCCAGGCTCCCGGTGAGATGCTACCGCATCCGCTTAGGGAGGCTAGAGAGGTTACGTAACCCGAGACCAGGACGTGGCACAGCCGGGATTTAAACCCACACATTCCGGGTCCAGGGTGCATTTGCTGACACACTGTGCTATGTGGTCATCACCCATCAAAGGGCTCCAAGGCTGGATGTGGGACCTAAAAAGGGTTGAAAGGAAGGCAGAGGGGACGGCTGAGAAGACGCCAACATGCTGACAAAGAGCTGCTACACATCACAGGGCACCGGCTCCGTGGGCCTGCATGCCAGGGACACACATGTTCACACACATGCACTCACATGCACACCAGGCAGTACCTGTCACGTTCTTCTTAGGAGACTCAGCCCAGCTGGAGAGCCACACTTCCGAGTCCCCCGAGAGCAAGCAGCAGCAGGAGAGAAGAGAATCAGAGGAGAAGAGAGAACCGTTAGGCAGGCAGGAGATCCACAGGCCGAGTGGTTGCCGGCAGGGCTCTGAGTCGGGCCGCCGGGGCGGAAGGCGGGGGAGGGGAGGGGAGGGGAGGGGAAGGGAGGGGAGGCGAGGCGAGTGATTTCCTGGCCCTGGAAGTGCTGCTGGGCGTGGGCCTGAGTGATTACAGAGGAGCTGGGACACTGCTGGCCAGGACGGGGATAATGAGGTGTCTGCAAAACGCAGGAATCCTCTGGAGCACAGAGAATCCTACACGATCGGGGCCTGGAACAGGGCCCGTGGGTTATCGCTGCCCTGGAGAAGGCAGCCTGGACCTTCCTCTCTGGCCACGTGGGTGGCTGGCCCTGATCCTCACCAGGCCAGCACACTCAGCAGCCTGGGCCTGGAACCTTAAACATCAGGTTGGAGAGCCCAAGGCCAGTCTCCAGCCACTGCACCACTGGGCCTCAATGTCTCGTCCAGCCCTTACCCCAGCCCTAAGCATTGAGGCAGACAGACAGGCCCTGGCAAAATGGAAGGAAGCCTCATTTTAAAAAGTCTCACACCCCAACTCCAACCCAGAAGAACGGGGACCTTTAGTGACCAGAAGAAACAAGGGCTCTCGTCCAGGCTCAGACAGCCATGTGTGATCTGGGCCTCAGGTTCCTCATCTGTGAAATGAGGGTGCCTTCCTGCCGAGAGGGAGGAACAATGTCAAAGCACCTAAAACAACTTAAGATCATGAGATGTGATATAGTAACATTATGAGGCAAAAAGCTCTTAGACTAATCAATGGTGTGGACATTTCTAGAATATCAGAGGGTCAACACGTAATGCTGACAGTTTACCTACAGTGAACAGTGGCTCATTTACACCCAGGTCCTTGAGCTGGGTACACACCTTTTGCCCCATTTTACAGGGGTGGAATCTGAGCTTAGACAGGGGAAGGAACTGGCCCAAGTTCCCAAGAGGCCAGAGTAGCAGAGCCAGAAATGGAACCAGGTCTGGGACACCCCAACTGGTGCTTCCTCTGCTGAACTGCTCACTGCCTCCAAAGGAGAACAGCGTTGGCTACAGTGGCTACAGCGAGAAGGAAACGTGGAGATGCAAGTCTGAGAGGCAAACCCTTGGGCTGCTTGCCTGGTGTTGGCCAGGAGAGCGGCCCGATAGATAGTAATGGTAATCATCACAGCAGCAACATTTATACAGCATCTACTGTACACCAAGCATTGTACTGAGCACTTACATATAGTAACTCATCTGTTTTTCATAATAAACCTACAGCGATAAGGAACTCCCTCCATTTTGCAGGTGAAGCCTATGAACCAGAGGTTAAGTAACTTGGTCCAGGTCACGCAGCTAGTACAGTGTTCATCTCTTGTGGTGACACAGGCTTCAGGCCTCAGTCTGATGCCGCTCACCATTTAAAGCACCTAACTGTCCCTCGCTCAGCAAGCCACCTTCCAATTGCAGGCTGGCTCACTATGTAGACCTGGGAAGCCTGGCCCTTCCAGTGCTCACTGTAAACCAACAGAGTGGGGATCCGCTGGAGAGGTGTGGCGCGGCCTCTGGAGTCTGTCTGGATTCAAATCCAGGCTCTGCCCCTTTGATAAAGTTACTTAACCTCTCTGAACCTCTTCCCTGGGCATATCCCATGAGCTTGGTTCAATCAGCTCTGTGGGGCAGCAGGAAAATCAGGCTCCTGGAGTTGCAAGGACGAGAACCAGATGGCATTTCAATACTAGATGCATCAAGAAAATGCTGGCACACAGACATGCTTCCCACAGACACTGGGTCAGCTGGAATTGGGGGTAAAGGGACTCTGGGGGACTACACCCACAGACAAGCATCCTGTGGCCAGAGTCTCTGACCAGGCCTAGCAGCCAGAAGCCTCCTGGGACAGCAGGAGCCATGCTGGCCCAGCTTTCATGCCCTGGCAGGGCCGAGACAAAGCAGACACACTCCGAGGCTTTCAACTGCTGTGGTTGAGGGGGTCTCAGTTCAGAATGTGGGGCTTTATTGTCTGGTGCCAGATCTTGCTGGGGTTATGACTTCTTGATGCTGTGCCCCAAACGTGGCCAAGTGGCTGCCACCCAGCAAGGCCATCCTAACGCCCCTGGGCAGGCCTAATGCCAGATCCATCCCAACACCATCTGGCCCCACCCAGCCCTGGGCTGAGCCAACTTAAGAGGTCGCCCACACCTCTCTCCATCTCTGCTGGCTTCGTTACTTTGTACACTTTGCTTCGGGTTCTTCGGAAGGAAATGTTTTGGGAAGTGCTAATGTCCGTCAGTGAGCCAAGGGAATTCATTTGGCCTGGGCCTGGAGGACCCAGGAAGATGTGTTCTGCTAAAACAGGGGTCGACGGACTTTCTGTGAAGGGCCAGAGAGTCAATATTTCAGGCTTTGTGGGCCACGTGGTCTCTGTCGAGACTACTTACCTCTGCTGTTACAATCCGTAGAGGAATGAACGAGCTGTGTGCCAATAAAACTTTACTTACAAAACCACATGGTGGGGGGCTTCCCTGGTGGCGCAGTGGTTAAGAATCCGCCTGCCAATGCAGGGGACACGGGTTCGAGCCCTGGTCCGGGAAGATCCCACATGCCGCGGAGCAACTAAGCCCGTGCGCCACAACTACTGAGCCTGCGTGCCACAACTACTGAAGCCCATGCACCCGTGCTCCGCAACAAGAGAAGCCGCCGCAATGAGAAGCCCGCACACCCCAACGAAGAGTAGCTGCCACTCGCCGCAACTAGAGAAAGCCCGCGCGCAGCAACGGAGACCCAACGCAGCCAAAATAAATTAATTAATTAAATAAATTTAAAAAAACCACATGGTGGGCTGGGCTTGGCCTGTGGGCAGTGGTTTGCCAGACCCAAGGCTGGGAGATGAGGTTCTCAGAGAAGGGGAGCTGCTCCAAATCCCCAGGGGAGAGAAGTGGAGGCTGTTGGCCCATGTGGACTAAATGCTCCCGAGGCCTTTGCTGCTTGGTTGGTTTTTTCAACAGTCATCTTGAAGGGTCCAATGCCCTTGGGGTGTGGGCATTTGGGCAGGCCAGGGAGGGCAGACAGGAAAAGATCCCTCAGCCTCTGGAAACTGAGCCCCCACTCCTAAATGTGGAACAACCTGAACTCATGCCCACCCCCTTCCCCCCCAATAAGCAGGCCTTCCCTCTTTCCAAAGGAAAATGGGAAGCGGACCAGAAACGAGCCTGTCTTTAAAAAAAAGCCTTTTTAAAACATGATTTATTTCCCAGTCCCCTGGATCCGCAGAATTAATCCAGTTCCATGGCTCCCACCCCAAATTTCCCCCCTTTGGAGTGCCTTCTCTCCAGCCCACCCGAGCAAGCCCTCTCCCAGGGCGGGAAGGACCCCCCTCCGCCTCATTGCAATGAACAGAGGAGTGGCCCCCTGGCTCACAAACCCTGGCCCCCCAGCCAGGAGGCAGACATGGCTGCTGGCTCAGGGCTGGGAAAATGGTGAGAAGGAGAGACAGGGCAAAGGAGCAAAAGGCAGGCGCAGCCAAATGAGCAGCTGTGAGTGACACAAACCAACTGCTTCCTGCCCTCCCTGCTGTCTCTACCCCCCTCTCTCTGGTGACAGAACCAAGGGCCCTACAGAGCAGAGTCACGGGGCCTGGTGGAAAGCAAGGGGCATGAGACTGGGAATCTGCACAACTGGTTTTGCTGAGAACTGGCTGTGTGACCTTGGGCAAATGGCTTGACTTCTCTGGGCCACATCTGTAAAATCAAGCATTTTGGGCCCACTGATCTCCAGGATACTTGTTTCATGTTCTAGACTCTTCCAGCAGTAACCTGCTAGTCTCCATAACGCAAGTACACCACAGCTGAAACAAATCTTTCCATAGAAACAGACCACCTTTCCAGGGAAAACCACTTGAACACACACTCAACATAGGAAACTCAAGTGAAGAAGTCCAACAGTTCGGGAGGCACATAAGACAGAGAGGAACTGGAGCCAGAATTGTTTTAAAATCTTGGTTCTTGCGCTTACTCTCTCACTTAGCTCACTGATTCTGGGGCATTTAGCAAATCTCTGAGCCCCTTTTCCTTCTGTGAAATGGGGATAAAAATATCTACCACGTCTTTTTTGTTGTACGTCTGCTTTAAGAGTGAAATGGCCTAGTGCCTGTGAAAGGTTTTGGAGGGGTAGGAATTAGGCCCCTGGAACACAGAAGGGGAGCAGGTGACAGGGACAAAGCTGATGACTAAAGCAGTGTGTGCCTGGGAGACGGGAGGCATGGAGACAGGGTCCCTCCCATGGCCATCCCACAGGACTCATGTTCCCGCTACAGCCACTTCTCCTGGCTTGCTGGACCAGCAAGAATCCAGGCCCAGAGAAAACCAGGTGCCTGCAAGTCCTGATGACACTTAGGTGCTGAACCTGACTCTTGTCAGGTCCAGGTGATTATGAGAAATCAAAGAACAATATTACAGGGGCCCCTGACTTTAAGGACGTTCCCCCCAAACACATATACACCTAAGGACTACGTAACAAACAACTGGATAGACTTAAGTTAGGAGAGGGACTCCTATTGCTCTGTAATGTTTCTTTTCATGTTGAGTAACTCCAGAGCAGTGAGAATTGGGTTCAATTTACCCAAATCTAGTCTCAAACCATGCTTCCAGAAATTCTCCCCTGGTGTAAAGCAAGTTCCACCCATCCAAACTAATAAATCCAGAGTGGGCTGAAAGCCCAGGTGGGAGAGACAGGAGAACAGCCAACAGCATAAATTCCTCGGAGAATGAAAGCAAACCAAGGGCTCAGGGGAACCAGGGCAGGGTCACCCGCCTTATCGGCTTACACAGCCCCCGCCCTGGGCTCCTGGGAGGGGAGGAGGAGCAGGGCCCCTGCCAGGAATGAATACCCCCCTGTTGTCTCTGTGTCCTTCCATTCTTCAATATCTCAGCGTACTTGAACACTCAAGACCTCTCTCTCTTTGGGAATTCTATTGTTCTTACCTCACTGCAGCCTTGAACTGGTTTCTAAATATCTGTTGTATTCTAGTCTTTTCTCTCCTTTTGTACAACTGAACCTTACATAGGACTAGATTTCTTAAATTTCCTAGACTCCACATGTTTCTTTTCCTTTTTGACTAGGCCACCAGGGAACTCAGCCACTGCTTTCAGGTCATCAGCTAATTAGGGCTTGACAGCCGCTAGCCCTGTTATTTTATTTAACAGTAGAAGGAGAAGGAGCTACTTTTTCACCAGAGCACATCCCTTGTGGCAGGCACTGTACTGTCATAGGCATGAAGTAGCTCAAATCTTTACCAGAGCCCTCAAGGGCTAACAGTGCTTCACAAAGAAGGAGCAGCTTGACCTACATGATATATAGGGCCTGAAATAGGTCATCGTGCTCAGAGCAGCAGAAACAGTGGCACAACAGTGATACGAATGGCATCCGGAAAAAGCATGGCGTGAATTAAGATGGTCAAGACAGAGAACAAGCAATAACTCAAACACGACTTCCAGTCCACAGTCACACGGGTGGAAGTTGGGGAGCGTCCTGCTGTAAGGTGTGTGAGCTGCTACCTACCCACAGGGGCAGCTCTCTGCAGCCTGCTCCAGGGTGAGCAGCTGCCTCCAGCTCATCATCAATACCTACGGCATGAAAAAATCATGCCCTTGGACTGGGGAGGTGAGGGGTCAGTGCTGCTACACCAGCAGCCCAGACCCCTGGCCCTGCCTCCTACGCTCACAGCCTCCAAGGCAGGGTTGGCTTCAGGCGGTGTGATCTGCGCGGGCGCACAGGGACCCATACTGAGCAGGGCCCTGCTCTTGTTTTAATACCCTCTGTCCCCAATTTGAAATCTTTAATCATTTATGAACAAGAGGTCCCGTAAATCATGTAGCTGGTCCTGCCCAAGGCCTGAGGGTTCTGGGCCACAGGATTCTGAGCTAAATAAAGGCTGGAAGGAGCACGTGGGGACTTAGGACCAGAGAGGAGAAGTTTGCCTAAGATCACACAGCAAGTTAGTGGCAGGGCTGAGGCTAGAACAAGCATACCAGTTCCCACTTTCTTTTAATTAATTAATTATTTATTTTTGGCTGCGTTGGGTCTTCGTTGCTGCGCGCGGGCTTTCTCTAGTTGCGGCGAGCGGGGGCTACTCTTTGTTGTGGTGTGCGGGCTTCTCATTGTGGTGGCTTCTCTTGTTGTGGAGCACGGGCTCTAGGCGCAAGGGCTTCAGTAGTTGTGGCTCACGGGCTCTAGAGCGCAGGCTGAGCAGTTGTGGCGCACGGGCTTAGTTGCT
Organism: Balaenoptera borealis; assembly: GCF_965194805.1. Classification (NCBI taxonomy): domain Eukaryota; kingdom Metazoa; phylum Chordata; class Mammalia; order Artiodactyla; family Balaenopteridae; genus Balaenoptera; species Balaenoptera borealis. The sequence continues at coordinate 93,405,107 of NC_138874.1, forward strand.
CCACGGCATGTGGGATCTTCCCGGACCAGGGCTCGAACCCGAGTCCCCTGCATTGGCAGGCGGATTCCTAACCACTGCGCCACCAGGGAAGTCCGGCAGGGGAATTCTTAACCACTGTGCCACCAGGGAAGCCCCCAGTTCCCACTTTCTTAACGTGCATGCTAGGTACTGGGTTAAACATTTGACTAAACGTTTAATCCTTATAACAATCTGTATTTTACAGAGGCAGAAAGTAAGGCTCAGGAAAGTTAAGCTTTTTCCCAAGGCCCCACAGCAAGGGAGTGATGGGTCAGACTTGAGCCCAGGCAAGCTGGTTGGGAATGGGGAACAAAGGGGCCTAAAACCAGGGGACTTCATTCTCTGGATCCTCCCAGCCATTGGCCAAGGGAGGCTCACTTATTTCTGTTGGGCTTGCCTTTGTAAATGCAGCCATACTCCTTTCATTTTACTCCCAGTAGGAAGGGGCCTGCCTCCTTCTCCAGGAGCTGCCTTTCCCAGAATCCAGAGTCCATGTCGGGGCAGCCCAACCCGGGGCAGGAATGCACCGCTGACCCTCTGACCGCTGAGACAGTGCAGTCAGAGCACAGCCAGTCTCCCGGCTCAGGTGGGGAACGGGGCGGGTGAGGGCTGGAGCCACTCCACAGCCCCTTAGGGACTAAGTCCAAGGACACCCACCTAGGCCAAGGCGGGCCAGCAGAGACAGCCCAGCCCAAGTGGGTGTGGGCAGAGAGGCCCAGGCTGCCCCTGGGAGCACCGCAGCTGCCCAGGGGGGCTGCCCTGGCAGGCAGGTCTACCTCCTTCTCCCACCCTGATCAAAAACCCTCAGCTTCTGGTTAAACACAGGTGCAGTGGGCGGACAGAGGGGCGCTGTGTGGAGAGGCCAGCAGGGTTCTGAGCCTCTGCTCCCGCAGCTGCTGCCTGACCCCACAGTAGCCCCTTGGGTGGCGGCCTCCCCCTCCGCTCTCGGGCTCTCACCTCTCCCCATGCCAGGGTGCTGGTGTGCACAGAAGAGACAAACTCAACGCTGTTCAGAGTTCCTGGATCCCAGCCACCCCCCTCCCTGGGGTGGCTGCCTTGGTGGTCCTCCCCCACTTACTGGGGTATCCCCCCCTCCCATTCCCCCACCCACCAGCTCCCCCAGCCAAAGCCCATGAGGATGAGACAGCAGCAGCAGCAGAAACAGAGGCCAGTGGTGCAGGACTAAGTAAGCAGCCGCTGGGTCTCCAGCCCCCAGCCCGACAGTCTACCCCCACCCCCCCCCAGCTCAGTCTCCACAAGAGCCCTGAGAGATGGAGTCAACAGCAATGGACCCAGGACTGACAATCCCACCCCAGGGCCACAAAAAAAGCAATGTTTTATTTTCCCCGGACTGTACTTTCACTAACAGATTATCAATAATCAACCGCCAGTTATCTAATGAGCATCTACCACATGCACAGCTGGAGGCTCCTGGCTATGACCAACTGACTCTCTAGCCTCAGGGACGGGGCACAGATATTTACAATCAAAGACACGCTCCCAGGCACTCCTGACTGCTTCGGGGGTCGTGTAGGTTTGGGGGAGGCTGCGTGGCTCCCTCATCCACCTGCCTGGTGCCGTCAGGGCTGCCACTCAAGTGTGTCCTCATTGCCCCAGGCTGCCCAGACCCTACCGGAAAGCAGGCTGGAGCCAAACATAGCAGGCAGTGCCCCGGGCGCGGGCTCATGGGGGGAAGGGAGGATGCAGCAGGGCTGAGACCTGGAGGCCTTGCATCTGTAACTGGACCCCACCTTTGGAGCAGGGCTCACAATACTTCAGCTGACATCTGGCTGGACACTCCCAGAGGAGGATGGGGATGGGGATGAGGGGGCAGGGGCCAGGGGCAGAGTTCACTTGTGAACTGAGGTTGAGGGTGACCCCCTTTTCAAGGTTTGCAGGCTGCCCTTATCTTGCCCTGGGCAGGGTCTCTGTATTGTTCAACTGGTCTCTGTGTCAACTGGCTCCAGAATGTCTGGATAGTGTTGTAGTCCTAGCAAGTGTCTGGCACATAGTAGGCGCTTAATCAAAATTTGTTATGAGTCTCTCCAATCAGATCTGAAGTTCCTTCAGGGTCTTAACCCTGTCAGCATCCTCACGGCACACCGAACACAGTAGGTGGTACCCAGAAAGTCCATGGTGGCTGACGGAAGGACACACACGCAATGCCCTCAGTCCCAAGGGTTTCACGGGAAAACTGAGGTCCAGCTGATACCACTGCTCCAGGGCCTTCTTGGCCCCCAGGGCCCTGCACTTCCTATAGTCTAGCTTTTGGCTGGGGTGGCCTGAGGTACATACGGGCATCCTCAGGCCAGGAAAGGCCCTGAGCCCAGCTGGTGCTGTGCAGAGTAACTCATAGGCAGGCCCCCAAGCCCGGCAGAACATCCCTGGAAGGCTGCGGGCTTCCAGCATCTGCGGTAAAGCCCTTCAAAGAGATTAAAAAAAATTTTATCCATAAGCAATATGGTCTATGGCAAGATGGATGCTGCAGGAAATGGGAGTCTGAGCAAAAACAACTGGCTTATCTATGATGTCTGGTGGGAGCAGGGCTCAGCAGGGCTCGGTGCAGCCTCCCAGAGTGTGTGGCTGGAGCCTGGGGCCTCTCATCACCCCCATCCCGCTCCTGCTCTGCGTGTGTTTGGACCAATCCCCTGAGCTCTCGGATGCCACGTAAACAGAGCAGTGTGAGTGTGTGTGTGTGTGCATGCACGCTCACACACACACACACACACACACACACACATATCACTGCTTGGGAAATCCCCACATCTGGCTCTCACGTGACGGAGCTATGCCCAGGAGGCCGCAGCTGGGAGGGCCTGGAGGACAGGGGAGGGTCAGGAGTGTGCGAGCTCTCTGGGGAGCATGAAGTTAACCCTTTGGCACCACAGCTCAGGGACTCTGGCTAATACTGAGCTTCCACCCTGGGGAGAAGCCAGGAAGGAGACCGGTGCTCAGAGGGCCCTGTCCTGGCTCGCTGCACAAGTGTGAGAAGCTGGGACCACTTTTCTGGGTCCCCCTGGTCTTTACCTGTACCTTGAAAGGGCTGCTCTCTCTCTGTCCTGTCAATCCCGGTCAATCATCAACCACGAGGGAGACCCACTGGATGAAGATTTCCCCAATGGAGACCCGTCTGTTGTCAGATACTTAATGAACACTTCCGAGTGTCAGGCACCTGGCTGGGCGGGCCATGGCCCTGCAGCTGTATGGAATCAGGATTCATGCCCTCCTGTCACAGGCAGGGCATGTATCCCCTAGGAGACCAGTGGAAGCCAGAGTCCTCCTAACAATAAGGAACAGGTCAGAGGCGACCTTTGGGGCAAGTTCTCTCCAACCCAGGCACATGTATTAATTCTATAATTAGACCTTTTTAAGCTTCAACAACTTTAGTGAACGAGTGACCATCTGCAGTGGTATCTCTCAAACAGCACTGCCCAGCAGGTACCTGGGGGATGCGAAGGACGTGCCCCAGCCCGGTTTAGAGGATGTGACACGCTTGCACAGCCAACGCTAAGACTGACCAGATGCCTCTGCGGGCTGCTCTCCCTCTTCTCTGGGCTGACTCATTTAAAACCTTAGGGAACCGGGGTTAGAAGGTCTCACTCGGCACCCCACCCACAGGCAGATCTATGCCTCCCCTGGGGAGGCTCCCTCACATCCCGCCCGCTGCGCCTCCGCCATGGTAGCACTTGGACATCACATCATAACTGCTGTTTACTTTCCCACCTCCCCGACCCAACTGAGAGTCCTGAGGACATGGACCTCACTGTATCCACCTTGGTATCCCTGGGCTTGGACCATAGGGCCTGGCACAGAGGAGGTACTCAGATGTTCACTGAACAAATCTACATGACAGCCATGGCCAGTGCCAGTGAGTCAGCTCTAGGTCTGGCAGGAATCACCTAATCCTAGCAGAGTCTGGTACCAGCATCCATTCGGAAACTTGCTTCTTATCAGTTTGGCCATACCCTCACCCCTGGGAGAGCTGCCACTAGTATCAACTGAGCCCCGGGCTTAGAGCAGATAGAGAAACCAAGGTCACTGAAGAAGGTGGGGAAAGGGCCCTCTTACTCAGAACCCTGTGACCAAATGCAAATGAGGAACTGACAGAGGGCTCTCAGAGCCACTAGGCTCCAGGGAGGGACGGTATATGGCCAAGAGGTGACAGACCAGGAGAAACTGCCCCACCCAGACAGATCTGGGACAAGAGATGTTAAAATCTGCCATGTTTGCAAGGTTTCCCTGGGGGGCTATTGCCAACAAAGATAGTCCTAATTTGGCCTCTTATCACTAGCCTGTCATCACAGCTTTGCAAGGACCTCACCTTCCTTCCCGGAACAGTTATGTACCCAGCTCTGACCCTGACCCAACACTCAGGGAGCCTAAGGTGGTCCAGGGCCCAGGGGGAGACCCTGGCTAACAGGAAAGGCAGCTCCCAGACACCTGTGGGGGCCCTTTTTCTACAACACGGCATCCACTGGCCAGATGCAACATTGGGAGGAAGCATCTTGAAGAGGTGGTGGCTCTTCCTTCTGAGCACAGGGAAGTGAAGGGACTTTCTAACACGGCCCAGTTTTCTTGGTACAAGAATCCAGTTCTAACATTAAGAAAATCCATCTTCATACCAGCTGCTTGGGTCACATGTGGCAATGACAAGATCCCGAGGGCAAAGCAGAAAGAGTTGGGGAAAAACACTTTTTTCCCCACAAACTTCTAAGTTTCATTGAAACTTTGGAAAATTTTTCTTTGCCGTCATATTTCAAAACTGACCAATTATAAAAACGTCACAAGCCAACTGAGTTACACACGCCACATTTCTATTTCTAAACAAAGTCATTTTAGATCAGAAAAAGGTGCTAAAACAATAAATAATGCACATTTCCCCCCAATCTTTGTTTTTCCATTGGCTTTGTTATTACTGGAAATGTTGCCTCTTTTGTCACATGTTTATAAACCAAAAAGCCCAAGTGGGGAACAAGTTATTTTCTGGCTGAGGGCCGTGGTGGGAAGCATTTCTTTGCTGGACCACAGTGTGGGTGTCTCCTCCTCTGAAGAAGAAAACCTTGTGGAAATAAAAGGCAGACGGGGGTCTCGTCACAGCCTCCCGATGAGGGCAGAAGGGAAGCTAGTGGCTGGGGAGGCCCAGTGGATAGCCGTTCTCCAAGGCCCCGAATGCCGGGCCAGTGTTCTCTGTCCTCTACCTTCCCATATTGGTTCTGCCCCCCACCCCCAACTTGGGACACAACTAAATGCACCCTCCAGGAGCAGCCCCGTCCTGCTGGGGGTCCGATCCTGCTGCCTCCTCACTGCCTGCCTACCCTGAACACTGCCATCAACCCACGTGGACGACCCATCCCACATTCAACCCCGCCTCTATCTCAGGATCCCTGGGGAGCCCATCAAAACTGCCTGGTGTTCCTGGCCGCCACCCCCAGAGATGCTCATTCAGTAGGTCTGGGCAGGGCCTGGGAATCTGCATTTCAACAAGCAGACTCAGGACTCTCAGCATACCTCCGGGCCTTTGCCCATGCTGTCCCCTTCCACACCATCTTCCCATTACCCCAGCAGGAGAGGTCAGGTGATAGGAATGAGGGAGCAGAAAGAAGCTAAGCAAGCAGGGCAGAGGCAATCAAGGCTACGTACCAGCTAGCTGCCTCCTTCCCGGGAGTGAGATATGTGATTCCAGGATTTGGGGAGCCCTCACCTCCCTCGCCCCCTGCTTTGTGTGTCCAGGCCAGTAGGTCAGTGCCAGGGGAGTCGTGGCACAGACACACACTTTCTCCATCACATTGCTGCCACATTGGCTGGCTGCGGAGCTGCCAAATCAATCAGCCTCCTTTCACTTCCAATTAGTTGGCTTTGAACTCCAGGGGTGACATCAGGCTGAGGACCCAGAGCCATGTGAAAACAAAAATTATTTAAAAACACCAACCCGGGTGAGATGTGCCAGAAGACAATGCCTTCACAAGACACGTTCACTTTTGGAACAGGCCGTTGGAGGGTGCCAGTAATGTCTCGGCCGTGTTCTCTAAGCAGCCTGGGCCTTTCTCCCTGAGGATGGATGGCTCGGGCAGAAAAGAAAGCTCTGAAAAAGTCTTGCTGGGACTTCCCTGGTGGAGCAGTGGTTAAGAATCCGCCTGCCGATGCAGGGGACACGGGTTCGAGCCCTGGTCCGGGAAGATCCCACATGCCGCAGAGCAACTAAGCCCGTGCGTCACAACTACTGAGCCTGCGCTCTTGAGCCCTTGTGTGGCAACTACTGAGCCTGCAAGCCACAGCTACTGAGCCCGCGTGCCGCAACTACTAAAGACCGTGCACCTAGAGCCCGTGCTCCACAACAAGAGAAGCCACCGCAATGAGAAGCCCATGTACCACAACGAGGAGTAGCCCCCCCACTCGCCGCAACTAGAGAAAGCCCATGCAGCAACGAAGACCCAATGCAGCCAAAAATAAAATAAAATAAATTTATTAAAAAAAAAAAAAAAAAAGAAAAGTCTTGCTGATACACTCTCCCAGGTTTCCTTTCCAGACACATCTCCTGTCCTCCCCTTCCCTAGCCCTTCACTTCTGCCAGGCTAGACATCTCTTCTTCCCTCAAACTTCTCAGTCACATCCCAGACTCCAAGTCCTTGCTCAGGCCCGGCCCTTCTACCAGGGGCGTCCGCCCACCCCTCTGCTCATCCCAACCCCTTCCATCCTCCAGGACGCATCTCCAGCCCCTCCCATCTTGGCTAGTACCGCCCCCCCACCCCCAGCCCCTTCTATTTGACTCCCGCTGCTTGTGGATCACAACCCATCCTGCCCTGCATTCATCAATGAATCACTGAGAGCATCCTGCTTTCTCAATTGAGCTGTGACCTCCGTGGGGCCGGAGACCGGAGACCAGCAATTGCTTAAGAGAAATGAAAGCCTCCTGCTTTCAGGCTGCTGCCGTCTGCTTTGTCTCTGCCCTTCTCCCTCTGTGGCTGGTGAGCGGGGCAGGCCGGGGGTCAAGAGACAGCCTGGCCCTGCTCTCTGCCCTACTGGGGCATTCATCCTGTGGGAAGACGAGGCACCAGAGGCTTTACAGACCTGCTCTCTCTGCTTCACCATGGCCCTCCTCACACCTCCGCCTCATTCCAGGGTTTGGTGGGAGTGTGATGAGCAGGAAGCCAGGTTCTGCCCACCCCCTCACCTTGGGCAGGTGGCAGGCCCTCTCTTAGTTACTTCCTCTATAAAACGAGGAGGGTACACTAACTTCTTATAGTAGCCAGAACCTATGGGCACGTTTTGCTTTAAAACAAATACACTTTATTAAAGACCAAATTCATACAAAGAGAAATTAAGGGGATATTAGTCACACCTTGTAAAGGGACCCTTTACCCAACTAAGAATCCCTCGTGACCAATGGGTTCCTTCTAGAAACCGCAGTGGGGGGCTCTCCTGGGGCAGTCCCTCTCTCAGTCTGTGGAACCTCCTGCTAGAGGTCTCCAGAGCCCAGTCCTGTTCACCTGTGGATCCCTTGGGTCTTAGCTTAGGAGGGAACAGACTTCAGTGGAAAGAGGTTTGGATCAGAAGGACCAGATTCGAATCCTGCATCTACCTGGCTAGGCGACCTCGGGCAGGTTCCTGAACCTACCTCTTCTGGTCTATAAAAGGGGGGGGGGGACAAGACCACCTGCCCAGGTTATTGGGAGGCTGAGTGGCAACTATGAGATGGTGCACACTCTGCCTTCCCCCTCTGGTTGAGAGGAGTCTCTCCTGCAGGAGGGCAAATGCCAAAGCCAGTGGTCCCTTCTGCTGGGGGACCCCCACGGTGGACCTCTGCTAGACATCCACGGTGCTGCCTCCTACTCATAATAGAAGAGGCTTAACCCTTAGTGTTTCCTGCACCAGACACCTCACACGTATTAACACATATTCAAGCCTCAAGCAACCTGGTGAAGTGCTATCATTATACCCATTTCACAGATGAGAAAACTGAGGCACAGGGAAGGTAAGGACTTGCCCAAGACCACACAGCTGGCAGAGCTGGGACACAAAACTAGGCATTCTGGCTCCAGAGCCTATGTTCTTAACTCTACAGAATATTCTGAGTCTAGGTTCTGTCTCCTCTGGGGCCAGGCCCTGGGCTCAAAGAATGAAAATAATGCTTCAAGCATGTCTTTTTACTCTCAAATCCAAGGTAGGACCAACTTCTCCCCTCCTTTCCGAACCTATCAATACTTAAAATAACAAGGGCAGCTGCTATCATTGGGAGTTGCTATGTGCTGGGCCCCCTGCTAATTCAATCCTTACCTTTAATAGAGGCAGGCACTATTTTTACCTTTGTTTTCCATATGGGGGCATGAAGGTCAGAGGTTAAGCAGCTGCCGGTCATAGAGCAAACACATGGCAGAGAAGGAGTTCAAACCCTGTCTGATGCCAAAACCTAAACTCTGAACTCCAAGCAGCATGCTTCTCCGCAGTGAAACTACAGTAATGCTGATCTCATTAACTCCATCCAATGATGCAGACTGTATGGTACTAAAATGGAAGCAGGCAGAACTCACCAAGTTTCCAAGGAAAAGTATAAAGTAAACAGGATTTCACGAGGAACATCAACACTGGCCCAAAAGAACAAACTTGCAACACTCTTGAGCAACTTCATTTGCATTTAAACGAGCTACAGCTCACCACAGGACTGCTGGGTGGGATGGGGCCTCAGACACAATCCCAGAGCCAGGATGACCTCACAGGATCCGTGGCCACCTGTGCCCCCTCGTGGTGCAAGTCAGAACTCCCCAGCCACCAGCGCAGGAGGCAGGCAGCTTCCCAGAACTCTGGGCACCCCAGCCCATCTTTTCAGGTTTGAAGAGAAGCCCCTGCTCTGGGGGGGCCTCCTACAGCCCACCTCTGAGCTCCCGCAGCAGTGCTCACCGGGGGGGCGGCCAATCACAGCTAACAGCAACAGGCTCTTGCTACTGTCAGGCCCGGCACAAAGCCCTCTAACTGCATCACATCCTTGAATCATCTGCACCTTCCTGCAGGTGGCTGCTACTCCATTTTCATGGGCGTGTCCATCACTTTTATGCGTCACCTTGGCTAGGCTACAATCCCCAGTTATTCAACCACACACTAATCCAGGCATTGCTGGGGAGGTATTCTGCAGGTGGGATCAGGTTCATAATTAGTTGACTTTCAATGAGATTATACTTGATACTCCGAGGGGGCCCTGGGTCCATCAGCTGAAACGCTTTAAGGGCAGAGCTGAGGCTTCCCTGCAGGAGAAATTTCACCTGTGGACCACAACCCCAGTCGGCTCCTGGGTTTCAGACTTGCCTCGCCTGCCCCCAATCACATCAGCCAGTTCCTTGCCAGAAATTTGATAGCTCCTGCTGGTTCTGTTTCTCTAGTTGAACCTGACTGATACAACAGAACAAGTGAGGTCGCGGAGCTCAGGTGATCTGCCCAAGGTCGTGCGGCTGAGAATGGGAGCCCAGGCAATCTGACATAAACTACCCCCTACGGCCCACACCCGATCATGGAAATCCATCTCGTCCCTCCATTGCTGCCAGAGTCCGCACCCTCTCATCACCCGTCTCCTCCCCTTAACCATCTCCACTCACCGGTCAGAAAAATCCTTCTGGGATCTAAGTCAGATTATGTCCCCCTCTCCTCAGAACCCCGTAGGGGCTCTTCATCTCACTCACAGTGAAAGCCAAAACCCTTAAAATGGCTGGCAAGGCCCGAAACGGTCTTTGCTGCTGCCCCATCCCCACTACATAGCTGCTCTCCCCTCCTAACACCTTGACCTCCCCTACGTTCCACCCAGCCACAGACCTCCCACCCCTGGGCCCTTGTACTGGCTGTGTCCTTGGTCTGGACTGCTCTTCCTCAGGTAACCATGCCACTTCCTTGCTTCCCTGTCCAACAGTACATTCTTGTCTGCACAGTTCATCACCCAGAGCGGACTGCAAGCCCCTCGAGGGCAGAAAGGCACATTCCTATAACCTCAACACTTTACACAGTACCGGCATACAGCTGGTGCTCAATAAGGTCAGCTGCAGTATCTGGTCTCCAAACAAGCTGCACTTTGTCCTGCTCCCCCACCTTTGCGCAAGTGCTGTCTCTTGATTAGCAAAGCCCCCGCTCTCCACCCCCAATCAGAAAAACTCCTCCTTTTCCCAGATAATGTTCCTGACTTGAGGCTGCAGCGACCTCTTTCCTGACCTGCAGCGTCATTCATGCACCCACGCCTTCTTCCATCCACCCTCCCATTCAACAAGCACCAGGGGACCCTGTTACTGGTGCGAGCCCTGCCGCAAGGTCTCTGCTTTCAAGGTGGTGGGGCACAGATAACAAACAAGAAAACCCACAAGGTAATTAGAGTGCGGTTAGTGATGTGCAAGAAGCAGGGAGACCTAAAGGGGCAGCTAGACGGTGGAGGTGGGGGAAGCTTCTCTGAGGTGACAAGCAGAAATCTTAAGGAGCTAGCCATGTGGAAGAATGGGGAACAGTATTCAGGCAGAGGGAACAGCAAATGCAAAGACTGTGTGGAGAGAACGAACCTCAAGTGTTTAAGGAATGGAAGGTAATGGGCACAGCTGAGCGGAGTGCTGGGGTGGGAATGGGGGACGGGGATGAGGGCAGAGCCTGGGGCAGGATGGCAGGCAGGGGCCAAAGCAGACACGGCTCTGCAAGCCCGGGATAAGGAGTTTTTCTGGGTGGGATGGGAAATCTTGGAATTTAGGCAGAAAGGCACATTATTTGATCCATGTGTGGAAGGGCTCACTCTAGCTGCGGTGTGGAGGGGCTGGGGTGGGAGCAGACAGGCTGAGGAGGAAGCTGGGGTCCTCCTGAGAGACGAAGGGAGCTTCCAACAGGTGTGACGGTGGAGGTGGGAGAAGGGGATGGATCTGGAGGTCAGGTGGGCAAGTGAGAGGAAGGGAGGAGTCAAGGATGACCTCTCGATGCTGGGCTTGAGCAACGGGGTGGATGGAGCGAGAAGGAAGATGCGGGAAGGAGCAGGTTCTGTGGAGGGAAGGAGCAGAAGTAAATTTGAGGCTACACTGTCTTTGGGGTCTCAAGGTCGCCAGTCCTGCCTCCTCTGTGAGGCTGTCAGCCGCCTGAGAACTTTCTTCCTGTTGACTCCATCCTCCCCAGGCCTGCCTTGTAGTCTTGGCTCTGTGCTCAATAGGAGATCCTTCCAAGAGATCCTCCAAGGATGAGCTGGGGCTTCGGGGACTAAAATGTGACAAGAAATGACCAGGGAACAAGCATTCATGTTCTCCATGCAAGCATCCCTGACTGGAGTGACCTTGGGAAGCTTCAGGTGCTTCATCACAGAGCAGAGTGAAGCCCAAAACATGAACTCAAACCCTCACTTTGCCACAGACTCCGGGCAGCCACCCTCGGAGACACAGCTTGTCATTTGTGAAATGCGAATCCCACCAGCCACCATGCAACATGGCTCTGGGCAGCAAATGAAGAAATATATGTAAAGTTGCCAGCACATAGTAGATGCTCACTAAATAATAACAGTAGCTAGCACTTTGGGAGAACTGTCCAGGTTGTAGGCAGTGGTCTAAGCACACTTACATATAGAAGTTTATGTAATTTCATTATAATCATATGAGGTGTGTATTAGTCAAGGTTCTCCAGAGAAACAGAACACAATATTGAGAGAGAGAGAGAGAGAGAGAGAGGGAGGGAGGGAGAGAGAAAGAGAGAGGAACTGGCTCACGTGATTCTGGGGGCTTGGTGAGCCCACAATCTGACGGCATAGGCTGACAGGCTGGAGACGCAAGGAAGAGTTGCAGTTCAAGTCCAAAGGTGCTGGCAGAATTCCTTCTTGCTTGGGGGAGGTCAGTCTTTCTCTTAAGGTCTTCAACTGATCGGATGAGGCCAACCCACATTAGGGAGGGTAATCTGCTTTACTCAAAGTCCACTGATTTAAAAGTTAATCTCATTCAAAAAAAAAACGCCTTCACAGAAACATCCAGAAAAATGCTTGACAAAATATCTGGGCACAGCCAAGTCGACACATAAAATTAACCTTACCAGATGGGTAAGAATATTATCCCCAATTTACAGAAGAGAGGACAGGCACAGAGAGGGTTGGAAGTCTGCCCAAGGTCTGAAAAGCCAGACTCTGAACTCCTGCAGTCTGGCTCCAGAGCTGGCACTTTTAACCATGACACTAAGTGGCCATTATCATAAGCACACCAGCGTAAATTAAATTTTTCCATCCATCCCTTTCCTGGCCGGAGAGTGGAAGTCAGAGAAACCAGGGAAGCTTTCCCTGGGTGGGGCCCTGTCTTGCTTAGGAAGCAGCACAGAACCTGAGCCTTAGAGATTGAGGGTGGGGCAGCTGGGAGGTTATGAGGCCCAGCCCTTGACTTTACAGTTGGAAACTGAGGCCTAGAGTAGAGAAGGGACTCACCCAGGGTCCCAGGGCTTCAGAAAGTAATGCTGATGATAATAAACTGACACTTCTAAAGCAGTTATTGGGTCCTAGGGACTTTTCCACATTAACTTATTGAATTTTCTACATGTGAGGTAGAGACCATCATTATCTGTGTTTTTTTAGGAAGAGAAAACCGAGGCAGAGAGGTTATGAAAATTGCCTGAGGTCACACAGAGCCAGAATCTGAGCCCAGGGCTTCCTTGGTGGCACAGTGGTTAAGAATCTGCCTGTCAATGCAGGGGACACGGGTTCGAGCCCTGGTCCGGGAAGATCCCATGTGCCGCGGAGCAACTAAGCCCATGCGCCACAACTACTGAGCCTGTGCTCTAGAGCCCGCGAGCCACAACTACTGAGACTGTGCGCCGCAACTACTGAAGCCGGCGCGCCTAGATCCCGTGCTCCGCAACAAGAGAAGCCACTGCAATGAGAAGCCCGCGCACCGCAACGAAGAATAGCCCCCCTCGCTGCAACTAGAGAAAGCCTGAGCGCAGCAGTGAAGACCCAACGCAGCCAAAAATAAATAAATTTATAATAAAAAGAATCTGAGCCCAGGCTCAACCAGCCACTACATCTCTGAGGCCCAGGGCAAGTTTCTTGGGGAGAGGGGTGTGACAGAACGCAATCCCATGTTTGCCCCTCCTTCCAGGTTTCCCCACCTATGGCTCTGGCTGCAAGTGACAGCTGAGGAGATGCTGCAATTCGTCAAGTTCATGAGGCAGCCTCACCCCCCTGTTCATGGAGGAAATGCTGTTCTGCACCAGGGGTGGGCATACCTGAAGCACCCCTCCCCAGGTGACAGGCATGTGTGCACATGCAGTCTCATCCCACAGCTAGACACAAACACACGCCAACCCACAACTGGATACATCCCAACACACTGGTACACACACCCAAACAAGTAAACATACCCTCAAGAGCACACAACTATGAAGCCCCACATGAACACACACAACCCCACGTACACACATACCCCCCCATATGTAAACCAGGACACATCTTTCCTCATCCCAGTGAATATATAAGCAAGCACTTATACACACAAAACATACGAACCCACACTCAGAAACGCACCATGCAATCACAACTATCCCAATTCACAGCCCATCCATCACACACTGGCACACATACCTCTTCTGATCCACAGTTCAAAGCACCTGGACACAAGTATCTCCCTACAACGTGAGCCATTAATGTAAGCCACGTGTTCATACGCACTTCCCACATCCCCAAGGCCAGAGCCCCAGATGGTTGCGCACCCCCATAACTCACCACCCCCATAAATACGGACAACACACAAGCCCACACAGATCGCTGCATTCCCTTGCTCGCCCCAACTCCCAGTACACACAGCCCTAAGTACAAGGGACCACCCTCTCCCAATTAACTGCACCCCCGCCCACGTGCTGGCATTTGCCTAGTCCCTCCTCCCCCACCCGGAGGGAATCCTCTGACCCCAGCCGACTGCGCCCAGCACACAGCGTCCAGCGTCCAAGGACCTGCCCCGACGCTCCCTGTCTCCACCCCCTTCGCAAACTCGGAGTGAGCCCGGCACCTGCCGGGCCAATGCCAGGGTGGGTCGGTGCCCTACCATCGGGTGTCTCTGAGGACCACCACGCAGAGCCTCCAACCCGGCAGCGTGGAGAACGCGCTCAGAGTTGGGGAAGGAGGGGAAGGTCTGCGCTGCAGCCGTTAAAAACCCAGTCTCTCCAGCACAATTCCCCTCCCTTCCCCCCCCCCCCACCCGGCCCTTTTGGGTCCTGGATCTCACCTTCCCACGGCGAAAACCCAGCATCTCATCTCTATTAACCCTTCCATCGCTGCCGCACCGCGGGAAGGACCGAGGGAGAAACCACAGCGGTGCCCAGAAGTTGGCCCCGCAGACCCAGGAGGATCCGGCCGCACACGTCGCGGGGGCTTGGGCCCTTCTCAAGGCATCCCCACACTCCCCTGCACCCGCTCCCATCCCCACCGGGAGAGCCCGAGGGACGCGGTGGGAGGAGGAGGCGCGAGTACCAGAGGTCTTAGGGGGCGTGAGCTGAGGAGGGGGGCAACACAGGACCACAGGGCAGGCGGGCGAGGACAAGCCCCCAGAAAGTCCTCCGCAGGGTCGGAGCGGCGCGTGCACGAAGCGGGAGGGGAGGTTGGAGGGAAGAACGCCCGGAGGTTCCCTTACCTGATTTCCTCTTGGAACTGCCATAGTCCCTGAAAAAGAAGCAACAACAGACAGACATGGTTAGGGTCGTGCGGAGGCGCGCGGCCGCCGGGCTGCAGGGCTGCGGCTGCCGGGCACCCACGGGCCGGATGCTCATGTGATCCCGGCTGCCGGCGAGCCGCGCGCTCCGCAGCCGCACGCACTGCGCGCCGCGCCTGCCCGCGGGTCCCAGCCAGCCCGGCCTCCAGGCGCGGTCCGCCTGCCCCTCCACGCCCCTCCCCGCCGCCCGCAGCGAGCGCCCCTGCCCCGCCCCGCCCCGGCCCAACTGGACGGGCTCGGTGGGCCGCTCGTGCCCTTTCCCAGGCACCTTCCCCCGTCCGTCCTCCGATGGGGGAGGGTGAGGCACGTTCCCACCCACTTCGTTAATAGGGAAACTGAGGCCCCGGGGGTTGGTCGCTAGAACCCAGGCCCTGCCCCGCGCTGGGAGCCCGCTCCCCTCCCCTGCAGCGCTTCCCCTCCCAGTTCTTTACGTTGCCTGCTCTTGCCCACTCAGCCTTTAAAGTCACGACTGAAATGTCACCTCCTCAACCTGTCTTCCCTGCTGGCCTCTGCGTAATTACTGATTTGTGTGACCCTTTGATTAAAGTCTGCCCCCATCCTAGACCCAAGGCTGCCTGAGGTCACACTGTGGCTTGTTCCCTCCCACTGCGTCCCTTGGCCTGGCATAAGTGATGGATAAATAGGGGCTGTAGGTTGAATGTTGACCAGAAAAGCTCAGGCTGGGAACCTGGGATTCAGTAGGGGTGAGGCAGAGCATACTGCATGGCCAGGAACAATGGTTGAGCTTCTGAGTAAGTGAGCGCTGGATTCAAATCCTGTCACTGACAATAACTGTTTGGTGACCTGAGGCACTTGACAGCTTTACCTGCCCTGAACTGCCCCAGCCTGGAGCCTTCCCTGCCCTGCAGCAAGGATTTAACCCAGACTCAGCAGCAGGCTACTTCCCAAACCCTGCCCCCACTGCCCTCCTGCCCTTGCTCCTGCCTTTGGCCCCTCCCAGCACCCCTTCATCCACCAATCCTCAGGGAGCCTCTACGATGCTGGAGGTCTGTTAAGTGCTCAGGTGGGGCTGGCTGGTGATCAATGTGGAGACTAGAGGAAATGCCTTCCGTTTCCCCTGGGATCAAAGAAAATATGCCAACTGGCCAGCTAGGTCTGCCGGCTGGAAAGAGGGGGTCTCTTGGAGGAAAGGACAGCAGGTTCACAGGGAAGGGAGTCACCCTCATGAACACTCACCGAGATTCCGATCCTATGAATCTGGGGGGTGGCCTGGGCTTTGGGGGCATTTGTTAAGCTCCAGGGTGATCTGCTTCCACAGCCAAGGATGAGGGGATCCCCCTCTCCGAGGCTTCTATGTTTCCCAAAGTTTGGACTCAGAAACCAGTGAGTCGGAATGCTGGTGCTGAGGCCCGGAACGTGCATTTCTGGTACCTTCCCCTTACCAGCCCTCCTGTTTGAGAACCTCCTTGGTATTGCAAGCCTCTTTCAATCCTCACATCCACACTATAGAGGTCCTATCATCCCTGTTTTACGGATGAGGAAACAGAGGTTCAGCCACTGCCCAAGGTCATCCAAGCTGGGCAAGGGCTGTGGTTTATAAGCCCACCTGCCCGAATGATACTGTAACAAGGATGGGGGGAAAGGGGAACCTGTTGAATCTGTTGCCTCCAAAAGGCAGGTGGGAGAGTTCCCATTTGCCCCCAACCTCGACCTGGCAGTCCAGGAAAGCCTGAGCCAGGGTCACCTCCCTGGGGCAGAAGGGAGACGGGGAGAGACCGTCCGGAGTGCCTGGCTGAGCCAGTTGAAGCTCTACGGTGGGGAGAATTCCCAGTGAGGAGGAGGAGAACATTATATGGAGGCTACGTCCTGCCTAGCAGACTTGCATCTCCCAAGGAGAGAATTTGTTTCTCAGGCTTTTTTGCAGAGTGGGGCCTGGGGAAGGGCAGAGAGTGGAGGGCAAGGGGGAACTGCCCTCCCCTGCCCCACCATTTTCCTTCTGGTCTTGCAGGAGAAGCCTCAGGGCCGGGGACCACAAAGCCTCACTGCCCAACCCCTGGCTGCCAGCAGTCAGACGGGGGGTGGCTTCCTCGCGGTGATGGCCATCTTCTCCCCGTTTGTGCAGCTGCAGCTGCCCAGGATTCTCTTTGAGCTTGTCAACAGCCCCAGAGGGGAGACAGGCAGGTCATTACCGTGTGACAGGGAAGCCCGCTGAGGCTCAGGAGTAGGAGAGGGACATAGTTCACAGGGGCCGAGGGCCCGCTCTGTGCCAGGCCCCGTCAGCGACCCTCAACCTGGTCATTCAACAGGATCACCTGGGGCGCCAGTTACAAATTCACACGTGGGGCCCCATCACGACCTGACCTAACACAGTGTCTGCATCTACCCGCTGGGGGTTCCGAGGCTGGGCCAGTGTTGGGTGAGAACCTGGGGCCCAGCAGAGTCTCTACCCAGTCACTACAACCCTGACAGGTAGGCAGGAGTTGTACCAAGGGGCACTGCAGTCACTGTACCATAATCTCCAGCAGGACCCCAGCCACGCCTAAGAAACATTTACGCTCAGTAAGCACAATGAGCTTGAGCTTCCAGACAAATCTCCTGGCCGGCCTCTTCTTCAACCAGAGCGCGAGCCCTTCCCACCAAGGACTTCTGGATCCTGTGTTCTCCTTGTTTTGCAGGTGAGGACAGCGAAGCTTAGAGAAGCTAGACAACCTGTTCAAGGTCACACAGTGAGTAGGTGAGGCTGTGATTGGGTGGCAGAGGACCCGGGCCTTGCTCTGGGGTTCAAGACCAAACCCCAAATGCTGCCACCAGTGGGTGCAGGGGAGGGAGGGCAACACAAGGCCCTGGGGGCCTGAGAAGCACATGGGTTAATGGAGTGGAGGCTGAGGCCCTGGTAGGGGGGGTGCCAGGCTGGGACTGGATGGTCGGAATGGCAGGCATAGGAATCCTTCACACAGCATCTGGCCTCCAGCCCAAGCAGGCGCGGCCCTAATAGGAAACCTCTTGTAGGTTTCCATTGGGCACCTTTTAGCAAAGCCATTGCGTATTTTTAGCCGCTGAATATGAGAAGCAGCTTAGGTATCCAGTGGCTGGGACTCCCCCATCCCTCACATACCAGGGCATGGTGAGGGGGAAAGGCGGGGCTCTCCCTCCTGGCATGCCCACCTCCCGCTGCCCTGCAATCAGTCCTGGCCTGGGCAGGACAGCAGGCCCTCTGTCAGAGTCCAGTTCCTGAACCACTCAAGACCCCCTTCCCACCTCCCCTCCTTGCTCAGTTCTTGCCTGGAGGTGGTGCTGACAGCCCCTATACTGCCGGTGATTCCAATCCTGGTAGGTCACAGTGTAGCCTGCTTCCGACTTGCTGCTGAATCACTATCTCCCAGGGAGTCACAGGAAGGAGAAAGGGAGGCAAGGGCTAGCGTCTCCCTCTAGCGCTACCAGAAGCTAATGTAATTGAAAAGGCCTCCCAGGCTGTCCTGACACAGCTCCATCAGGCCACTCAGCCTTCTCTGCAACTGGTCCGGGGGTGACCAAGACCACAGTGACCAACCATCCTGGGCAAACTGGGACATGGGACTTTCAGGGCTCAAACTGGCAAGGTCGCAGACAAACCAGGATAGTTGGTC
Source organism: Balaenoptera borealis (assembly GCF_965194805.1). Classification (NCBI taxonomy): domain Eukaryota; kingdom Metazoa; phylum Chordata; class Mammalia; order Artiodactyla; family Balaenopteridae; genus Balaenoptera; species Balaenoptera borealis. The sequence continues at coordinate 93,423,387 of NC_138874.1, forward strand.
ACCAGATGGTCCACAGGTCAGGCCTGGCTGGGGGGAAGGGACGGGGTTCCTCCAACCCAGCATCACACCCTTCCCCCATTTAAACAGGGACTCCTGAGGCCTCCCCCTCCCCCACGTGATATAAACAGTTCATCTCTTGGCCCTTCCTCTTAGGATGATGCTGTCTGCGGGGTGAGGACAGGTGCTGGAAGCAGACAGCCTCCAGTTCAACTCTGCTACTTGCTAGCTGGGTGGTCATCTTGAGCTACTTCCTTTACCTCTCGAGCCTCTATTTCTCTGTCTGTAGAAAGAGGATAATAACTCTACCAACCCATTAGGATTTGGGGAAGATGAAACATACAGCACTCATAAAGGGGTTCACAGAGTGCCCAGCACGGAAAATGCTATAGAAATGATTATTCTTTCACACCTGGACCAGACCCCATCTCTGTTGTTACCCAAATGCCAAAGGCCCGTTTGAACTCGGACCCTGCAGAACCCTCTAAAACCAAAGGAAGGGGCTTCTTCTTAAGGACCCCACCATGATGCTGGCAGCAGAGTGCCACACAGGGGCGAGTCCAGCCCCCCTATGCAGAGTTTTGGGCTTTCAGACACCAAACCAGCATTGGTCTCTGTCTAGTGCCGTCCACCCAGGGAAAGCCTGTTTGTTCACACAATGTTAGGACAGGGCTCATCTGGAAACAATCATGTTTTCAGGGTGACACTGACCCACAGGAACTGGCAAGCTCTGGACTCATTTATTGGGATTCGTTTAACCTCCAAGGAGCGGCAAATGCTCAGAGCCCCGAACCAAGAGATGTTCATGCTAATGGCACCCAGAAGGGTCAGCTTCCCTTTTCTTTTCTTTTTTATTTTTTTCCCTTTCTTTTCTCTCGGTGAGACATGCTGTGCTCCTTACCCGGACATTCCAGCGAAGGGGCTGGTGCTGGAGACAGAAAAGAGGGAGAGGCTGGAGGGAGGGGGCAGGAAAGGCATTTAACAGTTCCTGTGTCTGGACCACCTGTTTTTACACATGCTTCCCCTCCCTCTGCCCTTTCTTGAACAGACATTTGCCCTTCAGTGCTCTGAAGTAGGCAGAGGTGGTGTTAACCCATTTTATGGATGAGGAGACTGAGGTCCTGGGGGCTTAAGTGGCTTTTCCAGGCTTGTGAAGCTCCACTGACATCCTGACCCAGAGGGCTCCCCACGCCGAGGTCCACTTGGGAATGGGCTGCAAGGAGAGGACACACAGGCCAGAGAAGCAGGCTCTCACTGGGGAAAGGAGGTGGCCATCCTGCCGGTCACGGTTCCCGGAGTGAGAGGAAAGCCAGGAAGACCCCCCGAGGTAGGGGAGAGACCCCCTGAGGTAGGGGAGAGACCAGGAAAGGAAGCCCAGTCTGGCCGGGCTGCTCTGTGGAAGGAGGCTGAGTCCCCACCAGGTGGAATTCTGAGTGCTACAGGGCCATGCCCTCCACTGCCTGCCGTCCCTCTCCCCCTCCCACTGTCATTCCCATCAGTGAGTGTCCTGGCAGAAGAGGACAGGCACGCACTGCCAGCTTGATGTTCTCACCCTCTTGTCTGCTGGCTGATATTGGCTGCTTGGCCCGGGATGCCTGTCTGCAGGGCTGCGGCCGCTGGGAACCGCGGGTTGCCAGATGGCTGTGGGTGACCTTGAGAGCCAAGTGGTCTTGGGGACATGGGCGGTACCTAAAATATGGGGGCTGGGGGCGATGGTATGCAACCTTGGCCGAGAGAGTGATGTGGAGCCCTTCACATAGTGATGTAGTGATGGTTTTGACTGCTGTTATTAACCAATAAGCACTTCCTAGCTCTTGCTGGAGGCTGCCTCGTGAGGGCCTGTGCAGGCATGGGAGAAATATGTGACATGCAGAAGGCCTGCAAGTTTGGGGTTAAATTAGGGGAATGAAACTATATAGCACAGTGAGAAAGGTAACATTCTGAGATAATCTATGCTGAGAGTCACAGGAGAGGTTACACTCCAGGTGCAGAGAAAAGAGAGATCCCAGGGCTGTAGGACATGCAAGGTGACTTCCTAGAGGAGGAAGCCTTGAGCTGAGCCTTGAAGGATCAAAGGGGTTTGGGTCCATGGAGAGGGTAGAGAGGGGAAAGTTCTACAAGCAGGAACAAGTAGCTCCAAAGAGGAGGAGTTGAACTACTGGGGAGCGTTGGTGAGCACAGGGACAGGCAGGGAAAGGCCAGGCTGCGGGAGGGGAGGGGGGAAGGGGAGGGCTTTGATGTCCTGCTGTGAAATCTGGAAGTTTTCAGAATTAGGGAGTGATGGGGTCAGAGCCTGGCTGGAGAAAGGTTTTTTGTTAAGAGGTGAGATGGACAGCTAGGGGGGCAGGGCAGGAGAGAGGCTGTGACAACTCTGAGCCTGAAATGTCAACAGAGCCACCAGGGTTCTGGGCCTGGCTCTGCCCCTCAGCGGCCGGTGGACCTGCACAAGTCACTTCAAAGTAGTGCTTTCTGAATGCCAGGTTGTGACCCATTAGTGAGTTCTGAAATCAACTTGGTGGGTTCCGACAAGCATTTTTAACAGGTAGAAGGAACAAAATGATCGAGTCACCCATAGTTAAGTTTAAATACTGTTTTGCGAAACTTGGGTTTCTGATGTCTATCTACTTATCTACCTGTCTGTCTGTATTGGGTTGTGATGTGAAATTTCTCACCATGGCAGCAAAAGGTTTAGAAACACCAACAAATTCTCGAGCCCTCAGTTTCCCCATCCCTATAAGGGGGGCCCTCTGAGTGTCCTCATGGGCTGTTTACTCTCTGTGAAACCGAAACAGTGAGACAGCATGTCGCTCCAGAAGCTGAGCAGGGAGGCTCTGAGGGCAGGGGCTTCAGGTGGGCTGAGGGCGGGAGAATCTGGAGCAGTTTTCCACCCCCCTTAGCCCCTAGCTGGGTTTTTGTTCTGGCTTTTGAGAGCCTTTGCACGGAATGGTCTCAAGGAGCAGCAACCTCTAGGGAAGACAGACAGAGGGGGCATGAATCTGTTCTTTGCCCCCATTTGTGCCCTGATCTAAATTGTGGCACTGAGGGCCCTTGTGTCCAACAAGAATCCGTCCTTTCTCTGCAGGGGCTGTTTTCTCCAGGGTTCTGAGAATGGGCCCCATTGTGACCATGTGGACAGTCCAGAGAGGCCGAAATTCCTGCCCCGGGGCGAAAAAGCTGAATTCCTGGGGAGGGAAGAGTTTCCTCCCGCCTCCCGTGCACCCCCCAAGCTGTGTCCCAGAGAGGCCCAAGCCAGGGTGATCACAGACCCAGAAACCTCCCAGGCCTCGTGCTGGTCTCCTGAACATCCCAGAGGGTCTCTGCTGCTGCTCCGTCCACAGCAAAAGGACAAAGCTCCGTCTGTCTGTCTGTCTCCTCACCATGACTGGACTCACCACCATGGCAAAGGTCCTGAGCGTGTCTCCAGCCCGGGGACGGCTCCACCGTGTCCAGGCCTCCGGCAGAGGGTTAAGAGCGGGGCCGAGCCTGCTTCAGCCACTTACCACTTTGTGACAGAGGCAAGTTTCTTAACCTCTCTGTACCTTCATTTGTCAAAGGGATAAAATTAGTTCCTACCTTTGCCGTTGTTGTGGGGTTTACCTGGGATAACGCGCGAAGCTCTTAGAATGGCATCGGGCACGTGGAGAGAGGCTCCCTGGCCAACAGCCTGGGTTCCCAAGAGGGGCTAGGTTTGGAGCGTGGACGGCGGCCAGCGTGGGGGGAGTGTTGACTGGCCCCCCACCAGCATGGCTTCATAAATCCCTGGCTCTCTCGCCCGGGGTGCCAGCTCAGGCCTGGGTTCCCACCTGTGTGCCCCAAGGCATCCCACCCAGATGTGACTGACAGGCCGTCCGTGGAGGAGAGGGAAGGTGGGGAGCCGTGGACGGGGGAGTGACAAAGTGCTGTGATGGGGTTCCACCATGGAATCCCCGGAGAGAAGGGCAAGGAGGGTGTTGCAGGTTTGGAGGCCTTCCCTGTCTCTCTCCAAGTGCATTTGTCTGTCCGTCCGTCCATGCATCCATCCCTGTCTTAACTGAGGGTCTGCTGTAGAACCAGCCTTGTGTCTGGGCAGAAGTGGTGGGAAACACAGTTCTGCTCTCACACAGCACACTGTCTAGTTGGAGACACAAGACAAACACCCAGGAGAAGAAAACATACAAGTCACCTTGTGATCAGGTGCCCCAAAGCCTGGTCCAAAGGATATGCTGTAGAGGCATTCCCCAGAAGGGGTGGTCAGAGTGGTCGGGGACGGTTGGAGAGGGCTGCCTGGAAAGGGGGGGCAGCAGACCTACCCTTGAAAGATGGATATTTAGAAAGGGCAGAGGCAGGAAGGAGAGTTGGGATGGAAGGGATGATGTGAGCAAAGGTGCAGGGGCAGGAATGAAGCCGGGATGGGGTGTGTGTGTGTGCGCGTGCGTGCGTGCGTGCGTGTGTGTGTGCGTGCGTGCGTGCGTGCGTGTGTGTGTGATGCCTCCAGGAGGCTGTATGCCTGGGGGGGCAGGACATGCAGCTGGGGCTGGACTGCAAGCAAAGGAAAATGGCTCAGGTTTTAGAAGGAGAAACCCAGTGGCGATGTTTGTAACTACAGATTTTCCCCTGGAAAGTGGCAACACCAGCTCTGTGACTGAGAATCAGGTTCCCATCTGGTTCTGGTTTTCCCTGTTCAGGGTGCAGGATGGGGACTTGTTTCAGGAGACAGAAGACTGCTTTGCTCCCCAAGCTACAGTGGCCCTGTCTGCAGAGGTGTGTCTCATCTCTGTGTGTGTGTGTGTGTGTGTGTGTGTGTGTGTGTGTGTGTGTGTTTGTGTGTGTGTGTATGACAGACACCAGGGTCCTACTGCTGAGTAGACCTCCGGCTTGCTTCTTGGCTGGGGGCCGGACACTCCCCAGCCCTGGCCTAATTTTGAGCTGGGGTTGGAAAGTTGGGAGCTTGGGCCAATGGCTTCCTGCTTCCCACGGAGGCCCAGGAGCCCGTCCAAGGCCCAGCTGTGCTTGTTCCTACCTCAGCCTCTGTGGGAAAGTGTGCTCAGAGCATGGCCCCAAGCTTCTCCCAGGCGCCTAGCCCACTTGCACTGCCTGGGAGGGCCTGGGCTCTTGGAGCTTGTGTGGTCGCCTGTGACAGAGAGAGAACTGTCTCCCAGATTTTCCCAAACTCTACATCACAAATGCCTAAACACTGAGCACCCAGAAATGCCAGGCCCCTTGACACCTGCTTTATGTTGTCTCTGACGCAGGTGACTTAGGCCCATTTTACAGATGAGGCTTAGACAGGTTAAGTAACTTGCCTGGTGCCACACAGCTAGCAATGAGAGAGCAAGGCTGCAAACTCAGGGTTATCTGTGCTTATGACCACCACATGCACCCTCCCGCCCTCTCTAGTGTCTCACAACATTCTAAGGCCTGAGGAGGGGCACCTTGTCCAGAAAGCCCACTGATTTTGACCTCCAATGGCACTGAGTGTCCCAGTTTGGCCCCCAGCACCTAGTAGTGCCCTACCTGGAGCTGCCCAATAGAATGCTCTGTGATCATCGGCGGAAATGGCCTCTATCTGCACTGTCCAGTGTGGTGGCCACCAGCCACTGTGGCTGTCAAGCACTTAAGTGATGGCTAGTGTGACCCAAGACCCCCACCAGGGATTGAACCCAGGCCCGGGCAGTGAGAGCCCGGAATCCTAACCACTAGGCCACCAGGGAACTCCCCAAGAGCTAAATTTTTAATCTTAATTAAAATTGTGATGTAAATCGCCACAGTGTACTCGGCAGCGCGGCCTAGACCAATGGCCTGAATCAGGCACTGGCAGGTAGGTTTATTTGGCTCACATGGGGATGTGTGTGTAGCTGCCTGGGTTAAAATCCCAGCTCTGCCAGACAGACTTAGGGTCTCTCTGTCTTCATTTCCACCCATCTAATTGGATTGCTGGAGGATAAAACAAGTTAACACATAGTAAGTACCTGGTGCACAGCGAGGCTTGATAAAGGTGAGCCTCTAGCTCACGCCTCCATCCCTCACTGCAGTCATGGGGCTCTGCACAGGCCCAGCAGTTAACCCTGGTGAGGGTTGCGGGGGGCTTCTGGAGGAGCAGCTCGGGAAGGATGTGGGGAGACTGGCCTGGCTGGCCCCAGTGGGGAGGGCCAAGGCTTGGGATATCCGATTAGAGATGAAGAAACCCAGGCTCAGAGGTGTAAAGCCACTTCACCAAGACCATGTGCAGGGGTGGCAGAGCTGAGCGGTTCAAGCCCCATCTAAATGGCTGTATTCCTTTCATGTGCCCCAGGAATCCTCGTGGCTGCTAGGCTTCCCAGGGGCCTTGGCCCTTTTGATCCCAGGCGGAAGGAGTGACAGCCAAGCCTGGATCCCCCTCACTGCCGGACCAAGTGGCCAACAGAGTGAAGCTGCTCCATGAAGGGGCAAGTGGCTACTGCACTCCACGCAGCAGGAGGAAATACAGGGCAGAGGGGCTCTCTGACCAGGCCAGTGTACCCAGCGAACTTGGGGCGCTCCCAGGCCAGCCTGGGCCCAGGGGAGCTGGAGGCTTCCCAAGGGTCTGCCCGCTGTCTCCCTGAGCAGCACGTGAGAGACAGGGTCTAAGGGGGGTCCTCAAAGACCGAGCCACCCAGCGTGGGGTTCACGAGACCTGGGGGATGGCAGTCCTCTCTGTGCCTCAGTTTCCTTGACTGAAATAATCAGGGCATTAGACTGGGCCCCATGTGACTTCTGCAAAGAGGCTTCCAGCTCCAGGCCCCACGTAGGCCTGCGTCCTACCTGCTGCAGGAGGGCCAGCCTGGGAGCCCCGGGTAACAGCTTCCTGCCCCAGCCCTCCTCCAAGCAGCCTTCCTGTCAGCACTGGACCTGCTCTCTCTCTCCTCTGGGTCAGCCTGGCTCCAACTACAGCGAAGTCACTGTTTACCTGGACACCCATTACAGATCCCAGCGGGCCAGCCCTGGGCCACTGCCTTCAGCCTCCGCCACGTAATGACGTCACCAAGAAGTTCCCAGAGGCCCTGGAGCAGGCGTGAGCCCTTGGACCCCACAGCATGGTGGGAACTGGGGGCGGGGGGATGGAGGGAGTGGGCCAGGCCACCGCACTCTGACTGTGCCCTCCTTTTCCAAAGCTGGGGGGGGGGGGACTGAGGCATGCTACTATTATTGCTACTGCTCTTGTTATTATCACTAATATCATAACTGACAAGAATGGTGTATTTTTTCAAGCATTTACATTATGCTGGGGACCAAACTAAGCCCTTGACACGTATCAGCTCATTTTATCCTCATAACATTCCTATGTAGTAAGTTCTCTTATTTTCCCCATTTTACAGAAGAGCAATAGAGGATCAGAGAGGGCATGTCACTTGCCCAAAGTAACACAGCATGTGAGTCCAAACTGCCTTAGTCTAGCGCTCTATCATTTACCATCTTGTGGCTGATAAGGACACCTGTAAAGTTCAGACAGATAAGCTAAATTAGGAGTAGGTGGGGAAGAGGAAGATAAAACAAAGGCAAAGACTCAGGGCCAGAAATACCAAAAGGACACCGAGTTCTAGACACTTCCTTTTCACAGCATCAGCTCTGGTGTGAGCACAGCTGCGGGGAAGAGGAAGCCTGGCTGTGACACGTGGCAAGTGTCCACGACCACCTGTACTTAGAGGCACTGTGGCTTCTGGTTCTAATGGCCCCTCGTCCAGAGCGCTGAGGCCGACGCGTCTCCTGGCTGCTTCTCGGAGGCTCTGCAGCTGAAGTGACCCTTCATGGGTCTACAGCCCGAGGACGGCCCGGCTTTGTCCAGGGCAGGTTTACAGTCTCCAGAGAGGCTGTCTCTCCCAGGGGAGTTTTCATAAATTCTGGGGACAGTGACGCTGGGTTGATGCTGTCCTGGGCTCTGCCTCCCTCTGACTTTCTCTCCTTCCCTTCCTTCAGCTCCCGGCCCAGTGCTGACCCCCAACACCCCCAAACCGGGCCTGCCACAGCACCCTGTCTTTTCCTTCATAGCTCTTACTATTGCGTCTTTGCTGCTTCCTCCTCTCCACTGTGGGCTCCGTGAGGCCGGAACTGTGATGTCTCCCCAGGCCTCGCATAGGGCTGGGCACCACTGGTGTTTGCTGAGTGAGTGCACGAAAGCCCTGACTCCTGGCAACCAGGCTCAGGGCTGCCAGGTGGTTCCAAGGGGCTGGCCAGAGCGGCGGTATTATCCTGAGCTGTCCCCCAGGCAGCCCTCCCCTCCTTTCCCCCCAAGTAAAGCCCAGTGGAAATGCCACTTCCTCCAGGAGGTCTTCCCTGCTAATTATAGATGGGTCAGCAAGTGCGGGTGCTAATTTGTGTAAAATATGAGAAGGCTCGAGCAGTCTCGATGGGCAGAGTCCACCCTTGTGGCTCGGTGCATTCCCTGTCCATTTGTGAGGATGGCCTGGGTCTCCTGTGCTCCATCCTCTGTCTGGGACATCACCCTGGCAAGTGTGTCTCTCTGCTCCCCCAGCTGGACCACAGTGCCTTACTGCCTCCTTTGCCCGTGTCCCCTGTGGGCCCAAGTCTGAGAATAAGGGCACGTGTGTGCTCAGGAGGTGTTGACTATGTGCCGGGCACAGCGAGATGTGCTTCATATATATTACTGCAATTCTCTTGACCACTCCAAAAAGAAGGTGCTATCATTATCGCCATTTTTCAGATGGGGAAGTCGAGGCACAAAATGCTTAAGTTGCTAGCCCAGTGGCAGAGCTCAGATTTAAAGTGGGTGTCAGCTGACTCCTAAGCCTGTGCTGAGAACCATCACCATCTTTTCAGGCTCTTGGCCTTCTGGCCTGCTCATGCCCCACCCCCCAAAACCCCCACCCCTGCCCTGACGCCCCTGCTTGGAAGCCCCCGTCTGTCCAGGCCTCTCCCTCCCTATCTGTCTCTGAACCCTCCCTCAGCATCCAAGTCCAGGTGGAGGCCTGGCTCCCCCAGGCTGCCTTCCCTGCCCACCTCCGGCCCCCAGGGGTCTGGTTCCCTCTCCAAGGCCCCCCCTGCCCTCCTGGTCTGAGCATCTCCACCGGGCCTGCTTGACCATCTCATACTCAATGACTGACCCTGGTGCACTGGCCGGGCCCACCCTCCCAGGAAGAGGACAGCAGGGGACCGGCCCCTCCACGCAGGCCCTCCTCAGGGCTTTAGCCAGAGCGGCCCTCAGGCCTGGAGCAGACTCAACCACAGTTGTCTCCACTCTGCTTACAGAAACTCAGCGCTCAGTGACAAAAGGCCCGCAGTCCCGGAGCCCCAGGCCGCGGAGGGGTAGCGCTGGCCCACCTTCCCTGCAGCTGCCAGCTCTCTCCTCTGATCCTCTGCAGCACCACCAGGGGCTCCTCTGTCCTTAACGAGCACCTATTACGTGCCGGGCCCTGCGGTCACAGCACTGAGTAAGACAGGACCCACCCCTGCCCGGAGGAGGACAGCAAACAACCGGATAAAGCCAGTTGATAAACTGGGTTAAGAGCTGTGAAGAAAGGAATCAGGATGCTGAAGTGGAGAAGGGAAGGGAGGGCTCTCAGGAAGAGAGGATTAAGGGAGAGCCTGAGGGGCAGATGGACAGGCAGAGGCCAGGGCTGAGGCAGGGACCAGGCCTTCCCAGGCGCAGGCCACAGGGAAGCCCCCGGAAGTCCTCCTAAGCACAGGGGAAAGCCATGTGGGTGTCAGCTCAGACAGGCTTTTTGGAGAGCTCCCTCCCCTGCTATTTGGAGGTGGGCAAAGGAAGAACAGGGTGGCGGGAGGAAAAGGAGGGTGGGGAGGTCCCAGCACCCCTGCCCTCAGGTGAGGCCGCCCCGTGGCTGAGAGCTCTTCGCAGGCTCCCCACAGGTTCCTTGGGAGATGGGGCCCTGGTCAGCCCCGGTCGCCCCCGGGGTAGCTGGTTGATAAGCAGGCACCACTTCTGGCTGCCTTGCCTCCCACACCTTCCCTCGCTCCCTCACTGGTATCTTCTCCCCAGTAGGCCGCCTGAGCTCAGTCCTCTCCCCCAGATCTGCTTCTGGAGGATTCCGAAACAAGACACCATCTCTCCCTGTCCCTGGCATGAAGTGCCCCCCACCTGCCCACCAAGATGCTCGTGGCCAGAACCCTGCACAGCGAGGGCGCCACCCAGACATGCCGGGTGGCGGCCAACGTAGGATAACCGGGTCCTCCGGCTCCCGAGGTGCCTGCCTGCGGCGTCGCAGGGCTCTGTGGGCCTCATGGGTGCCCCCTCCTGCTTGGGGTGGGAGCCGGGGCACTCCCGGCTATTAACCTTGAATTCTTCGGCTTGGCAGGCGCAGCCTTCTCTAATCAGGAGCCTGCCTCTGCCTAATTGAATCAGACATGACCCCAGCCCAGCTCCCACTTCCCCAGCCATTCAGAGCAGCCAGCAGCCGGCCCCTCCTCCCTGCCCCTCAGCCAGGCCCTGATTCAAGTCTCCATAAGGGCCTCCAGGTGCCCTCCTCCGCACCAGCACTCAGGATGCTCTGGAAATCAGCTGGGAGAGCTTCCGTGCACTGGAAAGAGCACTGAGCTCTGAGTCAAAAAACCTGGTGCAAATCCAGTTTCTCGGGGTGACCTCGGGCAAATCACTTTCCTCCTCTGGGCTGCAGAACCTGGCAATGCAATGTGGCGGATGGGCTGGAGGGTGTCTGGGGAATGCTGGGCTCTGAAGGCTGGGGCTGCGTGGATGCAGCCAGGATGGGAGAGGCTGTTTGATGGCTGCAAACCCCTGCAGCTGCAAGCTGAGCCGTGCGTGTTGGGTGGGCCGTGGGTAGCCAGGCCTCTGGCTTCTTCTCCAGCACGTTAGCCCCTCAACAGTAGCGCTAGTGATAATAGGTCCCGTTTATTCTGAGCTCGTGCCATGCAGCGTCTAAACACTTGCGGGCTTTATTGAGGAGCAGGACAGGTAAGAGCCAGGCTCTCCCTCTGGACTGCCTGGGTTCTAGCCATCTCTGCCACTTAGCAGCTTTGCCAGTCATGTGACCCCTCTGTTTCTTAGTGGCACAATCTGTAAACTGGGGAAAATAACTGTACCCACCTCACGGATGGATGCAAAAAATTAAATGAGCTAAAACATGTTCGTTGCTTTCCGCTAAACCCCTGGGCTGCCTGGAACGTGCCCTGGTAGAAAGTTGGGCATCTTGTGGCTTGGCCCCTAGATCTGTTGCCTGCGCCCACTGGCCTTCCGAGTGGCGGAGCCCACTGTGTATGTACTTCCTGGGGGTGGGGATGGAGTTTAAGGTGGGCACCCAGTGGGCCACTAGAAACAATAGGCAGGGAAGGTGCCCACTGAAATGGGTACCCTTGCCCCTCTGCTCTGGGCCCCCACTCAGAGGCCAGTCCACCTCAGAGCTGCACCAAGAAGGCCAGGCGGGCCTCACCCCTGGGCTACTGAGCAGTTTGTGCAAGGGCCAAAGCAGCTGCAACTACGGGAAGGTCTAGAAATCAGAGCAGGACACGGGTAGGGGAAGAACTCAGTCCCCAGGAACACGCATTTCCTCTTCCCAGACAGGAGCAGAGGGAAGGGATGCTAGTGGGGTTCCTAAACCCTGGAGCCTGGGAAGGATTAAAGACCGGCCTCTGGGATCTTTTCAGGGTGATGGAAATTTTCTAAAATTGGATTGTGGTTTCGCAACTCTGTAAATTTACTAATAATCGCTGGATTAACTGTATACTTAAAATGAGTGAATTCCTTATTATGTAAATTATACCCCCATCAGCCTGTTTGAAAAACAAAATCTCCCTCCTGTCCTAAGCAATGGGGCAGGCCTCGCCCAAATAGCCTCAGGTAGCCAGAGCCTCAGGCTGTGTGTCCTGGGTTGGGGGGCGGGGGTTCACATTGATTTCGGATTGCCCATGTGACAGGTGGGCCACGTGTTAGAGAGGCTCGGTCTGGGGGTGGAGTCACAGCTGCGCCCAAGGCCAAAGTCAGGTCTCAGTTTGGTAGGGGGGAAGGGAGACCAGCTTTTTTGGGTGCTCTCTGAACCAGCCTCACTGTGTCCATCCTGAAAGGCGAGCTGGGCAGCCCCCTTCTCGGAGGTCTGATCCCACAGCAGGAGGCCCTCAGTGAACACGGGCTGGACTGGCCCTGGTGCTCCTGAGCCTTGCACCTTCTCACCTGGTGAAAAGCCTGGAGTTCCCTTAAAGAGTCCCCAGATGTGGAAAGTGCCCTCAACTGTACCTTCAGCTGCTTCCTACTGTGTGACCAGGGCAACCATGGGGTGCTGATTCTATTCAGCCTTATGGTCAGATGAAAGGTCCCACCTTGCAATTTGAAGCAAGTTCCCCTGGCCGTGGCCCCTGTGCTGCTCTTCATTACACACCCCTGTGTCGTCAGGCGGGTGCATACCTGGAGTTGGGAAGGGTTTGGATCCAGCCTCTGACACTTACTAGCTGAGAGGTAACTCAACCAATCTGAGCCTGAGACTTCTCATCTGCAAAAAAGGAGGCATGAACCTCACAGGATTATATGGATGGTTAAACAAGATAGATCATACTCAAGTGTCCAGCACAGCTTCAGCCTAGTCTGCAACCGCCTGCCAGAATGCCGGCTGGTGTAATATCCAATGTTGCCACAAGGGGGAGCCAAACACACACAGATCCCATGAACTAAGGCGCCTGAACTGACTGGTGCCTATACTCCAATCTACATTAAGACCCAATTTACCAGGGCCTGTGAAGGGGGGAAGGGTCACGTGATCTTCAGAACGCTTGCCTCTTTCACATCCGACTTGCTGTGAATGTCCTCCCTGCTCACAGCCCTCGGCCCCCACTCCAGACCCTGGCTGTTACATGCTTGGACCAAAGACCCCCAAATTCTGTCCCCTCACCTGATGCCAAAGTGTGGAAGGGGTTAACGACTGTCCCAAATCACCAGCGGGACACCGGATGCCCCAGGCCGATCTCCTCTGGCCCAGCTCAAGCCAACACTCTCACTCTCCAGGCAGGCAGACTTTCTTTCAATTCCTTGAAACTGCCCCAGTCCTGGCTGCTCCGCCGCTTCCCACAGCAGCGGGCCAGGCCCTGCCTGTGCCATCTCCCCCCGCAGACCATGAGCTCCCCAGGGGCAGGGCTGAGCCTCGCCCACGTCTGTGGCCCTGTGCCTCACACCAGGAAGATGATGAAAAATGCTTGCGTGGACCAGTGCTTCCCGCCTGATGCCACCAGAGGAAGACCCGGTCTACAGGGCTGAAGACCTGGGTCCGAGGTTCAGCTCTGCCACGGACTCCCTGTGGAGGGGCAGCTAGCCAGGGGACTGGTTACAACGCAGCGGCAGTAATTACAAGGCAGGGGAACGAAGACTCCCCCTCACACAGGACCTAATAGCAGAGCAGGCCTCAGGGGCTCTGTCGGGGGCGCACTCCCCCAGCTGGAGCCTCCAAAGGATGCCACTGCCCTGGGAGCAAGGGAGTGGGCACGTGGGGCCTTGGGCACCTGCACACCAGGACCCTCCTCCAGGGGCTGAAGTTTCAGGGAGACACAGAAAGCACAAGCCTGAGAAAATAACTGGGACCCCACCCCACCTCTCCCAGTACCAGGATACCCTTCCCCACCCTGCCGCTTCCTTTCCCTCCCGGCTTTGAGAGCTGAAAGTCCTGTGCCAGGACTGAACACAGAGGAACCCTCCCAACCTGGATGTGGCCCACACATGCCCTTGCTCTGGGCCGGCTGCTTTAGAGCCGGCCTCCCGCCGGCTTGCCCACCCAGCACAACAGCTGGGCCCGCGGAAGTCCTCATTCCCTGGAGCTGACGCCCCTTTCAAGTGGGTTGGACACAGCTTCCTGTGGCCCCCTTCCTCCCACCTGCCCACCCAGGTTAAAGGGGGCCATGGCAGGGGCTGGGCAAGGGCTTCTGTGCTGTTCCAGCCCCCAGCCTCCAGTGGATCCATAGTCCCTAGGTCCAGCTGGCTCTCTCACCCATCAGCATAAAGAGGCTATTTGTGCAGCTGCCAGTGGCAGAGGGGCTGGAAGGACAGTACGGCCCATGTCCCTGGCCAGATGGGTGGTGGTAGGGCCTGCCGGGTGCGGAGAGCCGTCCCACTGACGAGGGTCGGACCAAGACTCAGCAAAGCAGGAAGCGGATGGGTGGGCTGCCCACTCCAATTCCCAAACCACCTGTCCCTTGCGGAGTGCCAAGAACAGGGATGCCTCAGAGGTCCTGATAGCCAGTGGGGCGCCTGGTGGTGGAGGGGGCAGCTTCACCCCCCAGTCGGCACCAACCCTGGCGAGCAATCCCGGAGCTGAGAGGGGCTCAGGAAAGGTCAGCCCAGCTCCTGTCTTCAGCTTGACCCGATTCCATTCCCCTAGTCTTTTCTGAGTGGCCACTGTGCACCCAGGAGGGGTGAAGAGGAAAGGGGGAGAAGAAGAGAAAGTTCCCATTTACTGAGCATCTGTGATGGCTAGGCACCCTCGAGGCATTTACAGGCACCAGTGTCCTCGAGCCTCACAACTATCCTGCCAAGAGGGTACTGTTGGCCTCTTTTACAGAGATTTCAGCGGTAAAGTGACTCATTCAAGGCCACAAGCAGAGCTGGGTGCTCTGACTGTTGTCTCTGGAGTGAGTTTAATTCAATTCAAAATTTCCACCTAGTAGTGGTAGCCTTGAGCCCTGAGTTTGTCAGCCTAGCCGGTCCCTGGCACATAGTAGATGCTCCATGAACACCTGCTGGGTGAAGGCCGAAGCAGAGATGCTCTCCAGGGCTCTTCGCAGGACCTTCTATTTGCTGCCCAGAGAAGCAGAAGGGAGGGAAGAAGAGAGTAACCTGCCTCAGCACCTACTAAGTGCTCCACACACAGCCCCTATTTCATTCTCCTCGGCGCCGGGCAGGTAGGTGTGACTTATGGAGAAGGTCACGCTGCTGTCAGCGGAAGCCTGGATCCTGAGGTCCAGAGTCAGGCTCCCGAGCAGGCCTGATCTGGAGTTTGGCCAAGATCGAGGCTGTGGGAGCTCCTGGAGGAGGCTCCCCAAATTCTCGGGGCTATCCTGGCTGCACGGCCGTGCCCACGCCCCGTCTTCCTGCTGGGTCCCGCGGCAGGGCTGGCAATGTCCCCTCCGTCCTCCTGGACTCTGCTTTCCCCCAGGGAGGGCAGCCCCAGCCTCCACTCCCTTCAGGAGCATCAGTGGGGAGGAAGGCTGGGAGACCTTGTAAAGAGCGCCTGTTCTGGGGGGTCTGACCTTATGCCACCCCAGCCCCAGAACAGCTGCCTGTCCTCTGCCCGGGGCCTCCGTCTCTGGAAGCCTCGCTCAGCACCCTCCACATCAGCCGCTGGGTCACCTTCACGAGGCCCAGGCCCAGATCCAAACCTGGCTCTCCGCCTGGATCAGGTAGGACAGCCTCCCTCTCTCGCTGGCCTGCCCGGGCATGGACACGGCGGTGGCAGGGGTGTGGACCCCGGGCCAGATGGAAGCTGGCCATTGGGACAGGCTGGGGCAGGGATGGATGGTCCCTCTGAACATTGGGCCATTGTTTCAGGCCACAACAGAGGGTGGCTCTGTGGCCCTGGGGCTGAGGAACAAAAACCTGTTTAGCAAGGCCCTGTTCCTCCTGTGCAATTTCGAGAATTTAACCAGGGTCTGGCTGGCTTCAGCGGGAAGAAATGGGCCAAGGGGGCAGGACCAGGCCTAGAGCCGAGAGGGGCGGCAGGGAGTGGGAGACCCTCAGTCGCTACGTGAGCCCACTCTGCGCTGCAGGTGTGTGTGTGGGCCCTGCTGGCCGCGAGCTCCCAGGCTGGTGAGCCAGAGGCAGGTCCACGAGTGGGAGGTGATGGAGGGGGCACCCCCGCCAGCCCTGGCCTCTGTTTTTCCCCTCTTGAACATGGGGGCCAAATGCGTGTGTGCCCACCTGCCCACGGGCTCAGGCCGAGAGCAGAGGACCACCAATGTCGGGCGGCGAAAGGAGGCTGCAGTGCCCACAAGTGGCAGAGCTGTTGCGGCGTAGGGGGGTCTCTTGCCGCGGCTCCCCCTGCCCAGGACTGCCACGATGACGACAGCGAGCCTGGCCTCGGGCAGTGCTGACCGCGTGCCGGGTCTGTTCTGTGCCGTCCACGCACCATCCTCCCAACAGCCCTTGGCGGCAGGCGCTTTCGTTATTCACACTCTACAGATACGGAAATCGAGGCACAGAGGGGCCAGGGAGCCCAGACCACCTAACTCCAGAGGGGTCGAGGGTGCTGTTCACTCTGAAACCCTGACAGTGGGCAGTGCAATTTTTAATCTTGTTAAATGGCCCCAACCTGGGTTCAGTCAACGCTTATCAGGTGCCAGGCCCTGGGGGGACAGAGATGTGGGCCCCCGTGGTGGGGAGAGACCATAAACAGTGTGGTGTGGCTGGTGCCATGGCCAAGGTTACGGGCTTTGGAGAGGCTTGCTGGAAAGTCTGAGGGCTGAGTAGGACTCCGCCCGGGGTGGGTGGGGAGAGGGGACAGGAGTGCTCCAGGTGGAGGAAACGGCTGGGCCTGGGCGTGGAGGCTGGCGACAGCTGGCAACAGCCGGCTGCAGCCCTGTGCAGGCACCTAAGGATGAGGGTGGTGTCCGTGGGCCAGGAGGCTGGAGAGGTGAGAAGGCCGGTCTCAGGCCCTCGGGCCTCATGGGGCTGCACCTCCCCTAACCCTTCTCTGAGGAACCTGCATCATGCGGGGGCGGTGCTGAGGACAGGGCTCTTGGAGGGCCCTTTGAGAACCTTTAGGTTCACTGTTTCAATGATGCAAATTTAAACTGGAACTAAAAGAGGCATTTGCTGGGTCACGTGGTTGACTGGCGTCCTGCCCGGCAGCCTGAGCTCCCATTTCCATCACTCTCATCACGGGGGAATCAGAGCTGAGGGGCCGGCTGCTCGGGGGCTCCTTGTGGAAGCCAGGCCAGGGGACGCCTGCCTCCCCGGTCCAGTGGTCCAGGATGTGGGTCTCAAGCGCTGCTCATACACGGGTAAGCCAGGGAGAGCTGGGCCAGCAGGTGTGGGTGGGTCATGTGCATAGCCCAGGGGGTCGCCTTGGGTGCTGCAGTGGTGCTGGGTGTGGCCTGCACGAGGCCAGGCTCATCTGCTTGTCAGAGCTGACGCTCAGGACCGCCCCGCCCAGGACTCATCCTGCGCTGAATCCCATTGAGTTCCAGGGATGTGTCCTTATCCCCCTCCTTCCGGATCTGGTGATCAGGGCTCTCTCCACCCCAAGCCAGCCTCACGGCTGCCCCAGAATCCACACAGGAGAGGCTAGGATGCGTCATCCCCAGCTTCTCTTGCCCGCCCCTTGCCAGCTGGGTGACCTCCGGAGAGCCACTTCATCTCTCCGAAGGGTCACATCACAGCCTACCGCCTGTGGGGGACTAACAGAAAGCCTGAATGACGTTAGTCATCCATCCGGCAAATCTCCTGAGTGCCTGCTCTGGGCACTGGGATTACGGTGTGATCAGAACACGTACAAGTTCCTGCTCTCCCAGACCGACAATAACATGGGGAGGGAACAGGTCACATGGGAGGTGGTGATAAGTTCCGTGAAGGAAGATGAAGCCAGGACGGGGAGAGCCAGTGCTGGGGATTTTAAACAGGGAGGCCAGCCAGGCACAGGCAGCTATTTGAGTCAAGGCTGCCAGGAGGTGAGGGGCCAGGCTGGGGCTCTCCTGGGGAGGGGCGAAGTGTTCCAGGCGGAGGGAAGAGCCAGTGCGAAGCCCTCAAGGCAGAACGTGGCTGGAAGGTGTGAGAAGTGGCTGGAGCAGAGCCAGGAGGGAGAGGCAGGAGGTGCCACCAGGGGCGACGGGAGGGGCAGGCGGAAGGGCCTCGACTCTGAGCCACAAGGGAGGCACGGAGGATTTTGAGCAGAGGAGGGACATGATCTGACCTATATTTTTAAAAGATTATTCCTTCCCCTGTGTTGAAAAGGGACCATAGCGGGCGAGGGCAGAGGCAGGGAGACCAGTCAGGCCAGAGTCCAGGGGCGAGAGGAGGCTCGGCCCCCCTGGGGTAATAGCAGGGAGGTGGTGAGCTGTGGGCAGGGTCTGGGTATATGCCGAAGGCAGTGCACACAGGATGTGCTGACGAGCTGCATGGAGGGGTGTGAAGGAAAGGGATGAATCTAGAACAATGCCAGGGTTTGGGGCCTGAGCCAGGGGCCCCAGGGGAGCTCAGCGCCGCTCCCACACAGCAGCAGTACCCGTCGGCCAGTAGTTCAAGGAGGGGAGGGCAGGGCCCTCGAGCAACCTTCCTGGGGTGGCCGCCTGAGGAGGAGAAACCACCAAGGCTGCAGTGCCAGGCTCACCAAACGTCTCTGTAAAGAACATCCTTTCTGTGCAGGGGCGGTGATCTAGCGCAGCCACTAGCAGCCCAGAGGTGGGCCCCGCTCTCCACCCACGGAAGCCAGCGAGCGGCCTGGGATCAAAGCCGAGGGGCCGGGCCTGTTGCAGGCCTTGTCTTCCCTGCAAGATGGAAAGGGCCACGGTCCCCCCACCGCAGCCCCCGTGAGTGCTCAGAGGTCCCGCAGCAGCACACTTGAAAGGGGCCAGGGTTATCTGCAAAATTCCAGTTAAATCCACAGGCTTTGATAATTTGATAAGCCACTCCACAGTCGCCCCAGAGTCAAAATAACGCTGTTCCTCGATCCTGTGTTTATGTTTCAGGATGGAGGGGGGCGGTGTTCGGTGGCCTGGGACAGAGCCCTGAGAGGGAGGGGCTGCAGGCACTTGGCTGACAGAGGGTCAGCCCGTCAGCCCAGGTCACCATGGGTCTGGGCTCTATGGCGAGCACTCTGCATGGAACACAGGTCTCTCGTGGCAGGTTCTGGAGGCTGAGAGGGGCTAGGGCGGAGGAGCCCTTTGGAACTGTGTGGCCACAGCTGACCCCACCTCCTGAGCCTCAGGCCCGTCTCATGCTGGAGGGGTTCCTATTCTCAGGCCTTCTCTTGCCAGATGAGATGTGAACTGGCCCAGGTGTGTGGTACCACCTCAAGAAAGAGGCAGATAACCCCCGCGGCCATGGTGACTCAGAGGCTAAATGCTTTATGACTCCTCCCTGCAAAAGCCAGGCTGTGATCTGCAGGGTTGGAGCATGCACGGGGCCACATTCCATTCCGTTCCACAACCTCCCACGAACAAAACTGCTGTGTGCTTCCAATGGGCCAATAGCACCAGCCGGGTTATCTCAGAGCACATGTCATCTCCGTAAGCCCTCTGGACCACTCCAGGAGTCCTGCATTCTCTCTTTTCAGGCGTGGGGACACAGAAAGGCAGAGAGGCTGGGCAAATGGTCAGAGATCACAGAGCCTTGAGTGGTGGGCCTGGACCCCAGAGCCAGTCCCGCAAAGCCATGCCTGCTGCCTCACCAACACACAACTGTCTCCCTGAGCCTGGTTTCCACCGTCCTCGAGGGCCTTCCAGGGACGGGCAAGAGGCTAACCTACTGCTACCGGCGCCCAGGTCAACAGGTGAAATAGGACCAACTTATTTAGCTGCCTGGCAGAGAGCGGGTTTAGAGGCACGAACCAAAGGCAGGGTCAGTTGATTTTGTGGCGATGCACCTGCTATTTCACCCACCAGCAGCAATTCTTCTCCCCTCCTCTGGGCACACGATCATGTGTGACTCCAACGACAACCCGCCTGGGGAGGGGCATCTCTTCTCTCCCCATGGAAGGAAGGAGAACAAGAGGCTCTGAGAGGCCATCACAGCTGGGGAGTGGCAGGGCCAGGTGGACCCGGTACACTGCTGCTGGTCTCAAGAGCCTTCCTCTGCCTTGGGAGAGTGAGGAAGGCTGGGGCGGGAACACAGAGGAGGGGGGACAGAGAGGATGCACTGAGAGGTGACAGGACCACAGTCCTGGTCCCCCGATTCCTCCCCAAACCAGGGAGGGTGGGCAGGAGATGTGGAAAGGGTACCGGCCTCTGGAACCAGAAAAATCTGGGTTCAAGTCCTGGCTCCAGCTGTGAACCTGTTTCCTCATCTGTGACATGGGGACAAGAACATGTAACTCCCGGTGCAAACCTCTCTCACACGCCTGACGCATAGTAGGTACAGTGAGAGCGATGTTTTTCCCGCTGGTGAGAACACACATTTGTATCTCATTTTGTTGTTTACAAAGCTCTTGCCCAGCCCACGTGTCATCTAAGTTTCCAAGACAATCCTAGCAAGATCACGGATTAATCACTCTTCCCTTTTTTACAGATGAGAAAGAGAAGGGGAAGGTACCTGAGTGTAGCCAGTCGTGTGCCTAGTAAGCAGCAGAGCTGGGGTGTGAGCTCAACACCACACCTCCCACTCCCTGTGGCTTTCAGTTGCTCCACACTGTGAACCACACTGTGATGAGTTTCTGATGGTTCACAGCATTTGCTTGTTTCTTAATCCTTTGGTAGCCAGTAAAGGAGATGGCTTTTGTTGGGCCAGGTGAGCCTCTGAGCTGAGTAATGCTTTCCTCCGCCAGAGGACCTAGGCCACTTCAGGCTCTTAGTCTTACAGCACGGGTGAAAAGAGAAGGGCTCGTTTAGGCAGGACTGCCATGCATGGGTATGCAGGTTGTGCACTCTACTACCTCTATGGGCACCGTTCACAGAGAGTGCACCGTTTACAACGGCGCCCCTGGAGCTGTGCAACACACCCTTGTCTGTAGGCTTTCTCCTCCCCATCACCAAATGGCCTCCTGCCTCTCCCCACCTGTCCCAGACAATTCCTCTGTACTATTCTTTCCCTTCCCTCTGTAGTACCCATCCCATCTGCCTCTCTCTTGTCCACTCTGGCACTTTAAGATTTCAGGGGAACTGATGTATGGAGTGAGGTAATCAATTTGCAACCCCTTCAGTCCTCTCCCCCAACCCTCTCCCCTACTCGACCCTCTTCCCTGGCTGCCTTCTTCTGCTCATCAGCCCCTGGATTTTCCTCTCCATTGAGAAGCTACTCTGGGGAGTGTGGGCGAGGGTAGTGTTCTGAGCAAGAGAAGGTAGCCATGAGGATGGAGTTTGGGCATGTGTGTGAGAGACCAGCAAGACCGGGTAGGTCGTCTTGACCAACAGGCCCAGAGTATCCTGCTTCCAGAGAGGGAAAAAGACATGCTTGGCTCCCCACTTCTCCCCAACGTGGAAAATCAGCCAGCCCTGGGTTCAGGTCTCATGGGTTCAAGATTTGGGTTCATTCAAGTCACATGCCTGTCACATACCCAACCAGCTGCATGACTTCGGGAAAATTCACCTAACTTCACGCCCCTCAGTTTCCTCCTCTGTAAACCGGGCTACATTAGTCTATTGGATTGGGTTGGCCAAAAAGTTCATTTGGGTTTTTCTGTACGATGTTATGGAAAAACCCGAACGAACTTTTTTGGCCAACCCAGTAAAATGCTACAGGTAAAAGCCATTTAGTAAATGCTCTGTGCACACTCATAGTTGTTTTTGATGAGGATTATAAGATCTGTTGCAGCAGCCCAGGACCACTGGGTTATTCAGCAGGTGAGGTTCGCCTGGGCAGCACGTGCCCTCCTGGTTCTGCGTTTCAGCTGGGAGCTTGGTAGTGTCAACGATTAAGAGCAATGACTGCTAACCCTGGGCATCTTAACTGCATGACCATTATATTTTCTGTTATCTCATCTGCTCCTGATGATAACCTGTGAACTATAAAGAGTTTGCAGGAAAACCTGCTCCGCAGATGCAAAGATACCCTCCCTTGCCAGCTCTGGGGTCAAGAGAAATGAGGAACAAGCCTTGGCAACAGGAGTCTGGGGAAGATGGTCCGCCTTCCTTTGGTCCATCTTTGCTTAGCCTCGTTGGCCTTGCCAGCTCTCCCCACAAGCACACGGGAGAGGCTTGAGCTACCACTTACTCTTTCGGGGGGTTGACATCCTCCGGTCGGGCCTCAAAGAACCGAAAGACTTCATCACACTGTGAAATATGGGGTGGCAGCCGGACAAGTGCCTGTGGAAAGACAGGAAGAAAGGGCATTAGGCCTGATGAAACTGGGAACAGGAAAACCAAAAGCAGGGCCAGCTTGGGCCAACAGTGATGGGGGAGGCGTGAGGACTGTGCCGAGGAAGACACAATCAATCAGCTACCCACCCACCCAACCAGACAACTAATCAAGGAATTAACTAATCAGCTAACTAATGAAACAACTCTCCATCTGTCCATCCACCCATCCCTCCCATCAACTAACCAACCACCCAATTAATGAACTTACCAACCAGTCAACTAATAAAATAACTTATCAGTCAACCAATCAACTTTTCAACCATCCAGCCAACAATTCAACCAAGCAACTATCTAACTAGCCAGTTAACCAACTAAAGAACCAGCCAAACAAGTGAAAAAAAAGGGGGAGGCCATTAAACCCTAGGTCTCAGGGCCCTCAAGAACGAATTATTCTGCATGAACCCTGAAAGAATTATCTCTTGCCCACAGAATAAGTCCAAGATCCTTAGCCTGACAATCCAAGGTCTTTTCCTCCTGGCCTCGTCTCCCACTAGCCACACTCCAGCTGCACCAGATATTCACAGTCCCTAAATACTCACTGCACGATTATTTAATGACAAGCTGATAATTCTATCAAGGACAACAGGGTGCTATGGCAGAGTCTGATAGGACCTGGGAAGATTGGGAAGGGAGGTGGTTTTAGGAAAGTCTCTTTGAAGCTGAGTTCTGAGGGTGGGTAAGAATTAAACTGGTCAAGGTGAGGGCGGGGGGTGGACCAAGCATGGTGGTTCTAGGAGCTGAATGAGGTTGGCGTGGCCTGGTCTAGCAGGGCCTTGCTTAGGCCAAGCTGAGCTGAGCCTGGAGGAGCAGAATAAGCTTCAGGGTGTGGAAAGGCTTCTTAGGAGAGTGGGCAGGAGCTCGGCCAGAGGGGTGTGCAGGATTCTGACAGGCGGGAGGAGGTGAGCGTCCTGAGGGGGTAACTGTGCAGTCAGGGGTGAGGGCAGCTGTGAGCTTGCGTCCAGGAGGGGTGAGAGTGCGCCGCTGGAAAGTGAGGGATGAGGGTCAGAGGTGATCAGTTTCCCACTCTGCACCAGCACGGACTCCACACCTTGCAGCCTGGGCACCTGGACCGCTGTCTCGGCTCAGTGCAGCGTGGAGCGGTGGGGAGAGGGTTGATCCTTTAGTACAGATAGACAGGGGAGGTCACCGTCAAAGCAGGGCTGGGGAACGGGGCCAAGGGAACACTGGGCTAGAGCCAGGAGAAGGAAGAGGCAAACCCTGGGCTACAGAAGTGTGAGGAGGAACTGCTGATAAGGAGGCTCCGGGGCGGTGGCCAGACGGGGCGGTGGCCAGACGGGAGCCTGTCTCGAGCCTGTGCCTCTCCAGGCTCCCTGCACCAGGGCTGCTTCAGGTGCAGTGACCCGACCTGGCAGCTCCTCTGTGCCAACCGTGCTGGGCCTCTATGAGTGTGGCCACCGGGAGCCTCACGATGGTCCTTGTGAGGGCAGATCTCATTCTCGTGTTACTGAGGAGACAGAGGGGTCAGGGAGGCCACGTGGCCTGCACACAGGTGGGAAAGACCCTGCTAGAAGGTAAGCTCCATGCGGGCAGAGACTTTAGTCTGTTCTGTTGACTGCTATGTCCCCAGATCCTAGAAGAGTGCCTGGCACTCAGTAAGTATTTGTTAAAAATGAATGAATGAATAAGAGTTTGGTGTGCAGAACCACTGTCCAGTAGTGGTGGGACATGATAATGGGGCAGAAAAAGCACATGTGGTCTTGGGTTGCATTGACAGAAGTATAGTGTTGAGGAAGGGGGTAGTGATCACTTACTTCTTCTCTGAGCTGCTCAGGTAACAATTTAAGTGTGGCATTGAGCAAGACGGCCCTTCCTGAAGCCAAACCTACACCTGGGCAAGATGGGACAAGACCTGACCTTAGCAGGTAAGACACACTGTGTAACTCCCTGCTGTTCCTTCCAGAGCCTGTGGTTTTCCAAGGGTCTCCAACAGATCCCATCCACATGACCAGGAGAGAGATAAAAAAAGAAAGGAAATTAACATTCAATGAGCAAATACCACGTGTCAGGCACTATCTTCGGCTCCCGGACTCTCCAACCATCCAACAAGCATGGAGCTTTCAGTGTGTGCCCTGGTGGTACAGGGATGAGCCAGACACAGCCCCTGCCCTCACAAGTGCACATCTGATGATGTGCCGCCCAATTCTGTCCTGGAGGTGCCCATCATTGCTCCCATTTATGGTGGGGTCGCTGAGGCTCCTGGGGGGTGAAGCCGCAACTAAAGTGGCAGAATGAAGCCCTGTGCTCAGACGTAGGCTGGGTGGAACTTACCCCCAGAATGTTCAAGTTTTCATTTAACGCACATGGTACGTGCTGTTTTCTCCCCCAGGAGAGAAGGGCAGAAGGAAAGAAAAAGTGAGGAAGAAGAGAGAAAGAGAGAGACAGAGACAAAGAGATGGAGGGAGGGAGAGAAAGACAGAGAGAGACAGAGACACAGATGGAGGGAGAGAGAGGCAGAGACAGAGAGATAGAAGCAGAGAGAGAGAGAGACAAAGAGAGAAACAGACAGATATACAGAGAGATGGAGAGGGACAGGGAGACTGAGAGGGAGAGACATACAGAGAGAGTCAGAGAGAAGCGGAGCTCAGGCATGTGCAGAGAGCAAGGGCTGCTGGCAGGAAGCGGGAGGGTGGCAGGAGGGAGCACTAATGGGCCGCGATGGGCAGGAGGCAGGAGGGAAGTGTTACCAGGGGCCCAAGCTGTGTGCAGAGCCGCTGCCAGGGTGACCTCCCTGACCGGCAGGAGGAGGGGGTCGGTGGCGGGGGGAGCGAGGCAGGCGCCCTCCCACTCAGGCGCAGAGCTGCTGGCCAGCTCCCCCCGCAGCAGCGGTGAACACAGGGGCTCTTCATGCCGACAGAGACCGGCATTCCGGGGGCAGAGGACGCGTGGGCTGGAAGGGCCTCAGACAAAGAGGCCTTTTGGGCGAACCGCTGCGGCATCTTTATTTAACAGGGAGCCCCGAGGGGAGCCGCGTTGAGGGCTCGTCCTGATTTCAGGCTGACAAGAGGCTCTTGGCTCAGAGCAGCTTCCATCAGAGCTGCCGCCAAACCCAGCTCTGGCCAAAATCATTTGGCAGGAGAGCTGGGCGCTGAGCAGTCAGTCCCCACGGCCTGGGCTGGCAATGACAGCCAGAGCCGGGGAACCCCCAAACCTAGCTATTCTTGGAGGAGCAGGTAGCAACCAATACATGGGCATCTTCAGGGCCACCACCGCCGGCTCAGGCCTAAAACTCTGCCACTGGACATTCAGGATGTATGCCATGGGGTGGTTAAGTCAGGGCTAGGCAGATGGGAGTCTGAGCCCTAGGTCTACCGTTCACAGGCTGTGTGATGCTGAATGCCTTGCTTGCCCTCTCTGAGCTCAGTACGATAGATCTCATATGGCACCTATGTTTTAGGAGATTCAATGAGATCATGAATATGAGGAGCCTAGCACAGTGCCTGGCACTGAGTAAATAGTGAAATTTAGTTATACTATTGTCTTCATTATCATTATCCTTTAGGTGAAAGCAGTGAGGTATGCTAGAAAGAATGGGAGTCAGGAGACTTCAGTTCTACAGTAGGTCCAATTCTGCCGTTATATACTTGCTCCATGACCTTGGGCAGCCACCTCACCTCTCTGGTTGTTGTTTCTTCTAGGATAAAATAGACTAGCTTCAGAATCTCAAACCCTATCTCATAGAACACCTGTTTGGTGAGATAAAATGAGTTCTGTGGGCACATGTGAAATGGTGCCTTGTAGATCCCCATCTTGGTCTTGGTGGGTATCATGTTCATTAGCACAGCAAAGGCTCTGAGGAGTCCTGCAGGCAAGAAACCTACAGAGCTGTGTTCAGGCCAGTACTTATTAATAATAACAACATCCTGGGAATTTGACTCATTTAATCATCACATTAACTCTAAGAGATGAGTATGACTATGATTCCAGTTTAACAGAAGAAGAAACGAAAGCACAGAGAGGTTAAATCATTTCTCAAGACCATACAGCTAATAAGTGGCGAGATTTTGAATGAGGTGTCTGAGTCCAGAGCCTATGCTCTGTCTGATCTGCAACTCTGTACTTCCTCCAGCATTACCCACAAGTCTCTGACTGTGGAGCTGGTTTTCCAAACAATTCCTATTGACAGCCCATGGAACACAGCTAGGCAAATCCAGGCCAGAGACATTCTGAAGTTTCTTCCAGCTCTAACAGTCAATGGCTCCAGGACTGCAAACAGCACCATTATCAGTGAATTCAGTGTCCAATCTATCACCAGCCCGGTCTTTGCAAGCACAGCAGTGGCATGGGAGGGGGCCCCAGGCAGACTGCGCTCAGACCCTCTGCTTCGAAATGATCTCCCTCCACGAAGCCCACCATGCTGGGTTATGTCTATCCCAGGACAAAAAGCAAAGTTCTGCATTTGTCAAAGCAACAGGGGGTGTCCTGCTCTTTCCACAGGATCAAACATTGTCCTATTTTTAGCAGCATCATTTTGGTTTCTAATCAATGGGAATCTTAGAGTAAAAGCCCAGCGACTCTGGGTGGGGTAGGGGTATGTGGTGGGGGGGTGAATGGGCTGAGGGGGCTGAAGTCCTACCCATTTGGCCTCCACTCTCACCCCCCGGGGCTGCTTCTAATCTGCTCCGGACTATTCCTCCTAGATCAGCATCTAGGAAGCTGGGGGCTCACTGAACTTTTATAAATCAGAGTATTTCAAACACATGAGTTCTCTTTTTGAAGGATCTAAGCAGCAAATTCTTTTGTAATGGAAATAGAGCTTAATTCGCAACTGCAGTTTAAGCCATTTCACAAGGGAGCCTAGTAATTGGGGCCTTGGGGACATGTCACCCTCCTTGGAGGTTTCCTCTGCTTGTGTGTGATCTTTGCATTGTGTCATCAGATACTGCCTGGCCTCCCGCGTGGGACCAGGCTTCCTGCTTGTTAGTGAAGACACAAAGATAACAGATGGGGCCTTCACGGAGCTCTTGGTCTGGAGAAGATGGACACACAGAAATTACCCTCCTACGGAGGGTAAGTGTGCAGCATGGAGGCGTGCACCGAGTATTCTGGACAGCAGGGGTGGCCAGCTTCCTCCGGGGAAGTGGAAGGCTTCTGGGAGGGGCATCGTGGGAGCCGAATGCGTCCCCAGGAAAGGGATGAGCACAGGCCAAGGGGTGGAAGTCTAGGGGAGTCTGGCTGGCTGGGGGTGGCTGCACTTCTGCAGACTGGCCTGCAGGGCGGGAGCTGAGGCTGAAGCAGCCCATGGAACAACCCCACAGCCGGCCCGGCTCAGCCGGTCAGAGGTTCTTGTGGAGCCTCTGAAGGCCTTTAAAAGTAGAAAATGGACACAATCAGCTTTATCCTAGGCTGCAAATGCTTTCTTCCTGGGTCTGTCTGGACCAGAGGAGATGGAGAGATTCTGCCAACTGGGTTTCCTCTGAGCAGCAGACCACTCAGGAGGCATGAACACATCAGTCTTGGCTCTCTGCCTCAGTCTCCCCCATTAGCAACACATCTGGCCCAGGCCTGCCTTAGAATAAGGGGCACAAGAACAAAGTTACTCTCCCCGTATCTAGGACTGAGCATGCCAGAGAGCCCTGGTGCTTCTTAAAGGAGTCTGTTTTTGTTGCAACATGAACCTTTTTTCTTTATTAAGGTGAGAGACAATGATGGGCCATGGTGGAAAACTCCCACGGTGGGAGGGAGAACGGCTGGGGCTAAGAACCTCCACGAAGTAATAGCCAAAGTTTTCGAATATGGGAAGTGGGGCTAAAAATTAATGAGCCTGGGAGGTGCAGAGGGTGGGGAGGGGAGATCCTTACCCCTTCAGGGCTGACATCCTTGTTAGGCTTGGAGTCCCTCCCCCAGTCTAACTCCAGCCAACCCCTCATCCCACCTACAAAGAGAGCCTTTGATTCTGAAAGCAAGTCTATCGTGGACAGCAGAATAATAGAAGCGAGCTCGGCTTTTTGGGTAACAAAAAAATTCTAGTTGCACCCACCAGGAAATGGAGACTTGTATAAACGTTGTCACATGGCGGAGGGTAGGCTGATTATTCTCAAACACTCTTTCTCACTGCCCCCTTCCCCCGGATATTTATTTTATCCCATAGACAAACACTGCAAACATGTATTTCACATGCAGGAATGGGGTAGATGGAGTCATTTATGGGGTAGATTGTTTGTCCGAGCCCCTAAAGTATAGCTCACACTTGTTAGTGAGATGAAAGTCTTCAAATTGTTGAGACCACAGAACCATTAAATATTAACCGCAGGGCTTCCCTGGTGGCACAGTGGTTGAGAATCTGCCTGCCAATGCAGGGGACACGGGTTCGAGCCCTGGTCTGGGAAGATCCCACATGCCGCGGAGCAACTAGGCCCGTGAGCCACAACTACTGAGCCTGCGCGTCTGGAGCCTGTGCTCTGCAACAAGAGAGGCCGTGATAGTGAGAGGCCCGCGCACCGCGATGAAGAGTGGCCCCCGCTTGCCGCAACTAGAGAAAGCCCTTGCACAGAAACGAAGACCCAACACAGCCAAAAATTAAAAAAAAAAAAAATTAACCGCATAACCATGTTGCCCATTAAAGTAACTTATGGAGTTACAGAAAAGAGTTTGGAACCCTTCTTGATAGACACTGGCCCGCAAGAGCCACATAAAACAATCACCTGGCTGGCGCTTGGTAAACTTTCCGTGACACTCATCCAATCTGCTCCATATATGTTTAAAATTAACACTGAGATCTGGGCTGTGAAACTGCCATCAGGTGGCGGGACTGGCTGGCCGGCGAGGGCAGGGAGCCCGAAGTCTGGGAGGGTCCGCTGCACGGTCAGACTTTCTATATCTGAGTCCTGGCAGAGGAGCTGGCTACTCCGTGCACAAAGCCGGTTTCACAATTTTGGGTGCATTTGAATCCCCAGCAAATCCCAGACTCGGAGCCCATACTGTCCAGCAGGTCCAAGGAAGATTCTGGCCAGCCAAGCAGAGCTGCATGGGCAGGGTCCTGGAAATAAAACTCCAGAGGTTCCAAGCAGTGTGTCTGAGGACAGGTAGAGACAAGGGAGGGCTGGCCGTGGAGTGGACTGCACGTGGCCCTGACCATGAAGTTGGCTGTGGGGGGCAGTGATGCCGAGTGGAAGGTTGGATCCTGAGTCGCACAGACTGGACCAGTGGGTGGCAGGGCTGTGAAGTGCAATGCTGGGTGGCAGTGACCGTGGACTGCAGCTGAACTTATCCCTAATGACCATTCCAAGGTTATTCCAAGGTCTCAGACAATTAGACCACAGATCCCAGCTTTCTAGTTCAGCAGAATTAAAGGTCACTTCTGTACTGCCCTGCCCCCCCTACCATTCTCAGAGTAAATTACGGCCTGCAAGCTGCCTGGCTGCTTGGTGAACCCATGACATTGCTCCTTGTTGCCTGGCTCTGAGTAGTTCTCATTTGCGCTAATCAGGTTAGGAGGCCCCTCCCCTTGCAGACCCCACTTAAACGGCTCCTCAGCCACCAGGAGCACCACTGGGGCTCCGGAGCCCTCATCCCGAATCAAGAGTCCTGTTCAAAGCCTGATCCCAGGAGATAAGATGTTATCAGTTTCCTGCTCCAGACGACCCAGAAGACGGCATTTCCACAGAGTCCAACTGCAGATGCCTTGGGCTCCACCAGCTCAGGGAGGCCAAGGCTGATGGGACCATAAATCCCAGCTGCAAGAGGCTCCCCTCTGCCCTTTGCCCCTCCTCCATTAGCTTTGCCAATTTGTTTAACTGCTTGGGAGAGGAATAAAGAGAAATAAAAGCTCAGGCTGCAGCCATCAATTTAACTAGAAACGGCAAATGCCCTTTAAAGAGAAAAATGAATATTGATCTGAAGAAGAGAAGCTTCTACCTTCAGGAATTTCCTCATCGGGGCATCCTTTTACATTAAGGCAGAAAACGTGACCAAGTATGATCTGCATAGCCACGAAATTCAAACTTGGGTTAACGAAGAGCATTTGAGAGTGCTTGTCTCCCCATAGTCTTGGGAACACCAGTTACGAAATTGAGCAACTTGGTTCTTATTTAAACAAGCATAATGATTCCAGATTATAAAATATTTGTTCAGAAAGGAACCTTATGGTAATAACTCCATGTAGGGACAGAACATTTCAGAAGTTACAAACGCTGTGACATATATTCTCCTGCTCAACCCCTTTCATGACCCCTGTGAGACAGTTATTTTTACCCTCGTTTTACAGATCAGGAAACTGGGGCTCAGAGAGGTAAAGCAACTTGCCAAGGTCACACAGCTAGTTGGTGGGGCGCTGGGATTTGACCCCAGCTCTTCTCAGTCTAATACCAGCACTCACAACAAAACATCCCCCACTTGCCTCTCCTCAAGATTCTTGAGTCAGACTCCACAGTAGTTTTCACTTAACTAGGAAATTCCGTCTCCATTAAAGCCAGTGGTGCCCAGTGGTAACATTAAATTGTTTATGCCTTGTAATAATAATAACAAAAAGCTAGCGACCACTGAATGTTTCCTCTGTGCAGACACTATGTGCTGCTGCCTTATGCCTGCCAGGTCACTGCATCCTCATGACCACCCTCTGAGGAGGTACTACTCTCCTTCTTGTTGTACGGATGTGGAAACTGAGGCTCTGGGAAGTTCAGTAATTTGCCCAAGTTCACAAAGCCAGCAGGGTTTCAAACCCAGGTGGTCTGGCCATCTGGAGGCCATGTGCCAAGGCCACTAAAGTGGGAGCCTCTCATCCTCACTGCAGGGGCTCCAGGGGGTCCCAGGCTCCAGACAAAGTGGAAAGACAAACAGGCTCTGCTTCATGACCCTGCAGTTGCTGCCAGTCTGCTCTTCGGCATTGACTGTTCTAATGCATGTACGTGCGCGTGCCTGCGTGTGTGTGTGTGTGTGTGTGTGGTGAGCATTTGCATCTATAAAGATGTATACACGAATATTTGTATCTATCAAGACTTCTGTGAATAAACAAATATGCATTTTGGATGCTACTAAACTCAGGACTGATTCCAAAAATGTCCCAAAGGGAATCCAAAGAAGAGTTCTCCTGTATCCAGCAAAATGCCACACACAGAATCCCTTCAGCAGAGGCCCCTTCACAGATCTCCCAAGCTGGTGGAAGTGATTTAAAGGAGTGTTTTGTAAACACAGACCCATCATGAAAGGAATAGAGGCTTCAGCTGTGACCCTGGCGGTCCTCATGCCCCAGAGGCGGCCTAGTCACGGGGTGACCCCTCCCTGAGGGACACCCACACCCACCCTTCTGGCCAGGAGACGCCAGGCCCCAGGATGCATCTGCTAGACCACAGCAGAGGGTTTTGTACAGACAACCTTCCTTCACAGATGGACAGACTCTCCGGCAGATGGACCACCCCCTCCCCTGCCCCAGACACACTCTTACCCGGCAGTACTCATCGATGGGCTTCAGCCTCCTCACAGCTACGTCCCGGATGTGGCTTCTCCGGAAGAGGATTTTGCCTGGAAGAGAGATGCTCGTGAGCTGGGTGACTCTGGGTAAAGCTGCCATAGGGACCTGGGACACTATCCTCTCATTCCCTCTCCCTCGGCTTCTCAGCATCTTAGCTGGCCACCAAACACCACCACCTCTGCCTGTTGCCAAGGAAACAAGAGAGGAGTGGTCACCTCTCCCCGGGGGGCAGGAGGTGCCCCAGGCTGAGGGCCCAGGACTTCTGAGGCAGATGAGGAGCCCCGGAGGCTGCCATCTTGGGCAAATCACCTTGTCTGGGTCTAAAGACAGGATCCATGCCCTGATGTGGGTGCACCTCTCAAGTGACCTCGCAAATAAATATAAAGGATGGCCCAACCCACCCCTGTGTTTTGTTTTCAGGCCCATCCCTCCTTGAGAAATTGGCATTCATTCCTGCCAGCCTGATAGGAATTCCTATTCTTAGTTAAGTTGGGTGGCTATTTCCAGGGCAGGCTCAGGCCAATACAAGGGAGCATAGCTGTCCCAGCCTGACTGGCCTCCAGCCGTACGGGCCCCTGCAGCTGGGCTGGTGTACCCCTCTACAGGTATGGGCAAGGCTTACGGAAAATGCCAGCCCCCAAGCCTTCCCAGGAGGCTCTTCTGAACCAGCCAGGTTCAATTTTATAACAAATAGATCAAAGCATAGTCCTTTTACAATTGGTTAAATTTAGAATCTGAACTCCTTGGTCTGACATTCAATGCCTAACACAGCTGATGTTTCTGTGCCCAGTGGCCACCAATGTCTAGGCCAATGCCTCCTTTTTAGAAGCTTGATTGCCGAGCTGGGAGTAATCACCCTCTTTCCAGAACACCCACACATTTTGTCCATTCCTAAGACACTCAACACATTCTGATGTGTATTACAAACATTTGTGAGCCCCTTCCACCAGAAGAAGCCTGTCTGTCTCATCTTAGGGCCCACGGAGCACAGCACGTGGTGAGGTACTCACCTCACAGCTACAACAGGCATCTATTGTCCAAGACCACCCATTCCCCTCTGGAGAACCTCCCTCATCCATTCCCCTGTGGGGTCAAATGGGGCCGACCACACCCCCTGGCAACAATGGTATGCATGTGACCCGGCGTAGCCACCCAGAGTCACAGCGATGGGCTCAGAGATGGGCAGGGGACCCGATCTGGGCCAATGAGGGTCAGCCCTGAGACTTCTGCGGGTGTCCTCTTCCTCCCACAGTTTTCTCCTACAGTTGCTAAGCTGGCAGGATGAAAGCCTGGAGCTCCTAGTGACCATCTTTATTATTGCCTAAGAAGGAAACCAACCAAGAGAAAAGATTTGAACCTGGCACAGAGCAGGTGCTCAATAAATGTTTCTTCTCTCTTCTTCTTCCTTTTTTTTGGCTGCCCCATTCAGCTTGTGGGAACTTAGTTCCCTGACCACAGACTGAACCCGCGCCCTCGGCAGTGAAAGCGCAGAGCCCTAACCACTGGACCACCAGGGAATTCCTTCAATAAATGTTTCTTGAATGATTGAAAAGCAGAGCTGAGAGATGGCGAAGGGCAGATTCCTTTGACATCATTGGAGCAGCTGGATGTAGTTGTTCCTGAACCCAGGGTCTACCTGGTACTTTTCACTTACATAAAATAATACAAATTTTTTTTATTGAAACTTGTTGGAGATGGATTTTCATCACTTGCATTAATGGAGTCCTAAATGAGATGATTCCCATTGCAAGTGAACAAATATGTAGACTGCATGTTAATCTACTTAAGCTTCTTCTATCAAGGTCCGAGTGAAGTACTAAGCATTGCCTGGTTTAGGTTGTTGAAGTGAGTGCAAGTTGTTTATTTGGGAAGTGATCTGGGAAGTACCAGTAGGGGAGTGGGGAAATAAGGCAGGGCAGGCGAGGAAGTGGCCTCCAGCCAGTTAATCATGGTGGGTGGCGGCAGCTCATTTCTGTTGAGGAACTCGGGGGATCATGTAGAACAGACTACAGAGGTATCCCAACCAAGGGCGAGGAGGCTGGGGTATTTATCACCAACTCCCTGCTTGTTGTTGAGCTTCTGAGAGCACTGCTTCTTGGGAGCTTCTGTCCGAGTACGCTCCCGTGGCTAGAACAAAGCCCCCAGTTTTCCTGTAAGCAGCCTTTGGCAGGTAGAGGAGAATGGAAAGGGGACGTGGGGGGCCGTGGAAGCAGCTGCTACAGCCATCCCTGACTTCCCCGTCACCACAGGTACTGGTCACCAGTCCTGTTCCAGCCAGACCATGGAGCATCTAACTCATCAAGTTGTGTGTGACTTGTTGCGCATTCGTGTCTCTCATCCCCCTGCACTCAGTGTGAACCAGAGGCCCCTCCTGCAGCTGCTTCTTCCCCTTGGCAACTCTCGCTGCACTCAGCACAAGGCTTTGCATACAGCAGACGCCCAATAGGCACTTGCTGGTCCGTGCATCTCCCTCCCTCTCCCAGATGCTCCGTCAAGCTCTCCTTCCTCCTTTTCTCACCCAAGCCTGGTAGAGGGGCTGTGTCCCCAGCAGAGGGATGACACTGCACAGACTGGACAGTGTCATCAAAGATAAATGGGCTCTTCCACATGTTCCTTTTGAAAGGAGATAAAACATGATTTATCAAGACATGGGAGGGACTTCCCTGGTGGCGCAGTGGTTAAGAATCCGCCTGCCAATGCAGGGGACACGGGTTTGAGCCCTGGTCCGGGAAGATCCCACATGCCACGGAGCAGCTAAGCCCATGCGCCACAACTACTGAGCCTGCGCTCTAGAGCCTGCGAGCCACAACTACTGAGCCCACGTGCCACAACTACTGAAGCCCACGCGCCTAGAGCCTGTGCTTTGCAACAAGAGAAGCCCGCGCACCGCAACGCAGAGTAGTCCCCGCTCGCCGCTACTAGAGAAAGCCCATGTGCAGCAACGAAGACCCAATGCAGCCAAAAAAAAAAAAAAAAAAAAAAGACATGGGAGACAGTGGCCTTTCCTTGGGGGAAGATGTCACAGATTTGGTATTCTTGGCCTCTTCGCCTCCTACCCTTTTTTGGTTGCCTGTTGCTCTGTTGCCTGCGGGCCACAGGAGCACGTGTGTGCAGCCAAGGGGACGGTGTGTGAAATAAACACGTGGTGAGAGGACACCCACTCTCTGGACTGACGAAATGACAGGCGGCCCTGGGGTGGGGTGCTGGGCCTTCTACCTGAGCCAGGTAGCCGTCAGGAGCTGGGGGCCGCCCAGGCCCAGTGACGCCAGCAGCTAAGCTGTATCTCACAAGAACCTGGAGGACTTGCTCGGAGGTAAAGAACCTAGGAGGGACCGGGATCGGGGGGTGGGGTGGTGGCCCCCAGACCTGGCTCTGCCCTGTGCTTCTTTCAAAGGAGGAAAATGTGACTTATCCACTCCCCAAAAATAGCATACCTGCCCTTTCTCATCCCGTCAGAGGACAAAAAAGAAAGCAGAGAGATGGGGAGACAAACTAGGTCGCCCCTCCCAGACCCACATCTCAAGGCTGGCCAAACCTCTTGATTGGGTTTGATATTCATGGGATATATAGATACAGATATAGATATAGATACAGATATAGACATAGATACAGATACAGATATAGATATTGACACAGATACAGATATAGATACAGATATAGATATACCAGATAGAACTTGATCCAGTTGCAGAGACAGAACTAGCAAAAAACAAAGAGTTAAGGAACGATTAAGGCCTCTAGAGGTGCAGAAGCTTTGAAGGGCAGGCTGGGGTGGTGGAGATGGGGAGAGAGGTGGGAGGGCTCCTCACCCAGTTGGCACGGGACCTCCGCCCTGCCCCTCAAGCCCAACCTCTGCAGGTGAGGTGGCCATGCCTCCAGGCTGGACACCTCCCATCTCCTCCACAAGGCTCGTGGGTCTGTTGCTCAGGTACAAAGTCAGAGGAGAATTTCTGTACGAGCCATTTGCCAGTTGAGTTTTTGGAATCCCAGCAGGGCTTCTCTCCTCCGCGCTGAAATCCTGGCAGGAGCCACGGTTTCTTTCCTTGGGTCCTTTTGGCACAGAGGCTGCTGGGAGTGGGGCAGGGGGAGGGGGAGGCAGGGAAGATCTGTAAGGGATTCTATGGTCCTGACTTCTCTCTTAGGGATCCCAACCGCACTCTGCAAGCCAAACCGGTGACCATATTAAAAGGGAGAGGGAGAAAAGGGAGGAGGAGGAACAACCCCATGAAGGAAGCCGGGACCACAGGGCATTAAAGGCCTCTTGTAAATGTAATTCAGCCCGTTCACGGCAAGGCCAGGCGAGACTCCTGCCAGAGCCTTCAAAGCCATGTAGATGCAGCTCCAGAAATATGATAAGCATCATAAGGAAGATTACACACGGGGCATGAGACAGACCTCAGGATTAACTCCTTCCTGAAAGCAGAGAAGAGAGCTGTTGAGCCTGACAGGGTCTGAGCATGTATGTGGAGGCTCCTCTTCCTGCCATTCTGGGCTGGGCTGAGAGGATGGGACCAGCAGGGTCCTTGGCTGGAGTCCTGGGTTCAAGTCCTGCCTTGGCCACAGGCTGGCTGTGTGAGCCTCCACGGGGCCTCTGCATTCTCATCTGGAGACTGAAGGGCCGGGCCTCCGTGGCTGCTCCCCCCGGGAGTCCTAAGATGCATTTGGGGGTGGGGTTATTGAGAGGGGCAGAGGAGGAGTGAGACAACGGGTAACAGTAGCTAAGTGTTTACTCCTGCCAGGCACAGGCTAAGAGCTTTCCATCGGGTTCTCTGGCTTTATCCTCACCACAACTTTAAAGCAAGTGCTTTTATTGTCCCCACTTTGCGCAGGAGGAGTTGCTGGCTCAGAGAGGTTGAAGGACTTGTCCAAAGTCACACAGCTATTAAGTGGCTGAGCTGGGATTTCAACCTGTGGTTTTGGAGCTCAGATAGAGGGAGAGAGTTCTTTGGGCTCAGATCACGTAAGGCCGTGAGAACCACTTAGGATTTTCTTGTGGGTGTGATGGGAGTATGATTAACATCTCCTCCACACCAGGTGCTGGGCTGAGGTCTGGGGAGCAACTGTCTCGGGGGCTGACTGAGAATGAAGCAAGCAATAATCGTGGAGGATGGGACATGCCAGGGTGAGTGAGGTGAACGCAGCCCCCCCAGGTCTCTGCCGACCAGATACAAGTGAATGAATGAGTGAGTGAATGGATGAGAGTGAACGGGGGAATGAGAGTGAAAGGACCAATGGACCAACAAAGCAGGGAAGGAGAGGTGACCCAGTGTCTAGTGGACTTGGGGAGAAAGAGCTCCCCGAAACAGCAAACCTCCCTGTCCTTTAAAGGGCCCTTCCTGCCCCACCCCCATCCCTGCCCTGGCTGAGCAGGTGCCAGCCCAGCGGGATCAGCAGGAAGCTCACCCTCAGAAGCGGGAGGGCATCACCTGGGGGAGGCCGGCTCTGCCCACACCCTAATCTGGACTAACCTTCTCACCATGAGTGTCCACTCTGGGCCAGGACACATAGGTGGGGCACTGACTCGGGAAGGTCCCCATGCTTGAGTGGCAGAGGCATTTCTCTCTCCTACGCAGGATACCAGGCATCTTAGTGGCACTTGAGGGGTCTTAGTAGTTGGCATTTGCTTCTAGAGAATGAATTATTTCAAGAAGGTGAGAGATGAGGACATGGCTCCTTCTCATTGGTAGGGAGAAGCGGTTAAAGAAAAGACAGAAACTTCTGAGAGCAGTTAACGCCCTAGGCCAGCCACGACCCCAGGTTCCTCCTTGTAAAATGTGGTACCCATGGGGGATTCCTTAAGCAGGAGTCAGGGGGCCAGGGGCACAGGAAGAGCCCACCTACCTAGGGAGCTCCCATCCTAGCCATGAAGAGCCTGTAGCAACCTCCAGGAGACAGGCACATGTTCTGACAAATGGGCAAGTACCTACTGTACAGGGGCAATAGAGGGCACTGGCTACAGGGGAAATAGGAGAGGGCTGACCTCTTTTGGTCTGTCCAGGCTGATCTATTCTTGGCAGACTCTCCTCTTCAAAATTCACAGCATATATGCATGTATACGTCCTCATATAACTCTCTCTTCCTTGCTTTTTTTGCCACCTGGAATGCCATCCATCCATCCATCCATCCATCACTGTCTTGATGGAGGGCCTGCTCCAGTGTTAAGAACACCGCAGTGGACAAGACAGATGAGGGGTCCTGCCCTCAACGTGTTTACTTTCTAACTGGGGAGGGGATGTGTATGGAAGGGATACAGTATATAATGTTCATATCTAGTAAATAGTGTGGTTACATACATATGTCTCCCCCCACCTCTATAAAGAGAATATAACAAGGTAATGGGAAGGGGTGTGCCTGGGGGGTGGGGGAATTCAGCTAGTGGTCAGGTAAGTCTCTGATTTCAGTGGAGTCTCGGAGGAGGAGAAAAGCCAGCCACGCAAAGCTCTGGCGCAAGAGGGCTCAGCCAGAGGCAACCACAGAGCAAAGCTGGAAGGTGGAAAAGAGGCCATGCAGCAGTCTTATAAGCCACAGAAAGGAGTTTGGTTTTTTTTCTAAGCACGCTTGGGCCTACTGACCCAAATCCCTCCCCATCTTAAGGCTCATTTTCCATATCCTCAGGCCTTCTCCATGAAGCCTTCCTTGAATGCCTGCCTTGCCCTCCTTTGCCAGCCTCCTGGACCGCTGGCAGTCACCCCACTCTCGCCCTCCCTCTCCTGCTGTCGTGGAGAATTTGTCAGGGGGCTACCATCCTCAGGGCCCCCTCTCACCTTCCCAGCGGGGTCCCCTGATGCACAGGCCAGCTCCCCCCAGCCACCCTGGCCTCCAAGGACACAGGTGCTCCCACCCCTCTCCCTTCAGTGCGGCCCAGAGAGCCTGGGGCATCACAGGGACTCGCCTAAGGTATAGGGAGACCACAGGAGGCCCCGAGGCCCACAGGCCGCATGGCGCAGAGGCCTTGTTCTCCACGAACAGACACTCCTGCCCATCTAATTGGATCTGAGGACAAAAAGGAAAGGGGAGTGTATCCGGCTCCCAGAGCTGCCATAGCAAATGACCACCAACTTGGTGGCTCAAAACAACAGAAATTTATTCTCTCCCAGTTCTGAGGCCAGAAATCTGAAATCAAAGTGTCAGCAGGCCATGCCGCAGCTGAAGGCTCTAGGGAACAATCCTTCCTCGACTCTTCCAGCTTCTGGCAGCTCTCGGCATTCCTAGGCTTGCAGCAGCATCACTCCAATCTCTGCCTCTGCCTTCACACGCCCCCCACCCCATCCCCCAGCCTGTGTCGCAAATCTCCCTCTGCCTTTCTTGTGTAAGGACATCTGTCTTTGGGTTGGGTGCCCACCCTAAATTCACGATGACCTCATGTCACAATCCTTAACTTAATTACATCTGCAAAAACGCTTTTTCCAAATAAGGTCATATTCACAGGTTGCAGGGGTTAGGACGTGGACATATCTTTTTGGGGCCACTCTTCAACCCACTACAGAGGTTATGGGAGAGTCCACAGGGCTGACCAGACACCTGAGAGAGTCTTGGATCCCTAACTGGATTGCAATCACCCTGAAGGGAAGGGATGACTTTCTACACTCCCTTCAGCCCTGGCAATACGTGGCATGGAGCTGGGTGTAATGAATGTGGGTGTTGACTGATTCCCTCGGGAGGGATGGGGCAGTGTCTGGAGAGAGTGGGTCAAGGGTCTCTGGAGTCCAAGATGAGAGAGACAAGCTGTGAGGATCTGAAAGCTGAGTGAATGGGGGAGAGGGGTCCTCTCTGGCTCTGCTGGCTGATGTGGCACCCAGGGGAGAAGAGACAAATTTCCCAAAGCAATGAAAGGAAAGAAGATGGGAGGGTTACTAGAGGGACCCCCCCCACCCTACCCAAACCGACATGTATGCTATGGGCTGAATGTTTGTGCCCCTCAAAATTCATGTTGAAACTCTAATGCCCACTGTGATGGTAATTAGGAGGTAGAGCCTTTGGGAGGTGATCAGGTCATGAGGGTGGGGCTCTCATGAATGGGATTAGTGCTCTTATAAAAGGGGCCCCACAGAGCTAGCCCCTCTGACATGTGAGGATACAGCGAGAAGTTGGCAACCTGGAAGAGGGCCCTCACCTGACCACGCTGGCAAACATGATCTCAGACTTCCAGCCTCCAGAACTGTGAGAAATACATTTCTGTTGTTTATAAGCTACCCAGGCTGTGGTATTTTGTGACAGCAGCCTGAACGGACTAAGACAGGGTGACATGACACAGGCAATGCCTGTGGGGAGGAAAAAGGAATAATTAATCTTCTACTCCCCCAGCTCTCTGCAGGCTTACAACCTGGCGTGGGTCCTTGTGTGAAGTGGGTCAGGCCAGCAAACGAACCCTGTGTTCGACTGCCCGGATTGGGTGCCTCAGACTGTTGTGGTGCTGACAGATTGATGAAGACAGACGCTCTTACATGAAGAGCCTTGGGCATAGGAGGACCAAGAGAACCTAATGCATGAACCTGCTCATGGCTGTTCCTTCACCATGAAAAGCAAAAACAAACGTCCCTCCTTCATTTTCATCCCTTTAAATTCAGAGTGGCTGATAGCAAACCCCAACTCCAGGAGTAACCCCAGTAGGCAGGGACCCAAGTTGCTCCACTGAGAATCATCCTGGGACTTGATGGTTTAGAGCATGCAGCTACCTGAAGGGTACACTCTGGGCCCTCAGAATACCCCCCTCAAAAAACAACCACCCAACCTCACAGCCCACTTCTCTGATGCCTCAGGTTATAGAGTCAGAATTTAGTTTCTTTGATGTAAGATTTTGGTTAAGATGTAGAAACTTCTCCCTGGAGAATGACAGGGAGACTTGTTAATCATTCAGACCTGAGTATGAACAAGCATCAGCTTTTCACTGGACAGCAGGGTCTGGTTAGGGGACAGAGCACAGAGGCCTTGAGGGAAGGTAACATGACGGGCGGAAAGGAGAAGAATGGAGAAACAAAGTCAGCCTTTGCTGGCTTCCCAGTTTCCTGCAAGCTGGTCCTGCCCTCCATGTTCAGCTGTCTCCTGACTGCGGCTTGGGGGCAGGCCCCTGCTTGTCTCTCCAGAGCTGCCCCTGAAGCCAGTATGCCACCTCTGCCCTAATGCAGCCTGGGGACAGCAGGCCACCGGCTCACCTGCTTTCAGCCTCTGATGTGGCTGAGATGGCATCCCCACTATCTGTGGCCTTGTGCCTGGCTCAGACTGCACTCTGCCACCCAATCCTGCTTCTCACCTGCTACACCTGGCCTTGCTTGCGCTTGACCTGGACCAGTAGAGACAAGGGACCATTTGGGCTGGGGGAAGGCTGGGGTGAAGCCCAGATGCTGAGGCTGGAAACAGTAGGCACATGCAGGTTCTGGAAGGACATGGTCCCGATGGGGAAGGTCCACAGCCCAGGGCGTCCTGACTCCATGCCCTGAGTTCTGGCTCCCACGAATCTCTCTCTTCCAAATACATGCCAAGGCCCCGCCTTGGCTTAGAGTCTAGCATGGTAAGCATTTGTGGGTTTTGCCGGTCAGCATTTGTATTACAGTATCCAAATTTTCTTTTGAGGAACAATCCCCCCTTCATTCTTAGTCTGTATGGTTTTAGGAGGGCTCATCTTACCCCAGACTCCTGGAGTTACCAGTCAGTATAGTCCAGCCATGGGCATGTGACCCAAGTTGGTCCAGTGAGAATCAGTTTGGGACTTTTGGTGGAACCACCAGAAAGAGAAGTGGTCTTTCTACAGGGCCTGCTAACTCATAAACTGTGAGCCCCAACTTGCTAGGAAGCATCTTTGCACATTCCCATCACCATTTGGGGAAAGCCTATCTGAGAATGAAGTCACCAGAGAGGAAAGCAAAGCTGAGAGCTAGAGAGACATATGACTTGGTCACCTAGATCCAGCCATGCCTGAAACCATTATCCCTGAAGTTTTCAGTTATGTGAGTCAATAAATTTCCTCTTTTTTCTTAAACCAGATCGAGATGGGTCTAGTCTTTGTCACAAGAGGCTCCTGACTAGTAAGTATATCTAGTTCTGCCATTTACTATTGTGTGATATGAGACAAGCCACAACGTATTGAATCTCAGTTTCCTCAAATTGCAAAATGGGCACAGTATTACCTAACTCAAAGGATTATCATGAGGAGTCAATGAACAGGTGTGTAAAAGCATTTAACACAGAGCCCAGCCCATAATAAATGCTGAATAAATGGGATCTCTTATGAGCTGACAACTCTAGGTCAAGTAGGTGGGGTGGGATGGGGGCGGGGGCACAACCTGGCCCAGCCCACCTCCTCATGGGGCACATGGGGTCCAGGCACTGTGGTGCTCCTTGTATACCCTTCCACCTGGCTTCCCCATCCAAGGCCAGATACTAACTCCCTTCAGCCTGCAGAACCTTTCCCGATTCAAACCCTGCCCCCTAAACACACATCTCTCACACAGCTCCCATTTCTCCTCTTCCTCCATCTGCCCAATTCAAAGAGGAGAGGGACACAATGGAGTCAGGATTACTCACTCCATCCGCCCACCTTGGGGCACTCTGGGATGACTCACACAGGTGCGGCTCCCCCTCGGCACTCTCCGCCCCCTGCCCCACACACTCCGGGAAACAGACTTACAAAAATCCACTGGGGTTTCGCCATCAACTGAAACCTTAACCCTCTTGCAGCCACAGCATGCTTACAGTAAGAACTGGCACACCTAGAAGGAAAAAGTCATCTCCCAAGTTCTGGTTTGGAGCTTCCCATACCCAGTGCAGGCCAGGCTTAAGGGAACAAAATCTTTCATTCCCCCATCCTTAGTGGGACCAGGGGGGATTTATGGGTGTCTGCCAGGACTCCCCTGGTGGCGCAGTGGTTAAGAATCCGCCTGCCAATGCAGGGGACACGGGTTCGAGCCCTGGTCCAGGAAGACCCCACATGCCACGAAGTAACTAAGCTTGTGTACCACAACTACTGAGCCTGCGCTCTAGAGCCCAAGAGCCACAACTCCTGAGCCCACGCACTGCAACTACTGAAGCCCGCGTGTCTAGAGCCTATGCTCCACAACAAGAGAAGCTACTGCAATGAGAAGCCTGCGCACCGCAATGAAGAGTAGCCCCCACTCGCCACAACTAGAGAAAGCCTGCACGCAGCAACGAAGACCCAACGCAGCCAAATAAATAAATAAATAAATAAATAAATAAATAAATAAATAAATAAATAAATAAATAAATGTGGGTGTCTGCCAGAAATAAAGCACCAAGCCCTGGCATATCAGAGGTTTTAATACATCTTTACTGAACCAGATGGAATTGAAGGCTTTTTGAATGGCCTTACAGAGCTATGGGACCAGAACAATTTTTTCTTTATTTTCTAAAAAAACACTTTGGTGGGGGGGAATATAATATACATACAGAAAGTGCACATGCATATGTAAAACTCAATGAATTTCACAAACTGAACTCACCTATGTTACCAGCACCCAGGCCAAGAAACGGAGCATTGCCTACACCACAGAAGACCTTCGCTGCACAGATTTTAAGTGGGGGTGGTTCTCTGAAGCTCCATAACTATCTTATTCTCATGACATTTTGTGCTGGTATGGATGTGAAATCTCTAGACTGACTGGGTGATATCTATTGCAGAGAGGGGACACTAACACATTTATTGATTTTAGTGATATTTACTTTTATTTAAAAATACGTGCTTAGTGAATGTAGATCCCTGGAATGAGGACCCTTTTTTTGTGAAATGTGAACACACGTTCGATTTTTAACTGTCATTAATTAGACAAGGAACAAATGGTTACCTACAAGGTTAGCTGTGGGAAGAACAGTGGAAACAGAAACAAACCCCCTGAATTTGCTGACTTGTTCTCCCTTGTGCTGGAGAATGCCCAGGGTTGGTCTCATCCCTGACATAGACTGGAGATATTTCATTAGCTATAAGATCTTACTTTAGGGCAGTCCAGGTCTTATGAATTGCCTGTAAGGTAGCCAGCATCTAGGGATTTCCAATGATATCAAATCCGAGAAGGATGTTGGCCATGATGGCACTGTGGGTTGGCGGGCAATGAAAGCTGTCCCAGCCTGACTCTGGGAGGTAGAGAGAACACCACAGTTGACCTCCAAGGTGGTCCTTAGCCTCAGGGAAGGAAGAGGCTTTGTATTAAATATAACAGTACTTAAAGTGGCCACGCTGAGGACAAATGTCACTTGGGTACCACTGGGGCTCCTTAGGGCACGGGCTGTGGCCTCATTCAGAGCTGAGCTTTGACAGGGCTGAGCACACCCTTGAAGGTGCTTGGGAAACCCATGTAATACCTACTCTAATGGTGGGACAGGTGGCAAAGGCCGAGGGCACTGGCCTTCCCAACCGCCATCACGTTAGTCAGGTTTTACCTTTCAGCTGTGTTTTTCTTTTCTTGGTCTGGCAGGAAGGTTAAAATAAAAATCAAATCTAGGACTGTTGAGCTGCCAGAAGCAGGATCAGAGTATGGGTTGTAGAGCTGAGAGGCCCCAGGTCTTTAAAACCTCTGTGTCCTGGGCACCTTAAACTGCCTGAACATCAGGCTTCTCATATGGCAAATGGGATCATAGGGCTGGGATGTGGATTAGAAACAGCACCTGAGACAAACACAGCACACAGTGCTGGGCACACGGGAGATGAGTGACACAAGATGCCTGCTGTTACAGAGAAGGATGAGGACAAATCACTTGATGTTTGGCCATTGTCCATAAATTTGTATGGTGACCTTGAATTTGTCTGATTTCCAATCCTTCCCCCACCCCCGCTCCTAGTCCATTTTCCACCCAGCAGCCCAAATATTTTTAAAATGAAGGCTTTCCTGGGACTTCCCTGGCGGTCCAATGGTTAGGACTCTGTGCTTTCACTGCCAGCGGCATGGGTTTGATCCCTGGTTGGGGAACTAAGTAATATCCCACAAGTGGTGAGGTGTGGCCTAAAAAAAAAAGGAAAGAAAGAAAGAAAGAAACCTTTCCTTAAACCCTTCAGTGACTTCCCAGCACTGAGAAGAAAACCTAAACTCCTTACCGTGACCCAGCAGGATCTGACTCATGCCTCCCTCTCCATCTCATCGCATCTCATCAGGCCAGCACCAGGCATGCTGGGCTTCAGTTAGCACCTTCCCACCTTGGGGCCTGCGTGCATGCCTCCCTCTCTACTGGGACACTGTTCCCGATGCCCTTTTCATGGCTAATGCCTTCCATCCTTCGGGTCACCTCATCGGGGAGGCCTTGGCGGACC
The DNA here is from genome assembly GCF_965194805.1 of Balaenoptera borealis. Lineage (NCBI taxonomy): Eukaryota > Metazoa > Chordata > Mammalia > Artiodactyla > Balaenopteridae > Balaenoptera > Balaenoptera borealis. Next base: position 93,467,966 of record NC_138874.1, read on the forward strand.
ACTATGTCTCCCTCTCCCAGGCCTTGATTGTTTCCCTCCTAGATTTCACTGTGATTTGTAATGACCTCTTTATATGAGATCTTATATCTTATATGATGTCTCCTTCACTACGATATCTTTAGGGCCCAGCATAAGGACGGGCAGGCCATGGCCCCTGGTTGACATCTGCTGAATGGATAAGTGTGAGTGTGTGTATTGACACACCCTCGCTCCAGACTGTCTTATTTTTACACATGCGTATCCCTGAGGGAACTACACAAACGTGGCTCACCACGCAAACGCTGGGGCCTGCTGCACCAGACCAGGGCTGCAGCGGGGATGGACTCACCCTCCAGGACCCAGACAGAGCGGGGCCAGAGAGTGTGGTTAACTCAGAGCCCAGCATCAGGGCCAGGCTGTCCCCACTCCGTGTGGGTGTGGCGGGCATGGTGAGCAGTGGCTCAGCCCCATCCCTGTGGGAGCCTGGGAATAAAGGGCCCTATTCAGCCCTTGCAGCCTCAGCTCCATCCCCGCCAGGGGAGGCTGCCCTCAGGAAAGGGGACGGTGGGACGCAGGGCAGTGCTTCCCGCCAGGCTCTCCCTGGGGCGTGACCCACAGCAGGGACGGATGATTTGTGGGGGAGGGGCAGCCAAGGGTACAGGGCCTCCGGGGCTCGAAGAGACACAACAGGAAGGCCCAGCCAGATGAGGAGGCTCTGGGGCAGGCAGGGGCAGTCCTGGTTCAGGGGGTGAGGCTGAAAGGCCCAGTTCACTGTCGATGCTCTGAAGCAGAGGAAAATCCCCAGGATGCAGAAGCCCATTGGAAAACTGCCCCATAATCACAGGCCTGGCCACGCCAGCCAGAGGGGCGCTTGCCTGGCTCTCTCGGGGTAGACACTGTTCCCCAAAGCCTGCTTTTCTTGAGCTTTGGCTCTGTTGGTAGAACTGAGCCCAGACAATCAACTCTCTTCAGCAACTTCCTACCAGTATTTTCCATGATTCCACCCACTCCTGCAAGGGAGGTGAGAATGATATAAATAATAGATCACATTCATTGAGTACTTGGTGTGTGCAAGCACTGTGCTATGTATTGATACTTTATATTTATTCTGTTATTTGATCTTCACAACAACCTATGATATGGGTACCTGGGTACTACTGTTACTCCCATTTTACAGATAGGTAAACTGAAGGTCAGAAAAGATGAGCAACCTGCCCAAGGTCACACAGCCAGTAAGTGGTAGAGCTGAGATTGGATGTGCCATGTTCTCTGTCTTTGGCAGTCTGAAAGTGCCTGGCCTCTTAATTCTTTTGCTATGTTCCTTTCTTTGTGTGTACCTTTCCCCAGGCGGTACATCTCAACCCTCCCCTCACCCCATAAACAAGGTCAGCATGCATCCTTCACTCACTCGCTAATCATTCAGCTCTCCCCAGTGCCTGTGCTGAACTGGGGGCTGAAATGTGATGGTGAACAGTACAGACATGGCCCCTGCCCTCAAGAGGACACGGTCTGGGTTGGCACTCTGCCGCGGTGTGATCGGTTACGATGGGGACACACAGGAGGGAGACAGGCCTGAAAAGTGGTAGGAATGAGCCAGGCTAAGGGAAGGGGAAAGAATGTTTCAGGAGGAGGGAAGAGCCTGAGCGAAGGTCCAGAGATAAAAGAAGCCAGCTAGAGTAAGGTCAGTGTGGCTGGAGGGGTGTGTGTATGTGTGTGTGTGTATAAGTGTGTTGGGAAGTTATGAGGCGCTCGAACAGACAGTGGGTAACAGGGGTTCAATCACATGGACCACACAGCATAACAGAGCCATTAACATTATACATTTCAGAAACACATGTTCCTGAACCTTAAACGCCAAGGACCACAGTTTTTACCTGGGGAGACACAGGCACCTTCAGACCCTTCTGAAGTCCTTCTCTCTCAAGTTTGAACCCCAAGCGGGGCACACTTGGGCCTGGTCACTGGTCAGGAATGCACAGCACAAGCTCAAAACTGTGTTCTCACCAGTGTCTACACCTACCACAATCCAAATGGATCCTGGGGGTAAAACCAGGAGACCCTGGAGGTCATTGTGTCCAGCCCCCTCACTTTCTGAGGTCGAGGCTGAGCTCAGAGAGGACCATGTTTTGCTCAACTTTGCACAGCAAGTTAGCAGCCAGGATGGGACTCAGCAGGACTTGGGCTGGCAGCCTAGTTCTGAGGTGGACTTTGCAGCTTCTGCACTTACGAGTTACATTCCCCAGGGTCCCCAACTCAGCTGTTTTTCTTACTTCCAATTTCTACCCCAATCCTAACCCAACAAGAGCTGCCACCACTGACACCGTCTCACAGAACTGAGGACTCAAAGGAGCCTGTGGTAGTCTGCCTCCAAGGTGGTCCCTGGTGACTCTGGCCTCCTGCTCCTCACGCTTTACATAGTTCCCTCCCATACCGGATGGGGCTGACCTGGGGAGCCAGTAGGATATTTTGGAAATGATGGTGTGACTTCCAAGACTAGGTTAGAAAAGATATCGCAGCTTCCTTCTTGATCTTCCTCTGGGGTCACTCACACTGTGGAAAGCCAGCTGCTGAGTTGTAAGGACACTTAAGCAACCCTATGGAGAGGCCCACTTAGGAAGGAACTGAGGCCTCCTGCCAACAGCCAGCACAAATCTGCAAGCCATGTAAGTGAGCCATCTTGCCAGTGGATCCTCCAGCCCCAGTCAAGTCTTTAGATGACATTGACTACAATGTCACAAGAGATCCCAGCTCAAAACCATGCACCTAAGCCATTCCTGAATTCCTGGCCCAAAGAAACTGTGTGAGATAATGAACATTTACTGTTGTTTTAAGCTGCTAAATTGGGGGGGGCCAGCAATAGGTGACTGATACAGGGCCCAGCAGAGCTCTTGAGAGAACGAGGGCCCCTGGGTTACCTGAATCAGAGATATGTGGGGTATTGACTACAAATGCAGATTCCTGGGATTTACCCAGACCCCCTGAATTAGACAGAAGGGTGAGAGTCTGCATATTTAATAAAGTTCCCCCAAGTGAATCTCATGTACCTTTTAGGCTTAGAAGTACTGAGCGAATCTAACTTACTTTACAGATCTAAAGAAGCTCAGAGAGCTGGTGGTTCGAGCCTTATCACACATCCAAGCTGAGGCAGGCCGGGGCCTAGAATTAGTACCGGATTCCTGGTTCATTGCTCTTTCTACTTATTTCCTCCTTTGACCATTTCAGTTTGTTTTTTTGAGAAGTGTAGGCTTTGTTTTCTGTTTTTTCATTTATGTTAAAAACATGCACAAAGAAAAATGCTATACAATCAATCGTTTGTCTGCTGAAGAGCTTGCTTTGCCTGGGAAGAACTTTTCCCAAAAAGTGGGCCTAACGCTAAAAGGAGTAGGGGTACTAGGTCATGCAGAGGGGCTGGTGCTGCTATAGAACACTGTGCCAGAAAAGGCACCTTTGGGACTTCCCTGGTGGTGCAGTGGTTAAGAATCCGCCTGCCACTGCAGGGTACACGGGTTCCATCCCTGGTCCGGGAAGATCCCACATGCCGCGGAGCAACTAAGCCCACGCACCACAACTACTGAGCCTGCGCTCTAGAACCCACGGGCCACAGCTACTGAGCCCGCGCCTAAAGCCCATGCTCTGCAACAAGAGAAGCCACAGCAATGAGAAGCACGCACACTACAACGAAGAGTAGCCCCGGCTCGCTGCAACTAGAGAAAGCCTGCGTGCAGCAACAAAGACCCAATACAGCCATAAATAAATAAATAAATAAAATAAATTTATAAAAAAAGAAAAGGCACCTATTCTATTTACCTAGATGCCTCAGCTCCAGGCTTTTTTCCCAAACAAAACTCAGCGTGTACAAGGCAGAGACAATGAACAAAGACATGATGGAAGTCTACCTTAACCCCTGCCAAACTGTCACCCCAGTGGGTGAGAATGATAATCCCACTTTCATTTGCATAGCACTTTGGTGCTTAGAAAGAATTCGTGCACAATCTTATTGAATTACCTTTGCAGATGGCAAGATAGGTAGCACTGAGACCCATTCAGTCATTCACTTGGCACATTTGTTGAACAGCTACTATGTGCCAGGTAACACACTAGGCACAGGGGGTATATGGATTTGTTTCTTTACTTAATAAACACTTATATATGTTTACTATGAGCCAGGCACTGGTTTAAGCACTTTACAAATCTTAACTCACTTAATCCTCACAACCGCCCAACAAAGCAGATATCATTCTTCTTCCCATTCAACAAGGGCACTGAAGCACCAGAGAGTTTAAGTAACTTTCCCAAGACCAAACAGCTAGTATGGGGCAATATGGGGATTGGAACTGAGGCAATCTGGCCCTAGACTCCACCCTCTTAACCAAGATAAAATAAGACATGGTTCCCGTTCTTCAAAAACTCCAGTTTTCAAAATCTCCATGACCACAGAGGAAGAAACTGAAGCTCAGAGCTATCTTCTGACTCTCCCCAAGTCACACACTCCTGGGACTAAAGGCAGTGTTACTTTGCTTCATTGAATGTGTCTGTTCGCAAAAAAAAATTTAGCAGAAGATGGGTGCCAGGGCAGCGAATGTGGGCATTTCTAGAGCCCAGAAAGAGAGAGGAGGCCCCAGCAGTAAGTCTAAAGTATCCCGAGACACCCAAGCAGACAAACAAGGCTCGTTCACTGCCCAGGCCATTGTGATTTGTGACGGTCTACTGCCAGGCAGTATTCATGCCTCCAGATATTTGGGGGCAGTGTTATTTATAGACCACATTTCTATTTATATTTTCATTGAATTCCTGCTCACCCTAGCTAGATTTCCCTCCCTCCCAGAACCTAGAGAGGAGAGGATAAGAACTCTTTTTCACCAAGTGTGTCAGGGCAAAGGTGAAGGTCAAAGCCTTGGCTGTGTGTGCAGCCTTTCAGCAGGAGCCCTTCGCGGGGAAGCGTTCAAGACAAGGGGGCTTTCTACACTTTCCAAAGGAAATGGGGGTTGGGGGAGGACACAAAGCTGGCCTTATACAGAGGCAGCCACATTCTGCCAACACGGTGGGATTTGAGGTGGGCCTAGAAGACCTCTTTTCCCCTAAAATGTTTTCCCTTTTGCATATTTCATCATTAGGCATTTATTCCTTTGGTCTTAATAGTATTATATGACAAAATGTTGGGACTGTGTGTGAGAAAACCTAGACAGTATCAAGTCCAGTCCTTGTGTTTCACAGGTGGGGAAACTCAGGCTCACTGAGGGGCTAGGACCTGTCCTCATGGGGGGATCTGAATGAATAAGACATGGTTCCTGCTCTTCAAAAACTCCAGTTTTCAAAGTCCCCATGATCAGGGAGGAAGAAACTGAAGCTCAGAGGTATTTTCTGACTTTCCCCAAGTCACACACTGCTGGGACTAAAGCCAGGTCTGATTCCTTTCTGAATAAATGGAAATCTATTACCATACACAGGAGACCATCCCAATGTTGGTAGACCTGTCGGGCACAGCAAAAGAAACTGGGGACAGTAAAACAGGCTCAGAATTCCTCTCTCACCTGGTCTTAGGAACGAACAAGTAAAACCACATGACGTTTCCTAAGGTTCTGTTTGGTGCCCCAAATGAAAACTTCCTGGTTTTAGGGTCACACAGAGAAATAAAGGTAAAGTGGGACTTCTGTCTTATTTTTAGTCCCTTGTTGAACTGTGGTTTAGGAAACAGTATCTGTGATGATTGTCACTGCATGGTTAGTTTATAAATTTGTGTTTACAAAGCCAGCTGGCAAAAGTCATTCCTTTTGGGCACTATGCCTGCAATTCCAGCATCTATCATGAGGTGGCAGGTTAAAGTTGAGTAGGTTAAGTGAAAGGCAACTGAGAAAATACTGTCATCTAGATAAGACCTTTACTGCCAGAACATGACACTTTAGTAAAAGGACAACATTGACCAACCTCTAACTGACATAGTAAAAAAACCATAACATGAAACTTGAAACAAAGTTTAAAGAAATGCAAACACTCTGGTGCGGGTGGCATACCCCTGCTAGCCTGAGTCTTCATCTATAAAGTGTGGTTGCTGTCATTAAAAGAGATTACTATAAGCACATGAAACCCTTTGCACAATATCTGGCTAAAGTATGTACTTAATAAATATAGCTATAATCCCTAAGTAGAAATCTTCTTTCATTTATAACTGTTTAATCTGTTAAAAGTTCCAAGCCTCACACACAGTTCCTCAGGAAGCTGTTTGCAACTTTTCCCCTGTAGCCAATTTAACAATAAGGTACCTCTGGACCACTCAGCTCACGTGTGAACTCTTTTTCTAAAGCAAGTCTTTCTATTGAAAGAGAAGGGCTCTGACAACACAGGTCTTACTTAAGGCATCTTCACCAATGACCAGCTATTAAAGTTGGTAACAATCTGTTAAAGTTACCAGATCAGAAAAAAGAAGCTGAGAAGTAAAAAATCTTGCCAATCAGAGAAGGCACCAAATTACCAGTCACTGGCTTGTCTCAACTCTCTTCCTTTGGCTTGTTTTGAAACTTAGGTCTGCAATAATTGTTTTATACAGAAGAGCAAAAGATACTACTTTAAAATCTCAGTTTATTTGTCTTTACCTTTTTGCCGGAGGCTCCTTAAAAGACACCCAAGGCTTTTCCCCTCCTAACACTACAACACAACTGGACACACAGACTTTAGACACACTCATGCCATGTTAACTTCAAAACCAGCAGTGGTTCCTAGGCCAATTTCTCTCATCTCCAGACTTTTGAAACAACAAGCTTAGCAATCACCTTGGCCCCAAACTTCATTCTGTCTTGGAAGGGAGGGGAGAGTGTTCTGACTTACAGCTGCCGATGGAGTGTGGCTGGGGCCTGAGCAACCTCCTGGTTAGGCTGGTGACGGGGGATAGAGGGCTGTCCTGTGACTCCCCGCCGCCCCCCGCCGACTGCCAACCCAAAACAGGCAGGCAACTCAGGTGTGTGTAGGGATGTGAGACCAACGAACCGGCCCTCACACGTTACCTGTGGGAAGCCTCGTCTCCCACGCATCTCTGCTTTAGGTTAGAAACTGACTTACCGAAGCAGGTTCAGTGGTTTATATTATGTGAACGGCCTGAACGTAATCAAACACTCAGGAAGTGCTGAACGCAATCAGCCAGCCTACCGAAGGGCTTCACTGGACCTTAAAACGGTGCTTCTCAAGCTTTCCTGCACATACAAATCACCTGTGCATGTCATTAAAATGCAGACTGTAACTTAGTGGGTCTGAGGTGGGGGCCAAGACTCTATTTCTAACAAGCTCTCAGACGATGCTTGTGCTGATGATCTGTGAGCTACATTTTGAGCAGCAGACCTTGAAATGCACAAGACTGCCTGCAAGACCTCACTCTTGGAAAGGAGCCCAGAGAGACAGCTCCCCCTTTTGTGTCGAGCCCTGCACTAAGACTCACCAGATCACCATCAAGTACTGAGTGCTTGCTGTGTGCTTCACAGATAACATTTCATTTGATGCTCTCAACAGCCCTGGGGGTATTGCACAGATGAGGGTCACGATGGACGTGCAGAGATGCTGAGTAAAGGTGGCCTTGGGTCACACGGCTAGGCTACTGAGAGGCTGAGGTGGGATCAAACTCTAAGGCCTCCAGTGTTGAAATGCAACACTTAACTGCCTTCTCATGGAAAAAGCAGAGTTTCGGACAATTAGCACCCAGGTGTGAACCCAGAGGTGTTTGAGCCCAAAGCCCCTGTTTGGAACCACCATGCTCTGGGGCTGGCAGAGCTGAGTCACAGAGCTTCCTTCGGCAGTGCAGCTTTAGAAATTCTCCCTGAGATCTGCCCCGTTCGTTCTCACTAAGGGGAAATCCGGCCCTTGGGCTCTGGCCTGCGGGGAAACAGGAGCATAGCCCTTTCCCCTGACTCCCTGCCCCTGAAGGGTAGAGAGGGCCTGTGCTGCCAGCTCTGCCTTCGGAAGGTGCATTCAGGTGAGCAGACTCTACCTTCAGGCCGTGCCAGTCCCTCAGGCCCACTGTGGTCTGGAGGCCGGTGGCCTGGCGTCCTGAGGCCTCCTCGGTGGATGTCAGTTCTTGGAGCTGTGGAGGTGAACGGGGAGGGGTGTTTTCAGGGCTCACAGCAACTGTACTGCTCGAAGCCAGGCGGCCTCTGGATGAATGGTGCATCAGTTCATATGGGCCTGGGGCATCTCCAAGAGTCAGCTCAGTTCCCGCCAGGGAAGAGCTCTGGCTTGGGTCTCTGCCCTTGGGCTGGGTCCAGTTGGGGTGACCTTGGAGAGCAGTGGAGCGGTCAGGCCAGGGACACTGTAGAGATTTGCCACCAGCGCCCCTTACCTCCTAAGAAGGGGGGCCCCGAGCTCCCTCTCAATGGACCTCAGTGTTCTTCCTGCGCCACCACTACCCCTGCCACCCCTCCTACCCGTCTGGACCCAGAAGCCAGAGCGCCTAGTGCCCGCAGGCTCCTGGGGAGGGTGGCTGGTGGCGGGACTCCCCACCACAAAGCATCTTTCATATGTGCCAAAGGCTTCAGCTACCTCAGGGAGGAGGGAGGAAGTTTCCTTTCACCCCCAGGGTGAAGTCCAAGGCTGGAGTTGGGGGAGAGGTCCTGGGAAAACTGGGTCTGCATCTCGAGCCGGGCTGCCCCCAACAGAACCTGGGCATTGTCATTCTCAACCCCTCCCTCACCCCCAGCTCCAATCCATCAGTGAGGCCTCCTGGCTGTTCCTCTGAAATACATCTCAGATCTAGTTCCCTCCACACCATTGCCCAGCCCGGGTCAAGCCACCCTCCTCCCTTGTCATGCCCTGTCCAGCCTCCATGGGTCTCCCTGCCCCACGCTTGCTCCCTTTCCCTTCCAGTCTATCCCACAAGCTCAGCTGAGGGATCCTTTAGAAACAGAAATCCAGTCACGGGGCCTCAGCCTAAAACCTTCAGAAACCTCTCACCACATCTAGGACAAGTCCTCACCCCTCAGCTTGGCCCATGACAATGGCACAGCCTGGTCCTGTGTGGCAGCCATGCTGAAAACTCACACAGCCTCATCGACCAGGCTTCTCAAGGTGCCCCCAGAGGCCCAGTCCCTGCTTCCTTCTCCCAGCTGCCCTCTTGCTGTCTCACCTCTATCACACCTGAGCTCAGGTAACTGACCTGACAGTCATCTACACCTGAGTGTGAATTTACTGACAGTGCCACTCCCGGGGCACACCTGAGTGCCCGCTAAGCAGGAGTGAAAGGATTTGACCCTTGAAAAAGGATGTTTGGGCATCAGGTAAGCAAACAATTTATTTCCAGGGGAGAGAGGGTAGGGGAGATCAGGAATGTCACAGAGACTTGAAATCACTGGCCTCTGGTGAGTTTGCCAACATGCAAGAAGATCCCTGGTTGCTCTATCGAACTTCTAGTTTAACGTATGCAATGCTGTGCCACAGTGACTAGCAAGAGTTATGCTAGAATCCAGCATTCTGGCTCCCCATCCAGGGCACATTTTTCTGCACATTAAATTAGGCAGACTGACTGAGACCATGAAAAGAACACATTTCTGCTTAGATCAGAGGCTTCTTGTGGAAGATACCCCAGGATACACTTCATTTGGGGCTGAGGGTTTGGGGTGGGCGTGCAGGAGGCTGATTCCCTTCTAGAATTATCTCTGGACAATGAAGACACATAGCATGTGGTAACGAAGTGACCTGACTCTTTCCCTGGTCTTGAACTCTGGGGATGACACGGGGGAAGGACTAGGGGGCCTGATCCACACTGACTTTCAAAAGTAAAAGGGGCCCTTGAGTGTCTGCCTCCAGCAAAGCTCCTTATTCCCAGCGAGACCTGGCAGCTCTGGAGCCGAGAGCTGCAAAGCTCGTGACCCTGCTCTGTTACCACAGCGTCGGGTCCAGGGATGCTCAGCTTCCTCCCATCTTTCAGCCCCAATCAACCATCTGGATCATCAGCCCTTCAGACACAATCTCCTTGCAGCTTCGCAAGTTACCACAGGGAAGGAAGGAGCAGCAGGAAGTGCAGTCAGGGCTGAACCGTGGAGCAGCCTCAGCACAGAGAGGGCGGGCAGGCACAGGGCAGCGCAACGGAAACCCACGTGTCCTGCAGCCGAGCCACCAGGCTTGCAGCACTGGCTCCTCTCCCTTTGCAGTTCACACAGCGCGTTGCAGGCATAACACGCTTGGACCACCGTCCCAAACCATGATTAACCCATTGGGTAGACGAGGAAACCGACCCCGGACGCCTGTGACTGGGCTGAGTGGCACAGCTTACACACGCGTGTGGAGCCGTCTCTTCGCCACAGAAGACATGCTTTGCAGTTCCTTGGTTCCACAGCTCCTGTCTGCCCGGTTCGCTGTGGCCCCTCATCCCCTACACTCCCCACCTGCTTCACACACTTCTCGCTGTTCTTAAACATCCATGCTCGGTCACACTTAGCTTGCTGGCTCCTCAGCCTGGCACCCCGAGCGCTGATCTGCCCACGCCTGGCTCAGTTCAGGTGTCACCTCTGTAAAGCGGCCTTTTGGGACCACCTAATCTCAGATGCCCCAGCCACATGACCTGGCTATTTTTCCTTCTGGCACTTAGCACTATTGGAAATTGCTTACTTGTTCGTTTGCTTCCTGACTCCCCCCACTGGAAGGTGAACTTCCTGAGAAGAGTGGCCCAGTTTACCTTGTTCTCAGCTACATCACCAGTGCCTACAGCTGGGCCTGGCGTGTAGTAGGTGCTCAGTTAATACCTGCGGCAGGCACGAACACATGCAGCTCTTCCATGTAGCGTTCGGATGCCAAGAACAGGCCCTGGGAACCACCCGCCCCAGATTACAGAGTGAGAGAATGATTTGGGGAGGGGTGGGCAGTAATTACAGCAAGAGAAGACCCAGCACTTCCAGAGGAGGTTACAGGCAAGTTGCTTTTAAAACAGCACACGGTACCTCTCAGGCCTATAATCTTGTTGATCTTTTGAAAACCCTGGCGTTACCAACAGACCCTATTTTTTCTCTTTCATCACGTAGGTTTGCCTTTTCTTGCCATCCCAGGTCATCAGTGGGGCTCAGAAACCTCTCGGGTCCTCTCCCTTGGGGACTGTAGCACTTGTCAGCATCTCTGAGCCACTGATTCCCTTACAGCCTCCCAGGCACTTTGGGGAGGGCTTTCTCAGGCTGACGCCTGGTGGGGACAAGCAGAACTGCCTACAGCCCAGGGAGACGGCCAGCTCTCCCTGCCGCCATGGACCAGCTCTAGCTAAAGACATACCTCCCCCACTGCTTCCTTCTGTGCTGGAACAAACACCGGATCTGCCGCACAGGGCTCTGGGGGGCAGAGAAAGGAAGGACCTGGAGACCGTGCTTGCAATTCACCCAGCACCCTCCTGCGCTGGGGCTCCAGACTGCCTCTTCACTAAGGGGCCGGTATGTAAACCGGTGAGCTGGTACCAAAGAACGAAGCATGCTTGCTTTCTAAAAATACACCCCTCTAAGCTTGTGAGGTCACGAGGCTGCCTGCACGCTGGCAGCACCTCTTTGATTAAGGTGATAGGTTCACTTTTCTTCCTAAGCAATCTAGCTTCTCCATGCCTCACCAACCCAGGAGTATGTATACCTGTGGGTGGGACTGACTGCTATTAGGCTGAAGGGGCTTTCTGGAAGCTCAGAGGCCAAGTACCAGTCAGCAGAGAGACACAGATGGCTTGCGAGTGGGGGGAGACCTCGCGCAGCCTTTGCCAAGTGAGTTCACCTCTTTCTGCTCCGCTGCCTGGCTTCTGAAGCCCTTTGGTCCCTGGTCGCAGTGGTTTGCTTTTTACATCAGCAGCTACACACTCTTCTTCACTCTATAATGACCATTTCCTCCCAGGGAGCCTCCTTGGGCTGGCAAAGTCAAGATATACAGGAAATCTACTCCAATCCCAGGATGGGCAACAGGAGATGGATTTTCCACAACAGTCTTCTAAAACAAGGCAGAAAGTTCCATGTAAACAGTAGGCTGCCTTGAGAGGCTGCTGACCCCATCATGCTTGGCCCAGTGTCCTAAAGACTTCACTTCTGTCCACCTCTCCCCAAAGCAGGAGACCCCAAAAAGCACCAGATACACTTGTTGTAAGACAAGTCTCTCTGGCTCTCTTGCATTTCTGCATGTCTTGTCAACAAAGCACTAACCGCCCTTTGTTCTGGATTATCTTTTCAAAGGTGTTTGTATAGCAAACAGCTTTAGAAGACAGAGGCAGGGAGCCTCTTGCTCTGGAGCAAACAGCAGGTTTGCATAGAGCCTTGGGAGACTGGGATAGTCTCTCTCCAGAGCAAATGGCGTAGGTTTGCTTACCGCCCATTATAAAAGATGTGGGCTCCTTAAGATCTGGTTCCTCTCCTATATTGCAACCCATTGCAGGTTGCAGGCATTGCTCTGGGCCCATGGGGTCATGCCCTATGGGACTTGGAGGCAATACTCATGCTGCTTGCTGTGCCATCATGAAGTCTTTTGTCTTTGACCCAGGAGTCTCGTGTTTTCAGCTGGCATCCACGAAACTGGAGTAAGCTAACTTAACTGGCTTACAAATAGGGTAAAATCTCAGATCTTTCCCAGTTGGTGGACTAGCTGTGCTCCCACTGGGGTCAACACCACTGCCCAATCTCTGAGCTCCAGGTCTGCCCTGTTTCCAGCAAACTCAGAAGAAGCCCCAAATTATGAAAATATACATAAACCAAAAAAAGAATTACTTAAAAAAAAAAAGAATGCTCTACTTTGCAAAAGGACTTCTCATGTACCTCTTTAAAAAAGAATAGCATTTAGGACACCTAAAAGATGATGTGATTTGTCCCAAAGAGCAAAATTTCACGGAAGTTTTCAGGAATAAGCCTTAATGTAAAACAAGGTTCACCCCTGCTTTTCTGTTGGAGGTGGGAATGCCAAGAGGTCAGGCCTGGGAGTGGAACTTCTCAGGGACTATTGTCAAACCACCGTCTCCTTCCTAAAGACCAGCTGGCATGCTTGCTTACTGGCCTTCTCTACCTCCTTACAATGAAATTCAATTACTTGGGTCTGTAATTGTAGTTAACTGAGTTGTGCCAATATCAATTTCCTGGGTTTGATAATGTACGGTTGTTACATAAGGTATCACCACCGGGGGAAGCTGGGCAATGGGTACACAGCTCAGTGGCTACATGATGGTGGAAAGTGATTTGACCTGTCTTTAAATTGGGAATAATGCCACCTACCCTGTACTTTGGTAGTGGAATTGGAGGGGAGGAATATAGAGTTTTGCTGCCTAGGAGTTTTGCAGCATCCTATGAATCTATAATTATTTCAAAGTAAAGTTTAAAAAAATACTGTGACTTAAATAACCAATCTTTTTAGATTCATAATTAAATGAAGACAGTCAGGACTCTGTCAGATGAGCAAGCGCGTAACCATGTAAGCCTCAGATTCCCTCTCTTCTCTCAATTCCTCTGCTTTCTCTGTCATTTCCACCAGCTAAACGTCCATGAGCTCCCAACCAGGAGCCTGCAGCCAGGTGAGCCAAAGCAAAGCAGCTGGTCTAATGCTCCAAAGACACCCCCAGACCCCATGCCCGGGCAGCAGAAATGCACATGTCCCGTCACCTCCAAAGCTAAAAACTGAGGCCCCTCTGGAGACAACAGGCGCTCTCCACTTCCTCCCCTTCGGTTTCCCTTGCTCGGCAATTCCAGGCCAGGCAAAGGGCTGGCAGAGCTGTTCCTGAGGCTGGCTGCTAACCTCCCCGGGTTGCAGGAGCAAAGGCTGCTGGATTACCTCAGTGCCTTTGAGCTCTCTAAGGTTCTGCCAAAGTCATTGCTGCCAGGGCTTAGCCTGGGGGAATCAGCAGGTGCCTGCAGACAGCCTCTCCAAAGGCAGGGAGGTGGAAACAGAGACTCAAGCTGGTGTTAGGTAATACAGTATACCTGTAGGTGCCCTGTCTGGAGCCCCTTACCATTGATGCTCCCACCCCGCGCTCTGTGGGTGTTGGCTACTAAGGGCTCATAGCTGCCCTTTCTCCAGGGACACGCCCTCAGCCCTCAGGAGCACCTGCCCGTATTTCACACTTCTGGGAGAGGGGTTGCTCACAGATCATACTGATATGGGGAGTATATAAAAGCTGTCCCCTAAGACGGGACAACTCTGTGGTGCCGTCCGCCCTCCAGAGCTCCTCATGGGGTCAGGCTGAGGCCAGACTTAGCTGAACCCACATCTCGGTCCAGTGTCTTCCCCTTCCCTGTGCTGCGTCCCTCACTGCCCTAGGATGTTCACTGGAGAGCAGCCCTCAAAAGTCAACTTGCCTAAGAATCCTCGTCTCAGGCTCTGCTTTTCGGAACCTGACCTAAGACAGGTAACATTCATCACTGCCCTTCTCTGAAACCCTCCCCTCCTGGGGGAGCCCCTTCGATTCAGGGTTGTGGGGTGGCTTGGGAATCCTCATGCCCACTCAGCCCTTGCTTGCTTGGCTCTGCTTATATTGGGTTGTTTTTCTTCAATATTTTTCCTTCTTGTCCAAGCTAAGGACTAAAGTATGAAAGGGTTTGGTATTTCCTAGTGGGTGAGGGGAAAGCCAGGAACAGGGCCTGGGAGTCTCAGGGTAGGATTCCAAATGGCCAGCAATGTCCATTCTGAAGTCTTGGAGAGCAAGTGAGCAAAAGGGAAGCTTTGGAGAGAGCGCCCCACTGAAGGAAGGGGAGAAACACAGAAAAGCAGGGGAAAAGGAAACCTCCTTTAGGATGGGACTGGAGGGGGGCCAGTCCTCTAGACAATATCACCCACTATGCACAGGTCACATCTCTATGTGGGCAGGGTCCTGTGCCTTTTCCCAGGAGCTAGGGATGGCAGGGTGGGGCGGCACTTTCTTTATTAACACCTGCTACTTATTGAGCTTTTACTATGGGACAGGCACTGTGCAAAACACTTTACATGAACTCTTTTAATCCCCACCACAATGCTAGAAGAGGAAACTGAAGTTCAGAGAGGTCTCAGTCCTGCCTCATGAAGCAGATATGTTTTCATCCTTATTTTCCAGATGAGAAAACTGAGGCACACAGAAGGCAATACAATTGGTAACCAACAGAGTCAGAGTTTCCGGGGTGAAGCCATACAGTCTGACTCTTGTGACTTTGGACTGTGGTAGCAGCAAGACATGAGCCTTGCACTTCACCCCACCCAACCCCACCCATCTTTCAAGGTCAGCTCCAGGTCCCCTTCATTCAGGAGGCTTTTGCTGCCTTGGGCTCACAATGAGCTCCTTCTCCATCAAAATTGGAATTTCACAGTGGTAGAGAGGGTCACATCTTGCCTTAAGAGCTTCTCTGATTAGGCAGTAGGTCTTGTCTCTCTCACTAGCCCGAGGGTTCCTTTAGATGAAGGAAACAAATCTAGATCTCCCTGGACTCTCCAGGCCACCACAGTCCCTGGCCCCGGGCACTTATTCCTGGGCCTGGCACAGGCTGAGCCCCTCATATACACCCGCTGAGTGAATGATAGTGAGGCAGTCTCTCCCTGGAGCGCTGGCCACGAACGGGGGAAAAGCTGGTTCTTTGAGAGCAACAGGCAGCCTTCACACCCCGAGGCCAAGTCCACCCGGCACCAGGGCCGGGCACTGGCGTCCTTGGCTCTCGGACACTTGTGTCCACAGCATCCTAGCTGGGCTCCCGGGTCCTTGGTGGAGGACCATCTGGACTGTACTGGAGCAACATCTAAGGTCATTACAAACCTGGGTGTTGGTCGTTCCAAATTCCCTTGAGACTCAGCAGAAAGCCAGGCAGGGGTGCAAAAGTCCCCCACGTTAACTCCTAGGCCAGGAACAGAGAGGCAGTCCTCTGCCTCCATGGAAGGGGTCCAGGGCCGAGATTCCCTACACCCTCACTGACTCATTCTGGTCTTATCTAAACTGGAGGATTTAGAAGTTCTTTGTAGCTAAATTGATTCTCTCCAACTTTAGCATAAGACTCGGAGGGCAGGCGGCAATGCCTTCTCTTGTCTTTCACTGTTTTTGAGGATGGGGGTGCACGAGGAGTACCTTTCGGAGAAGAACCACTCTCTGGGGGGGCTGCCCGTAGGTAGGTTTGCAAGTCAACAAGCAGGTACTAACCATGCGCTGGCTGCATGCCAGGGATTAATGAGATGCAGACCTGCTTCTTGCGATGGTCCCACTGATAGCTGACGTCCGGGGAGGTCCAGGCCCAGCAGGAATGGAGGGTGAAGACCACCGTGAGGGAAGGTCCCCTGGGAACCAGCCCAACTCACTAGCCTGGAGAAAGGTAGGGGATGCGGAGACCCAGGAAGCAGCACCACCCACGTGGCTCAGGGCAAAGAGCCCAGTTTGGAGCAGGAGACCAAGTTCACACCTCGGCTCTGCCACTTTTATGGGCAGTTACTTAACATCTCTGAACCTCAACATCTTTATCCCTCAAGCAGAAATCATAATGCATGCCTCAGTGTGGAGATTTGTATACGATTACAAATTAAAAAGCACTTTGTAAGCTATAAATTCCAACACCGATTGAAGACGTCACAGTAATAGCAGGTTATGACACACCTGAGAAGATTCCCTCTAGATTACACAACATAATCAATTGCCTTAAACATGTTCCAAAATGGTGTGATGGTTAATGGCCTTTATGACCAGACAGACCCGGGTTCAAATCCTAACTCTGCCAACTCACAGGCCGTGTTACCTAAACTGTCAGAGCCTCAGCTGGATAATGGTGCCAGGAGGACTCGAGCAGGTTGAGGGGGAAGTGTGCTTGATTTAAGGTTACCTGTGATTACAACGGTAGCCAGTGGAAGGAGTTCAGCCTGCAGTTTTTCATCCTTTCATAGGAAAACTTGATCTCTCCATGCTTTTTGTAAAAAGGAAACCAAAGTCCCAGAGCCTGAGAAACTCCTCCTAAGTTACACGGCCCGGGGTGAGCAGAGGTGACCCTGGAGTGGTGGGAGAGGCCCCTGCGAAGACAATGGCCTTCAAAATCAGGGGCTTCCGATCCGCTGGGAGTTGTTAACATGCAGATTGCTAGGCCCACCCGGCCCAGAATTTCTGGTGTAGTAGTCAGCCTTTTCTTGGCCTACAGAATGTCCCTCTTCAGGGTGTCCTCCATCCCATTAGTGAGGCCATGAAAAGCTTACCTGGGAGGAAGGGGATGATTCTCTGCTTGGGGTCCTTCTGGCCACCTTCAATGGGAAACTTATCCAAAAGCTGCATCTGAGGAGCCAGACAGAGGAACAGGATTCAGAAGACTGGAGCGGCCCTCAGTGTCCCTTCCCCACTCCGCTCCACTGCTCCAGGGCCCCACTGTCCTCACACGGATGAGCGACGCCTCAAATCCCTCATTTCACAGACAATTAACAGACCACATGGGGCATGAGTGGGAGGATGCTAGAGCTCTCTACGCATCAAAGGGGGAGTCTGAACAATCTCAAGGAGGCCTGAGGGTGTAGAGGGAGGTGTCCAGAGATGACCCGGAGTGAGGCCAGGGTAGGGACCGGCAAGATTTCAGGCCAGGCTGCAGGTGGGGTTTCCAGAGACTTCTCCGGACCCAGTTGTTTTCATACGTCATATGCTGGGTGAGCCCTTCAGTCACCCGCCATCCTAATCCCTCCCGGGGCCAGGATGGGGAAGGCCCCCCCTGATGCTTCAGACAGACCACCCACCTTCCAGAACCGCTCTGCGGAAACAGACCCAGATGTTATTTTAATTGCAAAACCAAATCCAGCCCATTGCCCCCACTGCTGGAAGACCCCCTCCTCCGTTTCCTACCTTCCCACCCTGAGATTGCTGCTGTTTTTCCAGGGACAGACCCATTGGAAGAGTTTCCAGGGTTCTGGAAGAACAGCTGTTTTTTTCTTCTGCTATTCTGGGCTGAAATTCTGTATAAACTGGAAAAACACACAGGAGACAGGATGGACGAAGCCACAGCCCCTGTGCGTGTGTGGGGTTAGTCTGCCTTCCAAGGAGTGGGCGGGCAGGAGGTGGAGCGGAATGGAGAGTGGGATCTAGCCCCGCGGACCCAGCTGTGTGACCCTGGGCCGGGCTGCAAGCTTTCTCAGTTGGGCTTCAGGCGCCTCATCAGTAAAATGAGGAAGATCCGTCACATGACATCTGCAGTCCATTCCTTCTTCTGAATATTACTTAATACTAATTGAGCGTCTACATAGAGCACTAAGAAAATAGCAGTACAGAGAAGAGACGAAGTCCCTGCCCTCAGGGAGTTTACATTCTAGTTGCGGGGAGACACACAGTAAACAAATATGTACTGTGTTGGGGGGATACATGCTATGAAGAAAAATGAAGTAGGATAAGGTGGTGGGGCAGAACAGGAAGGAACAGTTATTTTATATAGAGTGGTGTGGAAGGCCTCACAAATCAATGGCAATTCAGCAGAGACCGGCAGGAGGTGAGGAAGCGAGCCACAGTGGAGGGGGAGAATGTTCCAGGCAGGGGAAGGGCCAGTGGAGTGGAGGCTGGAGTCGAGTGAGCAGGGGCTGGGGTATAGGCAATGAGATCCAGGTGGGGCCCGAGTCATGGAGAGGATGGCTCGAGCTACAGTGAAGTGACTGGGCCACAGCGAGGAAGCAGGGAGACCAGTCAGGGGCCTATTTATTGGCTTGGACCAAAGTGCTGCCTTGGAGGTGGTGAAATGTGGTCCTACGCTAGATTTGACACGTGTAGTGTATGTACGTGTCCACACGTGTGCATATTCCCATCTACCCACCCACTCACCCAGCTCTACAGCATGATTTTAGGATCCTCTCTTGCACAATCAAGATCCAACATCCACAAGCTATTTACAGCCCACACGTGAAGGGCGGGTCATTGTCAGATTCCATTCAAAACAAGACAGTGACTGCACTGTTATTAACTTTCACTTCCCTGAACACAGTCTAAGATTTAACAAAAGCTGGCTCATGAGTTTTCAAACCCCAATGTTATAAGTCCACCTCTCCAACCTTTAATAATTGCCTGCTACGTGTAAATATGGACAATGGGCCATAACACTATAAACCTGTACTTAGGATTTTTTTTAATCAATAGATTTTCAAATAAATTCTACATGGAGTAGAACTGTTATTTTCTCCTCTCCCCATTTTCCTCACCCATATTCTATTTTGTAAATTTTATTTCTATATTACATAAGTAATTCATGTTCACTGAGGGGAAAAACTAGAAATTACAGAAGCAGTAGGTGGTCAAAAAGAGAGCAAGAATCACTCATAATCCTTCCCCCTGAAAAAGAAGCATTAATATTTGGGATATATATCCTTTCCAGATGTTCTTACATGCATGTAGATAAAATAAGCTCATCAAGTACTCTCATTACAGTGTGTAATGACATTGTCCCACGTCAGTGACTACTTCCATATTGGCACTGTTTTTTTGTTTGTTTTTTTTAACGAGAGTTTTGCTCATTTATTCAAACAGTAGGCATTAGGACAGGCTGTGGTAGAGGATGCAAAAATGGATCACACTGTTCTTGTCCTGGAAGATTTGTCAATCCAGGAACAGAGATGAGGTATCCAAACAAAGACAATACAAGGTAGAAAGCGATAGGTACCACAAGAGGGGTCTGTTCATTAATTCATTATCCATTCATTCAAGGAACATTTGCTTCCTGTCCCACATCTTATCCCAAAGGGAATGAAAGATGAATTAGGCAGAGCCATTGCCCCTGGGGTAGTCACAAACTGAGGCAGGAGGCAGAGTCATGAACAATAATACTAATGACCTATGATAGATGCCAAACTAGCAGGAAGTTCTAGGCAACGTGAATGTCCAACTCTGCCTGAGAATATCTAGGCAGACTTCACAGAGGAGGTGACACTTGAAGTCGATCTTAAGGAATGGATATGAATTCACCAGGAGACTGGATGAAGAAAGCATTTGAAGCTCAAGAACAGCTCATATAAAATCACAAATATGTGAGATGTTCTCCTGCTTAGGAAACATAAGAGCTTCAGTGTGGAGAGTTGGGGGGACTTGTGGAAGACCAAGCTACAAAGGTGGGTTGGGATGAATTGTGGGGAGCCTTGTATGTCATCCCCCAAAGATTTAGTTCCTTCTGTGGTCAGTGAACAGCCACTGATCCATATCAGCATTCTTAACTGTGAGGCAGAATGTTTCAAGGTTTGAATGGGTCATGGTTGATTTACCTACTCTCTACTGTTGGATATTCGCTACTACACGTGATATCAGAGTGAACACCCTTTCCATGTACCTATGAACCTTTCTTAACATTTTTTCTATTTTTTGTTTCATCTCACTGAAACCTATGCAAATTTATAGGTGCCTTAAATCTTTTCTGGAAGAAGACTGAAGACAAATACATGGATATAACTAACACGTTGAAGGCCAGGCCTGAGGCCTTGGAGCAGCAGCTTCATAGGATTTCTGAGGAAGAACACAGAGACGATGAGGAGAAAGGCAGGCCCAGCTCATGCCCCGTGTAGAGCGATCTGCCCTCATCAGATCCCTTTTCTCCTGAAAGAAAGTGGCTTGCTGTGCCCGGCAAGCTGAGGGACTTACCCAAATTGCCCTATCTCTTTGGGGCTGGCAGGAGTTAGGCCCACAGAAACTTTAAGTTTCTGGGGCTTTCCTGGTGGTCCAGTGGTAAAGAATCCGCCTTCCAATGCAGGGGACGCAGGTTTGATCCCTGGTCGGGGAACTAAGATCCCACATGCTGCGGGGCAAATAAGCCCGAGCGCCACAACTACTGAACTCACCTGCCTCAACGACAGAGCCCACGTGCTGCAAACTACAGAGCCCACGCGCCGTGGAGCTCGTGCGCCACAGCTAGAGAGAAGCCCGTGTGCCGCAATGAAGAGCCCGTGTGCTGCAATGACAGATCCCGCATACCTCAACGAAGACCCCGCGTGCCGCAACTAAGACCCGACTCAGCCAAAATACATATATATAATATATATATAAATAAATAAATGGTAAGCCTTTTAAAAAAAAGTTATATAAAAAAAGAAACTTTAAGTTTCTTATCAGCTCTGACATGCATTTGTTCTCTGACTCCTGAATTCCTTTTCTGACATAAGATTCTGAGATTCTCACTAACAGTGCATAGGGATGGTGGTGCCCAGAGAAGTGGACAGGGGCACGTAAGATTCATGCATTCCTTCCTTTCCTCCCAAAACATTTGCTATGTGCCTTCTAGATGTCAGCCCTCTGTTAGGGGCTAGAAATAATTTAAACTGCTGGTCTATGGACCACAGTAGCAAAGCCCTAGAGCTGTCTCATATGGCAGTCACTACCCACATGTGGCTATTAAGCACTTGAAATGTGGCCCGTCCAAACAGAGATGTGCTGTAAGTTTAAAATATGCACCAGGTGTTGAAGACTTAGTACAAACCAAAAAAAGTGAAATATCTCATTAACAATTTTTGTATTGATTGCATGTTGGAATGATAATATTTTGGATATATCAGGTTAAGTAAAAATTAAAAATAATTTCACATAATTTTTTATGTAGCTACTAGAAGAATTTAAATTATATATATGGTTCATATTATATTTCTATTGGACAGGCTGCTCTAGAGCAAGATGGTTCTCAAAATGTAGTTTTAACTCTGCCCATACCTGACACCTTGGGGGAGGGGAGGTGTTTGTTAAGAATGCAGTTTCCTGGGCCCTACCCAGAAGTCTGTGAAGCTTTGTTTTGGTGCTAGAGACTGACAAGCAAGTTTTGGAGTGACGGGGAATGGTGAGGCTGCATGAAAAGGATTCTGTGGGACCTGAAGGGAGAGGTCAGGGAAGACTTCCTGTAGGAGGTGAAGCTAGCTCTGTCTTGGCAGAGGGACGGTCACGTTCCCTGTACCTTCCCTGCCAAGAGCAGCCTGAACCCTCTCCGTGGGTTCACGTGCCTCCTGGAAGGCAAGGGTCGTCTGATAGCCCTGCGGATTTGAGTTTTTCCTCAAAAGGCCTTTTGAGGATGCTTTGCAGCTGGGCTCTCTCCCACCTCCTCCTTCTGTAACAGATATTCCTCTTCCCCCACCTCTGCCTTAGTCTGGGCCCCCTGAGGCCACGACAAGCCCATCTGCTAAAAGTACTGGGTCAACGGGCTCTCTCCAGAGCCGTGAGCGCCCAGCTGACCTGCCACCCTCCCCCCTGGGCCTTCAGGTGCTGATCTCAGCACACCTGTCACCTGATCCCCCCCGCTACCGCCGAGCCTCGGCATCTGTCCTCCCTGTTATCTCCAGGGCCCACTGGCCACAGGAAGACGATGCACTGCTAACCAGATGTTGGTGACATTTTCTCTGCCCACAGGTGACATTTCAAAAAAAGCCAATCCCCTGGCTCAGACTCCAGAGCAAACCAAATACAGGCGGCCAGCTGAGTTTACTCAGCCGGGGGGCTCGCAAAGCTGCCCCATTCAGCGAAGTGGCCCGTGCGCAGTATGGCAGAGTGGTGGGCGGTGGGATAAACATATGCGGCCATGTGTGATACACAGTCCAAATGTCACCCCACCTGGGGCGCCAGGCAGGCCGTGAAGTGGGTTCTGTAACCTGGTGGGCCCCTAATTTGCAGGACTGGGTCTGATAGAGAAAAGTCACATGAAAGGCTCAGGGAGGCTGTCTGATGAAGAGGCTGCCCAGACCTTCCCTGAGGAGGAAGCCTGGGTGTGTGGGCAGTGAGGAAGGAAGCTCCGCCCCGCCGAGAATTCTGCTGCAGCCACATTTCTGGGCAGGAAGTGCATTCTCCTGTCACTCCAGCAAGGGCCTGAGTCAGGCTGGAGGAAAAGCAGGGCCCGTTGCCAGGGTCCTTCTTAGAGTGAGAGGCATTTGGCTAAGGGAGCCCTCGGCAAGCACATGAGAACTCTGCAGCGTGAGCAGGACGCCAGGCTGTTTATCTAAGGGGTGGATAGTGCAAGAGATACAGGACAGCTCGGCTTCAAGAGCTGGCCCCAGCCAGAGAAAGCTGATTCGGCAGCTCTTCGTGGGCAGGGCTGAGCAGCAATAAACACTGGGGAGAGAGAAGGGTGGACCCCGGGCCCAGCTGGGGCACATCTGTAACCCAAGAGGCCAACTCCTCGCCCTTCTGAGAGGGTGGAGTTCCCAGCAACTCCAGTTTTGGGGCCCCAATGCTTGTGACCATTTCCAGCTCAGGAACAAAGGGAACGTTAGTTACTACAAGAGGCTGGTGGGTTCCCTGATCTAGAGATTCCCCTTACAAAGAGGCAAGGTCACTCCATCTCCCTGAGAACTCTGAGAGATCATGGGAAACCTCAGAATTGGTTTGTCCATCCTACTGACTTAGGGCTCACCAGGCCCTGTGTTAGATGCGGGGACACAGCAGGGAGAATCACGGAAACAGAGAGGGACAATAACGATACATGTGACTTTTCTTAAAGTTCTCATCCTTTGTGGTCTGAAATGTACTTCCCCCCATTCCCTTCCTTCTTTGATGGCCTTATCAGGCGACATCTACTCTGCGAAGCCTTTGACTGTCCCAGCCTAAGGTCACACCACCTCTCTTTGAATTCCAACAGCACTCCTGGTTGGTATCCCTATTTCAGTATTTCACATAGTCTTTTGAAAATTTTTTGTACATGTTCATCTCATTGCCTGCAAGAGGAGGTATCCTTCCCTTTGAATGGTCTTGGTGCCCTTGCAGAAAACCAGTTCAGGATAAATGTATGGGTTTATTCTTGGACTCTCAATTCTATTCCTTTGATCTATATGTCTATCCTAGGTCTGTAGGATGCCATCTTGATTACTGTAGCTTTGTATAAGTTGTTTTCTTTTCTTTAATAGACTTTTTAAAGAGAAGTTTTAGGTTCACAGCAAAATTGAGCAGAGAGTACAGAGAGTTCTCATATACTCCTAGACCCCACACATTCCTGGTCTCCCCCATCAGAATCCCAAACCAGAGCAGCACATTTATTGCAACTGATGAAGCTACATTGACAGATAACTATCACCCAAAGTCCATAGTTTACATTAAGGTTCATGTTTGGTATTGTACGTTCTAGGGGTTTGGACAAATGTATCACATGTGTCCACCATGACAGTATCACACAAAATAGTTTCACTGCCCTAAAAAACCTCTGTGTTCTACCTATTCATCCTCTTCCCACTAACCTGAGTAACCACTGATACTTTACTAGTTTTGCCTTTACTAGAATATCATATAGTTGGAATCATACAGTATACAGCCTTTTCAAAATAGACTCTTTAATTTTTAAAATGCACAATATGCATTTAAGGTTCCTCCATGTCTTTTCATGGCTTGATAGCTCACTTCTTTTTAGCACTGAATAATATTCCATTATGTAGATGTGCTACAGCTTATTTATCTATTCACCTACTGAAGGACATCTTGGTTGCATCCAAGTTTTGGCAATTATGAATAATGCTGCTGTAAACATCCATGTGCAGGTTTTTGTGTGGACATAGTTTTCAACTCATTTGGTTAAACACCAAGGAGGATGATTGCTGAATTGTATGGTTAGAGTATGTTTAGTTTTGTAAAAAACTGCCAAACTGTCTTCCAAAGTGGCTGTACCGGGGCTTCCCTGGTGGCGCAGTGGTTAAGAATCCGCCTGCCAATGCAGGGGACACGGGTTCGAGCCCTGGTCCAGGAAGACCCCACATGCCACGGAGCAACTAAGCCCGTGCGCCACAACTACTGAGCCTGCACTCTAGAGCCTGCGAGCCACAAATACTGAGCCCACGTGCCACAACTACTGAAGCCCACGTGCCAAGAGCCCATGCTCCGCAACAAGAGAAGCCACCGCAATGAGAAGTCAGCGCACCACAACGAACAGTAGCCCCCACTCACCACAACTAGAGAAAAGGCCGCGCGCAGTAATGATGACCCAATGCAGCCAAAAATAAATAAATTAATAAATTAAATAAAGTACAGCTAAGAACATAGTCATGATCTGTGTGAGAGGATTCACCATCATGTACCCTAGTCCCTAATGAAGTTATTTTTTATGTTCCATGGGCCTCTCAACCTTGCGCATGTACCCGGCCCATGTGCTAGTTGCCCACCTCGGTCAGGGGTCATCATACCTTTGGGGTCTAGTGATTCTCAGAATGGTGGCACAACTCTGAACTTTCCCATGAAGATATAAAAATAATAGATTTGGGAGTGACTGGACAGCACCTCTAAAACACTTATTAGTAGATCTTTTTTTGGGGAGGGGTTCAGCAGAATTCTCTGTTCAAATGAAATTTAATATCAAACTTCCATTCATAATTTTTGGGGGTGTAGATAGCCTATCATTCCAGAACAACTTGTTGAAAAGACTATTCTTTTCCCATTGAATTACATTAACTCCTTTGTCAAAAATAAATTAACTACGTATGTGTGGATTTACTATTTCTGGACCCTCTGTGTTGTTCCACTGATAGATAGATATCTCCTGACACAAACACCATCCTTTCTTGATTACTGTAGGTTTTTAGTTACGTCTTAAAATCAAAATTTTTCTTCTTTTTCAAAACTGTTTTGGTCATTCTAGATCCCTTGCACTTTCAGACCCAGTTTAGAATGAAGTGGTTAATTTCTACATTAAAAGCCTCCTGGGATTTTTAAAAAATTGAGATTGCATTGACTTGATAGATCAATTTAGGGAGAGAAGCTACCTTAACAATATTGAGACTTTCAATCCATGAACATGGTAAATCTTTCTGTTTAGTTAGACCTTCTTTTAATTCACTCAGCAATGCATTATAGTTTTCAATGTAGAGGTCTTACGCATCTTTCATTGAATTCATTCGTGTTTTATGTGTTTTGAAGCTGTTATTAATGGTGTTTTAAATCTTCATTTTCCAATTGTTTGCTGCTAGTATACAGAAATACAATTGGTTTTTGTATGTTGAATTTGTATCCTGCAACTTTGTTAAAATTACTTATTAATTCTAGTAGGTATTTTTGTCTTTTGCAGATTTCTTAGTATTCTCTACATAGACAATAACGTCAGAAAAAAAAGGTCATTATACATCTTCCTTTTTCCAATAAGTATGCCTTTTCTTTCCTTATTTCACTAGCTAGAATGTCCAATACAATGTTGAAGAAAAGAGGTAAGAGAGAACATTCTTGCTTTATTCCAATCTTAAGAGCAAAGTATTCAGACTTTCACCATGAACTATGATGATAGTGGTAGGTTTTATGTAGATGCTCAAGATGAGAAAGTTTCCTTTGATTTCTAGTTTACTGAGGATTTTAAAAAATTATTATTATAAACAGTGCTGAATTTTGTCAAATGCTTTTATTGAATCTATTAATGCATTTTTTTCTCCTATATTCTGCTAATGTGGTGAAATACACTGATTAGTTTTGAAATGTTGAACCAAGTTGCATTTTTTAGATAAATCCCACTTGGTTCTGGTGTATTTTTATATACTGCTAGACTTGATTTGCTAATATTTTTATGAAAAATTTTGCATCCATGTTCATGGTATTCTGATATTTTCCTTTCTTATAATGCCCTCATCAGGTTTTGATATCAGGATTATGCTGATTTCATGCAGTGAATTGGAAACTATTCCTTCCTCCTGTGTGTAAGAATGGTATTATTTCATCCTTGAATGTTGGATAGAATTCACCAGCAAAACTATGTGGGTTTGGAACTTTCCTTGCAGGAAGGTATTTGATTATGAATTCAATTTCTTTAATAGGTGTAAAGGCACTTAACGTTTTTCTTTTTCTCCTTGAGTCAGCTTTGGAAAGCTGAGTTTTTCAAAGAATTTGTCCATGTTTTCTTATTGAATTTATTGACAGAAAATTGTTACTAACACTCCCTTATTATTATTTTACCTGAAGTAATATCTTCTCTTTCTCCTGATATGGGTAATTTGTGTTTCCTCTCTTTCTCTCTTTGGTTATTCTTAGTAGGAGTTTATCAATTTTATCAATCTTTTCAAACACCCAACGTTTGGTTCTGTTAGTTTTCTTTATTGTTTTCTGCTTTTTACATTACTGTTTCTGTTCTCATAATTTCTTTCCTTCTACTTAATTTAGGCTTAGGAGGTTTTTCCTTAAAGTGAAAATTTAGATTATTGATTTTAAACCTTCTTTTAAAATTTAGGCATGTAATGATATACTTTTCTCTCTAAACAGTGCTTTAGCAGTGACCTGCAAATTTTCATATGCTGCGTTTTCACTATGTTCAATGCTCAAAAAAAATTTTTTTAATTCCATTTGTGATTTCTTCTATGGACTCACAGACCCCCAAAATTCAACTCCAAAGACAAGAAACATAAAGAAATCTATACCAAGGCACATCATAAGCAGGTTACTCAAAATCAGTAAGAAAGAAAAAAATCTTAAAAGCAGCCATAGGAAAAAGACGTTTTTACATTCAGAGGAACAAAGACAATGATGACAGCAGATTTCCTGTTGGAAAAAAATGCAAACAAGAAGACAGGGGAAAGGCTTATGATGCCTGTGGGGCCCTGAAGATCCTCTGCCTTGACCCCAACCACAATTCTGCTTCACATTAGTGAACCTCAGCTATGAATCAAGTCCAGCCAGGTCCTCCACATCCACATCATATAGATCTCTTCATCTATCAGTTGGTGATCAAATGATTTATCATCTAAATTGGGAAACTACTGAGAGTGAAAGGGAGTGCTGGTAATAATTCCATCAGGATAAAAGGTACAAAACAGGACTTCCAGGACTGTACTGGTTAATGGGGTCATGTGGTTACCCTAACTATGAGTTCCCAGCACCTAGCACAGGTCCTGGTATAAAACAGGTGCTCAATAAATGTTTGATGGTGAAAATAACATTTACTGAGAACTTAGTTTGTGTTAGGCACTGGCTTATCTCAATTAATTCTCATATCAACTCTTTGAAGTAGGTACTATTAATACCCTATTTTCCAGAGAAAGAAACCAACATACAGAGAGATTAAATAACTTGCCCACACAATCAAGGTGTGGAACTGGGATTCGAACCCAGGTAATCTGGCTCCAGACCCTGGTCTCTTGACTACCACAGTCTGAATGAATAAAATGAATGAAAGAAATTCTACCATTAGGGTTACATTTCTATTAAATTTCATTCAAGGTGTAAGAATGGTGCATCACTAGACAATCTATTAATGTAATTTAGCACATTATCAAATAAAGGATAAAAACTATATGATCATTCTCACATAGGCAGATGAAGTATTTGATAAAAGTCAACACCTATTTATGATTTTTTTAAAATTTAGCAAACAAGAAATAGGAGTAAACTTTCTTAACCTGAAAATGTTTACCCATAGCAAACCTCAGTGAAGAAACACTGGAACAAAACAAGGACGCTGCCCACTGTCACTACTTCCATCCATTATTGTATTAATGATCCTTCCCAAGGTATTAACACAAGAGAAAGAAATGAAAGGCATAAAGACAGAAGGAAAAAAAAAGTCAGTATTCACAACCAATAGCAAGTTATGTACAGAATCAAAGAGAACCCTCAATTGTGGAGAAAAGGGAACCCTCCTACACTGTTGGTAGAAATGTAAATTGGTGCAGATACTAAGGAAAACAGTATGGAGGTTCCTTAAAAAAAAAAAAAAAAATAGAGTTACCATAAGATCCAGCAATTCCATTCCTGGGTATAGCCGGAAAAGACAAAAACTCTAATTCAAAAGGATACATGCACCCCAATGTTCATTGCAGCACTGTTTACAATAGCTGAGACATGGAAGCAACCTAAATGTCCATCAACAGATGAATAGATAAAGAAGGTGTGGTATATATATATATATATATATATATATATATATATATATATATATATAATATATATATATATATATATATATATATATATATATATATATATATATATATATATATATATATATATTACTCAGCCATAAAGAAGAATGAAATAATGCCATATGCAGTAACATGGATGGACCTAGAGATTATCATATTAACTAAAGTAAGTCAGAGAAAGACAAATATCATATGATACCACTTATATGTGGAATCTAAAATATGATACAAATGAACTTATTTACAAAACAGAAACAGACTCACAGACATAGAAAACAAACTTATGGCTACCAAAGGGGAAAGTGGGGGCGGGGGAGGGATAAATTAGGAGTTTGGGATTAGCAGATACAAACTACTATATATAAAATAGGTAAACAACAAGGACCTATTATATAGCACAGGGAACTATCTTCAATATCTTGTAATAACCTATAATGGAAAAGAATCTGAAAAAGGATATATATAGATCGATAGATACATACATACATATCTATATATATCTATATAACTGAATCACTTTGCTATACACTTGAAACTAACACAACATTGTAAATCAACTAGACTTCAATTCAAAATTTTTTCAAAAAAAGGGAACCCTCAAGAGATGCACACCTTTGGCCCTTGAAGGGTTCTGACACCTTTATTAAAAAGGAATTAACCCCTAGAAGGTATAAGACACTAGGCTTTAAAGGAGAAAATAAGATGAAAAAGTTGTGGACAAGGGTGGTGGTGATGGTTGCACATCAGTGTGAATGTACTTGATGCCAATGAACTGTACAGTTAAAAAAGGTTAAAATAGTAAATTTTATGTTACGTGTATTTTACCACAATACAAAATGGTAAGTTTGATGTTATGCATTTTTTAGCACAATAAAAAAAGAGAGAAGAAGATACTAGGGCTCTACAGTATGGAGAACCCGCGGAGCAGGGACATGGATTAGAGAGGAGTCACTGCAATTCTCTCCTTGTCACCCCGGGAGCAACTATTCAAAGAGCACTGAGCAGAGCACTCGAGTCTGGAGCCTGGGCTCCAGGCTGCACTGGCTGACCAGTGACCCTTTGCAAGGCACTTATTCTCGTCTGCGTAATGCGGGAAGATGATGCAACTCACAGGGAAGATAGGAGGACCCAGAGAAGATGCTGTGGTGGATGTGTTCTGTACGCGGAACGGGGCAGCGCAGCCATGAGGCAGCAGGGCAGCTGCTCAGAGAGTTCCCAGGATGAGGCGAGGTTGAGGGTGGCTGGACAGGAGGGATACAGGCTCTCTTGCCAAAACCACTAGAAGCTTCAGGGAACAGACTCGACACCCCAAGTGTCCCTGAAGCAGCAGCTGAGGAGAGAGACAGAGGGTAGAGAGGACCCGTCCATCCTGGCAAGGAGCTTCCTGCCTTGGATGCATTTGGTGGCTGGGGCATGGGCGCACGCCATACTGAAGCTGAGTCACGGTGCTGGTATATATTCTAGCTTTGTGAGGGAGCCCATCCCGGGTTCCTAAGTCCTTAACAAGCCAAAGAAGTCTTGCTTGACCATTTTCTGGAAAACATGCAAGTTTTCACTACTTCCAATCCCTTCCCAGTCAAGCCATTGCTATGATGTTCCATGCACTGAATGAGTGGGATTCAGGGAGAGTGTAAGTCATGGTCCATGACGTGACTGGGAGCTGGGAGAGCCAATGGGCACAAGGGGTTTACCTAGTAGTGTTAGATTGAGTGTCAGTCTGCTGAGAGGCATAAAAAGCATGTGATGGGGGTTCAGGAAAGGACAATGTTGGTGTGGCTGGCGTAAGCAAAGCAGACTTCTCAGAGGAGGTCACGTTACATGTGGGCCTTGCATAAAGGAGAGCTGGAGAGAGGGGAAGAGGGCATTCCAGAGGGTGGAATGGTGAATACAAAGGCTCGGCAGCGGGAGTGTTAGGCCTGCTAGATGAAACAGATTGGAGTGAATTGACTTGCTTATGAATTCCATGAAACGCTGCCATGTGTTGGAGAAAGTGGTGGGATCCAGGGTGGAGGCCCCTGATCATTTATTCCAGGGATTTGGGGATGACCACGCAGTTGGCACCAGAGCAGGAGAAGGGCAGAGGCCTGATGTGCCGCTCCACAGGGGGAGTTAGGGCATCCTAAAGCATCACCGGAAATGTGACGACATGGAGAAAGAGTCAATTCCAGAGCTCATCTCAAGGATGGCACTGCGTGTGGATGGAGTCTCTGGGGTGGGGGATGGCAGGTGAGATGCCCCAGATGGCTGCTCGAGTAGTAACCCTTACTCTCTAAACTGCTGTCTAAGTGCTGGGTCCGGTGATGGGTGGGTGCTTTGCTTTGCTGAGGGTCTGAGATGAACAACTCAGGGCAACAGAGGAGGCTTTGGGTACCACCAGGGTCCTTCTCCACTCTCCCCCGACACCCTGCCACAGATGCTGAAGACATTCTGAACACATATTTAAAGACCACTGGTTTGAAGGGAACGTCAAACAAATTATTATCCTCCCCAGGGAGCCCATGCACCTCAGTTTGGCCTTGCTTATCCCAAGGGCACCTCTCCAGGAAGCACCAGCCTGGCATCTTGTGCACAAATGCAATCAGGGCACATACTCTCGAGCAAGGGTTCCTTGACTCTGAGTCTGACTCTGCAACCCCTGTGCTAGGAGCGTTCCTGCCCTCTCAGAGCCGAGATCTCATGACTAAGGATACCCGAGGGTGGGATGGGTCACACGCTCACAAGTGACCCGGCCTCTGCACCCACCATGACCAACCACGCAGGGACAAGTGACTAGCAGGAGCTGGGCACTCAAAAAAGATCAGTGAATTGATCCTCCCCTGCCTGCCTCTCAGGGCTATTAAGAGAATCAAAGAGGATTAGAATATTGAGCAATGATTGAGGCAAAAACTGAGCAATTACTATGTGCTGCCCACAAGGTAGGTGTGATTCGCCCTGTGTTTTATAGATGAGGAGGCAGGTACCCAGAGAAGTTAGGTAACCTGCTCAACAACACAGAGCAAGGGAGTGACAGGCAAGAGTGAAGCTCAGGTCATACAGGGCTTCCCAAAATGATGCAATTCCCCCTTGAAGGCAGGGCAGTACAGACAGGGTCCCCCAAATATATGTACAAGCCCCCTTACCTACATGGTATCAATATCACTACTATGATTTATCTATTACTTTTCTTTCAGTCCCCTTCTGGAAAAACTTAAATACTTATTTTTGTTGATTATTAGTTTCCTATTACTGCTATAACAAATTACTACAGCTCAGTGCCTTAAAACAACGCAAATTAATTTTCTTAGCATGCTGGAGGTCAGAAGTCCAAAACAAGTCCTAAGGGACTAAAATTCCAGGTGTCAGCAGAGCCATTTCCTTCCTGAAGTTCTGGGGGAGACTTGGTTTCCTTGCCATTTTCAGCTTCCAGAGGCCACCCATACTCCTTGGCTCATGGTCTCCTCCTCCATCTTCAAAGCACATTAATCTCTGCCTCCATTGACTCTTTCATTGCTTCTCTGACTCTCCTGCCTCCTTCTTATAAGGGATCCTAGTGATCACATTAGGCTCACCTGGATAATCCAGGATAATCTCCCCTTTTTAAGATCCTTAATCAAATCTAAAAAGCCCCTTTCACCACATAAAGTAACAATCTCAGGTTCCAGGAATTAGATTGTGGCTATCTCTGTGGCGGAGCATTATTCAGCCTATCAAACGCCACATCCAAAGCAATAATATCTATGAAATCTTAAGTGTATTGGTGTGTGTGTATACACACATTATATATACACATATTCTAACTGTGTTAATTTGCTAGGGTTGCCATAACAAAAGACCACAAACTGAATGGCTTACACAATGGAAATATACTGTCTCCCAGTTCTGGAGTCCAGAAGTCTGAGAACAAGGTGTTGGCAGGGTTGGTTCCTTCTGAGGTCTGTGAGGAAGAATCTGTTCCATGCCTCTCTCCTAGTTTCTGTGATTTGCTGGCAATCTTCAGTGTTCCTTGGCTTGTGGAAGCATCACCCCATCCCTGGCTTCATCTTCACATGGTGTTCTCCCTGTGTGCATGTCTGTGTCCAGATTTCTCCTTTTTATAAGGATATCAGTCACTGGATTAGGGGCCCACCAGTATGACCTCATCTTAACTAATTACATCTAAAACAACGCTATTTCCAAATAAGGTCACATTCTGAGGTACTGGGGATTAGAGCTTCAACATATGCATTTGGGGGAAACATAAGACTTCAACCCCTAACACCGACACACACTGAAACAATACATCACTATTAAAAGATAAAGTATTTGCCCATATACCACCCAAAAGCCTCTTCCTGAACTCACAGCGGTGCCTGCACAACATTTTGGATAATAGCTAGTCAGATCTGGATTCAACAGTGTCCTCGTCTGCAAAATGAGGACAGTGATAGAACCTGCCTGATAGGATGGGTGAGAGGATTCAGTGAGATAACGGGTATAAAGTGCTTGGCACAGACTAAGTGCCCCACACGTGAGCTATTATTGTCACTGCTGTCATCAGCATCACTCTTGCTATGGCACTAGCCTGCACCCCCAGGGCCAGGGAAAGTGCTTGGGAACCCACAGCCCTGAGGTCAGAAAGGCAGGGAGACCATGAGGGACAGACGGGTCTGGGAGGTGCCTTGGCCAGGCCCCGCCCTGCTGTGAGTGTCTAGGGGCCCCGGGGGAGCTGCCCAGCTTGTGTTCGTGGGCTGGGCTTGGGGAGGAGGCCTCTGGCTTTCCCAGCAGCTCATCAGGTGTGTGGGAGCTGGCTGGGACATGTGTGACATTAACGTGGTGGAGGCTGCAACACCCGCAGTGAGATGTAGAGGGAAGAAAGCAGGGATGTGCAGGATGGCCTTATCCCAGGGGACCTCCTCAAGCCTAGAAGGTGTCCAAACCAGTGGCTACCCTGCCTCCCCCTGAAACTCCCTGGGGGGCTCATTCCATACACCCCCCCCCCCACCATGCAGACCCACAGCCTTTGGAGAAAGCGCACTGGGTGGGAGTCAAGAGCGGAGGGTTCCAGTTCCAGCCTGCCAAGGCTTGCTAGGCAACTGGGGCAGGAGACTTGGCCTCTCTGAGTGGCAGTGGCCTCATCTGCGAAATACTGCTCCTGCCTCCGTGGGTGTCGAAGACCCAAGGAGAAGACGCATGAGAAAGTGCTACCAACTGCGAGATGCAATGATTCCTGTGTAATTTCTCTGAGCCTCAGTCTGCTCATCTGTGAAATGGTGTCAAGCCCGTTTTTCTCCTCTCTGAGGGCTAACGCAAAGTTGAAAAGAGAAAACGTACACGTAAAGCGCTTTAAAGCATGCCAGGCGTGGAGGGAGCCATCAGAAGCAGTCACCTCTCTTAGCACTGTTTTACCATTATTTTAGAACTCTGGTTAGTGATGGAATGCCTGGGCTCTGAAGTCAGAATTCCAGTTTATTCCCTCCTGGCTATGTGACCTTGGCCAAGTCACTTAACCTCTCTGGGATCCAGTTTTCTCATCCGTAAGGCGGCAGTGAGTGAGAAGAGCCTCCTCCCCATGGTGGTGTATGGATTGAATGAGATTACACAGGTGAGCGCGGTGCTTGGCTTACCTAAGTGCTTGATAAATGGGGTCACCTTTTTCAAGGTGAAGAGGCTCCGGTGGTATGTATCTTCCTGTCTCCTGTGTCTTGCCTCTCCCCTGCTTGGGAGCTGCTGGAAGTTGCTAGTGAGACCTGACTGTCAGGTGAAACTGGCAAAAGCCACACAGGCCCAGGGAGTTCCCACCGGGAGCGCTGCTGCAGCAGGTGACTTGGGTAGGTCACCTGCCCACCCTCCCACATCGTCCCCTGTCAGACACTCCACAGCACAAGAGACCAAAACACACTTGAAACCTCTTTGAAGGTTCTGGTGAGGAGAGCACTAAGTACGTACCATCTCCGACGCTGCTGCAACCTGCCCCCATCTGATGGTTTCATTTCGGTTTCGAGCCCTTTGTTGGCTCTCTGCCTCCCATGGGACACAAGCCCATTCATGACCTCTGCCCCGACTGACCTCTGCAGTCACATGTCCTGCCGCTACTGCATGTCCCCACGTACTGCACAGCCTGCCTGCATCCTCCCTGGACATCACATGCTGTTCCACAGCTCTGTGCCTTTGCACATTCTGTTCCTTTTACTTGGAATGCCCCACCCCATGTGATCTCTTGCTGCCACCACCTCTGAGGCCTTTGCACAGGTTTAGCCCTCATTGACTCCCTTCTCTAGATTGCTTCTGTGGTTTGGTCACGCTTCTAGAACCGCACTTACTACTATATCATAATTATTTGTTTATACACCTGCCTCCTTTCAAAAGCCTGTGAGCCTCTTGTAAGCAACTGTGTCTCAGTATGCCCAACGTCCATCACAGTGTCTGACATGTAGCTGGGCACACAGCTAGACTACATTTCCTAGCCTCCTTTGCTGGGAGGTGCAGTCATGTGACTGAATTCTGACCAATGGAATATGAGCAGGGGTGATGTGTGCCTCCTCCAGGCAACCCATAAAATCTCCCTGCAACCTTTCACGTTCTCTCTTCCCTCCCTTGCTGGGTGGAAACAGAGATTCATGGGGAATGGAGTCACCAGATGGGAGAGTCTGGGTTCCCTGAATGACTACCTGGAGTAGAGCTCTCTAGTAACTTGTTTTGGTCTATGACATGAGCAGGAATTAAACCTCTATTGTATTGAGTCTCTGAGAGTTTGTTACACAGCAATTAACCTGTCCTGACTAACACAAAGGAGCTCTTAGTCAAGGTCTGTTGAACCAAATTGAAAGAGGGAAGACAATCTAAAAGGCAGAACCAAAAAAAACAAAAACAAACACAAAAACAAAAAAAAATAAAAATAAAAGGCAGAACCCTCCATCCCGAGATCCAATCAAGTCAGGCATCACATTCCTACATGATTGAACTATTTCTAAAGCCAAGCCATCACCCCTCCTCCCCCTCCCTGTCCTATCCACCAAGTCACACATACAGTATTTAGAATACCAAGTGTTCCCCTGGAAGGACTGAGAAGGGTGGGGATTGAGGATTTGCCAGATGACCCATAAAAGTCAGCACAGGTGAATGAGCCCCAACCTGAGATCCTGGTTCCACAAGTTTGTAGAAGGCACACAGAGGCACAAGGTGGAATTGTAGGGAGGCGCCTCCTCCTCCCCACACAGGGATCAACACCCCTGACACGTGACCATTCAAGGTCACAGGAACACCTCCAACGACAGAGCATACCATCCCTCTGAGGCAGCCCGCACTACCCTTGGCAGGTTCTGGGAAGTGCTGGAACAGCGTTCCTCACCAGAGTCACCAGGCCAAATTCCCACCTGGTCACAAAGGGCCATGGGCAAAGGGGAGAAAGATCACATTTGGACAGAAGGAAGAAAAAGAAAGGAATGGAGAAGGGCTTCAAATGTATCTTTCCAGTACTCTATGCCCTCACTACTCAAGGTGTGATCCTGAGACTAACCATATCATCACCTGAGAGTGTGGTGGAAAGGCAAAATCTCAAGCCCCAGGCAGACCTGCTGAATCAGAATCTGCATTTTAACAAGATGCTAAGTAGTTCGTGTGCACAGTAAAATTCTTTACTTCTATGCATAGACTTTTCTTTCATTAAAAAGTGGTATATTTCTCCCAAGATAAAAATCTTCTTCTATAACAATAATTATAAATATTTTACAGCAATATACAAAAACATTTTGTGTAAGTAACATACATACATGGTAACAAAATTTCAAACAATATAGGAGAGTTCAAAATGGAAAATAAAATTTTCCCCTGGAAAATATGACATATATTCTTATGTCACTAAATTTGTGCTATCCCAAAGAAAATGTTACTAAAAACAAGAAGGGAAAGAGAGAAAGAGGTACTTCAAACCTCATTCTCATCCTCTCTTTATTAGAGCATAATTTTATCTCTTTTACAAAGATAATTAGCTATTTAATCATCTATTTCTTACAAATAAGAATATTTTCAAGGGGAAGATATTCTCGTTGGAGCCTGTGATTCAGGATAAGCACAGGATTAAGAATAGAGGAAACGTTTTTTTTTTTCTGATCTTCATAATAGGATATTTTTAATTTTTTACAGACAGACAACTATATTTAAAACAAAGCTTTATCTAGGAATACTTTCCTAAATACTGGTTTGCATACATTGAATATATTGACCTACAGACCTGGTGAGCTATATCATAGAGTTCAACATAGAGAGGTCCAGAGCAAAACAGAAACCTGCCCCTCAGAGTCTTGAGGGATTTCAATGATAAGGAAGACAGCAGATAAGTGAGGCTGCCAGTAGAATGTATGTCTTGATCGCCTCTCTCTAGACAGACGCCCAGATGTAGGAGGTGAATTTGATTGAAGCGGCTTGAAATGGCAGTGAGGAACTTGTTCCACAATCATATTTGGGAATCTAAATGGAGACTGTTTAACAGGACGGTTTCACACTCATTAGGAGACGCATGTTGGGAAACTATGCACCCATTATGGTTAGGCATAAGAAGGACTTAAGTGCACCTAAACTTCTCTTGGCTTCTATGAGGTATGAAGGGAATCACATATCTGACTATCCCAGAGGAAAGAGGTTACAGAACACACTGAGTTGAGAGTGAACCAACAGAGCTACCATGGATGCCACCACCATGATCGTGGTGGGAGGTGACAATACAACAAATACTACAGGGGAGACAACCTAGTCCAGGGGCCGAGTGGAGGGGCTAGTCCAGTGGCCAAGACTCTAGGGGTCTTTTCACTGCCCGTGAGTGACTAGTTGCTTCCTAGTTGGCCAGAGTTAGATCACCAATTACCTACATTGTAATCTTTCTGTTGAAACAATGTGGTTTCTGTTTTTCTTATTAATCTGGCCCAAATGGATAACAATCATATTGTTTTGTTTTGTCTTGTTTTTAACATCCTTATTGGAGTGTAATTGCCGCAATAGCTCAGTTGGGAGACCTTTAGACTGAGGAAACTCTTTTTAATGAAAGAAGTAATAGTCTTATCGCAAAAGTCACGTGGTACAGGAGATGGTTGTGGCCATCTTTGGAAATAATCAACCTGAAGCATTTATAAGAATTTTCAATCCAAAGACATATTCTTTTCATTATTAGAAAATTTGCTTTCATTAATTTCTCTCCCTCTCTGTTATATTCTGTTATATTTTCTGTTCTCTCATGTAGGAGCTCCTGTTCAACAGATATTGAACCCTCTGGGTTGATCTTCTTTGTCTTAACTTTTCTTTCAAGTTCTGTTTTTTAATCTTTTAGAAGATTTCTTTATTTTTCCCCCAGACCCTCTATTGAATTTCTTATTTTGCAATGGCATTTTTAATTTCTCATAACTTTTAGTGTTCTTTGCATATTTTTCTCAGCATTGTATTCTTGTTTTCCAGATGCGCCTCGTTCTCTAATATTTTTTTTTAATTAATTAATTAATTTATTTATTTATGGCTGTGTTGGGTCTTCGTTTCTGTGCGAGGGCTTTCTCCAGTTGCGGCAAGTGGGGGCCACTCTTCATCGCGGTGCGCGGGCCTCTCACTATCGCGGCCTCTCTTGTTGCGGAGCACAGGCTCCAGACGCACAGGCTCAGTAATTGTGGCTCACGGGCCTAGTTGCTCCGCGGCATGTGGGATCTTCCCAGACCAGGGCTCGAACCCGTGTTCCCTGCATTAGCAGGCAGACTCTCAACCACTGCGCCACCAGGGAAGCCCTCTAATATTTTTAAAGTTGAAAGTTACTTTCTATTCCAGCTAATCCTTACAAGTGTCCCTAATGGCAAGTCCAGCCTATAAGCAAAGATGGGCATCCAGGAGGAGGAACAGGAGCTACGCAGCAGACCTTGTCTTTGGCGTGGAGAAGGAGGCTGCGGGCCTCTCTCTTCCCATTTCCTACACTCAGTGCCAGCTCGCCATGCACCCTTCCATTCATTCGACAACAATTTCCTGAGCACCTGCTCTGTCAGGCACTGTTCTAGGCACTGGGAAAACAGAAGTTAATGAACAAGCAAGATTTTGCTCTCTTAAAGCTCACATTCCAGCAGGGATCAGACATAACCAATAGACAAAGAGTTAAATAAGATAATGATAGATTGTTGAGGACAACAGAATGTGACAATGTGACAGGGCTGGGGGGCTCTCTGAGGAAGTGATCAAGGAAGGCCTTTCTGGGAGGTGTCACGTGAGGCCCGAGTGCCCAGAAGGAGTCAGCTGCTTGAAGACCTGGCGGAATGGAGTTCCAGGCAGAGGGGACAGCAATGGCAAAGGCACTGAGAGAGTACTGCACTTGGTGCCCCAGGATCAAGGGGGTGAGCTGAGAGACAGGAAAGGAGGATGGCAGGGGACAGGTCTAGAAGGGCAGGTGGGGACCCACCACACAGGGCCTGGGGGTGGGCTAAGGAACTGGGGGTTCATTCCCAAAAGAAAGGAAGGCTTTCAGAAAGGTTATAAAAGGGGGGTGTGATACGACCTGATTTATTTTTAGAAGGATCACTGGTTGGTGGGAAGACAAAAATGTGAGGGGAGGTCCCCCAGGAGGCCTGCTCAGCTGCCCAGGTGGGAGGTGATGGGGCTGGACCAGGGTGGGGGCAGAGCAGACGGAGAGGAAGAGGGCAGAGCTTGGCTGCATTCAAAGGGTTCGAATCCCTTTGGCACCTCAGGCGTTCCTAACAGCTGACCTGGGCAGCCCAAGTGGCCCGATCTGGCCTGATGACATCAAGGGCTGACGCTGCATCCCTGCCTTGATGGCTCCCTTCCTGGTTACTGAGGTCGGCCATTTGGCCCACAGGAGGCTTTTCTTGTAATTTCTCCTTTCTGGAAGCCCTTTAGGCCAAGGGTGTCCCAGTGTCTGTTCACAGTTCATGGAAGGGGAAGGCAAGGTGGAGCCCAGAAGAAAAAGAGAAAAATCCCTGAAGCAAAAACTAAAACTCAGGCAGAGTTGCCAGGGAAGCCTAGTCAAGCAGCCCACGCAGTGAGGCTGGCCACCCTCCCCCTCCCCAGGCTCTGCGGCCAGGCCAGCTGGTTTCACGAGGCTTTCCTGGAGGGGAGAACCTGACTCCTACCAGGGAAGCAGGGAACACAAGCGGAAAAGCTCCCCGCGGAGCCCACCCTGGCGCCCAGCTGCAGGGTGCCTGTCCAGGTGACAGCACTGATGCAGACCCAGGTGATGGCT
The DNA here is from genome assembly GCF_965194805.1 of Balaenoptera borealis. Classification (NCBI taxonomy): domain Eukaryota; kingdom Metazoa; phylum Chordata; class Mammalia; order Artiodactyla; family Balaenopteridae; genus Balaenoptera; species Balaenoptera borealis. The sequence goes on from NC_138874.1 coordinate 93,507,819, forward strand.
TCCCCTCGCGACCTCACAAACACGGCAGCTACCCACCTAGGACGAGGTGCGGGAGGCGGAGGAAGGGCAAGGCGGGAAAGGGCTTGGCCGCTGGAGGGCCGCCGGCACCTGTGCTCCTCCCTGCGGGGCTCCATCCTCCACAGAAGCAGGGATCCCCTGACCTTGGCCGTGCCACGCAGCCCTGCCTCCACACCTTCACACATGCAGTCTCCCTGCCTGGGCACCTTCTCAGTCCACCAAACCCAGCCCTTCCCCTAGGCCCACCTCCAGTTCCACCTTCTCGGTAAAACCTGAGGCAGGAGGAAGGGAATCTAGCATTTATCAGACACCTCCTCTATCGGCTTCAATTTATTTCTTAAAAAAAAAGTCTCTGATGTCAATTATACCTCACTTTAAAATAAGCATGTGAATAAAATGTAGCAAAATGTGAACATTTGTTAAATCAGTAGGTCTACAGATGCATTATATTATTTTCTGTAGGATTAAAAATATTCATAATTAAAAATAAGCACTAGAAGAGGAAAGCTGACTGGCTGCAATGCACAGAAGCAGCTGGAAGGGGCCGGACTGGAGCATTGGGAGGCCTGGTAACAAGGCAGTAGATGCAAGGGAGGAATCAGGAGGGCTTGGCCAAGGGGCCTGGGGCAGAGAGGAGGGATCTGCAGGGGTAAGAGATGGTGCAGTGACTGAGAGAGGGAAGGAGGGAGGAGGGGAAGGAGGAGGGAGGGTCTAGATAGGGGCCGGGTTTGGAACATGCTGAGGTGCAGGCATACGTGTGACTTTTAAGTGGAGATGCCTTGAAGGGTCAGCCTGCGGTCAGATCATGGTGCATCTGTCTCCACCGCTCAGCCCCACCCTGGAGCCAGTGACTTGCCCATAGCAGGTGTTCAACAAACATGGTCAGGTGCTCACCCCCACCCGCCTTCTAGTTGATGACAGAGTCTGGGCCCAGAGAACTAGCCCCCATTGAGAAGATGCCCAAGGAGAACAGAACCCCACCCCAAACCTATTCCTGGTGCCCTACCTGACCCAGATCCCTGACAGCTGGTGGCATATTTTGGGGGTTAGCCTACCCTGCAAGGGCCACTCCCTCGTCTGGGCGAATGCCTACTGCTCAGCTATTTCTAGTGGGGACAGCAGCGGGGCAGGCGTGGCCCTGGAGGAACAGCTAGCACAGGGCAGGAAGGGATTAGGTGATGGAACAGACAGACGAGACCCTCTGTCCAGCTAGAGAAGGGGAAGAGCCAGCCTGCGGTCCCCACCTTACCCACAGGAGCCCCGAGCCGACTCTCTGGGGCAGCCTGGGTGAGGCCTGAGAGCACTGCCAGGCCCGGGGCAGGGGGACTGCAGTCACGTCTCTTCTGGGAGGGGGAAGAGCCAACGGCTGGCCATCATGGGTGCCCTCTGGAGGCAGGGCAGGCTCCCCACCAGGGTGCCAAGACCGTCACTGGATTCCAAAAGGAATGTCTACACATAAGCCATTGTCAGGAAAAAGGTTAATTTCCCCTGAGAAGGGGAAGCAGCCCCACTCCCCGTCGAGGCTTTTGCCTTTGAGGGTGCAGACTTGCCAAGCCCCTCGCTCATCACAGTCAGCGACCCTCCGTACAGGTCACAGTCAGGCCCTCACCTGCCCTTCTCCCAGACTCCTGCTTGGGACATGGCAGCATCCCGGGGGAAGACATACAGACAAAAGAGACCCAGAGGCTGACAAAGACATAGCAGAGCCAGAGAAAACGCCTCCAGAAAGGAGGCTGGGGAAAGGCCACAGGGATGAACAGAGCTATGCCCAGAGACAGGCCCAGACCCAGAGACCCTTGGGAGATAGAGATAACGAGAAACTGGGGAAAGAGAGAGACACAGAGAGAACACCATAGGGAAAATCCAAGACTCAAGGGCAGAGAAAAGGAAGTGAACATACAGAAACTGACAATTTCTCTCTCTATCAGCCCAGCCCAAACCCTCCCCAGCCTGGGCAGTGGGTCAGGGCAGTACCCGCCTCCAGCGGCCAGCCCAGCCCCACCTGCTCTGCAGCTGACGCCTTCCTGGCAAGGGAGGGAAAGGACCCCCCTCCTCTCTGAGGTGCTGGGATCTCCCAGGCTGGCTCTGCAGTGCTCTGGCCCATGCAGGGGCCACATCAAAGTTACAGGTGAGAGTGGACGGAAGGGTTTAGCCTGTGGATTCCAGAGCCAGACGGCCGGTCTGGATCCTGGCCCCCCACCTGCAGAAAGGGTGCTTCTGCAGCTCTACCCTCCCTCACCTCGTTTCTCAACTACACAGCCAAGAAACCTAGGTATTCCAAACTGGCCCAAAGTGTCCCCCCAAGTACATAACACGATGGATAAAATCTCAGTTTTGAGCCCTCCTACATGTGGTCGATTTCTCAGCCCATCCCTCCCCTCCACCCCCCGTGCCATCCGGGTCCCCACCCCACTGCACTGTAGGATGCAGGGAGCAGCAGGCGGGGCCCAGCACCCCGGCGGGGGCACACAGAGAGGGGTTCCTTTCCGCCCTCCCACTGGGGGATCCTCCTCACAAGCTTCCAAGGTGAGGGGTGGAGCCCTGGGAATCTCAGGATAGAAACAAGCTCGTTTCCTTGGGGAGCCAGCCAGGCCGGCCTTCACCAGAGATGCCCCGAGGAGACCAGGTCGGCACTGCCTCAGTGGGAAGAATGGCTGCTTGTTGTGCACCAGAGCCACCCTCTCTGCCAGCATCGCAGCTCCAGCCTGTACACCAGCCTCATGCTTCCTGTTTGGGTGGGTTTTTTTTTAAGCCATTCCTGAATGTGGTCCATTTAGCCCCAGGGATGCCCCCATGCCCGCCCCATTCCGAGCCTCCTCCCCAGCCCCCAGCCAGCACTGAGCTCAGCCTTCCAGCATGGCTGAACTGGCCACTTTGTTCTGCTGGGCACCAGATAAATGCTCCCTAATTAGCAGACGGAGCCAAACCCTGGCTGGCATTTGGGGCTGTCTCCTGGCCAGCCCTGGAGCATTCATTTACTGCAGCTTGGGGGTGCCTAAGACCCTTTCGTGGCTGGGAATGTTTCCCTAGTTCAGGCTGGACAGACACCGTGTCCACAGGGCAGTGATCGCCATCCTAATGACTCTCCATAGCTGCTTCAGTCTCAGTGGGACAGGTTTCCTGTGCCTTGTCTCCTAGAAATCTCACAAGGACTCTATGAAGCAGCTTCTGCAATTAGAGTCATTTAGCAGACGATAAGGCTGAGTCCCTTGGAGGTTAGGTAATGGCCCAGGGTCACACAGCTGATAAGAGGTGGTAGGGAGGAGGTCACATTCATGTAAGTCTGTCTGACAACAAAGCCTGAGCTTCCCATCACCGAGAGCAAACTACTCCACTCGGAAAGTTGGGAAGTTGGTACCAGGAATCCCACAAGCTCTTTTGGAGAGCCTGCTGTCACCCAACTGTGGAGGTCTCTGAGGAATCTAAAATCTTTTTTCCTTGGCTCTAGCTAAATTTTGGATATAAAGGAAAGAACTACAATTCTCCAATAACTCCTACAATGGCCTGGCCTGAGGAAATGTCCCGGAGATGCAGTAATTGCAGCCCCCAAAATCACATGGGAGCTGATGCCCAGGGGTGGCAGGGTGCCAGTGAGGGAAATCACTGCATCTCTGGGTCACCTGGCTTGTGGCTGTCTTCCTTCCAACAAGCCCACAACTCAGGCTCCCACAGTTCACCCTGGCTGTCTCAGGTCCACAAGAGTCAAAAGCAAAACCAACTGTTGCTGCTGTGGGGGAGGGGATGCAAGGACGCCAAAACCTCAACAAGCAGGCTGGGATGCCCAAGCAGCAGGGCTGATGGCAGTGGTCTACGCCCTGATTGCTCACCCATTCTATGCCTTCTGCCCGTACCCTGATTCCCCCACCAGTTGGTGGCTCTGGCTCAGGCCAAGGCTGTCAGCCTGGCTTTTCCGCCCAGGATGACCCTGACTTCTCCCCTCCGGGTCCCCATTACCAAGCCTAGTGCCAGGCATGTAGCTGGCACTCCTCCAAGATGCCAGGATTGACTTGAAATTCCTTCCCGTGGGAAGGGAGTGACTTGGTCACAGTTGAAGGCTTCACGGAGCACGCGCGCACACACACACACACGCACACATCACTCACCTGGCCACCACCATAGATCTTCCTTCCCTTCATTCTCCAGTTTGGAGGGGACACTGTGCCTCCATGCACTTTGCAGCCAACTTCCCATTTGTTATCCCAAGAGGGGTAGATGGGGGCCCGGTGGGGGCAGAGCTGAGTTTGCTAGGTCGGACCTTGGGGCCTGAGACCAGAGGAAGAGGGAGGTGACGGCAGCAGGGCCTCGCTGATGTAACACCCAAACACACCCTGACGTGACACCCTCATGCCGGGAAAACAAGGTGTGCAGCTCGGAGCAGTCAGGCAGGTGGTGTGGCCTGACTCAGATGCCACCTCTGGCAAAGCTGAGATTTATTATCCAGTGAGAGAAGTGGGCAGTGGTAGGCAGGACACTTGGGCGGAGCTGCAGGCAGCAGCTGGGCAGACCTTTCTGGGAGCCGGAGAGAAGTTTTCTGCTCTGCACAGGCCCCTTCTCTCCAGGAAGGGTGAATGATTGCCCCCTCCCCCCAGGAGCTCTCTTGGTGATGCAACAGGGACTTCCTGCCCTCCTCAGCCAAAAACAGAAAGAAGACTTCTGGAGGGGAGGCTAGAATTCCAGATTGGAATAAACTAAAGCTAGAGCGCCTGAGTTCTGTCCTGCTGTCACTTGCTGGCCCTGTAACGTAGACGAGTCACTTCCCCTCTTAGGGCCTCGTTTCCTCATCTGTCAAATAAAGGAAATGGACTACATCAGAGGGTGGCCAATAAGTTTTATCTCAAGGTACCATTGCCAGTTGATAGGTAGTGTCTTCCTGAAGATATTTGGGTTTGTATTTTCAGAAAGACTCTGAGACCATGTCTGGGCTCAGGACCCATGGAACAGTGTCAGCCACGGGCACGGGATGGGAATGTGCTGTGATCAATTAGTGATGCCTGTTGTGGACACAAGACCAGAAAGTGGCAGCATGAGTGCCAGATATGTTATCGTCCTGATAGATGATTTCTAAGGGCCTTCTGGTCGCGAAACTCACAATTCCACCCCAATTCTCCAGCAGATCTGGTTAATGCTGGTCGGCAAGCATGTACCTCCCATATTGAGATATTTGCACACAGCTGATTTCTCTCCCTGAAAGATGTGTTCTCATCCGCCCTGCAGGACAGTTACTGGGGGAGCAGGCAGCCCCCTAAGTCCCCAGTGCTCACACCCACCAGACTTCACCCAGAAGCTTAGAGCCAACGAATAGTGCCAAGGTTTACTACCCAGAGGACATTCCAGCTTTTCTTACAATTTTCCCCAATGTCTACAAAGGGGCTTCCCCCACTGTGTGGCAATCCCACCTTGCCCCTGAGGGAGGATGAGCGAGCAGAAAAAGGCAGAGGTGGCTCCTGACTTCCTGGTGGTCACAAGTGAGGGTCTCGTCAGACACGGCTTGGTCCCTGAGGAACTCCTTGGGAGATGTGTGCCAGGATCACCTACAGACCATTTGCCAGGAAGACCACATGCACCAAATGCACGCAGGTACCAACACAGGTGCTCACAGACCAGGTATTCATCTGTATAGGAAAAGATTAATTTCCCAAGTGCACCTGCAGCATGACAAGGATCCCACAGCTCTGGCTGCTTCAGACCGTCGGACAAGCTCCTCTCCTCTCTTTGCATCCTTAAGCTCTGCCCGGGGCAGACGGTGGGGATGGCTGACAGCAGACCCTGCCACAGTATGCATCTGGCACGGACGTGTGGAGACCCTGCCCCGTGTGCGATGCCCATGGTCACCTCTCTCCATCTATTCTGGACCTGCAAGACCCCTCATGTACAAGGTCATTCCTAAGCCCGCGGGGCTGGGGAAACTGCACAAGAAGGAGTCACTGTACAAACTGCAAACCTCATCTGCTTGGAGCGGAAAAAAAATAAACCCACCTTCAAGTGCACGCTAGCCGGGCACCAAGCAAACCAGGATTCCAACTCAGTGAACAGCTTTCCAACTTGAGCCGGCCTGGAGGTACCATTTCCCCAGGCCTTCCCCACCCAACACTCCCTGGAGAAGAGACACCCCACGGCCCTCTCCCCTCCTCACCCCAATGCTAGGCAGAACCTGCCAGAGGGGAAATCAGTAGACAGAGAGGAAACTGGAGTTCACCCTCAGGCCATGGGGCCAGATGAAAGGGAGCGGCTGAGGCAGAGCCAGCTCCCGGGGGAGGGGAAGCCAGCCACAGAATTCCCAGGAGCTACTGGAATCCCCACAGGACTCCCCTGGAATCCCCCTGTGTTCCATCAGGAATCAGAAAGATGCCTCTTTCCAAGAGCAAGGAAAAACTGTCGACAAATAGCAACTTTCTAAACAGCAGTGTTTTCCTAACAGAGGATGGTGGATTGGTAATTACACTTTGGAGGTGAAACAGTTTATCTGGGAAGACCTAACCACCACCACCTGCCTCTCCCACCTGGAGGCAGACGGAGCTATGTGGTGAAAGTGAAGTCTGTATAAATGGGGCCCAGGAAGAAACCTCGGCCTCCAGCTGGAGTAGGGATGTCCAGCTATTTTCTCTTGAAGTTAAGTTTCTGAGGACCTAACTGGTGAGTTCTCAGCTTCCCCATCTAGGGACTCCACGCCAGTCACTATTCTCAGGGCTTTCTTTACATGGATTGTCTCATTTCATTCTTACTATCACCCCATGAGGCAGGTATTTTTATTATCCCCATTACACAGATGAGAAAACCGAGGTACAGAGAGGTTAAAGAACTCACCAAAGGTTATATACAGCTAGTAAGTGCCGGAGCTGGTCTTGGAATCCAACCATCCTGACCCTGGAGTACCTGCCCTTAACCACTGCACTCCACAGCCAAGAAGCTCTCACCGTGGTTCATCATGACACAAGAACCACCACCCAAGTGCTTCTTGGCCCAATACACAGTTCATGTGTTGTAGGCAATATTGGAATACAAGATTCCAGTTTGACAAGATAATTTGGGGTTTGCTGTAATGGATTCTAACCAGTTACGTTCCGTAGGAATGATCTAGAATGGTGATTCAGGAAATATGAGGTAATGTGATTTTAATAATCATTTTCATTTTCTTTCTCTTGTTAGATATGTTATTAATGTCTATTTTTTTAACCTGTGTGTTTTCTGTCCCATTATGCTGTAATGACCAGGAGGAGCACAGTTTATTTTAGACCTCCCACTTTTCCCACCTCCTCCCACAGGTATCTTTTAATTATTATATATAAATGTTGTAAATAATACATGAATACATTCTCCTTTTTAAAAAAAGTAAGGCATTACAAATAAGGCTAAGGTTCCCCTTTGACCAAGCCCTCCCTCCCATCCATGTCCCCAACCCTCTTCCAGAGATAACTCTTTTACCAATTTGGAGTGTATCCTTCCAGACCTTTTAAAAATAATTATGTACTTATGCTGTGCATGTACTTATAAAAGATGTATCTTGTTGTTTTTGCATAATTGCTATCATACAATTTTTTGAAACTCGCATTGGCCATTCATTAACATTTCTTAGCGCTCCATCCATGGGACAGATCAGTCTCTATGGTTCTGACTGTTGTACAAAGTGGTATGAGACAACAGCTTACTTAGCCATCCTCTATGTTTCCCATTTTTGCCACGGCAAACAATAGGAGGCTTCCTGGGACTGGGGACTGACCTCAGTTAAGGCCAATGTTCTTGTCTGTCCGGGGCATGTGAGCAAGCACAATGACCCTCAGCTTATCGCACTGCTGGCACTAGAACTGCCACACCATGTGCTGGGACTCTCTAGAATCCTTGGTACAAAATCGTTCTTTGAATTTGGCAAGTTACCTCCCCCAGGCTTTAGTCTAGGGTCAATGATCTCAAACAACACAGAGCTTGCCTTGATGATTAAAAGACAGAACCTGCAGTAAAGACACCTCCCCCAGACCCCTCTTCTACTCTCAGGTTGATCCCTGCACACACCAGGATCACCCCAGTTTGACCTGAGCCGAGGCCTGCTCTGGACATCAAACCAAACTAAAGCTCATATAAATTTAAGGAATGGAAAAATGAACACAGATGTTTACCTGCAATGAGGGACTGGGAGTAGAACTCTTCTAATTATAAAAATGCTGTGATCCTGTAACTCTCCATATATTACATCAGAACACGCCCACATACACATACACATCCCTCCTAAGGTTGGTTATTAACAATTCGCAGATTATAGTTTTGTTCACCCATCATAAGCCTGGCTATTTGAGAGCTGAAAAGTGAGTGTGACTCTGGGTGGGTAAGTGGGTGGAGATGCTGGAGAGATGAATAAGGAAGAGGGATAAAAGCTCTTCAAAATAGGTTAAACCCTTTAAAACAAATGAGCAAACCTGAACAGCCTTCTTAACTCTATCTTCCAAGCAGCATGGGGGAGGCTAAAGGGCCTCTCCCAGCTCTGATCAAATATTGACCCTGCGCACTCACTGGCCAGAGTTCAGACTAAAGGGCCAGCAGCACTATGGAGCCAATGTTTGCAGAGCAATTACTGCATCCCAGCGCCTTGTAGGTCAGATTGTGAAACAACCTTTGATGGAGCCGGAGCTTCAGAGAGCCTTCCGGTCCTTCCTTGGTGGGGCCAGGCCTTGGGGGAGACACTTAACAGTGAAGGAGCTGTGCAAGGAAATTTACAGAGGCTGGAAATGTGGTCCAGCGCCAAAGAGAAGGCAACTTAAGAGCATCTGCGGTCCTTTTCCCTGCTCCTTCTCCCCTCAACTCCACCTCCAAGTAATCCAAGCTCTTTATAACTAAACAGGCCTCAATATCAGGCCTTGTCCCTGCCAGCTCCCTCTGGGACAGGTCCCTTTCTTGGTCAGATAGGGCTGAGTGGTGGATTATTTTTAGAAGAAACCAATTTCCACTTGGAGACCTAGAGCCTCTCCTTTCCCTGTTCCCAGCTTGACATCTGAAATGCCCTTAGGAGCCCTTTCTAGTAACTGACCTGGTTTCCAGAAGAGGTGTTTGGAAGAGCTGTTGAATTTGAATTGCTCTATGGATGCGGCAAATCATGGTGGAATACAGTCCCCCTCCTGCCGCAGGGGCCCTGGAAGATGTTAGAGGACACCTGGGGAGGGCCTGGGAGGTGGCAGAGCACACTGGGGTGGGCATAAAGCCAGATCGAGCCTGCTGTGTGTCCCCGATGGTCAGAGGCAGCACAGTCCAATAGAACTTCCTGTGATGGTAGAAATGTTCTGTATCTGCTCAGTATGTAGCCATTAGCCACTGTGGCTCTTGGGCACTTGCAATGCAGCAAGTATGACCAAGAAACTAAATTTCATTTCATTTCAAAAAAATTAATTGAACTTAATTGAATTTTTAAAATTTAATCTTTAAGTTTTTTAATTAACTGAAATTTAAATGTAACTAGCCGCATGTGGCTGGTGGCTTACTGCACTGGACAGCACAAGTCTAAAGGTTCCATACCTGGTGCTTCCCAGTGGGTGGGAAGAGGGGCTGGGTTCACAGCCCCTTGAATGAGAAGGTGGCAGAACCACTGGGTCTGAAGGCTCAAGGAAGAAACATGGGGAGAGAAGAAGGTTTTGGGCGGAGTAGAGGGTCTTATCCTAGTGCCCTTGGAAGGATTTCAGGAGGGTGTGAATGACCAAGTGGGTTATTAGAATTGTATATGTACATTCATGCTTGTCTGGAAAGATGCACAAAAGAAACCCTGAGCCCCCAAAATAAAATAAAATAACTCATTGGTCTGTCAGATAAACTTACTTCTTCAGGGAAGTCTGCTCTGATACCAGAGTATAAGGTTTCCCTATAATATGTCTATGGTGCTTCTCTCTGTAGCATTTGGAATCATATAAAATAATATGTATATACATTTTTAAACTAAAATCTGTCTTTCCTCATTAAGCTGTAAGTCCCATAAAAGCAGTAACCAGATCTGCTTTTGCTCACCAATAAATCCCCACCCAGAGCCTGGCATCCTTCCTGGGACACAGAAGGCAGGCACTTAAGACTGGATAGATTGGGATAGATGGATGGATGGATAGATGGGCAGATGGAGAGATGGATGGACAGATGGAGAGGAGGCAGACAAGCACGCATAAATGAACGAACAAACTAAGAAATAAGTTAGGGACATACTTTACCTCGATAACTATAAATCTCAAAAAGCAACCAAATCCCCTCAAACTGGAGTGGGGGTGGTGGCTATATCATTCTAGGCTGCTGTCACCAATCAAAACCATATGGGCAGGGCTTCCCTGGTGGCGCAGTGGTTAAGAATACACCTGCCAAGGCCGGGGACACAGGTTCGAGCCCTGGTCCAGAAAGATCCCACAAGCCGCGGAGCAACTAAGCCCGTGCCTCACAACTACTGAGCCTGCGCGCAAGAGCCCGCGAGCCACAGCTACTGAGCCCGCATGCCACAACTACTGAAGCCCGTGTGCCTAGAGCCCATGCTCCGCAGCAAGAGAAACCACCGCAATGAGAAGCCCGCGCTCTGCAATGAAGAGGAGCCCCCACTCGCCGCAACTAGAGAAAGCCCGTGCGCAGTAACAAAGATCCAGTGCAGCCAAAAATAAATAAATAAATAAATTAAAAAATAACATATGGGCATCTTCTTAGTTGCCCCCTCCCAAGAAGGATGCTCTTTCCTTCCTCTTCATCCCCTGGCATGTTACTTGTACATCAATCTAGTATTTATTTCATCTACAGTGGACTAAACTGCTTAAAAGTCTATTTTCCCCACTAGATACAGACTCCTAGGAGGAAGGGACCTTGTCCTTCTCAAATGAGTGTCCCTCAGCCTGTGCCACTTCTGCCCTGCAAAAGTGCAAATGTGGTGGAGGCCTTGGCAAAGGCCAATTCACTCTTACTGCGAGCCAGCCTGGCTTCCTCATCTTTATACTTCCACCCTTGCCATGCACAGCCAGGCTACGGCTGCCAGATTTAGCAAGTGAAAAATACAGGACGAAGGATAAAACAGGAATTTCAAATAAACGATGAATAACTTAAAAAAATTTGTTTTTGGCTGCACCATGTGGCATACAGGATCTTAGTTCCCCTGACCAGGGATCAAACCCGTGCTCCCTGCAGTGGAAGCACTGATTCTTAACCACTGGACCGCCAAGGAAGTCCCAATGAATAACTTTTTAGTATATCTCCTGCAATATATGGGATATACTTATATTAAAGAAAAGCATACAGTCCCCAGAAAGCCCAGGACCATGAGTTAGTAAAGCCAGTTAGGCAGCTTTCCCCAGGCTGGCTTAGTCGGCACAGTACTTCCAGGGTTCCAAAGTGGGCCTCAGCCCAAAAGGGGAGGAGCAAAAGGATTCTGAGAATAGTGCTCTACGGGTCACACCCCTACTCCCAACCCACTCCGTCCTGTCCCAGTGGCAAGCTCCAGAGAGAGCCTGTGGGACTCTGAACACTCTGACACAGGCCTGGGCACTGAGCAGCAACTCAGCAGAGTGAAGCCAAGGGATGAAAACAAGAAAGCAACACCATGACAGGAGGTACGAAGCCCCCAGACCCTTCAGCCAGGCAGCCCAGCATCCTTGTCACCTGTTAACACCAAGTAACTCACTAGACAACCATGTGTCGGGGAAAACATGGATTTGCTCATTTCATCCTCACAACAACCCTGCTGGGTGGGTACCATTTGAACCTTCATTCTACAGATGAGAAAATGGAGAAGCTAAGGAAGGAACCTCTCTGGAGTTACAGAGTGACAGAGCCAGTAACTGGTCCCAGGCAATGTGTCTCCAGTGCCTAAGCTCCAAGCTGAGTTCTGAGGGCCACCAGTGACCAGAGACGGAATTAGCAATGCCACTTGTTCTTCCTCTATAGGAATGCCATATTAAAATCAGAGATCCTGATAAATAAGAAAGGCTTTCTAAAATGAAGGCCACTACAAGTCATCATGTCAAGTTCTGAAAAATGGGTTCCCAAAAATGCTTGGTTGAAAGGTTAAATTCCAAAGAACCATCCCAACCCCTTTCCAAACTGCCTCTACAGGGTAACAATGACCCACATGGACAGGCCTGGCCATGCTCATGACTAGGGCCAGTGCATCGTACAAGCTGCTTCATGCCGTGTGTCCCCTCTCAACACACAGGAAATGAGCCCTCCAGGCAAGGGAGAAGTTGGGGGAGCAGCATTCCTTTCCTGTGAGATTCTGTAACTAGGGAGGGGGTAGGGGAATAGAACAGAAAAGAGGGGGAAGAAAAGTTCTGATTTGAGAGTTTCCCTCTGGCTCATCAATGAGTCCTTTCAGGGTTCCCTCTCCCCAACTAAGTGATCATTTCCTGTCCAGCACACTACACCCATTGATGGGGTATCAGCAAATCCCAACAGTTTACGCCGGAAGGACACGAGGAGACCGGACAGGAGTTGATGGGGGAAGAGGAAGAAGGCAGGAGGGTAAGGTGTGGCTTTCAATTCCACATTGTTAGATTAAGAGAGGATCTGTAATGCAGGGAGCTGGCTCACCTTTGGCTCATCTCATAGATAGAGCCATAAGGACAGTGGGATAAAGTCAGGTACTTGGAGGCAAACATGCTAGCCTGGCCTCTCCAAGATGACTCACCACTAGAGGCCTGCAAAGGAAGGAGTGGACCTTGGCTGTGAGGGCCAGCAGTGGATGTCTCTTCTTTGTGTTTTTATAGGCCTAAATCAGGCTCATAGCCCTAAGGAAGAATCTGGAAACTTTCAGCTTTCCCTTCCTGGTATAGGAAGGGTTGCTGCCCAACTCTCAATGATTCTGCCTTGTCTGGTGCCTGCCTCTGATAAACAGGGGTGGGCCCCCTAGTGGCCATGTCTGTGTTCATGTCTGTCTACCCTAGACTGTAGTGATTAGTGCAGAGAGGGCACCTGACCCAAGTCAGGCCAATCAGAGTCTTGCCTGGGATTTTTCGATTTGGAACTGGCAGAGAGTCAGTCTCTCTGCTGTTGGGAACCACAATATATGAAATTTGGGAGCTACTGACAGCTGAACTACTGATGACAGTGCCCAGAGAGAAGCCAAGACAAGACAGAGGGAGAGCAGCCCTGGTTTCAGGTGTTCCTGAAGCCACTGCCTCTCTCCCTTTTCCACCATCTGGTTGACTGCATAAGCTTCCCTGGTATATCCTTCCAACCAAGTCTCCTCTTTGTCTAAGCCAGTATGAGTGTAAAACTATTACTTGTAACCTAAAGAGGCCTAATCAAATTAGTTGGCATCAAGGGAGGTGTCTACAATGGAGTTGTGGATCCATGCTACCATCCCCCTGTGTGACATGCCTGGGTATGTTAGAGAGACACACATATCATACACTTGTACAAACAGGGAGATAAGAGCCTTATTTGGTTAGACAGACACAGTGGTATGCCCCATTTGTGTCTGTAGTTCAAGAAACTGCTTATTTTCTGTTTCAGTCTTTTCTGCGTGTTTGCTTTTCTTTGTCTGCAATGATGTGGTGGCTTGTGTCTCACCCTGGATGTTTATAGACACATGTCTGCTCAAGTACACAGCACCCACGGCCAACCTCCAGTCTTTCCGCCCTGGTTTCCCACCCTCCAGACGAAGGAGGGTGACAAAGCATGACTGTTAAGACCATCTGAGGAAGCCAACAAAGCCCCAAGTATCTGCCTGCATCATCCAAGACTGAGCCCAACCCAGCTTGACCGCTGAGGTTCCCTCCTCTGTCCCTCTGCTCTGCCTAGACTCTGACCCTGAGAGCTTGGGAAGGGGATTCTCTGGATGAGTGCGGACATGAGAGAGGACAACCCACCAGACACTCAGGCCACTTCATGTGGAACCAGGCACCATCTGAGCTCAGACCCACTCACCTGCAGGTCAAAGAACTTGCTGTACCTCCGGTAGATGGTCTGGGACGTGGAGTCGGACCAGGTCACGTTAATGATGTATACCTGTGGGGAAAAGGTAAGAGCAGGTGAGTGGGTGACTAAAGCAGGGCCTCAAGCTGTGCCAGGCATCATTTAACATGACTGTGGGTGTTCCACGCCAGGACCATTCTTTTTCTCATCTTTGTCCCCAGGGCTTTAGCACAGTGTCAGGTACACATGGATGATACACATGTGTCTAAATACACACACACACACACACACACACACACACACACACACATCTAGAAGGGTATTCAATAAAATGCTAAGGATGATTATCTTAGGAGGGTAGGGTTACAAGTGGTTTTAATTTTCTTCTTCTTGTTTATGTGTATTTTATACAATGAACATAAATTTGGGGTTGTTTAAAAATGTAAGTAGCTTTTTTCCACTGGTTCTCAAACTTTACGGTGAATGAGATTCTGCAAAGAGCCTTCCAAAACTGCAGATGTCAGGACCCCACCCTCTGAAATTCTGCATAAGTAGACCTGGGTTTTGGAGGATCAGGCATCTACATTTTATTTTTTTTAACAATTTTTATAGAGCAGTTTTAGGTTCACAGAAAAACTGAGCAGAAGGTACAGAGGGTTCCCATATATCCCTGCCCCCACACATGCACAGCCTCTCCCATTACTAAGATCCCTCACCAGAGTGGTACATTTGTTGAAATTGGGCATCTATGTTTTAAACAAACCACTCCAGGTTATTCTGCCACAGTTGATCCTCAGAACACACTCTGAACCCACTTCAGGAGACTGTAAGCATTTCAGAGATGTGTGGTTCATCCCAGTATCCCTAAGTCTTAGCTCTGCGTCTGGCACTGAGTGGGTGCTCAGAAACCATTCTGCTCCATTGAACAACCAAACTGACCTTCTGGATGAGAGGTAGACTTACAGGAGAGAAATTAGCATATGGAAGATTTGTAAACTTTTCTGAAATGAAGGCATTTCAGGACCTCATTCCCAATGTCACCCCAGTTCCCAGTGCTCAATCAGGCTCTGGACTACTGCCTCAGGCCACTCTGGAAGGCTCACTTAGCCCAGGAGGTGGGTGGGACTCCAAACTGGAGAAGGAGAGAAAGTCCCAGGCCCACACAATCTGTCCTATTTTTCCCACCATTTCTGTCCCTCTTATCTGAACCCACACCAAAGACATGCCTTCCTGGGAGAGGCTTCTGTTAGAGGGAGGGTCCCCTCACACAACCTCAGGGCTACTCCGCTGAACTTCCCCACGGTGCCTGTTGTGATGTCTCCAAGCACAGCGTTAAGGGAGGGCAACCCAGGGTTAAGACGTGGGCGAGACCTCCATCTGCTTCCTCCCTCAGAGGAGAATGAGCTGCTGTAGGTCACAGCACTGGTTCCCCGGCCAGGATGCCCTGTCCACCAGAATCACCTGCGGACCTCCCTAAAAACCCATATTCCCGGGACTCTGCCTAGCAATTCTGATTCAGGAGGTCTGAGGGGACTCCATCAGAGACGAGAACAAAGTGGCCAGAGAGGTCAGGGTCGCAGCCACTGTGAGAAGGAGGGAATATTATTAGCAAAGAGAAGGAGCATTTGGACACCTTGGCATCAGAGTGACTGACTTCACCACATGCCTGGAGCAGGGCTCTCCTGGTCTGCTCAGGCTGCTAAAACATAATTCCATAGATGGGTGACTTAGACAACAACATTTATTTCCCACAGTCATGGAAGCTGGAAGTCCCAGATCAATGTTCCTGGTGGAACCTTCCTCCTGGCTTGCAGATGGCCACCTTCTGTTGTGTCTTCACATGCTGAAGACAGAGTGAGCTCTAGTCCCTTCCTCTTCTTATAAGGGCACTAATCCCATCATTGGGGCTCCATCCTTGTGACCTCACCTGAACCTAATTACTTCCCAA
This sequence comes from Balaenoptera borealis, assembly GCF_965194805.1. Lineage (NCBI taxonomy): Eukaryota > Metazoa > Chordata > Mammalia > Artiodactyla > Balaenopteridae > Balaenoptera > Balaenoptera borealis. The sequence continues at coordinate 93,523,633 of NC_138874.1, forward strand.
AGGCCCCACCTCAGACACCATCATACTGGGGATCTGGGCTTCAACATGTGGATTTGGGGGGAGGGGAGGGGGAAGGCACAAACATTCACTTCATAGCAAGTGTTCTGCACACAGGAGTATGAGGCTTATGTTTGGCTGCTCAGTTAACAGCCAAAGAAATGAGCTCTGAATCTAGTCCCTTCTCCCTTCCGATCTCTAAGTCACAGAGTCAGCCTCGTGCCGTGTGGAGTGTTTGTTCTGAAACACACCCAAGGAGAGTGCCATAAAGCAAAGCAAATACAGCTGAATGTTGCCACCCTGAAATGGGGTATTTATGATATGACACGTTTTATGTGATCCCAATTAAGAAAGACCATAAAGTGAAAAGGCCATCCCTATCCTCACAAGCCCAAAATAAACTGACATAAATAAATATATAGGGATATGCTTTGCTTTATATCATATATAAACATATATCCCACACAATAAATTGTAGAAACCATTTAGGTAATGGTTACTATGTGCCAGCACAGTGTAAAGCACTCATATGCATTAGCTCATTTAATCTTCAGCCCAAGAGGTAGCTACCATTGTGATCCCCATTTTGCACAAGAGGAAGTTGAGGTTCAGAGAAGCCAAATAACATGCCCAAGGTCACACAGCTAGGAAAATACAGAGCAAAGGATTGAACCTAGGTCCAGCTGAGTCTAATCCCTATGCTCTTAACCACACTGGACTGTCTCCCTATATGTAAATTCAGGAGTGGGGATATTTAATCAAACTACTTGATGAGGACTGAATGGCAATTTTTTAAATAAAGTTTTGGGTAATCTGAAAAGTCTGTACAACCCTTGAGGAACATGGGGGAGGAAGGCTAATTCTGAGAGCCTGAGACCAAGAAGAGACAGAACTTGGCCCAGACAGAGGTCAACGGTTAAGAATGCTACAAAACCAGACAGACACAGAGGAAACTCTCATACACAACTGGCTTCACCGACAGTGGCAGGATGCTCTGGGGTTTCTCACAGGGGTTATAGCCCACCCCATCCCCCCTGCTGACCCCCAGCTCCTGCCAGCTACATCTCCCCTCCCACCTGCATCTCCCCTTCCCACAGATGCTGTGCACGACAGGTGCTGCCTTTCTGACCTCTGCCCAGGCAGATGCACCGTAGGGAGGCCCCAAGTGACCGGGCCCTCTCGGGAGAGAGCCTGCACTCGCTCACAGGCCATTAGACAGCAGTCTTTCTCCCTGGCCAACCAAGTGGGACCCAGAGGAAGGGCTTAACTGGGGCTTAACATGACCCATGCTCCATCCTCTCTAGTAATTAGGGGCTTCCCTTCACCTCCCGGGAGAATTAATCACAGGCTCACTGCCTCTGGCAGCTGGGAGGCCTCTCCTTTTGCAGAGGACCGAGGATGGCAATTTGCCAAGGAAAAGGCACAGAGCCTGGAGTCAGCCACTCCCGGGTTTCACTCTTAGGACCTTCCTTATCATCGGCTGTGAGACCTCAGCCCAGCCTCTCAGACCCCCAGGCTCTTCCTCTATTCTACGGGCACAGCCTTCAGGGCTACCGGGCCTGATCCACTATGTTGGTTTCATTGCAGGTGTGCTCACCCCGTTAGTGGTGGAGCTGAGACAGGAACCCAGACCTCCTAATTCCTTGTCTAGGACTAATCAGCACATGACCAGCATACACCTGCCCTAGAAAAGTCCTTCTTCCTTTACTATTCAAAACAGTTGAAGAGTCACAACAGGGCATTGTCGCTATCTAACACTTGACCTGAACCCACAAGGAAGACAGGCCTCTGGTGACTTACATGTGGGGGTGGGGAAATGAGCCTCCACCCCCTGGTTCTCCCAAACCTCTGCGACTTGCCAGAGCCTCCCACCCCCAGCGCCGTCCCCCCCCCCCCACCCCAGCCTACCCTCCTGGAAAAACAGTGTAAAGCCTGAGCTGAGGAAATGGTCAGAGACTTCCCCGGAGGTAAGCCCAGAGGATCTGTGGACAACCTCCAGGCCCCTTTCCCTCATCTGGGCTGTACGCTTGTCTGCTTTCTTCCAAACCTTGACCATCCTAGATGATCACTCCAGATGAGCAATGGATACACAAAATTCCAGCCCGACTCACACTCCCCCATCCCCACATCAGAGTTTCTCAAGCCTCCTTGAGCTGGCTGTGCTGGAGCCCCTAGCGATAAACCGCAGAGAAAGAGCAGGTGGAGGGCAAGGGGGACAGGGCAGAGGTCACTGGAGAAAGCCAGCTCTGTTTACCGGGCTACGTCAGGGGCCCAGATAAACTCTCCTCTGGCTGCAGGAGCGACCAAGATAACGTTACCCAGCAGCTGGTTCCAAGAAAGGTTTGCAATTAAACATCCTGCTTCCACACACGTTACTTGGAGTTATGTTTCCCGGGTGGAGTTTCCCTTCCTTCTGGATTTTAAAAACTCATGGATTCTATTACCCCATCTCTGGTCATTTCAGGCAGATGGCAAGCATCTAGAAATTGCATCCAGCCTCCCCCGGAGAGGAAGCCCCAGAGTCTCAAGTTCACCTGCCACGCTCACCCTCTTCCGAGGAGGATCTCCACCACAGACACAACTACAGAAACTCCACAACGCCTCGGTCCCGCCAGCCCACCCACCCCAAGGCCATCTTGGGCTGCCTTCCATCTGCTCAGCTCATTAGGCCCAGAAATGTCTGAGGCTTCTGAGACTTCCAAGTCCTGCTCCTTTCAACAAGGAAATGGTCTTGATGCAAATCAGACCCACAGCTCAACGCCAGAGCACTGAGAATGAAGCCCAGCCCAGTTTCCATGGAGGGAGGTCCATGATCAGACCCGGGCTGTGACCAATTAACGACCCAAAATTACTGCCTAATCATTCCTAGAAGGCCTGGGACCTGCCCCTGTTTAATTAGAAAGTGCCAGTAAGTACCCATTGCTCCCTGTACTGATGAAAAGTACAGTTAGAGACAAGGAGTTAGGAACCGTGGGGGAAAATCCTCTATCTTTGTGGCACTGTGGCTCAGTTTACTAAGGAGGCCTTTTTCCCTTGGACCCCTGCCAGGTGCCCCTGGCCCCAGGCCAAATGGAAACTCAATGACAATCTTCCTTCACCGGCTCACAGCAACACAGGGTGGGACCAGTTGGCTAGGACTAGGGCCATCGCGTACAGTTATATAAGTTGCTCACTGTCCAAAGACTGCCCGGGACAAGTAGGGGTCGAAATCTAGCCTATCCTCTGCATCCCAAACTGTGCACCCTGGCTCCAGGCTGCAGGCACACAGATAAAGGAGCACCTCCTTCTAATGCATACAGAATGTTTCTAGCCAGGACACAGCACCTTGTCCCCTGGGTAGGTTGTCAGTGCTTTCCAGGGCCCTTGAGGTTACGGTATCTTCTCAGGACCCAGCTCCTCAACTTCCCCAAATCTTCTAGATGGAGGGATGCTTAATGTTTGAGATGGACTGTTCAGAAGTCTGAATGAACACATTCCAACAGCCAGTAAAGGGGAGTTTACATTTAGGGACATGATCGCTGCTCTGGCTTCCTACTGGAGAAGTTCATCACGTTCTTCCCCAAGAAGATGATGGCAGCCCTAAGGTACCAATAGGCTCTAACCTTCTATTCAAAGGGCCCCATGTACTAAGTCCTATCACGGGCAGGGGAGTCCCAAATTAGGCTGGGCTGATCCTCAAGATGCAGACCACCCAGCAGGGCAGAGGACCCCAGGGCTGCTGCTCCCAGAGCAAGTGGCTCCACCAAATGCTGGGCTGATGCCCCTTCTCCTCCCTGCTGGGGCCCACTGACCCCCCCCCCACTGATAAGCAGCAGGGGCCCCGGTATCAAAGACCCATCTTGACAACACTTGGCTGCACCCAAATTGAAAGCTCCCCAGATTTCATCATCTGACCTGGGCCCACCAGCCTAGCAAGTCTGGGGCCATCTCTTGTGGTGCTCATAGTCTGTTTTTCACAACTAGCCAGTTATTAGATCTGCCTTTGTTTACTAATTGTTGGCTCAGAATGACCCAGCACTGGACACATGCTGTGTCCCTGTCTATTTCACGTGGGTGACTATGTCCTCCCAGGTCTCCCCATGGGCAGCAACTGTGTTCCCCGACCCCCTGAGGTGCCCTGGGCCTGCCCGTCCGCTGGGCACACTGAAATACAACTGGCTGGCTAATGAGTGAAAATCCATTGGGTTTGAAGAACCAAAGAGGTCGCTAGCAGCAACACTTGGGGACTGCGCCCCACTCCAGAAGCAAATCCCCAGTGGCCAAGGGGCAGAATATAAAATACATCAGGTTCAGTGCAAAGGTCTTTGCCAACCCAAAACCCTGCCAGCAAAATTAAGTTCAATGGCCTGTGGCCACCTGAATAAAGTTTCTGAGCACCCTCGGGGTGTGGTCCTTTAAAATTCTGACACTTCCTCTGGGGTGGGTGATTGTTCTTGGGGTGGGTAGGGTAGTGACACTGCAAATTTGGGGAAGAAGCAGCACTTAGAAGTCTGGACTTGGGGGGTGACCTCCACCCCAGCACACGCACACACAGATTCACTACAGGGTTAATGACCAGGTGGTAGAGCCTTTCAGACCTCAGAGCACCCCATTCAGGCTCCCTCTGGACCTCATGTTTATGAGCAGTCACAGCAAACGCAGCAGAAGCAAACCTCAGAAAGGCTCTGCCAGAGACAGGGTGTGTGGCCGGAAAAGAGCTTTTTTCCTTCCAGTTTCATTGAGATATAATGGACATACAACACGGTATAAATTTAAGGTGTACGGCCTAATGATTTGACTTAGATACATCATGAAATGACTGCCACAGGAAGTGTAGTGAACATCCATCATGTAATATGGATATAACATCAAAGAAATAGAAAATGCTTTTCCTTGTGATGAGAACTCTTAGGATTTACTCTTAACAACCTTCATATAAAACGTACAGCTGTGTTAATTACATTGATCATGTTGCGCATTATATCATTAGTAGTTATTTATCTTATAACTGGGAATTTGTACCTTTCATCCAATTCCCCCTCCACCTACCCTTCTCTGGTAACCAGAAATCTGATCTCTTTTTCTATGAGTTTGTTTGTTTATGAAGTATAATTGACCTACAACACTATTTTACTTCCTGGTACACAATACAGTGATTCGATATTTCTACACATTTCAAAATTATCACCACGATAAGTCTAGTTACCATCTGTCAGCATACAAAGGTATTACACAATTATTGACTATATTTACTATGCTGTAATTTCATACCTGTGACTCATTTATTTTGTAGCTGAAAGTTTGTACTTCTTAATCTCTCTCACCTATTTTTCTCCTCCCCCCATCCCCTCCCCTCTGGCAACCACCTGTTTGTTTTCTGTATCTATGACTCTGTTTCTGTGGTTTGTTCATTGTTTTGTTTGTGTTTTTGGATTCCACATACAAGTGAAATCATACAGTATTTGTCTTTCTCCATCTTATTTCACTTAGCATAATACCCACTAGGTCCATCCATGTTGTCACGAATGGTAAGATTTCATTTTCATCCTCTTTATGGCTGAGTAAATACTGGGTTGGCCAAAGGGTTCGTTTGGGTTTTTCCATAACATCATATGGAAATCCAATATATATTACATTAATTTACATTATATATTTATTTATATTATATATTATATTTATATATTATATATTTTTTCATTCTCTTTATGGCTGAGTAACATTCCATTTTATATGTATGTGTGTGTGTGTGTGTGTGTGTGTGTGTGTGTGTGTATTTATATATAAAACATATTCTTTATCTAGTCATCTGTTGATAGGCACTTAGGTTGCTTCCCTATCTTGGCTATTGTAAATAATGCTGCAATGAACATAAGGGTGCATGTATCTTTTCTAATTACTGTTTTCATTTTCTTCAGATAAATACCCAGAAGTGGAATTGCTGGATCATATGGTAGCTCTATTTTTAATTTTTTGAGGAACCTCCACACTGCTTTCCAAAGTGTCTGCACCAACTTACATCCCCACCAACGATGCATGAGGTGTTCCCTTTTCTCCACATCCTCGCCAACACTTATTTGTTGTCTTTTTGATAATAGCCATTCTGACAGGTGTGAAGTGATACCTCATTGTGGTTCTGATTTGCATTTGGAAAAAGGGCTTTTAAGGGGATTTGGAGGAGGGGATACTCAGCAGGCTCTTAAACTGTATCAAACACCTTCAAGAGTGTTTAGTCTCATCACACTCAGTGCCTGCAATCATTTGCATGAATCATGGGCCTCGATTGTTTATTTAATTTGGAGGGCAATGCATAGGCAAGAGGGTTTGGAGGAAGCTTCCATATTGCTGGTGTCTCCATTTATTCCTCTGCAAGATGGGGATAATAGTGGTTACTTCACTTTGGGGCTGTTGTGAGGATTTGTGATCTAACCCTGTATCTCCCCATTAGAACACAAGCTCCCTGAAGGCAGATTATGGCATCCTAACGCCCAGCAAGACACTTTACACCTAAGACGCACTCATTTAATGTCCCCTAAGTAAGTGAAGGAACGAAGTAACCAGCTAATGTCGAGTGAGTGCTTGCCTGGTGCCTGGTTTTGTGCCACTCTAAAGATGAGGCAAAGTCCTTGACCTCCAGGCCCTTACAGCTCAGCTGCGGCAGCCAGACTCACACTGACAAACCAAGTAGGGAAACAGTATAAGATGGAGTGATGGGATGCCAAAAAGTGAGGCTCAGAAAGGACCAAAGGCAGCACTGGCATCGTGGAGGAGGAAGACGGCTTTGAAAGCATTTGATGGATTTAAATTTTAGCTTCAACATTTCTCTGCTGTGTGGGCTTGGGCATGTGTCTTAGCCTTTCTGAGTCAGGGTCTCCTTAGCTACAAAGTGTGGTTTATAAAGGGATCTTCCCGTTAAATGTGATGAAGCACATGGGGGTGCCCAGCACAGGGCCTGGCACATGGAAAGCGCCCAGTGAACCTTTGCTATTTAGATACTCAGGAAGAGGGAGGGGGTGAACTGACTTCTTTCCATTTGCCCTGAGACTTGGATCATGACACCAGGAATAGGAGTAGGAGGGGAGCAGGATGTGAGAAACAGGGACACAGACGGGCAGGGTAACACACACACACACACACACATCCCACTACTAATAACAAGCCTGGCCTGGGAAAGTAGAAGAGCAAAAATAACTGTGCTGCCCAGGGCTGGGAAAACAATGGCCATCCTCAGGAGCACCCCGCTGAAAGGATGGACGGGCTGTAGCAAGCCCCTCGGGGTCGGAGGCTTTCTTTCTTCTTCTTTTTTTTTTTCATGTTTCCTGGACAGGAAATGAGTGTGCAAAGTAGGAGCTCCCAGGATTTACAAACCCTATGTGGACCTTAAAAAAGATTCAGCTGTCGAAGCTCTGTCCTTATAGTCACCAGAACTAGGACAGAAACAGCAGGAAGAGCCAGTTTTTTACAAACCTTTTTCTTAAATGCAGGAACTAGTGGTTTCATTAGGAACAAAAATAACAGCCACGTCCCTTTATTGATCACTTATTGCATTCCAGGCCTTGCTAAGCACTTTATCCAGATGATCTCACTTAATCTTTACATTGATTCTGTGAGGAAAGTGTTGTTATTGTCTCCAGTTGACAAATGAAGAGACCTCAAGAAATAACTGATCTACCTGAGGTCCCATGGCAGGTGATGGAGCTCAGGTCCAAATGCAGTGTTGACTGCCGTAGCCTGACCACTTCGTCCTCTTTGATAACTACACCAGACTGCCCGGAGCCAGGCAGAGCCCCTGCCACAAGGATTTGCTCTGTCAGTTGGCTGCTCCACGTGTAGGTGACCCATCAGTCAGTACTGAGGCCACCCTGAGGCAGGGGGGTAAGGAGCCCTCTAAGGGGACCAGCACTCTATTTTGCACAGTTTAGAATCAATCTGATTGGCTAGGGACTTCCTTGGCGGTCCAGTGGTTAAGACTCCGCCCTTCCACTGCAGGGGGCATGGGTTCGATTCCTGGTGGGGGAACTAAGATCCCGCATGCCTCATGGTGTGGCAAAAAAAAAAAAAAAATCTGATTGACTACATGAAAAGCTGTTACTCTCTCTGAGCCTCCACTCCCCATCTATAAAATGGGGGTGGTAACACCTGCTTCACTGTGAAGATTAATGAGAACACAAGCAAAGCACAACCACAGTGCCTGGGACACTGTAGCTGCTCAATAAACGTCACCTCTCTTCCCCACCATCCCCTTCAAAGTGCCTAGCACAGTCTTCTGCGCTCTTGGAGTTTTAGCCTCTTCCCTAGAAGTTTCTGGAGACACCAATGAGCCCAGAGTCAAGAAAGGAAGGCATTGTGGTTTCTAGGGCTCTGGGTGTGGTCCCCACTGCTCGCTCTCTAGAGTACCTGAGGGCATGTGGTTGAACCTCTGTACCTCCCTCCCTCCAGCCCTGCCACCTCCCTCTGTTCCTGAGCCAGCTTATCAGAGAAAATGTGTCTGACCACCTTGAATCAGCAGGTGCTCCAATGGAGAGGCCCAGCAATCGGTGGGCATGGATGTGTTGGGTAATGCCCGGGAGCCCAGAGAGGGTGGCGGGGTGTCCAGGCTAGAGGAAGGAGGCTCTCCCTACTGTGGACACTGAGAAAAACTCTAGATGCATATTGACATTCAGGAGCTAGAGTCCTGGAAACCTTAAACAAACATATGCTCTCCCGAACCACAGAAAGGATCACGCTCCTGGGCTTCCAAGGGGGCATGGACACAGCCCAGCGGATCTAGGAAAGGGTTGGAAAGAAGGATTCTAGCCCCACACACTCCCAAATCAATGACTGACCCAGGCCTGCTGACCTGGACACACACATCCTGTGACCATGCCCCGTTCCCCCGTCACACCCTGGGGAGCAAGGCAAAGGTTAACACACACAGCTTGGTTTCCTCTTCCTGGGAAACACAGCAGGCAGGCAAGGCCAGAGGCCAGCGGCCTCCTTCACACACAGCCTGCAGGGGAAGTGACCCCACCTTTTCCTCCCCGCCATCTGACACACTCACACCTTCCTCTCTGCTGTGCTCAGCAAAGCTCGACTTTTGACACAAGGAGAATTGCTGTCACTAGGAATTTTGTTGCATGGGGTAGACTGGAACAATCTTTTTGGAGAGCATTTTGGCAATATCTGCCCCAAACCAGCATTCCCTTTGACTCAGCAATTTTACCTCTAAGAATTTATCCACACAAGTGTGTGGATGTGTGTGTCTATGTGTGTGTGTGTATGTGTGTGTCTATGTGTGTGTGTGTGTGTTTATATACATAAAGATGTTCATGCAGTGCTGTTTGGAACAGCAAAAAATAAGGAATGTTGACTGTCTATCGATTTAAAAAATGGTCAAATAAATTATGATTCATACACCTGTTAAAGATAAGGGGGCTCTTTCTGTGTCATTAAGGGAAAATATTCACAGTATATCGAGAAAAGAAAAAAATAGATTACAAAACAGTATATATACAATACAATTAGATTTCGGGGGAGGTGTGTATGGGGGTTTGTGCATGAGCACGTACGTGTACATTTTACATATCTGGAAAAATGTAACAAACTGATAATTGTGGTTACTTGGGTTAAGGAGAAACCGAATAGTTTCACTTTATACATTTCTCTATTATTTTATTTCTTTTGACTACGTCTGGCTTTCAGAATTTATTTTTTTTAAACATTTTTTATTTCTTTAATGTTGTATCTATTTTATTTATTTAATTTTGGCTGCGTTGGGTCTTCGTTGCTGCGCGCGGGCTTTCTCTAGTTGCAGCGAGTGGGGGCTACTCTTCGTTGTGGTGCGCGAGCTGCTCATTGTGGTGGCTTCTCTTGCTGTGGAGAACGGGCTCTAGGCATGCGGGCTTCAGTAGTTGTGGCACACGGGCTCAGTAGTTGTGGCTCGCGGGCTCTAGAACACAGGCTCAGTAGTTGTGGCGCATGGGCTTAGTTGCTCCACGGCATGTAGGATCTTCCCATACCAGGGCTTGAACCTGTGTCCCCTGCATTGGCTTAACCACTGAGCCACCAGGGGAGCCCTGGCTTTCAAAATTTAAAATAAGATTTCCATCTTACAAAACAATTGTGTTCTCTTAGCCTGTCCTCTGGCTAGTGCCAGCTCCTAGATATTCTGCCAACATCCAATATGTGCTCATTCTTGGGTAGCTGTAGGGGATTTCAAGTTCAATGTTGAGCTCTTGAAGACAAAGTCTGCAACTCTGTCTACATATACCATCACCTGGAGTGCTTTAAAAATACTGCCAGCTGGGACTTCCTTGGTGGTGCAGTGGTTAAGAATCTGCCTGTCAATGCAAGGGACAGAGGTTCAAGCCCTGGTCCGGGAAGATCCCACATGCCGTGAAGCAACTAAGCCCGCGTGCCGCAACTACTGAGCCTGCGCTCTAGAGCCCGCGAGCCACAACTACTGAAGCCCGTGGACCTAGAGCCCGCGCACCGCAATGAAGAGTAGCCCCTGCTCACAGAACTAGAGAGAAAGCCTGCAAGCAGCAACGAAGACCAAATGCAGCCAAAAATAGATAAATAAATTTATATATATAAAAAATACTGCCTGCCAACCCTACTGTATACCATTTAAATTAGAATCCAGGAAGTTGGGGTGGACATTGGTAGTTTTCAGAGCTCCCAGGTAAGTCTACAGGTTGTTACAGGTTGAGAACAACTCAAGGTGGACCAATACCAAAAAGACCACTGGACTAGCTGAAAAAAATACTCTTTAAGTAGAAAGCAGTATTATACTGTAATTTGTGCTAGTAAGAGTCAGCTCTGCCTTCAAAAGGTCCGGTTAGGGAGTTTGTATTCAGTGCTTTTTCTCAAAATTCTGCCTCCAGTTTTGGAATTCACCAGCTCAAATGGGGAAAAGAAAACAAGGAGACGGGGGTTCATTTGTCGTGAGCTGTGGCTGTGCCTTCACTTTCTTCGGCAGCCTGTGGCTGTCCCCACCTCCATGGGGCCTGTATCAGTGACTCAGGGGTCAGAGTCCAGCCCTTTTTACCTCCAGGAGGAAGAGCGGAAAGAATTAGAGGTGCCGAACCCAGAGAAGGCATTTAAGGGACACACAACAGCTGGTTTCAAATATTTAAAGGACTATCAGTACGGGAGGGTCAGCTCCAGTTGTACCCAAAGGAAGGTGGGGGACAGTGAGTGTAAATGATGGAAAAGCAGGTCTTGCCCAAAGTCAGGAAGAACTTGTCAACCAGAGCTGCCCAAGGATGGAAGGGGCTGTCTTGTGAAGTAATGGGACCATCAGGGCAGGAGATGAGTTACCACCTGTCTGCTGTGATATTGCTGGGAAACCCCTTTCCACTCAGTCCTCTAACTTCCAACTCCAGGAGGCCAGAAACACTTAGAAAGTTAGCAAAATCCACTGGGAATACAGCTCCTTTACCAAAAAGTCTTCCACTCACAAAAAATCGTCCTGAGCACCAGCTGAGTGTCAGGCTCTGCACTAGGTGCTGGACACACCAGCAGTGAGCCAGACAGTCTGTCTTCATGGAGCATCAGACACACACATGATTGTTTCTGATGGTCCAATAAAATGGAATGCAGTGACCAAAACTAACTGCAGGGGAGGTGGCTAATTCAGACAGATGGTCAGGGAAGGCTTTTCTCCGGAGAAAATGTTTGAGCTGAGATCTAAATACAAAGAGCAAAGTACTACTCACCAGCTGGGGAGGTGGGTGGGATCTCAGTTTGACTCAGTCCAAAATTGGAAAGGAGCCCTACCTCACATCATATACAAAAATTAACCCAAAATGGATCAAATACCTCAATGGGAGTGATAAAACTATAAAAGCCTTAGAAGAAAACAAAGTTGCAAATCTTTATGACCTTGGACTAGTCAACGGTTTCTAAGATATGACACTAAAATTATAGCAATCAAAAAAAAAGAAATAGATAAATTGGACTTCATCAAGATTAAATACTTTTGTGCTTCAAAAGACACCAGCAAGAAAGTGAAAAGACAGTCTACAGAATGGGAGAAAATATTTGCAATCCATGTATATGATAAGGGACTTGTATCTAGAATATATAAAGAACTCTTTTAACTCTAAAAGACAAATAACACAACTTAAAAATGGGCAAAGGATCCAAGTAGACTTTTCTCCAAAGAAGATATACAAATGGCCAATAAGCACAAGAAGAGATGCTCAACAGCATTAGCCATCAGGGAAATGCAAATCAAAACTATAACAAAGTACCATTTCACATCCATTAGGATGGCTATAATCAAACAGACAGATAATAGTAAGTGTTGGCAAGGATGTAGAGAAATTAAAACCTCCATACATTGCTGGTGGGAATGTAAAATAGTGCAGCTGCTTTGGAAAACAGTCTGGCAGTTCCTCAAATGGTTAAACATAGAGTTACCATATGACCCAGCAATTGCATTCCAAAGTATCTACCCAAGAGAAATGAAAACTCACGTCCACACCAAAACTTCTATGTGAATGTTCATAGCAGCATTGTATTACAAAATATTATATATATATTACATAATAACCCAAAAGTCGAAACAACCCAAATGTTCTGCAACTAATGAATGGATAAACAAAATGATGTATCACAGCCATATGATGAAATATTATTCAATAATAAAAAGGAATAAAGTACCAATATATGCTACAACATGGATGAACCTTGAAAACATCACGCTAAGTGAAAGAAGCCAGACACAAAAGACCACATTTTATATGATTCCATTTATACGAAATTCCCAGAACAGACAAATCTATAGAGACAGAACTAGATTAGTGGTTGCTGAGGGCTGGGGGTGGCAACACTGGGGGAAATGGGGAGCAACTGCTAATGGGGTTACTTTTGGGGATGGTGAAAATGTTCTGAAGTTGACTGTGGTGATGGTTACCCATTATCTGGGAATATACTAAAAACCACTGAATTGTATGCTTTAAATGGGTAAATTGTATAGTATGCGAATTATATCTCAATAAAGCAGTTTTTAAAATATTAGAAGGGAAAAGATGTCACTCTCAGTTAAGAAGATCTTGCCAGAAAAGGCTCCATCTCTCTAAGCTTCCAGCCTGTCTAATTTCTCCAAGGTTCAATCAAGACCCACCATCTCCTAGAAGCCTCCCTGGACTGCCTCAGCCCTGGTGCCCCCTCTGCCCCTTCATCTGGTACACAGGAGGCTTGTGTAGGTAGGGGTCATGTCACATCCATTAGTCTTGGAGGAAACGAATCCTGGGCCTCTGTGACCCCCATGCTGCAGATCACCAACACTGGCACATAGTAGGTGTACCTGGCTGATTAAGGAGAAAGCCTAGCTTAAAATGCACCTGGTTTCCCAGGCTCAGCAAGAAGAGACCGAGTTCTCTTCCAATGACGACTAGAAAGACCCAAAGCCGGAAACATCCTCCTCTCTTTGCCTGGATAGTTCGCTGGCCCCAGCAGAGCCTGGCGTGCAGTAAAACTTTCCCAGTCAAGCAGCAAAACTGGGAACGCCATCAGCTCCCGTTTGGCTTCCAGAATAAGGAAACTGCGCTTAAAACTGCACTTAAACTCCGACGTTGGAAGCGCCCACAGAGAGTAATCGCAGAACTAGGTGAATCTGCTCACCTTCTCTAGAAACATGTTTCTCCGTTTGCTCACGGTCCTGACCCGGGAGTTTGGCCCAGCCTCCTTTCATCTGATCCCACCCAGCCCTCGCCCCCCTCCAGGCCTCATAGCCTCTCTGCCCACAGTCTTCTCCCCCTTTTCCAAAACTCTTAAGGGCACCCCGTAGATACAGCGTCCACTTCAGCACCAGAGACCCAGATTGCCAATTTCATATGTGGCCATTCCCCGAACCTGTTCCCAGATCTGCCCTCAACTGGGTCACAAACTCCTTGAAAGCAAGTGTTTTATCCTGACTTCTTTTGTTTTCCCTATAATACCTGAGGATATTGGGCATGTGGTAGATCCTCAATAAAGACGTCATTTCTGTCTGATAAAATTCTGTTCAGTCCTGTAAGGAAGTATCAAGTGCTTACTGTGTGCTAAGCTCCTCACTAGACACTGGCAACCCAAAGTCAAATAAAATATCGTCCTGACCCCAGAAAGCTCCCGGACTGTGAGAAAGAGCGGCACTAATGGCTAATTTGCTATGTAGGCTAGACTGAGAAATGTACATGACCCTGGGGGAACGCAGAGGAGAAGCAACAAGCCAAGACAGCTTCCTGGAGGAGGTGATCCTGAAGGTGGGGTGAAGGGTGAAAGATGAAGAAGGTAAGCTGAGCAAAGAGGTGAGGGCAAGGGCGGTGGTCGCGGAAGGGAATCCTAAGCAGAAGAAAGGGCACAGACAAAAGCTGGGAGGGGTGGTGTACCATGGCCTGAGCTGGGTAGAGAACCAGGAGCAGCGGGGGTGGCTGCAGCCTGAAGTCCAAGGCAGTGATGGCAGGAGATGAGTGAAGAGTCCCCGGCTCTGAGGCTGGAGGGAAAGATGGGGGCGGGAGAGCATTGTAAGGGAGGAAGGCAGAGAAACAGAGGGCAAGCTGAAGTGTTTTTTGGGTGAGAAACTTGGAATGGTTTGGGGATTGGAGAAGGACGGAAGGACAGCTGTGGGGAGATCTAAGGAGCGAGGGAGGAAGAGATGAGGATGGAGGAGCCCAGGAGAACAGAGGGGTCCCTGAGCCAGGGGCAGGCACCAGCAGGCTGGTGATGAGAACCAGGGCAGGGAAATGGGGTCTGGGAAGGGACACTTGGAGACTGAGAAATCCCACCCCAAAGCTTCTAGGATCCCAGATGGCCCACAGTCAGGATGACATGGAATGACTGGGACAGAGCTCAGAGTTGGGAGCGGGTAGACCCAGGCCCTGGCAGGGCATGGGGTGCTTTGCTGCTCACTGGGGACAGTGCAAAGTATGACTGACACCTAGAGACTGTCAATGCAGAGAAAGCATAAGCAGCTTTGCAAAAGGAGAGGGACCAAGCAGTCGAAGTCAGAGGCTTTGTTTTATGTTCTCTTAGCTCCCAGGCTCCAGATCTGAGAGCAAACCTTATAAACCTCCCCTCCCTCCCCAAAACTTGGCTCAGAAGACAGAGCCATTTGGGATGAGGGAAGGGGGTACCAGGTCACGTCTTTTGGGCCCCTGACCCGCTTCTCCCTGCCTCTGCAAGCTGCGTGGCCAGAGGAGACCCCTGCTCTGCCACAGCCGACTGCAGGACGTCATTTGCTGGCTGGGCCCCTTGGGGAGGAGGTGGGGAGGCCTGCCAAGCCGGCTGGAGAAGAGCCGCGCACGCGGCCAGGGGAGACTGCCAGAGGCTGCATCTGGCTCGGCTTCCCGCACCGATTCCCATCTGGCCGAGGCATGGAGGTGAGACGAGAAACACACAGCCGGCCTCCTCCCCCAGCGCCCCCAAAGTCACGTCATCCAGGCATTCCCTCCGGGAGGGCTGCCCCCTCCCTGTGACCTCAGCCTGTTTCACTTGGCCAGAGCCCACCCCCGGAGAGCAGGCACCCCCCCACACCCTAGCTCACACCCAGGCCCATGCAGGGAAAGGCGTGAGCTATAGATTCCAGCCCTCCCAGGCTGCACACCAAAGCCCCAAATAAGGGCCCACCCCTCCCAGCCCTGTCTTCTGAGATGCCAGCTGGGCTGCAGAGGGGGGCCGGGGGTGCTGGGACGCTCGGCCAGAACACTGCGGGCTTGTCCTCTTCCAGCCTCTACGTGGAATCTCCCTCCAGCTTTAACCAAGGGGGGGGGGGTCAGGCTGGCAAGAAAAGACAGGCAAGTCCAATGGGTGGTGTCTAACAGCTTCCAGTACTAAATCCTAGCTTTGCCTCTTGTGTGGTGTAAGAAAATTTGGTGGACAAATTATCTCATTTCTCTGAGCCTCCATTTCCTTGCCTGTAAACTGAGGGTAATAAGAGGACAGGCCTTGGACAGTTTGAGTGATGACTAAAATGTATGCAAAGTGCTTAGCACGTGCCTGGCCCTCAGCAAACACCCAGCGTATGGTCACTCTTTTATTTCCTGGCTTCCTCCAGTGGCAGTGCCAGAGAAGGCTCAGTCCCACCTGCACAACTGCCAGTGGCCAGCTCCAAATACAAGTGGTAAATCTGTTATTGTTATATTATTATTATTTTTTTTTTAAATAAATAAATTTATTTATTTATTTTTGGCTGCATTGGGTCTTCGTTGCTGTGCGCAGGCTTTCTCTAGTTGTGGCGAGCGGGGGCTACTCTTTGTTGCGGTGCGCGGGTTTCTCACTGTGGTGGCTTCTCTTGTTGCGGAGCACGGGCTCTAGGGCACGCGGGCTTCAGTAGTGGTGGCACTCAGGCTCAGTAGCTGTGGCTCGCGGGCTCTAGTGCACAGTCTCAGTAGTTGTGGCGCACGGGCTTAGTTGCTCCACAGCATGTGGGATCTTCCCGGACCAGGGCTCGAACCCGTGTGCCCTGCATTGACAGGCGGATTCTTAACCACTGCGCCAGCAGGGAAGTCCAAAATTATTGGACTTCCAATAATTGTTATATTATTACTGACTTCATCTTTCTTATTTATTTTGATAGCTACTTATCCTGGGAAATAGAAAACTGACCTTTTCTGGGTGTTTTACATACTGTGCACAAAAGCAACTTTAGTAAATTTGTTATTTGGAATACACTCTCTAATAGGATGCTTCCTACACAGATATAACCCCTAGCAGCCCAAGCCCCCACAGAAATCCTGGGGCTCTCTCACAGCTGCACGCAGGCACACACACACACACTCTCACAGCTGCGCACACACACGCACACACACGTAGGTTCTTCCTTGGCATCCCGCCTTGCCCTCTACTCCCCTAATCCCAGAAGCTGTGTGTCCAACATCAAGCCCCGCCCCCCCACAGCTGCCCAATCACAAGTTCTGTCCTGATGTACTGCCTGGCATTGGGATGAAGAGGGGAACAGCACTTTCATGCCTGTTAACAGTAAGAACCCCAGGAAGCTCAGAGCAAGCCCAGAGCAGCCCCTTGGGTGTAGGCAGCAAAGAAGCTCACTTCCAACTCACAGCCCCAGAGGAAAGTGATCTAAACACCACCAAGCCCCCTTGGAGACTCCCCACCCACCTGCCTGGAGAACAACCCTCTAAATCCAAACTAATGAGTTGAACCACCCAACAGAAAAATGTTTAATGGGCCAAGAATGTAAAAAGGCATTTACCAAAAAAGAAATACAAGTGACCAATCCATCCATGGGAAGACACTCAAACTCATGCATAATTAAGAAAGAAATCAGAGCTCTTTTTCTTTAGCTGACTGGCAAAACATTCAAGTTTGGTAGGTCCCAGTGCTGATGAAGGTATGAGGAAACAGACATGTCTCACACACTGTAGGAGGGATGTGAGTTCTTTTAGGAGGGCCATTTGCCAGTATATATCAAAATGAGAAATGCAAATTCTTTGACCCACCAATTCCCCTGCTAGAAATTTATCCTGGGGATAAACTCACAGAAGTGTGTCAAGTTTTATGTTCAAGGATGTTTTGGGCAATATCCGTCAAATTGTTTCAGGACATCCTCAGAATTAAATAGTTTGCAACTATCCCAAGAGCAAGGTCTTCTAGTTTTGCCCACAGGGAGGTTATGCCATGAAGGAAGTAAGAGAAAGCTATGGAAGAATCAATCCTTTTGCATAAATACTCTTTAAGGCAGTGCTGGCTTTGTCTAAGAAGGTGTCATTCCTTACTCTGCCTTTATTGGTCTGGCTTTAACCACTTCCCTTCCAGTGAACTGAAAGCCTGGTCCCGGTCAGCCAAGTCACAGAGCACTGCAACTTTCATGGCACCCAAGGAAGGGACAGGAGCCACACTAGCAAGTTCCAAGCAGGCTCTATGCTGGAGGCAGTCATACATACACAAGCTCAGGGGACCCATACACCAACCCTGGGGATGGGCACGAGTAGTGTCCCCATCTTACAAAAGAAGATGCTAAGGTTCCGAGAGGGTAAGTGACTTGTCCAAGGTCACACAGCCAGCATGTACTATGCCTGGATTCCAACCCCTGTGTTCTTTCCCACCTTGTGACAGCCTCAGGCCTTACACTACACCTCACGGACTCTTAGAAAGTTGATGGAGTTTGGGGATGCGAGGCAGGGAAGAACCTGCAGAAGCAGCTGAGCTGAGGGAAGGAGGGCCAGCTGGCAGGGGTCGGGCTTGGGCTGGGACAGCCAAGTCAGGCCAGTCAGCTTGCCAAGGCCTTGCTCCTTGCTGATGAGAAAAGGCATCTCAGTACCACACCACCACCCTCTACATGGGACTGCTACCCCAGGCTGTCCCCTGCCAGCTGGTGGCCACTCCCTGGCCCCTAGGAGGAAGCTCACAGGCCTGCCAGGCTATTTTGAAAGCCTGAAGCCTTGTGGAATGTGCCTACTATGGCCCTCTCCCATTGACCCTCAAGGACCAGACACCCGCTTCCTTCTGTGGTACCCTGCAGAGACAGAGGAGACATCCAGTGGGTGCCGAGGGCAAAGAGGGCAGGGGTGGAGTTTGGTTCTGTCAGTGGCTTTGGCCAACTCATTTCACCCCCCGTGGGCCTCAGTTTCCTTGTGTTTGAAATGGGAAGACAAGAAAAAGGGCAGAGTTGGGATATGACTGCTGGTGTCCCCCGCCCAGCTTCTAACATTCTCTGTTCTCTGGGCTTTTCCATGGCTGGGGGAGGCTGCCAGTGCATAGGCTGGGTCAAGTGCGAGGGGAAGGGGACCTGGAGTCGGAGGCTAGGGTTAGCGTCCGGCTTGGTCACCATGGGCTCTGTGACCTTGGGTCCAGAAGTGCTCAGGTTCTGGAGGAGGTTCTGGGTCTCAAGCGAACATTCAGCGAGGCTGAGAACAGGCTGCTAGTGTGGGGGACGACCACCCACCCTGTCTGCAGCCCCAGGCCCTGAGGCCCTGACACCATCACTTTCACGGACACAAATGGGAGTCTCAACAGAGGAACCGAGGGAGCAAGAGCCATGTTCCCTGAGTTCTGACCACACCTGGAAAGGGCCAGGGTCAACCAATCAGAGAATCGGACTCTCAGGACCAGAAGGGGACCTGAAAGGTCACTGAGCCCTGCCCTGTGCTTGCATAGGTCCAGCGGCGACGGGGCGGCTGCACACAAGGCAGTCCGTGCAATCTCTGGGCATCTGACCATCAGAACGTTCTTCCTTACACTGAGCTGAATCTCCTTCCTGCTAACTGCTATCCATACCCACTAGTTCCGCCCCTGAGGCCACAGAGCACAGACCAAACTCCTCTCCTGAAGCAGGGCATTTCGCACGACCCCTCTCCAGGCGTCTCCTCTGCTGCGGGCTAACCTCTCCACTTCCTCTTGTCGCTGCCATGACCAGTCTTGCATGTTCCTCCACCACGCTGTCCTCCGTGTACTCTGCCCTCAAACAGCGCGCACTGGGCCTCCCAGGTGCAGACAGACTGACAGGGCAGAACAGAAGCAGATTCTTACCACCTCCCTCCTCTAAACGTTCTAAACCCTGACTTTCTGAGCACAGTCTAAGAACTGTGAATTCTGTGAACGCATACCCAGGGTTGGAGAGTCATACTGCTGACGTCTGCTGACCTCCCAAGAGACCCAAACCCTGACACCTCACACTCCCGCTTCCACGAAAACCAAACCTGCTGCTGCCAACACTTGGGCCACTGGTCTCTTGAATAAAAACACATTACATTTATGCCTAGGCAATCCCAATCTTCTTCAAGGCATTTTTGGAAGCTGGCTTGTTGCCTAACACACTCTTTCTCCTTCCTCCCTGTGTCACCTGTGAATGTGAGCAGGATGACCTCAAAATCCCATTGAAGTCATCGACAAACATTTTTGGTCAGAGACAGAGAACAGAGCCCTGTGGCACATCCCTAGAGACCCTCCTTCAGGTCAACGCTTAGCTCAGTTCTGCATGAAGCTGAGAACAGGGGGGCTCCCGGATAAATCACGGTTGTATATAACAAATGCTTTTATTTTTCAAACCATAAGAGGAACTCCCTATACAAAAGATTCGTCAGCAAGTTTGTACATAAAACAAGAAGTCCTCTTGTAAATTAAATAAATCACAAACTGACCTCTCGTGCACATCCAGCATTTCATGAACTCCAGCTGATAAAGACACCTGCACGTGCACAATGCTCCCCACGTGCCGGACTCCCGGCTGAGCACTTCAGGCATGAAGGCCTGTCAGTGGCACCGTCACTCCCAGTTTGCAAGCAAGGGCTCTAAGAGGTCACATGACTCACCTAAGGCCACATAGATGGAAACCCAGATGCCCGGCCATGTCTGTTGAACTCTAAAACTTCTCCTCTTTCCACTGTGTGATGCTGTCTCTCAGGTTTCCCTAAAGAAGGCTACACTTGGTTCTGTCCTTCCCCTGGACTGAGCCCAGAACCCCCCATCCCAGGCCCTCAGTGTGCTCTCCAACTCCTTCCTGTGATCAGAGAGCTTCAGACCTACTGGGAACATGGCCGGCCTTGGGAAACAGGAGCCCATGATTTGGGTGGAACTGTCTCCCAATGCTGGGATTTTCTTCTTAGTGAGCCCAATTCCTTCTGGTGCCCCAGGCACAATTTAGAACCTGGCAGCAACCCAGGTCCAGCCTTAGGTTAGGAGAAAATGGCATTCCTGGGCCTCACCTAACTACCTATAAAATGGGTATCACAACGGTAACAGGGAACTGCCTTCACAGGGTTGTCGTGAGGATCCTGAAACACCTCCCTCCCTCCCACCACTGAGCCTTCACCCTCCGCTCGGAACACCCTTCTCCTTCCTTCCAGATTTACAGAGAGGCGTCCTGTTCCTGCTTCAGAGTGTCCTGTTCCTTCCCTGATCTCAGTCCGTAGCTGCACATCCACGCACAAGACTGGTGAAAGTTGGTCATCCCAGCCAGTCGGTAAGCTCCCTCCTCTTCTGACTTGTAATCATTTTGATTCAACCAGGAATCTGCAGCATCTGACATGGTGCCTGGCACACAGCTGGCATCTAATAAATGCTTGTTGATGAATGAAAGGTCAGATGAGAAAATAGACACAGGCCTGCTTTTCTCTAGGCCAGCATGGCTGAACCAGTGCAAGGGCTCTGCATGGCCCGCCTTAGGGAACTAGAAGATGCTGCCTGGAGGGGGCTGGGAGCCAAGGAAAGGTGTGTTTCCATTTGGGCAGGATGGGAGGAGAAGCAGAGAGCACAGACGTGATCAAGGGATGAATCCATTTCCTTCCAAACAAGGATGTCCCTCAGGTAATCTGTTATTCTGACAGGTCCACACCCATTGTGGTGACCACACTAATGAATCACCCTGGGAGCTCGAGGTGGAGGAGGGATGGGTAGGGGACGTCGCCTCCATGGAACCAAGGAAACTTGGCCCTCAGCGGTCACTACATGTCATTAGCTGTGACCCGGGGGCCATGGCTTTGGGGCAGTGATGAAGACTGGGACGCTGGCTCACTCTCAGGAGGGGCTGGTGGAATTCCTGCTGTTCCCGGGCCCTCCTTCTCTTCTGCTTCCGCAGCCTGGAGTGCTCACCCCCTCCCATCTCCCTCCCCACCTCCCCCTTCCCTCCCAGGCCCTCCCTCCCTGACAACCCTACTAAAACTGAGTCTCTACCACGGTATCAGGCAAAGAGAATGTGCTTTGGAGTTCAACATGTGAGGGTTTTTTAATTGAAGTATAGTTGCTGTACAGTATTCTATAAGTTACAGGTGTACAATGGTGATTCATAATTTTTTACGGTTATACTCTGTTTATAGTTATTATAAAATATTAACATGTGAGTTTGAGCCCAGATCCACTACCCGAGCTGTGTGTTGTTGGGCAAGTAACAAAACTTCTCTGAGCCTTGGTCCTGTGTTTGTAAAGTGAACCTCACTGGGTTGCTGTGAAAATTAAAGAGGTCATGGACACAAGGCCCATAGCACAAAGCCTGGCACGCTGTATGCACCTTGAATTCCTTGCAGCCTCTCCCTAGAACTCCCCTGGAGTTTTTGGTAGCTAATTATCTTTCCACAGAAGGAAGTGTTCTCTTTCAACCTAAACCATAAGGTTTTTTGAGGGCAAGGCTGTGTCCCGGCCACCTCTGCACAGTCCTCAGAGAGAGAGGGCAGTGTTGAAAAGCATGGGCCTTGGTGTAAATTTCAGCCTTGCCACATACTGTCCGCGTGACCACGGGCAAATAGTCCTATGCCTGCTGGAGCCTCTGTTTCCTCATCTGTAAAATGGGGGTAACAAGAGTGGATGGTAATAGTTCTGCCTTTTGTAGAGGGCTGGTGTGAGGCTTATAGGAGGGCCTATGTGTACTGAGTTTTACACAGTCCTTGGCATAGAATTCAACAAGGGCCGGAGATAGTGATCATCAGCCGGGCAGGGCCCAGCATGGTGGCACAGGGCACTGGCATCTTTGGGGAGGGAGGGAGGGAGGGAAGTCTTTGTAACAAGATGTTGTTATGGTTCTCCGTTTCGAGCAAGGGAGGGGCCCGCTGAGCTGATGTATCGTCATCTAGGCAGACAGGTTCATCTAGGTGGCCACACCTGGCCGGGGAGGGGAGGCTTGTGCTCAGGAGAGGGAGCCAGGAAGCTAGTGAGAGTGCCAGGTCCCAAATCAGCCTAAGGAACAAGAGTCCATTCTCCACACCTGGGAGTTCTTCCTGATGATTCAGGGACGACATTCTCAGGTTTAAGAACAACATTCTCATGTCGCAAGTCCGGTGAGCGACTTTATTGCCACTCCTCAAATGAGCTTCCCCCAGCTCACTAAAGTAGGCAGGCCAGCAGCTCAGAACTTGGTCAGCTTTGAAGGATCGCCCACCCTGGGGGCGGCCCTGAGATAACCCAGCCTAACTTTTTAATAAAAGCAAGATGATTCCTGGTCTCTTTCCAATTAAAGTCAGGCCGCCTGGCCTTACGGCGTTCCCCCAGCTCCACAAGCGCAAGCTGGCGAAGGGAGGTGGGCTGGAGAAGCTAGCAGGAATCTCATCACTCAGATATTCCACTTCAGGGTCGGGGGCCCTCCCTGGCTGAGAGCCCCAGGGCAGGGCCTCTGCTAGAGCCATCAGCACTATCTTCGAGTGTCCATCTTCATTTCAGACCCAAGATGAGGAGTCTCTTCCTGCAAATCTGCCTTTTGGGTCTTGTGAGAACAAAGACTGTTTCTGTTCTGCACTTCTGCCCCCCTCCTCCTAACCTCACCCCCAGGCCGAGTCACAGTTGGCCCACTGCTTGGGTGAGCCGTGATACAGACACTGGTGCATTCGTTAATTTATTTCCCAGGTGAAAGGCACTGTCGCAACTTCTGCCACTGCATATGGAAACACACACACACACACCCTAGCACGCTTTCTTTTCTCAACGGGGCAGTCGCCCGTTGCCGTTCATGCTGTCTTGACAGTTCTTCCTTTTGAAGTCTCCACATCTTTTGCCCACTGACTGGGACGTTCCACTCTGCCGGGTTCTTATTTTCTTAACACAGTGGAAATATTTGGCCTTTTCCATAATAGTTAGCTCTCCTGATGCAATACATAGACAGCACTTTTTTTTACGTTGTGTTTTCAAGGGACTGTTTATTTAATGGCGATGTGTAGGGTACCACACACTGCTCTGGGAGGTAAGCCCTGTAGGCGGGGGGGAGGGGCGGGGGGGGTGTGAGCAGAGGAACCATCTAGAATGTTGTGCTCCCATCCCACTTCTGGGACACAAGCAGCTATCCAAGCTTCTCTAAAGAGTGTAATTTATTATGTCTCTTTTAAGTTTAAGAGGCTCTCAGAGTCGCTTCTCCAAGACCCCCCACTCCAAAGAGCAATAAATGAGACTAAAATGAACATGTGTGAGGGTAAGAAGGTAATGCCACTTTTTAAAGGAAGGATTCTGTTTGTTTTTTTAAATAGGTCTGGTTCTAGACTTTGAAAATGATGGATTAGGGAGTTCCCTGGTGGCGCAGTGGTTAAGAATTCGCCTGCCAATGCAGGGGACACGGGTTTGAGCCCTGGTCCGGGAAGATCCCACAAGCCGCGGAGCAACGAAGCCCGTGAGCCACAACTACTGAGCCCGCATGCCATGACTACTGAAGCCCACGGGCCTAGAGCCCGTGCTCCGCAACAAGAGAAGCCACCACAGTGAGAAGCCCGTGCACCGCAACGAAGAGCAGCCCCGGCTCGCTGCAACTAGAGAAAGCCTGCACGCAGCAACGAAGACCCAATGCAGCCAAAAATAAATAAATAAATAAATACATAAATAAATAAAAAGACTCTTCAAAAACAAAAAAAGATGGATTAACATGTAATCCTGTGTCAACCACCCAACAAGTATTTACTGAGCACCTGCTAAGTGCAAAGCGGGGAAAAATGCAGAGGTGGGGAGGGGCAGTGGGGGGCAGGCTCTAGGTAGAAGGGTAAGGAAGACCCTAATCACTACCCTCACAGTGTACTTGGAGAAATCAGGCAAGCATATAACGCGTATCTAACATAGGACCTAAAGCCACAATTATGCTCTGCTGGAACCAGGCAAGGTTTAAGACTTCAGTAATAGCCCACCCCAGCGACCCAAGATGTCACAGAACAGGGAATTCCCCGGCAGTCCAGTGGTTAAGACTCAGCACTCTCACTGCTGAGGGCCCGGGTTCCATCCCAGGTCGGGGAACTAAGATCTCACAAGCCGCGCAGCGTGGCCAAAAAAAAAAAAAAAAGATAAGATGTCAAAGAACAGTTATGATTAATTATCCATTGAAACGTTCAGGCCAAGAAGTTGTATAGTATTAGGTAGGAGTCTTTTCCCTATAATTATCCCCAGCAAATAAGCCCAACTCATTTCCGTTTGCAAACAAGGCTGCAGGCATTTAAACAGAGTTAAATCCCAAACCTGGCTTCTGTGAAGAGAGCAACATCCGGGGAGGGTCTGCAGCCCACCTCCAACCATGGGCACACACAGGTGAAGCAGTACCTTTCAGAGGACATTTCTGGGGCATTCACAAGAATGGCCGGTGAGGCTCGGAGGCACTGAGCAAAGGGGGGAAAACAAGATAAGAAGGGCTTATTTCAGATTAACTTGAAAAACAAAGGAGGTTTAGCTTTGAAAAGCTGGCTGAGTTTTTAAGATAATGGAGAAAGGTTTTAGGTTTCTGGTCCCATTAGTGAGAACTGGGTGGGGAATTACAAAAAGAACTTTCATTACAGGCAAGGGAGCCGGGCCAGGAAGGAATGATATGAAGACATTAAAACTCACTACGTCTTCCAATCTTGGTTGGATTGGTCCATGGGGAGAAATGCCAACAGCCTAGAAGGCCCTCTCTGGAAAGGAGAGAGGAAAATGACCTACTCTTCTGGATAACACCAAGTGTTGGTGACGGTGTAGGGAGATGAGAACCGTGGTTCACTGCTCGTAGGCTTATAAATTGTACAGCTCTTCTGAAAAGCAATAGGGTAGTATTTACTTAAACTCAGTCTGTATAAGCCCTGTGCCCTAGTGATCCCACCCCTGGGTGTACGTACTGGGGAAATCGCTGCAGACTGTAAGGGCTGCAGCCTACAGGGACGTTTTTCTGCAACAGTGTTTGCAGGAGAAAGTGTTGGAGGCAACCTCAGGGCCCATTAACAGTGGGCAGCAAATAAGTAAACTGTGGTGGCTGCGAGCATGGAACACGATGCAGCAGTCAGAAGCAATAAAGTGGCTGCATACGACAATGTAAATAGATCTTATAAACACAGTATTGTGTAAAAAGGGAAATCACCAAACCAAACCTATAGCACAATACCATTTATGTAGATTACGAACCACGCTCACGAACAGCACAACCTATTTTCTGAGGATACATGGGTTTATGTTAAACAGGTTAGAGGGGATGCATAAGGGGAAAAGGGATAGGGGTGAAGATTAGGACTGAAGGGGAAAAATAAAAATAAAGCAGGAGGAGGCCTTTGCAGTGTGATAATGTACAATGAACTGAAAAAATATGATTAACTTGCTGCACCTGAGGGTAGAAAAACCAGCATGTGACCTACTCTTTTGGGAGGGAAATGCACGATACAGAGCAGCATCAACAAATATTGACGGAGTGCACGCTCGAGGTCCACCAGAGCCCTGGTCCTAAGGAGTTTAGCATCTGGTAAGGAGCCTGGAGCTTAAGGATGAGCCCCTATCTGTCCCTCCTCATCCTAAGTGTCTGGGTCAGTGCTTCACATATGCTTGTTCAATTAATCCTGCAGAGGAAAGAAATATGTAAACCAGTAATTATTACAAGCTAGGAGTGGAGGAAACCCATCTGTCTCAGGTGGACCTGGAAGGCCCTTTAGAAGACACATCTGAGATGAGCCTTAAAGGATTTCAGCAGGGGAGGGGGCAAGTTCCAGGCAATGAACATGGCTTTGGGGCAAGGGTGCAGAGAGAGATGCTGGGTGACCACAAGGTGACCGCTCTGGTCTAGGCTGGCTGCAGTGACCTGCAGAAGCCCATCTAAGCTGCCATGTGGCCTAGAATTAGGGTGATAGAGAGAGGAGTGCAAGATGGAAGTGAAAGGCTAATGAATCGATGAGACAGGGCAGAAGCAGACCCAGGGCAGTAGTACCAGCACGTGGCTCGTCATCAGATGCTCCTGTGGAGCTTTGAAAAAGACATGAACTTTGGGTCCTGCCCTTGTGCCAGGCTACCTGAATACCGAATCAGCCTCCGGGCTTGTAGCGGGTGATCCCGAAGGAAGAAATTCTTCACCAGCTTCCCAGGCAGATCTGGGAACCACTCATCAGCAGATCACAGAATCCAGATGGATGTCAGGGGAGGAGAAGTCAAATGTCACTCCCAGATTTTGACTCTGGGGACTGGAAAAACGGTGGTGCCATTAATTTAAATACTGGGCAGTCAGGGAGTAGGATAAGGTGGGTGGCGGAGGACGGGTGAGTAGGTGCTGGCTGGCTGGGGACAGGAGAAGGTCCTCCTGTGGACACAGATCTGCCCAGAGGTCACAGATTAAGTGGAAAAGAAGGTCCAGAACCAAAGAGTATGGAGAGAAGAAAATGGAAGCACAAGGCTTAGTAACTGGACAGAATCTAGGGAAACACCTTTGTTTAGGAAGTGGAAAGGGATTATCCCAGGAGATAAGAGGAATGGTGAAAAGTAAGGAAAACCAGGACAGAGAAAGACCACAAAGCCAGCAGCAGCAGTGGAATCACAGCCCTCTGGTGCTACCTTCACTCTCTGGGTCCATCTTCCTGACTACAAATCCCCTAAAGAGGCTGTAGGTTATAGACGCTTAATCTTAAAGCAGAATGGAGTCAGCCTTGCGGACAGCCTGCAACCACCTCCCACCGCCCTTATGTTACAGGTGACTGGTCTGGACACCCAACGAGGGCTATTGATTTGCCTTTTGTTTCTTTTACTCTAGTTCAGTGGTTCTGACGCTGCACAAAATTGCGTACAAAGTGCCCTCGACACTGAATTGGATGGGCAATTTAACGGATGTTCAAAGGTGATTTTGACCCTCCTTGTTGGCTTGAGAGCCTGACCCGCACATCGGATGAGGCTACACCACACTGCCGTCCCCTCCCAACTGGTCTTCCAGCTCCTCCGGTCTCTGGAGTCCAATCAATCCTTCACACCACGTGCGCAGTTACATCTTTAAACACACACTGGGTCATGTCAAGCAACACCTCCAGGGGCTTCTCCTGCTTGCAGGGAAGTCTGAACTCCCAAGCGTGATGTTCCAACCCCAGACCCCAGTTTCTCTTCACACCCCAAGTTCCCACTTCTGGTCTACTCATGGCTCCCCATCATCTGTCGGCTGCTCTACCGCTGCCTCTCCCGGGGAGGACCTGTCTTTCTCTCGTTCCCCCTCTAGTGACCTAAAATTAAGAGCACAAGCTACAGAGGCCAGGGCGCCTGACTCTGATTCCCAGTGCACCAATCACTGGCTCTGCCACCCTGGCTAAGTCTCTTTCCTCTTTGGTAAGATGGGGATGAGTTAACGCACCTACCTCACAGGGTTGTGAGGATTAAATGAGATAACACTCAGAAAGCCCTCAACAGTGCGGGGCACAGAGTAAACAGTCCATTAGACATATACATGTGCTCATGGGTACACACACATGCACAGGCACTCATGTGCACATCTGCTATTGTATCTCCGTAAAGCATTCATTTCATGATCGATGCTCTGCTCTTCCTAATACATGATAAACCCCACCCAAGGCACTGAACAGATAAGCTCTACTCCCAGGTGGGGCTCACCCAGTGTAGTGGGCTCTGGGCTAATTTGCATCTAATTGTTACTTTTGCTCTTTCAAGAGTCACTCAGTCAAATTCTGTGCTGGAATCAAACCTATGTTAAGATGCCCCTGTCTTTCTTGCCTCTTTAAATTCAGATTTAGACCCAACTTCTGTACCAATGAACCAAGGCACCTCATCCTGAGCCTCCTTTTTATATATCTCAATAAATATAAAAAGAATTTTTATTGATATGAATGATTGCTTTACTCTAAATTTGCAAAATCATTAAATAAACATATAAAGAAGGAATGCAAACATTTAAACATTAAAATTTTTACTAACTTACTTTTTAGTTTGGGAATTGTATCATCATTTTTTACTTTGAAATTTTGTTTTAAGATTTTTTTTTTAATGTGGACCATTTTTAAAGTCTTTATTGAATTTGTTACAATATTGCTTCTGTTTTATGTTTTGGTTTTCTGGCAGAGAGGCATGTGGGATCTCAGCTCCCCAACCAGGGATCAAACTCGCATCCCCTTCATTGGAAGGTGAAGTCTTAACCACTGGACCACCAGGGAAGTTCTGTTTTTTTTATCAATACATTTCACCAGAATATAAACTCCCCAGGACAAGGATTTTTGTCCGTTTTTGTGTACTAATATAGTCTCAAACCTAGAACAATGCCTGGCATGTAGTAGGCATTTAACAAATCTTTGCTGAATGAATGAATGAACAAATGAAGACTACATGTAACATAGAACAAATCCTTCCACACACCATTCAAAATAAATAAATACTAAAATTCTATCATTTTTTAAATAAGAGAAACAGAAACATTATGGATAAAGTTTAAATCCCTTATTCTCCTCCCAGGCCCATTTCTCTCTCCCCATCCAGAAGCAGCCAGTGTCATGAATTTTTTTGTGTGTATCCTTCTGGTCTGTGTTTTTATACTTTTTCCACAAACATATGTAAATATATATAATACACTTTTTGTGAATAATTTTTAATTTGTAGAAACAGTATGAAATTTAGATAAATAATATTTACATAAATGGTATAATAGGTAATATTCTATTGCTTGCCTTTTTCACTCAATGTTGTTTTGGGGATCATTCCAGGTTGAAACTTATAAATCTTATTCACATTAACTGTACAGAATTCCATCATATGAATATACCGTATTTATTTATCCATCTTCTTCTCCTGGGCATTTGTATTATTCCAAGTGGTAGCCATAGTTCACAGAATATTCCAGTTCTCTTCCTTCTCAGGCACATGGTAGGACTGTGCTTCCATCAGCAGCATATGAGGTTCCCCACTTCCTCATAGTCTAACCAACACTTGGCATTGTTAAGACATTTCACCCTGTGCGTTCCAACGGGGAATCACATAATCTCTTGAACAAAACTGCTAAGTAGTATACTCAAGGGTCTAGAATATGTGAAATACTCTTGTTGACCAAAAAGTCCTTTACGTTGTGTCTTTTGCTTTTAAACATTACTTTAGCCTGATGCCCAGCCATAGATTGGGAAGGAGGGGGATGCAAGATAATACAGTGTTCCTAAATTGATTCCACAAACATCAGGGATCCACAAGGGTCTTCATTGGAAGTATCAGTTCTCATTGTATGGATTTAGACACAGACGGAATAGGAAAATGGATTAAATGTGGACTGACCTACCTAACATAAACCCCAGACACTCTTACCTATCAGTGTCGCTTTGATAATTTATCCTACAAAAATAGTAGCTCATATATATATATAGATAGATATATATAGATATATATAGGGCAGCACTGTTTATAATGGCAAAAATAAAAAAGTTGAAAACAATCTAAATGTTCATTAATAGGATAGTTTTTTTAATTATAATTTTTTTCTATCTACTTCTACTTTCTATCTACATCTTACTTCAAAGTAAGATGATAAATTTCCGTATGGTTTAAGATAGTTTTAGATGGGATTTTGTTACTTGCCTCCTAACGGATTCCCAGTTTTGCACTGGACCAGCTCTAGCTAGAGGAGAAACAAATGCAGTCTGACTCCACACACAGAGAACTCCAAAACACTTGGTGACTTCCCCATCAGCTGCCCCCAAGAGAGAAGTCCCATGACCCTGTGTCTCGAGGGAAGAGAGCCTGACCAGGAGCCCAGCAACTTTCACCAGAACTTGGTAAGGGGGCTGGGAAGTTAGTCAACACTAAAAACAAATAAAGACGCTTTGTTGTCTCTCTCCCCATCCCCTCCCGGAAGGAGAGTCCCCGGGGAACAGATGAGTAAAGACTTTGCACAGTTTCCACCCTGCCCCCAAGTTGCTGACCAGGCCAGAGGAAGTAATGGGAATAAACTGCAGGCGCATTCAACATTTCCTACAAGATCCAGCCTCGACCAGTTTCAAAACAGTAGAGTAGGAGAGAAAAATCCACATGCTCCAAAGGGCAGAGAGAGGAAATGCTCCAGTGGAACCTGCACTCAGGACCGCAGGCCAGCCCTGCCAAAGTCACGGTGAGGGTTTGTGCCCAGGGCTCCTGGGCCAGCACAGGGAATGAATCAAGCTCACGCTATAAGCCATCAAAAGGGCTGATGGTGGATGAACTTTGAAAACGTTATATTAGTGAAAGAAAGCCAGTCACAAAAGACCATGTAGTTGATAGTTCCATTTATATAAAATGTTCAGAATAGGCAAATCCATAAGGATAGAAAGAAAATTAGTGGTTTCTAAGGGCTTGGGACCAGCGGGGGTGTGGGTAGGGAGGTTGGAAGTGATGGCTAAAGCATACTTGCTTCTTGGGGTAATAAAAATGTTCTAAAATTGACTGTGGTAGTGGTTGCACAATTCTATGAATATACTAAAATGTATACTTTAAATGGGTTGGTTGTATGGTATGAGAATTATATCTCAATAAAGCTGTTCCCAAAAAGGGAGGGGGGCTAAGAGCATCAATGTGGGCTCTCTACTGCCTTAACGCGGGGAGCTACACGAGGATGCCCAGCTCCCGCTGGTTCCTATATTTTTATCATTCATAATGCTTCGATGCCAGCCACCAGCTCTATGAGTTTGTGGTACTTTTATTATCCCTATTTTACAGATAAGGAAACTGAGGCTCGGGGAGATTAAATAATTTGCCCAAAGTCACGTGGCTTGTGAGGGACTCGGCCTCGCCTGTAACCGCTGCACTCTATCCCATCCTAATCCACGTCAGCAGAGAGCCAAACAAGTCCACAGGGTTAACACTGTATTAGGTTAACGCCTAATATTAATAGCATTGGGGCTGGGAACTTATTAGAGGATGGCTTTTGAAAATTTGGGCTGCTTAGGCTGCCTTGCGTGAATGCACCTGCTTCCCTGGGTTCATCCTGGCTGATGTTCGGGGGATGTGGGTGGGGCAGAGGTGGTCCTTTAAGGTTCTCAGGGACAGTGGCAGGAACTGTCTGCTCCTGAGGAGTTGTTTGGAGTCACTGAGCTGGCTGGGTACCAGGGGGCCCTCTCCCAGCAGCTCTGGGAACCCAAGGGTATCTGAACCCCATGAATAAGTCCCAAATGCCCCACCCAGACTCACATCTGGGACTGAAGCTTCCATGGGATTCCCTACTGTCTGATGTGAGCTCCTGTGGGCGGGAGCAGCCAGGCAAGCCCAGGGGCCCCACTGCCTCTCTCTGCCAAGAACGCACACTGACGAAATGGCCACCCTCTCTTCCTTCCAGGAATCCAGGTAGGGAAGGCCTGTTTCTCTGTGCGTCCCCTTATTAGGGGTTAGGTCACATAACAGATAACACGGACAGGTCCGCATTGCCCCAGCCCCGCACACCTGGACACGTAACCGGCTCACAGTAAAACAGGAGATGGACGTTTGCTCTTGGAGGATAAAACCAGGCATAAGATTCCTTACCCAGCAAAAATGTGTACATACCCTCTCCTTGAGGCCCTGGGGAGGAACTCAAGGCCTCTTCTAGCTTCCCTTCTCAATTCCCCCGTTGCTTCTAGAGTCTCTCCTCCATCTCCCCCCTGCTCTGGGTCACAACTCTTTCCTGGGATCAGGTCCTCTGGCACGTCTACACCAGCCTAGTTCACACAGCCCTGCCTCACAGTCTTCCTGCTCCCGCAAATCTTCTTCCGGGGCCTCCTCTGAAGCTAGAAGTCATGTTTCTAGAGCAAGTGCCCTGGATGGAGAAGAGGGCCCTTTCTGCACATGCAAAGTCACGGCAGAATCCCACCCACCAGCTCACCCCACATGGGTGGAGGGGGCAGGGGGGTGGAAGTTCAGAGGTCGGTCAGATCCCAGTTCTGCTACTTACTAGCTGTGTCACCTTGAGTGAGTGACTTAACCTTCCCAATTCCCAGTTTCCTTGCCTATAACAATGGGAGTAATACCATCTTTCTTTTGTGAGAGTGAAATGAGGTCTGTGTAAACCTGCCTGACTCAGAAGAGGCACTAGAGAAAAGGAGAAAAGGTAGTTAGGGTAAGTATATGTGAGGGTCTATGATTCCATTTTATACTAAAATCTAAGTATTTTGGGACCCTCTAGCCTGACCACAAGGAGTTCTCAAGGATAAAAGATGGCCCCAGGAATATGCCTGATGGACAATGACCCAACAGCTTGTACTACACACACACACACACACACACACACAAACATACCACACACAAAATGCACACACACTCCCAGACATATACTGATATACCACCCAGACATAATCCCAAACACCCTGCAACACACACACAAGATATCCCCAAATACACCCCCATAACACACCACACCCAAACACACACACAGACATTACACACCTCCAAATACACATGCATTCCACACTCAAACACACACACACACACACACACACACACACTCTCTCTCCTCCTTTTTTCTATTTTCTTAAAGATGCTTTCACCCTCTGTAAGGACACCCAGTCTCACCACAATTTCAAACACTATCACAAGAAGCTTTAATGTTCGTAATGCCTAACTCCCCGCCAACTAGCCAGATTACAGCAGATACAAATGACAGAGTGTCTTGCTCACATTATGTCACCTTGTACCTGGGCACAGAGGCCAGCAGCCCCCGACCTCATTTCCTCAGACACTTGCACTGCTCCTCCCAGCCTGACCTATGATGGATAAAGATACTAGATTTCTATTTATCCAAAAGTCCCTTGTTTGTTTATTTCTTTCCTGAGGCAAGTTTATACAAGGTCAGATTCCCACGTGTCCAAGGCCCAGCTTCTCTCGGTCATGTTTGCATTGACTGGTCTCCTTCTCTGATGAGGCCCCCAGAAGCTGCTGTATTGATCAAGTATTCTTCAGCCCTGTCCACAATGACTCACTGCCTCTTATTAGCTTAAAAAAACCTGTATCAAACAAGGATCCTGACTCCTCTATAACAAGAACCCCAGGAACCTCCAGAAAGACAGCACGGCCTGGGGAACTGAGTCACGGACAGAGGTTCTCAGTCTTCGCTCCACCAGTTGCTAGAAGGAGGAGTTTGCTATCATAGTTTGGGTTCATTCCAAAGCAGACCCTGAGACAAGGCCTTGGGTACAGGCTGTTTATTAGGCAGATGATTCCCGGAATCCCAAGTGAGTAAGTATGGAGAGCGAGACCAGGAAAGGATAAAGGCCGATAAAGGGTACTTTATGGCCAATTTACTGCTGTGGGCATTGGGGCTCAGTCCTGCTGGGGATCCTCTGAGGTTCTGGCTGGAAATCGCCTCCGAATTGTCCCAGTGGAGAGCAGGCAGCTGAGATATCAACTCCCTGGGATGATATGATGACGGAATGACAACTCGCCTCCGCCCCCTCCCCTGGCCTTCCTCAGCTGCACCTGCTTGGGTAGAGCAAGCTCCCGTGGTGCCCTTGCTGGAGGGAGCCCTCGCCCAGAGAAGTGAGGTGGGGAGAGGCGACAGTGGGGAAAGCTCGAGGAGGGGAGCTGCCAGCACGCTGGAAACCGCTGCAGGTGAACTCAGGTGAGCCCAGGGCGTATGGGGCGGGGCATCAACAGTGTCCTCCACAATCACAGGAGTCATGTGCCTCTCTGAGCCTTTCCTATCTGTGAAACAGGAGACCTACAGCCCTTCCTAGCAGGTCCCTCAGAGGCAGCAAGACTGTTTGTGAGGAGCTTGACAACCTGGGATACTGATGGTACCGGCAGGAGGCACCGTCACCTTCTGCATGGGCAGCCCTGCTGCAATAAACACCCAGAGGCTGCTCATGAGGCGAGAGGTGTGGAAAGAGTGCAATTCAAGGCTCCCAGCCAGAAAGGTCAGGCTGGAGCCCACTGACCATCCCCTTGGTCCCCTTGCAAAACCACAAGGCTGTTTAAATGGCCACCATTTAAAGGAAAGGAGAGTGCCTACTAGATGCTTTACCCTGTCTTGGGTTCTTACAATGACCCTACGAGGAAGGCGTGGGCACAGTCAGCTGAGGAAACTGAGCTGAGAGGGATGAGCAACTCGCTGGCGGCACTCAGCTAGGAAATGGTGGAGTCAGCTTTGGAACACTTGTCTGAATCTTTACACCCCCTTCCTCTAGAACATGCCATAAGCTCCATCCCAGATGCCTCTGTCACAAACCCCAGGCATCTTCTCAAGGCTTCTATATATATATCCGTCAGGCCTGGGCTGATAGGAAGCAGACTGCACCTGCCCTGCCAGCTCAGATAACAACAGTAACCCTTAGGTAGCACTAACTCTGCCCCAGGCACTGTTATAAGTGCTTTTATCATCATTATCTCATTTAATCCTCCCAACAATCCTATGAGGAAGGTACTATTATTATCTCCATTTTACAGAACAGGAAACTGAAGCACAGAGAGGTTACGTGACTTGCCCAAGGTCACACAGAAATAAATGGGAGAGGAGAAACTTGGATTTAGGCAATCTGGTTCCAGAGCCCCTGCTCTAAACTACTTTGCCACATTCCTCTCGAAAGTGCAGACTCATTCTCCTCACCAGTCTATCAGAAAGGGTCATCCCTGAATGTTGGGAATGGAATTGCCATTGACCTCTCTCCTGGGACGAGAACTGGCAAGAGCAGCATGGAGGAGACAAGACAGCCGGCCCAGCCACCTCTTTAAGGACCAGGCTCCTGGGGAGACAGTGCAAATGCTCCCTGCTGAGTGAGGGTCTCTTTACTGGGGGGTTGGTGTGCCCACAGCGGCACGTAGCACTGAAGCGCAACACAATTGGGGTCAAGTGCCTTTTTTTTCTTTTTGAGAATGATGACTTTTGGGTCTGGATGCTGTAATGGGGGTTCCCAGTACAAGCTTTCCACAAGGGACGGTAATTGCAAGGAACAGCCAAAGAACACAAGAGTTTCCCAGAGTACGGAGCCAAGGCAGGCTGGCCCACGGGGAGGTTGTGGAGATCACATGAAAGAACATCTTGGGGCTCACACGTCAGCAGAGAAAACTGGTCAACACCACGGGGCATCTGCCCAGCAGCTGAAGGCAGTCCATGGTCTCGGACCCGGTCTTCTTCCCATTTCTTATGTTACATCAGCAGAACCACTGCCAAGTAGAACAGAAATCCCAGCTCTCCTTTCTCATGCCTCCGTCCTGCTTTTATAATCAGTTCTACCGCACCGCCCCCCAACCCCCAGCCCCTCAAGTGGAAGTTCTGAACGCAGGGTAGAAACAAAGCCAACAAATTGGCACAGCCACGCAGATACAACGGTTAGGGGAGGAGTAATCCTGTTAGCGCTCGGATGTGCGCCTGTGGACAACTCTTTTAGGGGATGCTGCCTCATCTGTCAAAGGGAGCACATGTTATTCCATTCATTGAGCTCCTACTCTGTGCTTGGCACAGCTCATTTAATCCTCACCACCAGCCTGGAAGATGCTTTTATTATCCACATTGTACAGATGAGAAAACCTAGGTGAGGAGAACTCCAGCACCTGCCCCGAGGGCACAAAGCTCCTGAGTGCCAAAGCGAGGACTCAGATCAGCCAGTCTGGCTTCAACGGCAGAAGCCAGACAGCACTGCCTTGATAGCACTGGTCTCAATCCTCACAGGATACCAGGATCTAGAACCCATGACCGGATTTTACAGAGAAGGAAACAGGCTCAGAGTGAGGCTACCTGCCCAAGGTCACCAGCTAAATGGCAGAGCCAGGAGCAGAACCGATGTCAGACTCTGGAGCCTGAGTTTGTGACCACCATGAGGACCTGCCTCCCCGCAGGGCACGAGGGGACAATGCCAGTGTGCGGCCAACAGGCCAGCACTGCCTGGGAGAGGGCATGCCAGGGCACACCAGCTGGCCAGCAAGGCAGGCTCTGTAGGGTCCCCAGTGCCCCATGGCATTAAACCCAAAGAGGGGAGCAAACGAGAGCTAGGGGCTGTTGACAGACTGGCAGCTGACAGAGACGATGCAGCCAACAGCTGCTGTTTATTTTGGGGCCCAGGGAGAGAGGAAGGACTGCTTAAGGCCCAGCTCATTCTAACAATAAACTGAACAGGGCAGAATGGGGAGGGTGCCCCCTCCCAGCTAAAGCAACATCCCTGGTCACCTGCTGAGCTTGGCTGAGCTGAATGGCCTAGGTGTCAGAAACATCTTGCCAGACGCTCTAATCTGGCCTCTCCACCAACAGATACAGTGCTCCCCACCCCAGCCCCAAGTGCTGGACTTGTAAATGGCCCAGGAAGACGACCATGCCCAGCAAACCCACCCCCTGCAGTGTCAGGCTCCAGGAACAAATGGCTTTTCCTGTCTCAGGAACAAAGAGGGGCCGCTCCTGCCTGCCACCAGTGGCTTCGGTTCCCAACTCTGACACTTGTTAACTAAGGTCTGTGGATGGCCAGGCTAGGCTGTGGCAGCCTCGCTGGCGGGACTCCCTGGAAGGCCAGGACATAAGAGGTTTCCCGAAGGACTTCGGAGCCCCATTGCCTGGCTCTGAGCCCCAGCCCTGCCTCCTCCTCGCTTACGACCATTGGTAAATTAACCTCTCTGTGTCTCTGTTCTCTCATCAATAAAGTAAGGACCATAAGAGTGCTCTTCTCATCAGGCTGCTGTAAAGAGTGAAGCACTTAGAAGAATGGCTGTCACATAATTCGTGCTCCTAATGTTATTACTATCATCATCATCATTACCATCATCAGTTAGCCTGGAAGTTTCCTTC
The DNA here is from genome assembly GCF_965194805.1 of Balaenoptera borealis. Taxonomy (NCBI): domain Eukaryota; kingdom Metazoa; phylum Chordata; class Mammalia; order Artiodactyla; family Balaenopteridae; genus Balaenoptera; species Balaenoptera borealis. Next base: position 93,560,891 of record NC_138874.1, read on the forward strand.
TCACTATGGACACTGGAGGACAGTTCCCCTGGCTACTACACATGGAATTTAAGTTCCCAGGCTGGCCCGTGATATAGGTGAACTAGAGACATCTGGTTCTTGGTGCTCTGATTCCATCTACTCCATGGATGAGTAAGGTTTTGGTGGAATGGCCTGAGAATCTTACCACCATTTACAGTATTATATCGATAGGAATACACATTCTACATTTCAAATGACCGATTGCCACAATTGTAAGTTAAAAGCTGTGGTTCTTTAAAAAATAGGAGTGGGGTAGGAGGAGGTAGGGGTTTAATAGGATAAAGCCTTCGTCTACAGATTTATTTCACTGCTCAAGGACCTGCTGTGATCCAGACCGTCAGCTAGCATGAGGGAGGGAGTTTAAAGATGAAAGGATGTGGAGGCCGCTGCCTTTGCAGGAGCTCCCCAGCCTCTAGCTCCCAGCTGCAGGGACTGCTTTCAGCATGGTGCCTTGCACACAGTAGGTACAAAACTAATGTTCAGTTAGTGAAACTCCCTAAGACGTGCACTACCTTCGGGGTTCTGAGTTGCTATCCAAGACATTGCTGATGGAGGTTGTATTTCCCCACAGAATCCCTCTTGGGGGGTCAGGGTCAAACCCCAAACAGTCCCCAGAGCGACCTCTCCAGCCGTGTTTTGACCAGTTTCTGGCTTCAGCAAGTCAAGAGGATGCCTCATTGCCAAGCAGAGCCCCCGGCTTCGTGCTGGGAGGGATACAGGCACAACTTGGGCTCTTCAGCTGTCTGACCTCACTGCCCACTGCTCTCCCTCTTGCTCATGCCACTGGGCCACACCAGCCTCTTGCTCTTCTCTGAAAAGGCTAGGCATAGTCCTACCTCAGGGCCTTAGCACTTGCTGTTCCCTCTCTCTCAACCATTTTTGTTCCAAATATCCACAGGCCTCACTCCCTCTCCTCCTTCAGATCTTACTTAAAAGTCACTATACAGGGGAGCTGTCCCTGGCCACACTCTATAAAATAGCACAGCAACTCCCATCACCACTGCCATTCCCTGTCTCCCTCACCTCGCTTAGTTTTCTCTACAGCATTTATCCCCCATCTAGCACACTACATATTTCACCAGTTTTGTTTATTATTTCCCTCCCCCTATCAGAATGTGAGCTCCAAAAGGGCAGGGATTTTTATCAGTCCTGCTGTGTTCCCAGTGCCTGGCACATAGTAAACATTCAAATGTTGATTGATTGATTGAATGAATGAATGAATGAATGAATACAAATAAGCATCAGATTAAGGTCCACCCCACAATGGGTTTTTCCATCAATCAGGCACAGGAGACATACATAGGCTTGCCCCAAACTGAGCAACCCAAGGCCATTCTTGGTAAGAGTTACAGGAGAGGTTAAAACAATAAACTTTGCAAAAATTCACGGACAGAAAACATTGTAAGATGAGAAGTCTTGGAAGCTTCTGGGAGGTGGCAGAAACTAAGCAAAACCATGAAGGATGACCAAGATAATAATAACAACAGCTGCCATCTATTGAACAACAGCCATGTCCCCAGCACTATGCAGAGTAACAACCAAATGGGCTAAGTGTTGTTATTATTACTACTATTATTCTCATTTTACAGATGAGAAAGTTGAGGCCCATGGCAGGGAAGAAACTTGAACAAGTGAAACAAGGTAGTAAAAGGGCTTCAGAGCCTGAGCCCAGGTATCAGGGGAGCCGGTGCTCTGCCCCCATCCTCTTGCCCTCAGCTTCCAACTGCTGCCACCTGAGGCCCTCTCTGGGGCTAGCTCCAGTTGCCAGAGCCCAGTTTAGCCTGAGCAAGCAGCAGGCTGAAAGTGCCTGGGAAATAAACTGCTCCCTGCTCCCAACCATGGCTAGTGCCATGCTAGCCGCCATCCTTGAGGACGGGATGTAGAACCCCCAGCAGCTGGAGCTTCTGAAGGGCCAGGCTTTTAAAAGCGCCTCTGGACACGAGTTCAAGGGGAATAAAAATTTGAATCCCAAAATAGAGGCCAGACCTTGCTAGGGGTCCATTCTAGGTAGCAAGAGGTTTGTTATCTGATCCCAAATACCAGCTCCAACCACATCACATGTTAATGGAGGGGCTCTGGGGGAAGGTCAGAGTGGGCAGATGACCAGGGTTTAATCCAAACCCTTGAAGTTTTATCAGGGACCCACGTGACGTGCTTCCTAGTCTCCCAGCCTCTCGGGAAGCTCTCGGGAGACAAAGCCACTATAAAGCTGCAGGGCTCCAGCCTTCCAAGGGAAGGCCCACTGTGCATATGCCCTTTGGGCTGACTTCCTTTCTTAAGCCCAGGGCAGTGCTCTCAGCGTTCCATACCCTAGCACAGCCACAGATCAGGGACGAGACTCCCATGGGCACAGTACAGCAGAGGGAGAAATACAGCCGCGGAGACCAGAGTCTGAGGGAGGGCAGAGGGTGTAGAGAAAAACCCGGCGCAGCTAGTTTTGATATGTGTGGATGCCTCCAGCTGAGGGCAGGGAAGAAAGAGAAGTACTCCTACCTAGCAACCTAACCTTTGTGGGGTGGGTAATCCATCAAATCTGCAGGGACCACAGTGGAACCATCACGGGCTTTCATCACTGCAGAGATCTGGGTTCAAACCCTGGCTTTCACCGTTCATGGCCATGTGACGCGGGGCAAGACGCTGCACCTCCCTGAGCCCCTGCTTCTTTGGCTGTGCAACAGGGGTGATGCTCAGGGTGGCAGAGGGGATTAAAGAAGACGGTGGATGAGAAGCCCTAGCCCCGTGCCTGCACCTAGAAGGGCTCCGCTCACACATTCTCTGACTCACCTTCCCCACTATCCCTGCCCAGGAGCTGCCACATCCAGCAATCATGGGGAAAATGAGGCTGCTTTTCTCCAGTTGCTAATGAGCGATGACTAAAGTAAATAATTAACCCCGGCTGGAAACCAAAGTCCAGACATTGTCCTATTACAGGCCTTAACTCTGCGAGAGAAGGATCAGTTTGCCAAGCCACCGGGGCTTAGACCAGCAGAAATCCCTGGGCAGCCACCTCTGGAAGCCCTACCCTCACTGACAAGTGACCGTGTCCCTTCTGGGTGCCAGGCCCTGTGCTGAGAGCCCGATGAATTCTGCCCAGGAGGCAGAATTCAGGAAAGAGTTTCGCTCTCTCGGAGCCCCACTGCCAGCACCATGCCAGGCCAGCCAGGCCTCCCTCTCTGTTGCTACAAAGAGAAATTCTCCCACACAGGCAAGGCCCTTAAAATAGCCCTTTGGGTCTGGGCCATCAGGAAACGGAATAAAGCTGGGTCAGAATGGGGCCTACCATGAAAGAGTTTACAAAGCAGCCGCTTCAAACAGCAGAGACAATCCCTTCACGCTCAGAACCCTTAGGTGGGCAAAGCCAGCAAGGCAGGCTCTCTCCACAAAGAACACTATTCCCCAGGAGGACGATGCGCTGGGCCGGCAGAAGCTCCCCAACCCCCAACCTGGGGCAGCCCAGGAGATGGACCAATGTGCAAGTCACAGTGACAGTGTGAAACAGGCACCGCCTGGGGGTAGAGGCCCAAACACACCTGGCTTTGTGCTTGACTAACAATGCAACCTCAACTTTCTGAACCTCAGTCTCCATATGCGTAAAATGGGGTTAAAAATGCACACCTTCAGGGCTGTGTCAGGACCAGAGATTATAAGCAAGAGGCCTGGCAGTGCCTGGCACAAAATAGGCATTCAATACGTGGTAGCTGTTATGATGATGGTGCCCATGTAATAGAGGTCAAGGTCTCCTTTGTTACTGAGTGAGAATAGTCCTGGAAAAAGGAAAACAGCCAGGGCTCTCTACTGGGGACCACGCAGTGATAGGCAGAAATACAGACTGGCCCACACCCACGCCATCCCTGACCCTGCAAGTTCACTATCAGCATTGGGCAGCACCCCACTCCCACTCCCTGAGTGATCAATTTCTGTCAGGTCTGGTTCACACTCCAGGGAGTCCAGAGACAGACCGGAGGGCCCAAAACGTCCCACTGCATAATTTATGCTGCACTGACACACACAGAGGAAGGAATCCTGCCCCAACCCTACCGCCCCAGGCCTAGGGAGGGTGGCTTCCTCACAGGCAAAGGGAAATGACAGCAAAGGGCCCGAGAAAGCAGCCGAGGGAGGGGCAGAAAGCACAGCTGTTTCCCCTTTGCTAGCTCAGCCCCCTGGATGTCACTTCCTCCCCTCAGGTAACAGCCGGGAGAGATGGGACTGGAAATAGCTCTGTCTCTTCCATTCACAAAAGTGATCGGCTTGGAATGAAGCAAAGCGTAGTTCCCAGAGGTGGTTTTCTAGAAAACATCTTCACTGGGGGCCTAAAGTGGTCCTGAGTCAACCCTGGCTATAGGCTTCTCAGGGGAGGTAGTATGGCAAGGAAACCTTGTCTAAAAATTCCCTGGCATCAGGAAAAGCTTCTTTTTGTAAAGCATCCCCTTCACAAACGATTAAGAAACCAGATTGAGGGATCTAGGACCCCTTCACATAGCTATTTTCTCTGGGCTCAGCGTTTTCCAAAGCAGCTTTCCTATCCACCCTCCCCTCTACAAGGCAGAAAGGAAGCAGTCAGCCCATTTACTAGATGGGCAAATGGAGATCAAGTGGGGAAGGTGACATGTGGAAGGTCTCACATCTTGAGAAGCCAACCAGCCAGGCCTCAGGTGGAATCTCCTTGGGGCCCAGTCTCCCCAGGTGTGGCATGTGATGGAGGGCTGGCTGTGAGGCTTCTATGGGGACAAGGCCAGCTTTGGAGTCAGCAGGCCTGGGTCATTGCAGGCGCCTCTCCACACGCAGCTTCTTAGCTGTGTGGTGTCTGGCAACTCCCTTAAGCTCTCTGGGCCTCAGCGTCCTCACGTGCACGACATGGATGCCAGCAGTAACTACAGGCTTCGGCGGGCTGCTTTGAGAGTTTCCGTGTAAAACTCAGCACGTAGAAAGCATTCAGAACTGTTAGCTGTTATTTTTATTATTACATTTCCCCTAAAGAATCAGGCTTACTGGAATATCTGGCAGCGGGGTGAGGGTTAAATAAATGAAGAGGTAGTTTGAAGCACTGTCTTTATAACTAAAACAGGTTCAGAGAGATGCTGGAATAGAAGACAACGTTGGCCTGAAAGTTTCAGGTAACACTGAGACTTCATCCGGGGCTCCCAGCAAGCTGTTTAGTATTAGCCTCCAGACCCTCCAAGGACGGGGTCTCCTCTCTCTTGCCACTGGGGTGCTTCAGCGGCAGCGCTGTAGTTGGGGGTGGAAATGACTGCACCGTGACCTCAGGCCCTGCCGGCGGGGCCCTCCACGGATGCGGCCCAAAGCAGCTGACGCCTCACTCCTTGCCATTCCCCTCCCCCTCCTCCACCCTCCCTCCCCAAGACCTCTGGGGTGCAATCAACTTTTATGAGGTAGCCTGACCCCTCGGAGTAAGAGCTATAAACAGAGAGGGGCTGGGCTCGGCCTGCAGCTAAAGAGTACCCAATGCAAATGGGCTTTGTGACCACCTAGAGGGGTGGGATAGGGAGGGTGGGAGGGAGGGAGACGCAAGAAGGAAGAGATATGGGAACATATGTATATGTATAACTGATTCACTTTGTTATAAAGCAGAAACTAACACACCATTGTAAAGCAATTATACTCCAATAAAGATGTTAAAAAAAAAAAAAGAGTCCCCAACGCAGAGCTACAGAAACGGTTCCATGTAGCTCTGTTCCCATCACGGCTGCAACAACAATCCTAGAGCCAGCTCTGGGGCCCACCAGAAGGGACCCACAGTGACAAGCAGCCCCCTTTCCCCTGCAATCCTTGGCAGGAGCAGAAAGTGTGGAGGTGTAACAATAAACTCTGAATTCCCTCGGCTGGCACGTGAGACCCTCAGAAGCCGGCCCACCCTTCCTCCCCATCCTTCTGCCCCACCTGGATTTTGTCCGCGTTTTCTTTGCACGTCCCGCCTCCGGCACCTTTGCTTTTCCCTTTCTTGGAATGCCCTTCTCCTCTTTTTCCCACCTAAATCCTACTCTTTCCCATCCAAATCCTAATTACTCCTCAAGGCTTAGCATGAAGCCTGCCTTCGCCAGCCAGTCTTCCCTGAAAACTCCAGTTCACAGAGAGCCCCCCCTTCTGAAGCTTTAGGACTTAATCAGTATTAGAACGAATCCCTATGTTGCACCTAATATGTGCCAGGTACTGTTCTAAGGTCTTGACATTTATTAACTCATTTACCCTTCGGCACAACCCTTTGAGCTAGGTCCTATTTTCCCCTCATTTTGTTTTGTTTGTTTTTAACAGACGAGGAAACTGAGGCACAGAGAGAGAAGTAACTTGCACTGGGTCCCACGTAGTAAGTGGTAGAGACAGGATTCTGGCCCAGGGATACCAGAGCCCAGGGTCTCTCCAACAACACAGCCTTCCAGATACACATCATCCTCTCAGGAGGTGCCGCCCGGGCTCCTCAGTTATCTTCATGCCCCTCTCTCACTGACCCAGCTCTAATGGGGAAGGAAGTGACAAGCTCACAGGCTTGGGTGTCAGAGGCCAGGGTAAGAATCCCAGCCTTGCCACTGAATTACTCTGAGTGAGAGTCACATAAACTCTCTGGGCCTCAATTTCCACACCTGTAAAGTGGGGATAAAAACACCTACCTACTTCATGGGATTGCTATGATGCTTAAGTAAAATCCCCTCTGAAGGGTCTCTTCTGCACTGCCTGGCACACAGTAGGTACTCACAGATGGGTTCTTCCCCTTCTCCCTGCACCTCGACATCCTCGCTGGACTCTGCTCAGCACCTGCTGCTGATTGGGACCTGCCTGGAGGTTACTCAGGGGCATGAGAGGGGCTTTCTTGTGGCTCACCGTCCCCCCTCCCCCTCCCCCCTCCCCCTCCCCCAGTCCCCCCTCCCCACCCTGACTCCACTACAGGTAGCAGCAGCCCAGCCCGGGCAAGAAGTCACTCACAGCTCTGGGAATCGCTGCTTCAAACGCTCATCACTCTCCTGGACTCTTCCATTATTTTTGGCAACAGCCATGGCAGAGAGCACCTCTGGCCCTGGCTCAGAACCTCTTTCCAAAGCCAGTATCTCCACCTCGTTTCCCACACACACCCCTTGTCCTTCCTTCTCCCTGGCTCCCTGTCCTAACCCATGATCCCTTTCCTGGATTCTCAGAACTCAAAAGAAGTGTGACTACCGTATGTATAACTCTATTATTTGTTTTATTTTATTTAATAAAGAGGCAAAAGAGAACAGAGTTGCCTGTTAAGACTTTTTCTGGCCAAGAAATGGTCTGGTCAGTGACTCAGGCTGAGGAAATCAGAAGGCAATTTCCAGGGACCGCTGTGCAAACCCCCAAGTCAGAAGTCCTAACAACACTGCTCTAATTCACTGTCTCCACTGGCGATTAACTCATGCTGGCCTCGGAATATCTCCTTGGAAAATGCAGCAGCTGGCGCTTATATTTCTGGAGCTGGAACCGGTCTCCTATGACATCAAATAGGTTTATTTTTCCCTTCCCTTCGCCTCCCCTCTGCCTGCCACCACACATGGTGATTCCAATCCTGATTTGTCCCCCCAAACCCTCACTCGGCTCTAAAGAGGGCCATGATAAATGGCTGGCTGTGCTTCCTCTTCCAACAGCCTTGAAGGATGTGGTCGGTTGTTCAATAAGCAGGAATCCTTGTCAGACCTGTGAATCACCCCTAGATCACTTCCCTCCTTGGAGAAGAAGAAACTGTTCTTGCGTGTGAGAGGCAGACAGAGACAGAGAGAAAGAAAGCAGGCAAGAGTGCTAACCCATGTGTGGCACTGACCTTGGGGCTAGGATACTATTTGACCTTGCCCTTACCTGCAGCACCTCTCTACTCCTCTCCCCCAACACATGTTCCTTCCCTTCTCCTTCCCAGCCTACCAGGAAGCCATCACTAGGGCAGTTCCAGGAAGCTCTCCAGGTCTGAACAGCTGCTCCTTGTTTATGTGTTTCTCTCGTATGTTGGGTGTTTTCCACGAGGCATGTAGCCCACTTTCCCATCAGACTATGAACAGCTGGGCCTTCCTTTTTTGCCTTAGTCTTTCCTTCTCTCACAGCTTCACCTATTAGATCCTAAACGTACTCAAGTGTTTTGGTGATAAGGAGCACCACATGGAAGCTAGTATATGTTGAGTACCCATGATGGAGGCCAGGTACTAAGTAGAAGCTTTGCCCAAAATTATCTCAGATCAATTTCCCCAAATCCCTGCGAGGTTACAGGTGAGGAAACTGAGACCCACAGTGACTGGCTGCAGGTTGCACGCCGAGGAAGAGTCAGAGGTGGGATTCAAACCCTGATCTGCCCACCACCACTCATTCCACAGTGGGACTGGCCTGAGAAGATCCTTTCCGTACTGCAGCTGCACACCCTTCCTCTCATGGGGCTGGATCCACAGTCTAAGGGCTTAAGAAAAAATGAAGGGCAGAGAAAAGAATGGGTCTGGGGCCAATTCCTAAAAATGTAGCTCCCAGGACCAAGACCAAAATCTGCAATGCTCTAAACACACAGGAGAATGTGTTATTTCTACAGGGTGGCTCCTTCGTCTATCACCTCAAGGATCACTGGGGAGCAGATATCATCTTGGATTTGTTCCACTCCTCCTGCCTCACAGTGACCTCCTCCATCACCCGTCACACACGCACCTCCAGGACACAAGGTGAACGTCCCACACAGTGAGCCAGTCCTCAAATACCACGTGGCATTGCTCTCTCATCATGTAAACCTGAGCCTGGTCTCCCCAACCAGACTCCAGTGGAGGAGAAGGGCCTCACTGTAGGTTCATAGCTTCCTCTGGAGGTAAAGTGACCTGAGTTGACCCAGATCTGCCTTGTACTAACTGGGAGACCTTGAGTAACCTCTAACCTCTCAGTTCACCCATCTGTATAAAGGAATCAAAGACATTCGATGAACTGTAGGAATTACATGAAATCATGCACGTTAAGCATTTGGCACCATCGATGGTAACTGCTAACACTGGCTATTATTTGCATTCCCTGAAGAGTCCTGTAGAGGATCAGAATATTCATGACTGGTATTTGTCTGAAATAAACAATCAGGAAAGGAAAAGACTGTGAAAGCACAACGCCTCCCAAATCCAAACAAGTAATTTCTTGTTTGTTTTAGATGCACGAGCTCCTCTCCAACACCAAATGACTTGACATACACCTACACATGCTTGTGGGTACAAAGGATTATGTGAACTGGAACTCACATCCTTATGGAAAGTTTTCAAAGGTATCTGCAGTTTGCAACCAGCATCATCAGGATCATTTGAAAGACAAGTGGTCTGAGGCCAAAGACAGTTTACCTAAAGGTCTCCCCAGGGGCAGCTCATAAAAGCTAAGAGAGGAGCCCAACTCCATGCAGGGAGCCTGGCCTAAGCAGCAGCCGCCCATCTTCCCCAAACCCACCCCAAGCAGGGGCTTGACAGAGGGGAAGGAAGCCAAGGGCTGACAGCACCACTCAAATGAGGGAGGTCACTTGCCTGCCTCTCATAAACAGACCAAAACACAAGACCCTCAGTGTCCAGGCAGCTCCCCCTCATCACGGGGACAAGCATGCCTTTGGCTGGATGTCCTGAGAAGACCTTTGCAGTATGTTCCCAGCATTCTGGGGCCAGCAGGGCCCCTCCTGCTTGGGCCCCAGGCCTCTCATCAGCTAGCTCCAGCTAACGTGCACGTCCCATAAAGCTGCTCTGCTCTGCAATTTGCCAAACCGCAGACTCAGAATTCACCATCAGTGGAGGAGAGGCGGAAAGAAGGCATGCTTCTTCAGCGTAGAGGGCTTCCAGAACATACGTGACTTGGGCGCAGTGTGTCCTGCCAGCTACCCACACCAGCGCACCTTGCCCAGAACACCTGACCTTCTGGTGCGTGGTGTCCGCCACGTAAAGGCCAAGAGAGGAGGCGATCCTAAACTTCAGAGGCACAGCCTCCCCAGCATGCTCCTCCTGCCCTGTTGGCCCTGCCGACACTTTCTATTATTGGCTCCCTCTCCTTATGTTATGCACTGATGCCCCAAACGTGCAGGAACCTCTTGCTATCACCAGATATTTGGGCTCGTCAACCCCAACCAGCCTTTTACGGTATTTCGATGAACCCAACCCACGACATGGGCAGAAGGCCAGTTAGACCCAGGTGCTGTGGCTAGCTGTGTCACTAGTGACTTTACCCCATCTGGTTCTCAGTTTCCTCATCTGTAAAAATGAGGGGGTGGAGCCTCATGAGTCCTCAGGTCCCTGCCAGCTCCACAATTCCATAACACACAATACTCTCTCCTTTAACTGTTTTCCACAACCTGGGTTCAGGGCTCTGTATGGCCCCATCTGCTCAGTGACATCACTCCCGGCCCCAAACATAATGTCATTGATTCTTACACGGGAAGTGGAGACGTCCCAGAAAACACTGTCCATAAAAAGGGAGGAAATGATCATTTCGAGGGAATTGGACAGGACTTCTTTTGTATTTTTCACACAGAACAAATTATTATCAATCTTAAAACCCCAAACCTTTCTTCCTTCTTGCCAGACCATTAATAGCTGCTTTTCAAAAGTGCTTTCTTACTCAGAATCACGCCAAGCTACCATTTAATGAGTGCTTGTTTTGTGCCAGGAACTGCGCTAAGTGCTTTGCAAGTATGATCTCATTTAATTCTCCAGACAACCCTATGAAGTAGATACTATTATTATACTCACTTTAAAAATGAGGAAACTGAGGCCCACGGAGGTTAAATAATTTGCCCAAAGTTGCATAGCTAAGCAGTATCTGAGCCAGGCTTTGAACAAGAGCTTGTAACTCAGAGCCTCAGCACTAACCACCTCTCAGCACTGTCTGCAGCGGGCCCCCCGGTCGCTTTAGCAGCGCTCCTGACCAGGAGTGCATCCTACATCTGTAATCTTGGACATCGTTGGTCAAAGCTAAGACTTGATGTTTCACCTAAAATCCAGAGCCGGCACCTGCCTGGGTCTCAGAACAGAGTGCCATCTGTTGAAAGCAGTGCCTACCTTAACTGAGGACTAGAAAAGAACCCCTAAAACTTAGCCTGCAACATTTGAGAAAAGAACTTAGGAAGGCTGTCTTCGTAATAAGTGCGGGGATATGCAAATGGACATCTGTCCCCAGGGGAGGGTGACCACATGGTGACCCAAGTCCTCCAAAAAGAGCTTTCTTGAAATGGCAGGGCAAGATGCTTGCTGAGCCAGTAACACAAAAGGAACATCTCTCCCACCAGCACCCATGTCTCTGTCCCGTCAGGAACCAGACTCCTTGGTTTACCTCCTCCCCAACCTGAGCCCAGGCCCATTTATTCTACTATAAAGAAACCCAAAGATCAGAGCTATTGGGGATAAAGACAGAAAGAGTAGCCTGAGGCTGACATTTGCACAAATCCCAGTCCCCTTCCAACAAGGAAATAAAAGGAATTTCAGAGATCAATGTGCTGTCCAGGGCAGCAACCAACAGCCTGTTTTAATTGTTAAAATGAATGCTTTGAGCATTCTAAATCCTCCTTTAAATGACTAATTTGCAAATAAGATGCAGTCCTCCGGCTTTGGATGCCCTGCTGTCTGTCTCTCCTATCTCAAGAACAGGAGCAAAGCCGCTAGGACTGGCATTCTCAGGCGTCAAGGACACAGTTTACTTCCTAAGGTGGGAAGGATGGGAAGACAGGAGGGGCTGAGATGAAAGGGGGACGCGTCCCACAGGCCAGGAGCTCGGCTCAATCAACCTTAGCCCCTTCTCATTAAGTCTGGAGAAGGAAGGGGGAGGGGCAGCCGGCTGTTCCTCGGAGACCACAGCAAACATTTGCCTCCTCGTGTCTGGAGATGGAGCATCTCTTAAGAGGAAATGAACCCAGTTAAGGGTCATGTCCAGAGGAGGGATAAAAGGATAAGCCACAATTCTCCTCACACCGACGGACACAAGGACTTTAAGAAGGAAATCAAAGCTCAGGGCTGAAGGTGGAGGTGGGGCAGGGGTGCGGCGTCATCCCTCTGCCCCCAGACCCAGGCCTAGGGAGGCAGAGAACGGAGCAAAAGTGGGAGGCTCGCGTGAGGCTTCCTTCCCCAGGTCAAGCCTCTGAAAGCATCTCGGTCTGTGTGAGCGTGAGCGATCCGAGTCCCCAGGGAGGGACGGGAAGATGCTCTTTCCCAACGGAGCTTCCCAGCGAGGGTTTGACGAACGCTCCCCCCACCATCCTTCAAAGCTCAGGCGGACAGATGACTTCACCGTTGTAACAGACAAGGGCAGCCACTTGCCAATTCCAATGCCAAAAAAAGAAAACGGGCGTGGGGGGAGTGGAGGAAGGTCAGAAAAGGCTTCCCTGGAGATCACAGCCCTGCGAAGAAACTCCACCGCCGAGGGCTGCCCTGTGGGCACTTAGCCCCGGGACCCAACAGCGCGGGTAGGGCAAGGGGCCACCCCGGGCCTTCGGGGGTTCCTGGCCAGCCCCCCCCCGCGGGGGTCTTACGGGCGATACTCACATAGTGCTTGGAGGGGTTCCTCCGTTTCTCCACGTCCACCACGGTGGCATCTTGCACGCAGTAGGCGAGCATCTTCCCCCACAAAGCGAGTGGCTCCCCCCGGCGGCGTCACCTTCTCATCCTGGTCGAGCTCCGGCTCCTTCACCCGCTTCCCAGGTCCCCGGCCCCCCCGCCACCCCGGTCCGGCGCGTCGCTGCCCGGGCTCCCGGCGCCCTCAGGTACGGCCGCGGAGCGGGGACGGTCCGGAGGGGACGCGGACTCCGTGCGCCCGGGCGGCTCCCCGTGGGCCTGCCGCGCGCCCCTTCCCTCCAGCGCCGCCTCCGCCGCTCTCCGGCTCGCCCGCCAGCTCTCTCCGCCGCCCGGTGGGTCCGGCGGGAACTGGCGGAGCAGAGGAGGGGCGGGGGTGTGTCCCGCCGGCGAGGGGACGGGGCGGGGGCCCCGGAGCCTGCTGTCAGCGCGCTGGGGAGGGGCCGGCGGCGCCCCTTCGCCGCGCTGCGGCTCCGAGGGGCTCGGCGCTGGCGGAGGCTGTGGGCGCAGGAGGCGGAGGCAGGGCCGGGAAGGGAAGGGAAGGGAAGGGAAAGAGGGGAAGCGGGCTGGGAGGGGCTCCAGGCCCGGGGCGACGGGGAGGGGGCTGCAGCCCGGCCGGAGCGCCAAGAGCTCGGCCAGCGGCCTGGCGCGGCGCTGGGCCACTTCCCCGGGCACGGAAACTCAGGGTGGCTTCGGAAGGGGGAGGGGCGGGGGGAAGTGAACCCAGCGCGCCCTCACCCTGGCTTTCCGTCTTGGAGCGGATTTGTGCCTTCTGTCCCCACCTTTACGGCCCCCTCCCACTCCTATCCCCCAGATCTCTTTAATGGAAAGTAGTTTATTACCCCGCTGTTACGGCCCAGACCCTCCGAGCAGGAGACAGGAATGGGGAAAGAGCCGGCATTAAATCCTTCAAGCCAGAGCCTTATCTTTTGATAAACCACCTGCCCCCCTGCGGGTTACAAAGGGTAAATCCTCCCCGGAAATGTGATCGATCCGCTGCCTGAGTCGTTTATCGATCTGGGTCTGGGTAACCAACCTGTGATATCATTTACCAGTGAGGTTTCAAGACTGTAACACCACTGCCTTAAGCCTAGGGCTTCCCTGGGACCCTCCCCTGGCAGGCTAGGAGGGAAGGGAGCACACAATGGTGAGAAAATCCACCACTGGGTTGGGGACTGTCTCATCACTGGCCCCAGGCTCTGGCTTTCTCACCACCTGTCCCTCTGATACGGAAAACCCGACTTTCCAAGCCACTTGTCTGTGCCTGGACTTGGAACACAATTACTATTTAATTCAATTTACACCCCCTCATCTATTTCAACATATTTTCCATTCTAATTTCAAATATTTAAAGAAGTACTGTTTTCACAATTAATCCTATTGTTTCACAGTCACAATAAGCTTTGTGACTGTGGACCAACGTGAAGCATGTGAAATGGAGGCCAAGAGTTTTACAATCTAATTGTGTTAATACTTTTTTTCTCTGCACTGTCAGAACCCATGTAGCTATCTAAGGCTGTTCACACATTTGCCTGGTACAGAGTACCATACTAATCCCTCCAACTTTCTTGGAGAAGGATGCTAGAACACCAAATGATGCTGCTATCTAAATATTTGACCTGCCGCAAATCACTTAATACCATAGGCATTAGAGTCACCTTAAAGTTCTCTGTGAAATGTGGGTGCTGAACTAGATGGTCTTTTAAGATTCCTCCCTACAGGGGCTTCCCTGGTGGTGCAGTGGTTAAGAATACACCTGCCAAAGGAGGGGACACAGGTTCGAGCCCTGGTCCGGGAAGATCCCACATGCTGCGGAGCAACTAAGCCCATGCGCCACAATTACTGAGCCCTCGTGCCACGACTACTGAAGCCTGCGTGCCTAGAGCCCACGCTTCACAACAAGAGAAGCCCGCGCACCGCAACCAAGAGTAGCCCCCGCTCACTGCAACTAGAGAAAGCCGGCCCACGGCAACAAAGACCCAACGCCGCCAAAAATAAATAAATAAAATAAATAAAAATTTATTTAAAAAAAAAAAAGATTCCTCCCTACATACATTCCAAACTCCTAACAGTAGTTACTCCTGTTGGAGACAATTTTGAGTTCTTTGTTTTTCATAATTAGCATGTATGGATATTGACATTTAAAAAATATTTTAAAAATTTTCTTCTCTAAAACTCTAGAATTTTAGGCTTGATTGAGCACCTAATCTATGCTCATTTACAAGGCTTTAAGGAACAGAAGAGAGAGAGAATTCAGTTGATGTCTGTGGACCTGAAAACTGAATCCAATTGACAAATGCTTGTCGCTTCCCTTCCAGAAGAGAGTACAGTTGAGAAACAGAGACACCATTAAGACTGTATCTAATAGAATAGGCATTAGGATTCCAGAAAAATGGAGGCCTGGAGTAATCCAGGAGAACTTCCTGGAGGAGGCTGTCCCTCTGCTAGGGACTGGAGGATGGGCTGAGTGGAGTACCTCAGAACGCTCTGCCTCCTCTGAACTCCTCCAAGCCAGGTGCATTTGCCCTGAGCTGCTTTGACTTGTGTGTATTTGTCCATAACACAGTTCCTCTCCCCTGAGAGCACCTGGTACACAAGGACTGGCTTAAGTTATCTTATACTTCTTTGCACTCCTCATATAGCAAATACCGTACCTTATCCACAGTAGTAGTCACTCACTGTATGAGAATCTGTTGAATGAATGATCGGGGGAAAAGAAAAGGTGGAGTGAGGACACTGAAGCCTGAACCTGCAGGTGACAGGCAGAGGGCCAGGAGGACAGTGTCCACCTGGGGAAGAGTCAGGCAAGGGGGTGAGACACAGGAAAAGGAAATAAGGAGAAGGATGGGTGTTGGGGGTCCAGACTGTGAGAGATCTTGACACTAGGCACAGGGCTTCTCTATCAGAGAAGATTACAGAAAACCATTGTCCTGGGAGAAGATGATCTGACAGTGATGCTCAGTGATGCGTAAAGGAGGAGACAGGGCATCACGGCCTTGAGCAAGGCCTGTTCCTTGTGGGAGTAGGAGGAAGACCTGGATAGACCCTCAGCACTGAGCTCCTCAGGGAAGGGCTGGGCTGTGGGAATCTGGGAGCACCTTTGGTGAAAAATCAAGACAGCCTGTGGGTTCATGGCAAGAAGATTCCTAATGGCACTTGCCCACTCTTCCTCTGTGGGCTGCAAGGTGTTCTGGAAGTGCTAATTAAGCCGGAGAAACCCCTGGTGAGGGGAGCCGGGGTTTAGCTCCTGGAGAGAAAGAAGAGGAAGGGGCTTGGTTTGCACTGGGTCACCTTATGAGTCAGAGCACTCGCCCAATAGGCACCGGTGGTTTCCCACTCACCCTCCTTCTTCCGGATCAGGATCTGAACATGGACCTGAGGATAAGAGATCCGGAGGGGAGAGGGAGGGTGGTTGCCTACAAGCTGATGGCCTTCTTCTGGTCTAAGAAACCCCAGACAACCTGACATCTCCTAAATTCAGGGTCTTGAAGCACAACTCGAGGACCCCCAACTTCCCCTGCGCTCCCAAATTACCTCAGTTGGAGGGAGCAACCGAGCACCAGCCCCCACCCAACCCCATGGTGCCAAGGTGTCTGGGAATTAGTTGGGTAGAAGTTATTAATACCTATGGGAGAAAGTCTCCTTTCTCTCCTGGGGCCATGTAGCCAAGAGACTTTAAGTATAAAATGGTACAGGCTCTCCCTTCTTCCCTGGGTACATTTCAACCTCATGCAGATTTCCTTCCCAACAGTGCCTTAGGCATGCCTTTCTGCTCTACACACATTTACTGAGTGCCTCACATGTGCCTGGCACTTTCCCAGCAATGACTGAGACTGGCTGAAGGCTCCTTGGAGACAAGACTGTGTCTCATTTGTTCAGTACCCAGCATGCCTGGCACATAGTAGGTACATTGGGTGGTCTATATTGAAAACATCTGCTCAAGGAGCTAGTAGTGCTGGAGAGGATTAGGTAAACCCCTATTTTGCCACCTCCATCCATGAATTGCAGACGACTCTAATCCAAGGACACTGTGTTAGATCGAATGACAAAATATAATTGCAATTTTTTTTAAGTTTAGTATAAATAAGGGAAAGAGGACCTAAAATAAAGATGCAAACTGACTGATACCTGGAAATCTGATTTTTCAAAAACAGAGAATTGTAGGATGCTTAGAACCATAGAATTTTCCAACTGGAAGGGACCAGAGAGATTATTACTTAATTTTACAGAGGATCAAACCGAGGCCAAGAGAAACTAAGCAAGCAGCCCAATGCCACACAGCTAGGGAGTCCTAGACTTGCCATCTTTGTCCTCCACTACTTGTATGAGCCTATTCCCACACGAGAAGAGTTCATTTAAAGAGCATTACAGATACCTGCAGATCCAGAATGTTGCTCTCCATTGACCCTCAGAGTCCCTTGTTCCAATTCTCCATTCACATAAGCATCACAGGCCGCCTACAAACAACCCCCCACCCCACCCAGGCAGGATGCTCCTCAAGGGCAGGGACAACGTGTGTCTCCACAGTCCCTCTGTGCACATGCAAATACTATCAGCTCCCATATGCAGAGCCCACCTCACCTCCTCTCCCATGTAGTCTTCATGACCACCTCAAAGACAACAGCATACAGGAAAGCAGTGAAAACAGATTACTAAACATTCATTTGGTTACTAATCATACATTGCCCTATGACAGTTCAGCCGCTACTGTATTGAACGCTTATTTACATCTGTATTGTTTTTTTAACTTTGCTGTGCTTAGGTTGTGCCTTCTAAACCAGTAAGAAGCTGGTGAAGGTCTTGAGGACCATGAACTTGGACTCTGGCACCACCCTTTCCCTCCCCACCCTGACCATAGCACCTCGGCCACCTGCCACACACACCCCACCCAGCACAGAGCTTTATACATGCCAGGCATTCAATAAATGATTGTCTTTTAAAATTAGATATTTGTTGATGCTGCTGATGAAAGTGATGCCTAAGAGTTGGAGAGAGTTACCCAACCTAGGTTCTAGTCCCGCTCAACCACAACCCAGCCTTGTGACCTTGAAGTCACTTCCCATCTCTGGGTCTCTGGTGATTTTCTGGTCCCATGCATGCTCTAAGATACTGGATAACTATTATATATAATGAAGTCTAATGGGTCTGTTACCCAGAGATGTACAAATTTGAATGAGATTTGGAGCCCCCTCCTGGCCAAAGTTGTTTTAGCACCTTTAACTCAAAGCAGCTGGCCCTGCTTTGTATCCCTTTCCATCCCTGGCTGACCTCTGGCAGGAAAAAGCAGGAGGGCCTGGTACCAATAACCTGCCAGTTTACAGACTATAAGCAGTCCAGGGTGTACATGCATCTCTCTTTCTTCTCCTTCTTTCTCTCTCTTTCAAATCAGCCCTAATAAACAAATGTTTGGGGAGTGTCTTGAGAATGGTCTTTCCTGAATTTGGAGTAGACAGTAAGATCAACTTCCGTTTTCTCCAGAGGGAAGTAAATTACTGGCCAGACTTCTCCTCTCCTTGATTGCTGGGGAATGGGACCAGGATGAGACACCAGAATTGCCCTGTCTGCTTAGCCCCATTGTTTGCTAATTGCAGCCATAATAACAGGCCCCTCTGCTTGCCAAACCACCAGGTGGTGGAAACCACCTTTCTCTGACTCCCAACACAGTAAGTTCATCAGCAAAATCTCAACGGGCTTCTATACAAGACGCCATTGAGAGTCTTAGCCTCCTGTCTTAGCCTTAACTCTGGTGAGGGTCCTTATGCAGCAGAACTTTTTGATAGAACCATGTCAAGTTCCAGCCTTAGCAAATGACCATGGCCCTGGAATACCAGAGGGAAATCTGCTAACTTGCATGGCCAAAGAAGCCAAGGACACAATTAGAGTCACAGAGCAAAAAAAATATTATTCCATAATTCCAGGCTGCATCCCTAACACTGACAGGACATCTGGTCCCCAAACTAGCACACTATGCTTTAAGAACTTCAAGGATGAGGGTGTGGATGGTTTCACACATCTATCTCAACTACTGAACATGCCTTCAAGTGTATTTCTGCCTGGTAGGGGCTTACCAGGATCATTTTGGTACAAAAGATCAGTGTGCATAATTCCATTTTAACCATAAGCCACCACAGATTTTCTTTTGCAAAATCCCCTGGATTTTCCAGGAGCCAGTAAACCCTGAGTTGTCCACTGGATGACAAAAAGAACAGGAAAAAAAAATCCCTTGGGGAATTCAAAGGCAGTTTCTTAAAATAGCCTGAAGCCACCAATAACCAAAATTATGAGTCTGGTTTTGGTTTGATCGCTTTTTTTTTTTTCTCTCTCAGTTCTCTATTCAGAAATGTTAGAAATTACTGTTCTTCATCCTGTTTGAATCCACATGTCTATTTCAGGTGAAAGAGTCAAGACTCTCAAAAGTCAAGTCTGGCTCCAGCTCACGTCCTGCTCTGTCTGTCTCAAGCAGAAGATATCCCCATAGTTGGTTCATTTCTTACCCAATAGGCTAGGGCAGGTAGAGGAAGATTTAGTAGGCTGGGTTTTCCCACCTAGGTGAATCTGACTGGGATTCTGACTGTCATCCATAAGGTGTGGCCCTAGGCAGATTACTATGATCACTTTGATTAATCTTACTGCCTAATATATAAATAGCACGTTTCAGTTGAGACTCTTTGGTTTACAAGTGCTAGAAATTGAGCTGAGCCAGCTGAAAAAAAAGAGAAGGAGCTCTATTTCCAATGTACTGTGGTGTCTCATTATCCATGGATACTTGGGCTTCTCAGAGCAGAACCAGGAAGTAGCAAATCTTTGCGAACATGATGCTTTTCTCCATCTCTTATCTCTGCTTAGCACTATGTTTCTGGTTTATTCTTCTCGATCTGCAGATGGTTTTTCTCTGCTTCTTCACCCACATAGCAGGAGTCCCCTTCTGCCCAAATGTCTACCAGTCCCTCAATTCCAGACACACCTGAGACTGGTTGCCTCTGCAGTCTAGATCCCAGTTCCCAGGAAAAACAATCTGATTGGCCCAGCTTGGGTCATGTGTCCACCCTGATCCAGTCAATTATCAGGGGGTGGAGTCATGTAGCACAAAGGTGACTATCAGAGCTAACTCACTGGGCTGGGGAATTAATTCTAAGAAAGAGGGCTGGTGTGAGTGGCTTACACACCCCAAAACACACCTACCAAATTATTGTTTACTTTTTCAAGGACATTATTCATTTATTTATCCACTCAATGACTATTTGTTAAGTTACCAACCTGTGTCACCCACTTTATTAGGACCTGGGGCTACACTTGGGGCAAACCAGACAAGGTCCTTGTCCTTAGGTAGTTTTATCACCTTTGGGGAAGATACACATTGTTTTACAAATCATCCAAATAAATGTAAAATTATAATTGTGACCAATATTGTCAAGGTGGAGCAAACATATACTAAAGTGTGAATGGTGGTAATCTCTGGGGGTAGAGATATAAGTTTAAAAATTTTAAGATTAATTTATTTAAACCTTAAAAAATTCTATAGTACTGTATACATGTCCTTCTGTAATCATAAAAGGATTGTTTGGGGTTTTTTTAAATTTGTATTTTAAAAGGATCAGGATGGTCCCCTGGTGAAGGGGCCTGCCTGGAGGATGGGGGGGGGGGCATTTAGTAGATCTGCAGTAGGAAACTAGAGGTGACGACGTTGATGTATACACACTACTATATATAAAATAGGTAACTAATAAGGACCTACTGTATAGCACAGGGAACTCTACTCAATACTCTGTAGTAACCTATATGGGAAAAGAATCTAAAAGAGAGTAGATATATGTATATGTATAACTGATTCACTTTGCTGTACAGCAGAAAGTAATACAACATTGTAAATCAACTATACTCCAATAAAAATTTTTTTAAATAATTAAAAAAGTAAAATAAAGTGTTGACCTAATTTAAAAAAAAAAAAAAAGAGGTGATGATAGCTTAGACTAGGCTGATGGTCCTGGGTAGAGCGAAGGGAACTTTAGAAGGTGAAGTGGCTTCTGTTTGGTGATGTGTGTCAGGGATGAGGTAGATGGAGGTGCTAAGGACAATCATAGTTTCTTGGCCTGCATACCTGGAGGGATGATGGTGCCACTTAGTTGTCTAATTTTTTTTAGCCTGTAATATACGGGAGCTTTTCTAGTCAATATTAAAAGCTCCCTTTAGCTATAATAATGATCATCATCATAATAATAGTAACAATAACAATAGTAATATCAGCAATTGTTTATTAAGTCCTTATGTGTTGTACCAGGCATTGTGCAGAGTAAGCACTATGTTTGTGCATTTATTCCATAAATGGGAATTTAGTCACAAACAAGAATGCCCTCCCTTGTGGAGCTCACAGTCTAGGTGGAAGAAATGATGAATTAGATAAGAAAAAAAACCCAAAAAACCACAAGACTTTGGGCCCCTTCGACTCTTTAGTATTTTTAAAATATTTGTTCAGCATTTATTTAATGAGGGCTGGAAGAAATAAATTTTTTATTAAGTGTGCACTTCTTTCCCTACATTCAAAGTAAGGTATTTATTACATGGGCTGAAAGCAGTATTTTCTAAGCCGTCTTTTATTTCATGGTTTTTTCATACCTGGATAATGTCACTCACATGCTTGCTATGAGTAAAAGTAACTTACGTGGATACAGCTTTAAACTCTTAAGAGATGTTTTAAGAGTTTGTTTGTTTGTTTTCACTTTAATGGAGGTCAGATGTTTCCTATTTTTCTGGAGTTCTTGTTTTCCCTTTAATCTGGGGGGGTGGGGGGAAGAGGAGGAAGTTTCTGAATAGTTAACTTCTTGGGAAGCATATTAAAAGGTTTGAAGTTACTTAAAACAAATCATTCCTTCCAAGAAAACAGCACTAGGCCTGCACTACTGCACGTTGACCTTGACCTTGCAGCTGGGGGTGACTACTGCCGACACACTGGGCTGTCTGCTGGCTGGAGTCAGAGCTGGCCCAGCCCAGCCCACAAGGGCAAAGCATCCTGCACCAGCACCCTGCAGGAATCCTCCACAGAGATGGAACGTGCTACTGAGGAGGGATTTCGAATTTCCACTTGAGGATGCTGTTTACTGTGGTAGGAACTGGACCATTTGTGCCAGGAGAGCCTTGGAAAATCCCACTCTTTCAGGCCAGTTTGTCTACCCTGCCTAACACATGAGGGATCATCACTGCTCAGACCTTTAGAAACAAAACAGAAAAATCTCACCTATGGACAATTAAGAAACCATGTAGACAATGTCTGATTTCTTTTTCTTTTTGGCCACACTGCAAGGCATGTGGGATCTTAGTTCCCCGATTTAGGGATCGAACCTGTGCCCCCTGCAGTGGAAGTGCAGATTCTTAACCACTGGACCGCCAGGGAAGTCCCCATAATGTCTGAAAATTAATTCATGATATTACTGAAATATAAAAATGCCAGCTCTATAAGCACAGGGATGTTGGTATGTTTTCTCACCCTGACGCACCCCCAGAGCTGAGAACAATGGCTGACACATGATAAGTTTTCACTAAATATTTGTTAAACGAATAACAGTAAATATTTTCAACTTTGGGGGCCATATAATCTCTGTTGCAACTACTCCACTCTGTCTAGTATACCTATACTATGACCTGGCAATTTCCTTCCTAGATATAGATCCAAGAGAAATCAGTACATACGTCCACCAAAAAAAAAAGTGTGAAAGTATTTATAGCAGCACTATTCATAATAACTCAAAACTGAAAGCCACCCTAATGTCCACCAGTGCTGAGTGGGTCAGTAGTGGTGTTACATTCATATGATAGAATACTATATATCAATGATAAAGAGCAAACAACAGCTTCCTGCAGCAAACTGGTTGAAGCTCGCAGACACAACGTTGAGCAAATAAAGGCAGACACAAAGGGTACATACTGTATGATTTCATTTACATAAAGTTCAAAACAGCCCAAATTAATTTATAGTGCTAGAGGCTATATTAGTGGTTGCCTCCGAGAAGTACGAACCGAGAGGGGGCACAGAGAACTGTGGGGTGCTGGCAGTGGTTTCTATCTTGATCTGAGTGGAAGTTTTAGCTGTGCACCAGAGTTGCGCACTTCAGTGTATGTGTGTTACAGCTTGCTATGGACTGACTGTTTGTGTCCCCGCAAAGTTTATATGTTCATTTAAATAAAAGAAGGATTTAGCTAATAACAGCTTTTCTTGAATCAGATAGAGAGTAATTTCTTTTCTCAATTGAAACGGCCATACCAGCATCTTGCTCTGGCCTGAAAAGTAAAAAGTAGATTCTGGATCTCACCATCCATTTTATTACAGTAACCCAGAAATGTCTGAAAAGTTTTCAGTGTGAAGACAGCACCTCAGCATCACTGAGATGCCACATGAAATGCATATTAAGATGCTGTATTCTTGATGATGGTTAACGCTTGATGTGTGCATCATATAATGATGGCTTAGCCCTGGTACAGGCACAACTTCATAGAAGCCACTGCTTCCTCACTTTTCCCCCATCATTGTTTTCTCCCCATCTGAATGTCACTACTACATTTTTGCCAACATTTCATGGCAGGTTTAAAAAAAAAAAAAAGATATTTCTCTTGATAGCTTTCTTTCTTTCTTTCTTTTAAATTTATTTATTTATTTTTGGCTGCGTTGGGTCTTTGTTGCTGCGTGCGGGCTTTCTCTAGTTGTGGCGAGCGGGGGCTACTCTTTGTTGCGGTGTGTGGTCTTCTCATTGCGGTGGCTTCTCTTGTTGAGGAGCACGGGCTCTAGGCGCGGGCTTCAGTAGTTGTGGCTCGCGGGCTCTAGAGCGCAGGCTCAGTAGTTGTGGCGCACGGGCTTGGTTGCTCCGTGGCATGTGGGATCTTCCCAGACCAGAGCTCGAACCCATGTCTCCTGCACTGGCAGGCAGATTCTTAACCACTGCGCCACCAGGGAAGCCCTTGATAGCTTTTCTGAATTGCATATATGGCAGAGAAGTGAGGTGAGGAGAAAGTGTGAGTCTAGGTTTGGATTCTTGCTCTACTGTTATTTTTTGTGCAACTTTGAAAGCTGTTTCACCTTTCTAAGCTTCTGTTTCTTGTCTATAAAGTGGAGATAATAATGCTTACCTTATGGAGTCATTGTCAGGTGAACATGAGGTCAGTCACATAGAATGGTCAGCACACTGTGGGCACATGGTAAATCCTCGGTAACTGTTAGTCATTATCATTACTATTATTATCATCATTTACTAAAAGAAGCACCATTTGTTCTCTGGTCCTGCTGGTCTGTACAGATCGTACATAACTTTAATCTTCAAACATCAAGCAAGTTGGATTCGTTCATTCATTCAACACTGAGTACAGTCGGGGTTCCGCATCCACAGGGACAGAGGGCCGACTCTAGTGCGCCATTTTACATACAGCACTTGAGCATCTGTGGATTTTGGTATCATCTGGGTGTCCTGAAACCAATTCCTCACGGATAACGAGGGACCATAGTATTTACTCTGTGAATAAGATAGACCAGAGCCCTGCCCTCAGGGAACTTGCATTTCTAGTGCAATTTGTGCATTTGCAAATTTCTCTCTGGGCAGAATGATCTGGCAGCAGTTATCACTCTTTCCCAGCAGTCTGCTCTTTCCATGTTCTTGTTGCCTGATTACTAATAGGTCTTATTAACAAGAGCTGGAGATTTCCTAAGCTTTTCCTTAACGGTTATGTTCTTCTCCTTCATGTGCAATGTGTTGTTTATGTGTGGCACTGTGCGTGCATTTTCATCGCCAGACTTTGCGTATGTTTTTACAAAAACATTAAGCTGTTCATTTTCCGTGGAATGAAACGGAAACCTTTGTTTTTATGCTCCACTGTGTTTAGTCTCAAAATGGCATTGCTGCTTGGCAGGGTCTATAAAACTAATGCGCAAAATTTACTACACAAAACATATTTAGGACTTGGGTAATTTTTACTGCCATAAAAGGTGACTTTCCCAAACAACTAAATATTAACATTCTCTCTTGTCTTCGAGTGGCTTTTTTTTTTTTCCGCATGAGCATTTTCAGCATGTTGCTTTCATCAGCTATTGTCAGTGAGGCTGATGCTTTGAAGAATTGGTCTAAGGTGGGATATTTGGTATCTTGGTCCTGATTGAACTCATCACAACCAAATTTTCTTCTTAAATGTCCTGTTTTTCACCTGTGAAGTCCATTTTCAGTTTTAAGGGTAGTTGTTTAAGTCTGCTTGAAGAAAATCTTACATTAATATACATTAGTTACTCAGGTACTCATATCTAATAGCTAGAGTAGGATAGTGCCTCCGTGAGAGGTGTAACATATAAACTAGTTATTGCAGGACTGACTATTGAACTATAATGAAGGCATTAGCCCTGTGGTCACCAGGATTCCCATGTGGAATTATAGCTCATTGGGATGTGGATATTGTTGTTTGAGTTTTAAACATAGTTAAAACATAGTTTTGAAGTTTCAATTTTTACAGAATCATGTGTAACAGAATCCTGTTTATGTAAAGGGATTTATAGATGTGTATCAGGCACTATCAGTGCCCTGCCCATTTCCCCTCAGCCACTGCAGAGATCTGCAGCTTCAGCGGACTTTCCTCATACAATTGCAGCCTCCGCCTTCAAGCACCTGTGTCTCTCTGTTTGAGAGCTTTCTCTGGCTGTATGCTCCAGAAGCTCTAGCCCCACAGGAGCAACTTACAACCATGAGGGATGGGAGTGGTGGATAAATTCCCTAACTTCCTTGTCCCTTGGACAATTCTGTGGTGTGTTCTACACAGTCTCTCAAGGGGCATAGTGGAATTGAGACCACTTGCCCAAAATGCTAATCTGTTCATTAACACACCTTCATTGGCTTTCTCCCTTTCCTGTCTCACTTTCCCACTTCCTCACCATGCTCTTTGGATCATGTCCCTCCAAAATTGCTTGCATCCAGATCACCGACATGGGCTGCTTTGAGGGGAATCCACAGTGAGACACTATGTAATACATATTAAATGATGTGGAGTCACACCTAACTGATAACGGTGTAGTCAGCACAGTTTGAAATGGCTGTCCAGCTCACAATAGTTGTTCCACTTACCACATATATGCTACCTCTTTCCTTTAGAAGAACTGTTCTCCTTCCAAAGGGAACTGTCTCCTTTGGCCATAGTTTTTGGTTGGGGTTGGGGATCTGACCGAAGCTCTTAACAATACCCAATCCCTGGCAACTGTGACTGGTCTATGGAGAGAATGTAACCCACACTGGACAAATCAGAGACCTCTCCTGAGATTTTCTAACTGGTGCTATGGGAAGAGATCCCCCTTCTTCTCAGAGCTAGAAGCTATGAGCCCACAGCTCACTTCAGCCATCTCTCTCACCACATAGAGAAGTCTGCTCACAGTGAGAATGTATAGAGCTAATTCTCAGGCAGAGGCGAGGGATGAGTGACAAGAGCATCTTCATGGCATTTGAATCCCTAGGGCAGATGATCCGAAACCAGCTCCACTCTGCCCCTCACCACAGTTTGGCTATGTAGGCTGCCCTACACCTCATCACATGGGCATAAGCTAGCTAAAGTCTTTATCACTTACAAGCAAAGAACCCTGCTGTGGATGTTTAACTCTGGGGCAGAAAGTTGCATTGGGAATGAGGATGTTGAACAGGAGGATCATTTTTCAGATCCTGTGCTTTTCAGGTCTACAATTTCCATTTGACTCTTTTATACAGTTTCCAGATCTCTCTGGAATTTCTCATCTCTTCACCAAGTATATGCATCTTTTACTGTAGACTCTTTAACATATTAATCAAAATTATTATAAAGTCCTTGTCTGCTAATTCTGACATCTGGGTTGTGTGAGTCTGTTTCTATTGACTGATTTATCTCTTGGTTATGGGTCACATTTTTCTTTTTCTTCACATGTCTAATAATTTTTGTAGAGTGAACATTGTGAACATGTTCTAGAGACTGGATTCTGTTATCTTCCTCTGATGAGCATTTTCTTCCAGTGGTGGATCACATCACTTAAAACTTGCTTGTAGGTTTGGTTAGGATGGGTCTATTTTTGTTTTAACCTTAGTGCTAGGGTTAATGACTTAGTTGTGGAAAAAAAAAAATCAAAATGGAATGGTATTGTTAAGAGAGCGCTCTAAAATGGAGCTGGGAGGGCACTGAAGAAGTGTAACTGATGCATCTCTCAGCCCAGGTGGAATGTGAACTTTGACCACTTATTGTCTTAATGAAGGCTTCCAGAATGTCTGCCCAATGTTCCAGAAACTCAAGATACTTATTGGTCCCTTACCCTAAGATAACTCATGACAGCCTACCTACTTATTCGACCCTAAATAACTTGTGCACAACCTATCCCTTGAGGACAAATGTTTCCTTTCTTGCATCAGGATCAATCATAATTCTTGCCAAGCAACTTTAACAACCTTGTGGCTTTTGCCTGTATAAGCCCCAGACTCCTTCTCTTCTCTGGAACACTTTTACTGTTTTACCCAAATCAGTGTCTCCTGAATTGCAATTCCTAAGACCCCAAATAAATTCTTTTCTTATTTGCAGCCTTCTTGGTCAACATAGTCAGAGATGTAGCCTTTACTCTTAGAGTGTAGCCCTTCCATGGTTTCAGTTTCAATTTTGAAAGCTGCAGTTGTTTACCAAACCCCTATCACTTGGTGAGACTTTCAGATCCAAACTTTGTCACCCCCGTGATGGGTAATGGCTGAAATCTCTGCTCAATCTCTTTCAGCCATCAGCTGTTGTTTTTCCCATGGATCCCTTGGAGTCTCACTTGGACATGTACAGTTCAAGAGTCAGCCAAGGATTTGAGGAGAGTTTATACACATATTTGGGGGTTTCCCCCTCTGTGACTCTCTCCTCTCCAGAATTTTCACCACAGTTTCCAGCCACTCTATTGGCAAACTCCTTCTCAGAATCATCAGGCCACTAAGCCTGTGGCTTTAGTCCTTCAATGACCTCTACCCTGTGTGAGCTGACAGTGGTTCTCAAAGTGTGGTCCTTGGACCAGTAATTAGCATCACATGGGGAATGGTTAGAAATGCAAAATTTGGGGCCCCATCCCTGACCTAGTGAATTAGAAACTCGAGGTGGAATCTAGCAATCTGTATTTTAACAAATTCTAGTTTGAGACTGACTGCCTTAGTGGTAAAGCTATAAAAATGTGGGTCTCACCAGAGTGGTTCCCTTCCTTTACTGTCTGGATGCCTTTCAGTGCCATCAAATGGGGTTTTTTTTGAGGAGGGGATCCAGAATTTATTATTATTATTTGTAGAAAGGATTAGCCTTAAAAGAGCTACTCTGTCAGATGGGAATTTGGGCATTCACTTTGCAGTATATATTTCATTCTATATACTGTTTGATCCCCCCCACCCAAGCATATAAACTCTTTGTAATTTAAAAAATAAATTTAAATTATTTTAAATTGAGATTTGAATAAAATATTTGTGAAACCCTGGAAGCACCTTACAGTTTTATGGAACACAGCTTGAAAATCTCTAGTTTAAACCATGTGATTGACAGTATGGGTCAGGATTAGCTTCAACCATGCATAGCAGTGTCTCCATGGCAACTGTCACCATAGCATCAGGCCTATGACAGAGGCGGTAAATGAACTTGTACAGAGTGGGGAGGAATGCAGTGTGGTATCTTCCTGGTCCCCCTTCCAGGAAATCCCAAAGACATGTCTTGCACCTTGATAGAGGAAGCCTGCAGGTAATGACCAGATGAAAATGACCTCTCTACTAAGAGCAGTCACATTTCCAGCATTCCAACCTGTTTTCAGAATGAGGCTCTTCTAAACTCCCATGGGTCAGATTCATATCTGCTTTGATTCATCAAGCCTCACATGTTAACCTTACCTGCTCACCTTCCCCAAAGTGCAGAGGGTCTCTGTTCCTCAATGAGAGGAAGGGACTCCCCCTCAAGAGGGAATTGACCTCTTTCAACTTCAAGAAGAGGGAATACCTTTACAGTATTCTCACCCTACCAGACGTGTAGAATGGAGAGAAAGTTCATCTAAAAACTCACCCCAGCTTCTCCTCCTTTCCCTGCCTCCACCCTGACAGACCCACTTGTGTTTTATCCACTGGGGAGCAGGCACTGGTTAGTACTTTTCCAACTTTAATGTGTACACAAGTGCCCTGGGGATCTTGTTAAAACGTAAATCCTGATTTAGTAGGTATTACAGGCTGAACTGTGTCTCCTCAAATTTCATATGTCGAAGTCCTAACCCCCATTACCTTAGAATGTGACTGCATTTGGAGATACAGTCTTTAAAGAGGTAATTAAGGTAAAATGAGGTCACTGAAGTGGGCTCTAATCTAATATGACTTGTAAGAAGAGAACACAGACAGACAGAGGAAAGACCATGTGAAGACACAGGAGAAATCAAAGAGAGAGACCTCAGAAGAAACCGAGCCTGATGACACCTTGATCTTGGACTTCAGGCCTCCAGAACTATGAAAAATAAATTTCCATTGTTTAAGCCACCCAGTCTGTGGTACTTTGTTATGGCAGCCCTAGCAGACTAATATAGTAGCTCTGGGGAGGGAACTGAGATTTCATATTTCTAACATGCTCCTGGATGATGCCGACGCTGCTGGTCCAAGGACCACACTTTGAGTAGCAAAGACCTGGAGAATCAGATTCCTTTTGTTTTATGGCATGGTCAGCAGCTTCCCAAATCACCTAGCAGGTTGGAGAGGAGGACACTTTTTCTCTAACTCTGCTTTCTTTAGGATGGATGAGGCAATTGTTCGCAGCCTTTGTATATTTGCAGTATTTTTGAAATATAAATATGGTGGTACCTTTCAGGGGATGAGTCTCAGGTTAGCTTATGCAAACGAATGAAGTGGGCTGGATAAACAATAAGACATGATGGATGCAGTAGGTAAACTAGGGAGCTCACATCTCATCTAAAGTGGGCAGATCTACTCTGCCTGTAAGCCAGAATATGAGCTTAATGTGGTCAGATTTCCCAAAATTTCAAGAGAAGCTAGAAATTTGGATTTCTATATTAAATCTCTAGATTTTTAAACTTCTATTTATTCATTTATTTTGAGTAAATGAATTTTATTTTATTTTTAAAATTAATTTTTATTGGAGTATAGTTGCTTTACAAGGATTTAAAAAATTTTTTTAAATGTTGGCAACTCTGTCAATTTATTTTTGAAATGTGAGGCAAAGAAGTCCCCTGAGGTCCTGGACATGTTATTGATCTGTATCTTGTGTTGGGTCTTGTCTTATTTACATGTGTAAAAATTCATCAAGCTGTATGATTAAGACTTGTACAATTTACTACTTGTAAGCTATGCCACAATAAAATACCTGCATTGGAATGATGCACATCAACCTCAAGGTAGTTGTTACCTGTGGGAGTGGAGGTAAGGAAGGAATGGGTTTGGCTTTATCTGTATCTCTAACATTATGTTTCTTTCAAGAGAGAGAACTGAAGCAGAGATGGGAAAGCATTAATCAGCTGCCTAATCTCAGTGGTATCTAGGTTTTCTGCTTCATTATTTTCTGTATGTTTGAAATATTTCATCATTAAACATCTTTAATATTTAAAAAACAAAACAAAACAAAACCTGAGAATACCAATACTGCATGGGCTAAACCAAATCCCTTGGAGGTTACTGAACCATATTCTCTTGGTCTTCCTCTGGGACCATATTGCTGTTTAGATAGGAATGTTGCTGCCTTGCCCCAGATTTCCTACATGCTTCAGTAAATACCTGCTCCCTCCTTGCCACCAGTGTGACATGATATCACCCCACCCACTCAGCCCAGCGTCCCATATAACCTTTATCATCAGAAGTGGTGTTCGTAGTGCAGGCTCAGCTGTAGCAAAAATAAAATCTATACATCAGCCTAAATTTGAAGACACTGTGTTGAGTTCACAGTTCAGAGGCACCAGAGAATAGGCTTCTCTGATCATGAAAGCAATACAGCCTAGTGGTTAAGCTCACTGGGTAGAAACCTGGCTCTTCCACTTACTAGTCGCATATACTTAGGCAAGATAGTCTTGGCCTCAATTTCTTCATCTGTAGAGTGGGAATGATAATAGTACCTACCTATTTAGGTTTATGTGAAGATTTAAGTTGGTTGGGTGATTGGTACATAACTGTTCAATAATCATTAGATATTATTAAGTACTTAACATTAGTGTGATTTTACTTTTTTTTTAAAATAAATTTATTTATTTATTTATTTTTTGCTGTGTTGGGTCTTCGTTGCTGTGTGCAGGCTTTCTCTAGTTGCGGTGAGTGGGGGCTACTCTCTGTTGCGGTGCGCGGGCTTCTCATTGTGGTGGCTTCTCATTGTGGTGGCTTCTCTTGTTGCAGAGCACGGGCTCTAGGCGTGGGCTTCAGTAGTTGTGGCTTGCGGGCTCTAGAGCGCAGGCTCAGTAGTTGTGGCTCTCGGGCTTAGTCGCTCCGCCGCATGTGGGATCTTCCCGGACCAGGGATCGAACCCATGTCCCTTGCACTGGCAGGCAGATTCTTAACCACTGTGCCACCAGGGAAGCCCCTGATTTTACTTTAAACCTCTTGGACTAAGTCTGAGGTGAGGCCACAGTGTTAATAAATTGATATCTGACCACAGAGCTTCAAAGGGAAAATATTTTCAACTCTGATTCAAGTAGCAAATGAGATAAAATTTTGTCATGCATAGGGAAAGAGAATCACAGAGGCTCTAGGCTAGTTCATTTACTGGTTGCCTCAAACCTCAGGGCTGGGGCACCTGCCCCTCCTCTTGGATGGTGCTGTTGCCAGGGCAGCCCAGCTTGTTGACTTGCAGGGGTGCTGTTTGGGGCTGGTTGCTCAAGGTAATCCTCGCAGGAACAGCACCCTGCCGGCGGCTCTGTGACCCAAAAAGGGATTTAGCAGTGACTAATAAAGCTGTAAAGGATGCACACAGATCCAAGAAAATCCATTCCCTGAAGGAATATGATTTAAACTACTTCTCAGTTGGTGCTTCTTTGTCTTGTTAACCACAAGCATTAAGTTTCTCTGTTTGAAATTCTAGTTCTCCCATGCTGCGTTCTCCAGAGAGGCTGTTTTCTCTGGAAAATCACTGAGACACTACTGGTGTCTGGAATGGGGGACAGGAGCTATTTGCCTCTGAGAGTGCGTTTCCTATGTGGGCTTTTCCTTGCATTTCAGGAGATGCGCTCTTTCAGGATTTCTGCTGAGTCCAGTTGAGAAGGCCCACAGATCTCCTGAGCCCTCTCTCCCTTCCATTAGTTTAAGGCTGCTGTGGCAGTCACCATGGTGTGTCTTGCAGACCTGGGAGTTACCCTGGCCTTTTCCACGCTCCTTCACTCCTAAATCAGTTACCCACCTCAGGTCTGTTTCATTAATGTCTCTGTCATCTGTCTCCCTGCCACCGTCCCAGTTTAGGTCCTCACTACCCTTCCTCGGATCACTGCAGTCACGTCTCTCTAGCCTACCTGCCCCTGAGCCATGCTCTTCTACTCTGCTGCCAAAATATTCTTTCCAAAATGTAAATCTGATGCCAGCTTTCAGCTTAAAATCTTTTAATGCTGCCCTTCTGCCCGCCTACACACTGTTTCCAGACTAAATGTTCCCAGTACTGTCAGAATTCTGAGTTGCCAAGAAAAATCCAGGACTTCCCTGGTGGCACAGTGGTTAAGAATCTGCCTGCCAATGCAGGGGACATGGGTTCGAGCCCTGGTCCAGGAATATCCCACACGCTGCGGAGCAACTAAGCCCATGCGCCACAACTACTGAGCCTGCACTCTAGAGCCTGCAAGCCACAACTACTGAGCCCACATGCCACAACTACTGAAGCCCGTGCGCCTAGAGCCTGTGCTCCACGACAAGAGAAGCCACTGCAATGAGAAGCCCGCACACCGCAATGAAGAGTAGGCCCCGCTTGCCGCAACTAGAGAAACCCCACGCGCAGCAACGAAGACCCAACACAGCCAAAAATATAATTAAATAAATAAATAAATAAATAAAACATTAAAAAAATGCTCTAAAAAAAAAATCCAGAAAGCTGGACTTTGGTGTGAATTCCCCATCCCTTTTTTGTTTGTTTATTTGTAGAGGTATAGCATTTTACACAGTAAAAAAATTACAAAACATTGCAATAAATCTGCTACCCACTCCCTGCTCCCAATTCCCTATCTGAAGAGGCCAACCCTGATACCAGTTTCTTCTGTGGTCTTTCAAACACACACGCACACTACATTTTAAAGAAAAATACAGATGGTAGCTAATTTTTTTTATGTTGGTTTAATATTTTTAACCATAATAGTTTTAAGATTTTTAAACTCCAAGGGTCAAACAAGACCATGTGCATCCATGGGTTTTAAGTCATGTAGGCACGTGCTTATGATCCACTTGACTGAAAGTTCCCTGGAGACAGGGTTGGAGCTTTGTCATGGCATCCCCTCTACACCTGGCACAACGCCTTGCACACAGTTGGCACTCAATAAGTACACCGCCCATCCACTGAAACATTTATCAAGCACCACTCTGTGCCTACTGCTGGGTCCGTCACAGAATTCCAGGTGAACTGTGATGTGGGCAACCTCTGAGGGAACACATGGGAACAGCTAGTTAAGTCTAGTTAAGTCCCAGAACTCAGCTGGCTATAGGTTCAGAACACGCCCACCTCCCATTTTTCCTGGTTACCTGGGTCCCCAAGAAATGGACAGAAAAGGCAGATCACTCCCACTCTCAGGCTTGCCCCAATGGGGTGTGTGCTTGGGCTGACAGCCCAGCCCCCGACAGAGTGCTGATACCAGCATTCTCAAGCCGGCTGCCATTCTCAGGAGCGGTGTTTCTATTTCTTGCCCTCCACCAGGTCAAGTTAAGCTGGGACTGGACGGAAACCACACAGGCTGCTTGCTGACTCTTCCTGAGGTGCTGGGCTGGGCTGGGCTGGGCTGGGCTGGGCTGGGCTGGTTGCTGGATGAGTCAGGCCTTTTCAAGCTTCTTCATGTTGGGAGAAGACTCACTGTTCAGGTGGTTTGGAGCCTTCTCCTAAGTTAGAGCCCCTTTGCTCACTTGCCTGTGGTCCAGGTCACCTCTGGCTGACCAGCATACGTGTTGCAGGACATGGTGATATTTTCAGTTTATGATAAGGTGGACCTCACTGAGGAAGCATAACAAATTCTTATCACGTTGCCCTCCCCCATCCTCTGAGGCAGTGATTTCCAATTGTTTCCACAGTGACGCAGGACTGGTGGTTTTCGTGCATAGTGTGCTCTGTGGGAGGGTCATGAGCAATTTCCCTGGAACCTTACCGTGACACTGTACCTTTCTTTACCACTAAGAGACCATTCTGGAATGCAAGTGGGTGGGAATGTGACCTTGTTCAAAAATTCACCTTGACTTGTTTCTAATTGTAGTGATATGAATCCTACTCCCAAAACTCAGATGGGTGAGACATCATATTCCTTTTTTTATTTCAAGTTAGCTGGGGCTTGGCGCCTTCATTCTCTGTGCTGGAAAGAAAATAATTTTGGTAGTAGTTGGGTGGGGCAGGCTCTCCCCTTCTCTACAGATGCGTGAAAAACCATCACATAAGAGGGTACGTGGTGCCTGGAAAATGGGTGATGTGTCCACTCTTCTGAGACCAAGTCTTCTGCTGATATCCCCAGTGTGTCCCTTTAGAGAAGGAGGCTTGCAGAAGCTTCCGTTCCAAGCTTGGGAATCTCGGCTGAAGCTGGGGATCATAGGCCAAGGCTTTAAGTCTGCAAGAGACACTGCAAAACCTCTCCACAGAAGTCCTGCCAACCTGCCACCTGCTGCAGGCACCATGGGCAGCACATTCTGGTCTGCAATGCCTGGAGCTCACTAATCTCCAATCCCTCCCAGGCTCCAGACTTCCAGAAAACATAAGCCAGCTTGTCTGCACAAACAACTTCTGGATTTGGCCTCCAAACCAAACCTCCCGGAGGCAAGGCTGGCTTCTTGCTCGGAAGAAGTAAAAGACAGGAAAAACAAATCCCATGCTAACAGCTCAATATATTATTCTGCCACCAAATTTATATTAGAATAGACTAATCATTCACAAATTTCAGTACATGAGAAAACTTAGTACTTATCACAAGTTAACTGCACCACGTATCACAGCTTATGTGACACTGCTGTTGCTTTGCTCTAAAGTAGAGCTAAAAAAAATGGAAGGATGCTCTGTCCTCACCCCTACTTTACTTCCTCCATTCACTGATTGTCCTCAAACAAAAATGAAAAAGCTTCTCCCTGAGGATGCAATTTCTAGCCAAGAAGATTATCAAAATGGGTGTTGCCCAATGCCCCAATTAACTGTACCAAACCCCAGTCAATGATGAAAATGCAAGCATCGCTTTATTATGATAATTAGGCTATGTTGATTAAAGTGGAAGCAGCATAAAGGCCATTTCTATTACTAAAACTATCTTCTCCACTTAATTAGCACTTTCTTTAAAACATCCTTAGTTTTTCACATTTATCTGACTGGGGACAGAGTCACTGAACCAGAGCTGAATGGCGTCTGGTTTATGAGAGGTCTCAGTTAATAATATGGTGATTGGTTTTTAAAAGATTGCTGCCTTCGTGTATTATATAACATTTGGGCAGGCATGTGTCCAAGCACTTGAAGTAGCAAATTGGGAACACTGAGGTTTGAGTTCTTCAGGATGTTTATTCCAGCTGTGTATTAGCTAGGACCTCAGTGTCCGGCCTTGGACTGTTTCTGCAGCTGACACCGCTGCTAGAACATATGACCCGGGCCTCCCTCAGCCCCTGCTGGAAGCAACAGCTAATGTCCAGGGCATAATGCATCTGTCCAAAGGTTGCCTGGAATGAACTGATGCTTGATGCCACTCATACCTAAAGAAGTAAAAATGTAAACAAAACCCAGAAATTGTTTTTACCTATCAGATGGACACTGATGAAAACTGTTGATAACACAAAGTGTGGGTGAGCTTGTGACTTTGTGACAGCCCTGACAATCAGAATGCCATGGAAGTGACACCGCGTGGCTTCTGGGGCTCCGCACAAAATGGCCATGCAGCTTCCGTCTGGGGTGTGCTCTTCCTTGGGATGCCCGCCCTGGGAACAGGGCACACTGTGAGGAATCCCAACCTAACCCACATTTCAGTGGTTTTGGGTATATTCAGGGTCGTGCATACATCATCACTACCTAATTCCAGAAAATTTCTGTCACCCCAGAAAGAAACCCTGTACCACCAACTCTCCTCCTGCCCCTACTAGTCTATTTTTTGTCTTCATGGATTTGCCTATTCTGCACATTTCATATAAATGGAATCACACAACATGTGGCCTCTTGTATCTGACTTCTTTCACTTAGCATACTGTTTTCAAGGTTCATCCATGCTGTAACACGTATCAGTACCTCATTCCTTTTTATGGCTGAATAATGTTCCATTGTATGAATATACCACATCTTTTTATCCATTCATTAGTAGTTGGACATTTGGGTAGTTTCCACTTTTTGGTTATTAGGAATAATACTGCTGTGAACATTTGTGTACAAGTTTTTGTATGGATGTATGTTTTCAAATCTCTTAAATTCAATTTTAAAATCACCTATTAATATTAAATGGTACATAATACATAAAAATTAAATGATACTAAATAACAAATGATATATAATTTAAATAATTCTTATTCATTAAAGCAGCTTTCCTCAGAGCAGCAAACCTGTTCCCTTATAGTAATTCAGACATAATATGAAACACTGGGTAGACTGAAAGTCATAAAATGGCACTATTTCAAACCCAGGTTTTTCACTAGTTTACACAAACCTTTCACCACATCAGTCTGAATTAATGAGACACCACTTTACTGTTTCTATCTAAAAAAAAAACTAGGGCTATTATGCAGTCTTCAAAATTCCTCTTTTGATGTTTCAAAGTAAAACCTATCTTTTTAATTTGACATACAGGGAGAGGCTGGAGTCTCTTCAGGAATTTGGGGTTTGATTTAGAATTCTTGTGAACACGTAAAACCTGGGACTGATCTGTTTGGGTTTACCTAATAAAAGTTCAATAAAAATAGGCTGTTTTTTGTTTTTGTTTTTTAATTCTGGATTAAGTAAAAGCTCACTTATGTGGGAGTTTGGGATCACATTTAGAGCCTCAATCAGTAGACTGTTATGCAAACAAAAACTCTATTGCAAGGTTCTTCGTCCACAGACATGATTTCCCTTCAGGTTGGTCCTGCTTCTCTTCCCGGTGCCTGCGGCTGGTTTCTCCAGCAAGCCTCACCACGGTCTTCCTGAGTTTGCCTGTGTGCTTCATGTAAATCTAGTAAGGAAACAATGAGGTGCTTTTCTGGGGGCAGTTGCTCTAGAGGCCACTTGTAGAGAAGAGACCAAGCTAATAAAAAAGTGTGGATGTTTTCTCCAGTGGAAAATTACAAGTTTGCTTGGTTTTCATCCTTGGCACCAAGTCTTGGGTTCCTCTTCACGGAATAGACTCCTTTCCGCTCAGCTTTCTCCCAGCCAGGGTCCTGGCACACTATCAGAGGGGGAAGTAATTAGAAAGAAGTGTCTTATAGGGATGAGAAGCACTGGTAGCTTACCAGATGGGGATAATCATGGATCTTCAAACAGACCCTCGACCAGACAGAGCACTATTTGTCTTATCGCCTACATTAACTATACAGTGTTCACAGCTCCTGAAACATGTACGCACCGAGAGAGGGGGAGGATGTCTGCTCAGTTTCCCTCCTTTTCAGGGGGACCCCTTGGTTGCTCTTCGGTACATGAGCGGTGACCCAACTGTAGCCCCAGAGAGTTTTCCAAGAGCTTCCCTCAACTTCTCACAGTTCTTCTGTTGCTGTGGAGGAAAGAGTCTCATCGCATTCTTGGTTCACTCACGATTTAGGTTATGTGAGTGGGGGGTGGGAAGTGAGAGGCGGCTTTGTTATTTCTGTATAATGACACTTGCTAATTTCAAAACTATCAAAGTATAGATATGTAGCTTAAAAAGCATCTGACATCTCACCTTTCATGGGTAACAAGTGTGTCACTTTGGTGAGCATTTCTGGTAATCTCTGTTTGATGTGCATAATTATTCATAAGAATTTTTTTAATTAATTAATTTATTTATTTTTGGCTGTGTTGGGTCTTCGTTTCTGTGCGAGGGCTTTCTCTAGTTGCGGCGAGCGGGGGCCACTCTTCATCGCGGTGCGCGGGCCTCTCACTATCGCGGCCTCTCTTGTGGCGGAGCACAGGCTCCAGACGCGCAGGCTCAGTAGTTGTGGCTCATGGGCCTAGCTGCTCCGCGGCATGTGGGATCTTCCCAGACCAGGGCTCGAACCCGTGTCCCCTGCATTGGCAGGCAGATTCTCAACCACTGCACCACCAGGGAAGCCACTATTCATAAGAATTTATCAAATATATTTGTGAACATAGTGTTGTGTTCATCCAGAAGCTGACCCTGAGACAAGGATCAGAAAGGAAGCAATTCATCTGCAAGGCGCAGCAAAAGGTAATGGAGAGTGGGAAAGTAAGACAGGAGGGTAAGGTAGCCAATTAAGGGTGATTATCAAGTTAGCTGCTGCTGTGGGTGGATGGAGCTTAATCCCACAGAGAAACTCTGGAAAGTGCTCTAGAACATGAGCCTCAGAGATATCTCAATGGAAGGGTGAGGGAGCAGAAGTATTTATACCCCAGGTTCCACTGGCTGAGGCTGCCCCTGGTGGGTGTTAATTCTGAGTACTTCCAGCCTGAACAGCCTTCCAAGACATTGGAGAAAGTCCCCCAGGAAAGACAGGCAGCTATTAGCAGGTGGAGGGCAGCCAGACACACATATAGAAGTGGTATTGCTTGGAAGATGTGCCAGGCACTGTTCTAGGTGCTGGGGCACAGCAGGAAACAAAACAGAGAAAAAGTCCTGCCCTCATGGAGTATTTTTTCTATTGGGGAGAATAAATATTGAATAATAAGCAGGGTAAGTAAGAAACATACAGAGTGTGTTCCACGGTGACAAGGAATGTGGAGAAAAATAAGTACTGTGGAGTTCTGGGGAGGCGGGAGAAGGGGTTGGCTGCAATCAGCAAAAGAGGGATCAGGGCAGGCCTCACTGAAAAGGTGACGCTCAAGGAATGACCCAAAGGAGGGGAGGGGGAAGCCCACCACATGGTTATCCAGGTGAAGAACATTCCAGGCAGAGGAAACAGCAAGTCCAAAGGCCCTGAGTCAGGAATGTCCCTGGTGTGTGTGAGGAACAGCAGGGCCTGAGAAGCTGAGCAGAGGTGAAGGGGAAATGGCAGGAGGGGAGGCCCTGCAGAGCAGAGCCCTGGTGACACTGTGCTGCCTCAGGTGCCGGAAGCAGAGGACGGCAGAGTCTGAGTCAAGCTGTGCTGACAGTGAACTGAAGAGGGGCCAGGGGAGCAGGGAGGGCAGTAGGAGGCCCCACAATACTCCAGGTGGTGGCGGTGGAGGAGGGAGATGCTGCCGCCATCGTCCGCAGGTCGGATGTGGGACGTGAGAGAAAGGAGTCCACGGGTTTGGCCTGAGCAGCTTGAAAAATGGAGCTGCCTTTTCCTGAATCAGGGAAAACTTCAGAAGCAGCACATGTGGGGTCAGGGGTGGTTGGGGGCCTGGCTTTGGGCATCTTATGTTTGTCATGTCTGTTGGGCACCTAAGTGGAACTTTCAGCAGAAGGCTGGGTGTAGGTCAGAAGTTCGAAGAGGTCCGAACTGGATGTAAGCTGGGGAGTTCGTCAGCGTACAGATGATCTGAGACTGGTTGAGATCCCCATGGGAGCAAGCTAAACAGAAAAGAGGCCTGGGACCAGACCCTAGGAGTGGAGCGGTCAACTGTACGTACGTGTAGACACACTACATTTATACAGGTGGATATGCAGAAACACGCTCTGTTTAGATATATACATACACACACAGGTAGTTTCAGATCAGTGGTATAATATAAACAGATCTCAATTTTCTTCCCACTAAAACTCAATTATCTTCCCACTAAATCTACTGGGAATACTGCTCCATGGTGAAAATATCTGTCTGCTCCATTAAATTCATGGCTGCATAGTATTTCATAGTGTACATTACCAAAATTAATTTTCCTCCATAGATAAATATTTTTCCCAATTACAGAACTTTAAATTACACAGCAATGGGCATCATGTGCATTCATCCTCTCCCACCTATGTGATCATCTCCTCGGGATAAACCCTAGAAGTGGGGTGGCTGTGGGCAAGGATGTGCCCTTTTTATGTTCTGATGCAAGACTCCTTCCCGGCAGCTCCAGTCATCTGAGATGTGTTCAATATGGATCAGCTGCCGACCTTACGGAAGAACTACTGGGATGTCATTCCAGGTAAACTCTGTTCTACAGGGACCCTTCTCAACACGGGGCAGCTTTCTGGGTAATCGCTGTTAGCAACCAGGCACAGAGGTTTAGGTCAAGTCAGAAAAGTCCAAGACAGGAAGCAATCTGTCGGTACTAGCTTTTGGTCTGACATATGGAGCTACAGCCAATCTCTAAGTGCAAAGCCACTCCATTTCCACACAGAGCAGAACAACGTGCCAGGCCTGCAGGCTCTCCAGCAGAGCCACTAAAAGCTTACTACATCAAGTGCAAATGCAGCAGCCAAAGGCAGATGTGCCTTTTGTGAAATGACTGTAGTTAATGCCAAATCTTTCTCCGAACTTTCTTTTCGCTGGCTGGATTTGTCATCGTCCTGTAAGAACAAGCCTATTACATACCTCAGATTTTTTCCCTTTACCTTGTCATTCCGAGCAAAAGCATGACCCATCACTTGTCTGGGCAAATACCGAGTGTTTGGATGGTGTCAGGACGTCCTGCACGTTCAATGGTAACCTTGACAATAACATCTACCACTGCCAAGTTAATTGGTCAGCAGCCTCTGCCAAGAACTTCAGGGTATTAAGGGACAATGGATTTAGTCACAGTGTCCTCAAGCACAGGGAAATGTACTGAAACACCTTTTGATTCAGAAGGAAAATAAGGAAAACGACAAATACAGAGCCATGCCTTGGATCCTGTTTATTCCCATCGGGGCGTTGGTCTGTAGACAGAATTCAACCCAAGACTCCGGACCCATCACTAGTGTTTGACCCACAGAAACTGTAGGTCAGCGACACTCATCCAGGGAGAACTAGTCCTCTACACCAGGTTCTTAACCATCAAGATACACCAAGAAAGTACCTGATAGTCTGAAGTTTTAAAAAGTGTCTGAACTGGTGACCTGTATGCTCTTCAGCTCCCGCAGTACAAGCGCCTTTTCCACGGGATGCCCCTTTACCGCAACAGAGCCTCCAACCAGTTCAGCTGTCAACGCTGTTTCTTCCTCTTCTGCTCTGTGAGTGATGCTTGGTCCAGCCAGGAGGCCAATGAGGAGGGTTTTCTTGTATGTCATGGCTGAGATAAGTCTTTTATCCCAGGATACAGCAGGCAGAAGGCAGCCTCCAGAATTCATGCCAAATTCCATTCTTCAAATTACCATATTTCATAGTTTATTATGAGATAATTGTCACCAGACCTATAAGCCTCAGCACGATGTTAAGATCAGAGCCCGGGAGTGAACGCCACCTGTTTTCTCCTCGTACCCCGCTCCGCTCGCGCTGCCTGCCGGCCTCTCCTCAGAACGCAGTGTAGTAGTGCTCTGTGGTGCTGACGATGTCACTCTGGTCCTCCAAGAGCTCCAGCACCTGCCGCAGCACAGTTTCACTCAGGCCTGGGCTGAGGCTCAGGTGAGCACAGGCCAGGATGTGCAGGAAGTGGCAGCCCTTCTCCACGTCTGCAGGAAAAAGGGAGTTGGCTAAGCTTGGACACACCTGTCAGACCCTCCTCTCTCTCTCCTGTCCTCTCCTCTAAATGGAAGTCCTTCTTCATATTTCCTGGATCAGAACCTGCAGCTTAATAAGAGCCCCAGATAATTCTTATGCACATTAAAGCAGGAGACGCACTGGCCTAGCTTATCAGTGAGAACGAACCAAAACACTGGTTCTCAGGTCTGTGCCATGGACCACTGCTCGGGGATGCAGGCCTTCAACTTTCCAGGATTCCCAATCAATAATTTTACACTCACAACCCAGTGGGGATTTAGTGCTTGATAGGCTTTTTTCTCTAATGAAGTTACACGTACGAGCGCATGCATTCAGTTCTAACCCTCTAGCTTCCCAGGCGGGAGCCCTCTTGTGGCTGACAGCAGAGCCAGCTTGCAGCAGCCTCCAGATTCCTTCTGTAAATCCTGGACGGTGGGACTGCGGTGGTGACCTTTGGCCTGTTC
This sequence comes from Balaenoptera borealis, assembly GCF_965194805.1. Taxonomy (NCBI): domain Eukaryota; kingdom Metazoa; phylum Chordata; class Mammalia; order Artiodactyla; family Balaenopteridae; genus Balaenoptera; species Balaenoptera borealis. Next base: position 93,602,681 of record NC_138874.1, read on the forward strand.
TCACTCCTCTCTGACTAGGCTTCCAAAAAGTCTGCCTGTGACGGCTGTATTCTAGGAACCTCTCACCCTCTATCCAAAACAAATGAGACCATTCGTAGCAGTTCAGGACGAGTGACCGCTCTCCTAGTTGAAATCAATGATTTGGAGTAGTGGTATTCACATTGAAGTTAGGACCGTTAGAGGATCATGAAATCAATTTAGTGGGTTGTGGTTAGCATTCTTTTCTTACCAAACAGACTAGAGTATGAGATTACAAAATGTATTGCATTTTAGGTACGATAAATATTGAGAAACTTTATATTCAACTATATATGTATATGTATAGTTGAAATAAAATTTATAATAAAATTACATAATTTACTAGGTGATGATGTAAAATTTATTTGTAACATCGAGTCAAAGACAAACCTCATTCCTGGAAACAAACCCTCCTCAGTTTCCACCAAAGCCCCATTGACAGGGCCAGGCCTCTCACCGCCATATCCCCAGCATCTGGCCCACTAGTGCTCTGCACAGTCACTGAATGTTGTTTTCAGATGATAAAATGCTTTAGGCTCCAGGAAAGTCCTCAAAGAGGGGTTGTGGTGATGGGCAAAGCATGGTTGGGATTCTGTGCACCTTTGTGGCTTTGGGCAAGTCACTGCATCTTTAAGCCTCAGTTTTCTGACCCATGGGGAGTGGGGCTGGGGGGCACCTCTGAGGTCCTTCCCAGCGCTAAGGGTCAGGGATGCTCACAGGCAGTGGTCCTGGGCTAACAAAAACTTGCAAATTCTGACCTCTGGTGGCTAGTCAGCTCATTATTCCACCCGACTGGGTTACTGTTGGGAAACTCGCCACCTCCCCTGGTCTCCACATTTCCAGGCTATTTCTTCAACATTCATTCAATCAAGATTTCCTGAACACCTACTACATGTGCAGCGCTGAGCAAGGAGGAGCAAGTACAGAGTGCAAACAGAGAGCTGACTCTGGAGTCCAAAGGACCCGAATAAAAATGCTGGCTCTATGACTGGGGCAAAGTGGTCCAGGTCTCTCAGTCCGCGTCCTCATCTGTTAAATGGGAAGAAAAGCACCCACTTCACTCGTGGTTGTGTGGGTGAAAGGAGACCCACGGTGGGGGCATCTTCCATGGAGAATTACTATGATTCTATCGTCATATCCATAACCTAAGAAGATGCACATAACCTCGTCCCTGCTCTGAAGAAGCTTTGACTCTTCCTGAGAGGAACGGTTGATGACGGAGGGTGAAAGACTCCAACCAAACTGGGCTTGCACACGGCAGAGAGGAAGCACTGGGAATTTCCGCACTGCTCGGCTTGTGATCTTAGTTCTTTTAAGACCTGGGTGCTCAGGCTCAGGGCTCAAGGTGACTTACAGGCGTATGTGGTCAGCAATGCTGACTGCCCCAAAGGCCTTAAACTACTTCTTCACAAAGGCCATTCTGCCGTCCGAGGGCTGTCTGGTAAGGCTGTTCACAAAGTGACCTTCCATTCACGTGGGGAGAAGGACTGGTGTTAGTTCTTTAAAAGTTTGGAATTCACCAGTGAAGCCATCAGGTCCAAGGCTTTTCTTTGTTGGGAGATTTTTGATTATTGATTCAATCTCCTTACTATGTATCTATTCAGATTTTCTATTTCTTCAGGATTTAGTCTTGGTAGGTTTTGTGTTTCTAGGAATTTCCACTTCACCTGGTTATCCAATTTGTTGGCGTACAATTGTTTACAGTACTTTGTTATAATCCTTTTTATTTCTGTAGGATCAGTACTAATGTCCTCATTTTCATTTCTGATTTTAGTAACTGGAGTTTTCTCTCTTTTTTCTTAGTCTACCTAGCTAAATGTTTGGCAATTTTAGGGATCTTTTCAAAGAACCAACTTCTGGTTTCAATGATTTTCTCTATTGTTTTTCTATTCTCTATTTCATTTATTTGTGCTCTAATCTTTATTATTTCCTTCCTTCTGCTAGCTTTGAGTTACTTTCTTCTTCTTTTTCTAGTTCCTTAAATTGTAAAGTTATGTTAAGTGTTCTTAGCTATAAAGTTCCCCTTCATACAAAGCTCTTCTGTGTCCTAGAAGTTTTGGTACTTTGTGCTTTTGTTTTCATTCATCTCTAAGTACTTTCTAATTTCCCATATGATTTCTTCTTTAGTCTACTGGTGAACAGTGTGTTAATTCCCACAAATTTGTTAATTTTTCAGTTTTACTTCTGTTATTGACTTTTAACTTCAGAAGATGCTGGTCAGAGAAGATACTTTGTATGATATCTACCTTTTAAAATCTATTGAGACTTAATTAGTGGTCTATCCTGGAAAAGGTCCCATGTACAAGTTGTATGCTGTATGTATGCTGTTGTCAGGTAGTCTTCTGTGTGCGTCTGTTAGATCTAGCTGATTTATTGTGTTATTTAAGTCCTCTATTTCCTTATCTTCTGTCTAGTTGTTTTATCCATTATTGACAGTGGGATACTGAAATCTCCAACTATTATCATAGAACCATTTACTTCTTTCAATTCCATCAGTTTTTGCTTCATATATTTTGACAGTCTGTCATTAGGTACAAAATGTTTAAAATTACTATGTCTTCTGGCTGTACTGAACCTTTTATTAATATATAATGTCCTTCTTTGTCTCCTGCAACATTTTTCTTTTTAATTAATTAATTAATTTATTGGCTGTGTTGGGTCTTCGTTGCTGTGCACGGGCTTTCTCTAGTTGCGGTGAGCGGGGGCTACTCTTGGTTGCGGTGCGCGGGCTTCTCATTGTCATGGCTTCTCTTGTTGCGGAGCATGGGCTCTAGCCGCATGGGCTTCAATAGTTGTGGCCCGTGGGCTCAGTAGTTGTGGCTTGCAGGCTCAGTAGTTGTGGCTTGTGGGCTCTAGAGCGCAGGCTCAGTAGTTGTGGCGCACGGGCTTAGTTGCTCCACGGCATGTGGGATCTTCCCGGACCAGGGATCGAACCCATGTCCCCTGCATTGGCAGGCAGATTCTTAACCACTGTGCCACCAAGGAAGCCCTCTTGCAACATTTTTGATTTAAAGTTTATTTTGTCTGATATTAGTATAACTGCCCCTGTTCTCTTTTGGGTACTATTTGCATGGGATATATTTTTCTGTCCTTTCACTTTCAACCTTCCTGTGCTTTTGGATCTAAAGTGAGTTTCTTGTAGTTGCCATATAGTTGGAGTTCTCGGGTTTTTTTTTTCAATCCATTCTGCCAATCTCTGTCTTTTGATTGGAGAGTTCAATCCATTTACATTTAACCTAATTACTGATAAGAGGGACTTACCTCTGTCATTTTGCTATTTGTTTTCTATATGCCTTATAGCTTTTGGTCCCTGAATTCCTGCATTACTGTCTTCTTTTATGTTTAGTTGATTTTTTTAATAGTGAAATGTTTAAATTTTCCTTTTGTGTATATTCTAGAGCTATTTTTTTTGTGGTTACCACAGGGATTACATTTAGCATCCTATAGTTATAACACTCTAATTTGAATTTATTGTAGTTTAACTTCAATAATATATAAAACCTCTGTTCCTTCTCCTTTGCAGCTCTGTCCCCACCCCTTTCAGTTGTTGATATCACAAAACCACAACTTTATACACTGTGCCCAAGAACACAGACTAATAATTCTTTTAAATGTATTAGGCTCCTAAGATTCTTGGTTTACAGGTTTTTTTTCTTTTAGCATTTTGAATATATCAGCCTACTGCCTTCCAGCCTCCAAAGTTTCAGATAAGAAATCTGATCATCTTACTGATGTGACAAGTTGTTTTTCTCTTGTAGCTTTCAAGATTCTTTCTTTGTTTTTGACTCTCAAAAATTTGATTATAATGTGTCTTGGTGTGGTCTCTTTGAGTTCATCTTAATTGGAGTTCACTGAGCTTCTTGGATGTTTATATTCATGTCCTTCATCCTATTAGGGACGTTTTCAGCCATTGTTTCTTCAAATATTCTCTCTGCCCCTTTCTCTCTTCTTCTGGGACTCCCACAGTGCATATGTTGGTCCATTTGATGATGTCCCACAGGTTCTTTAGGTTCTGTTCACTTTTCTTCAGATTCTTCCTGCTCAAATCTGCCTTTGAATCACTGGTAAACTTTTCACTTCAGTTACTGTACTTTTCAGAATTTCTTTTTGGTTTCTTTTTAGTTTTTGTATCTCTTTATTGATATTTTCTATTTTGTTCACCCATCATTTTCTTGAGCATCTTTAAGACAACTGTTTCAAAGTCTTTGGGTAATAAATCTGCCATCAGGTCTTTTTCAGGGACAGTTTCTGTTGTTTTTTTTTCCTTTGAATGGGCCATAGTTTCCTGTCTCTTTGAATGTCTTTCGTTTTTAGTTGAAAACTGGACATTTGAATCTAATAATGTGGTAACTCTGGAGATTAGATTCTTCACCTTCTGTGGTGTTTGCTGCTTTTTGTTATTGTTTTTATTTTTTTTTTTGGTTGTTGTAGGCTGTCTCTGTGCCAAGGAGCAGCCTGAGATGGAAACCTAAGGTCTTCTCAGGTCTATTTCTGAGCCTGTGCCTTTCCCTGGGCATGTGTGGTTGCTTTCTAATTTTCCCCATATATGCAGTTGCTTTTGAATGTTCTAGACTTTCTTTTCTGGCTCCAAAAGGGGTAAAAAAGAGAAATGAAGGGGTTTAAAAAAAAAAAGAGTGCCAGTCTTTTAAATCCGCTGGAGGTCACTTCAGCTGTTGGGTGAGGAGCTTACAACAATGGGAGGAGGTACAACAATGGCCACCCACCTCTCTGCCTGTACCTCTGTGATCAGAAGCAGCAATTGGTGATCAGAGTACAAATCCCTGATACATGGAGGACTGGGTCCTTTTTGCCCCCGCTAGCTCCCACAAGCTCTGTACAAGCTGCTCCAGAAACACATGCACAGCCTCCTGCCATGTAGCTGGGGATAGGGGATGAGTAGCTGCTACTAAGATCTGAAAATTGACTGAAATTAACCCCAATTTATTGTCCAAACCTTCCTCTGGAAGTTGCTAGCCTTGATAGACTCCAGAGTTCCAAAACAGCTACATCAGACAGATGCAATTGTTGTCTAAGTGGAGGGAAGGATTCTTGGTGTTCTTACTCTGCCATATTCCTAAGAGTTTCATAAAACACCAATTTATTTCATCCTCATAACAACCCACGATGTAGGTACAATTATTATCCCTGCTTTGCGTGTAAAGAAACTGAGGCACAGACTTGCTCAAGGCCACACAGCTACAAAGTGGCAGAGCTTGGATTTAAACCCAAGCAAGGTGGCTCCAGAGCCCAGCTCTTCACAACTATGCCATACGGCCCATCTTCAGACAAACCCTGTATCAGTGCTTTAGGGACCTAAAACTGGCCCATGTTTATAATCCTTTCATTATTTTAGGTTTACCCTCTGCTGAAATATTCATAAGTGACTAAAGGTTTTAAGTTCTCCTATGAATCATCCTGCCAAGGAAAACTCAATGCTATGTTTCGTACTGAAAGGTTAGAAACAAACTAAAGGTTCAGTAGGAGTAATTAAATAAATGGTCGAATATCTATCAATACATATAGTGGAATACTGTGCAGCCATTAAAAAGACAGGTACTTTTACACATACTGTTGCTGAATGACCGCTAGAAGCCAATGTTAGATTTAAAATACAAGGTATAAAACACTGAGTATTGTATGCTAAGCTTTACTTATGTTTTTTAGAAAGGATAAACTATACAAACACGTTTATAAGTGCATATAACATCTCTAGAAGGATATGCCAGAAACTAGTAACATCCACTGCCTTTGGAAAGGGGAACAGAGCCTGGGGCTCAGTGTTGGGAGGGAGTCTCACTTTTTCTGTGTGTGTTTTTGTACTTTTTGACTTTTTACCCTGTGCATACATTACTCACAATAATTTTTTAATGTCATAGGTATTTCTTATGAAAAGGGGTGGTTGCAACAGACTCTGACAATTCCTACAAGGCATGTTTACTGGTATTCTCAGTTACTCATGCTCCAGAATTTGTCTCCTGGGCGTTTACTAGTTCCAGGGAATTGGCTTATGTTTTTTAGAGGCTACCATTTACAGACTGAGTAGCAGAGCCTGTCCACCTTGACACACACACTCACCAAATCAGGAGCTGGCCTGTGGATTAGAAGTGGACATAAAACCTGCCACTTTATAGACCCTCAGGTCACCAAGGCTGTTTGGTTCTCCTAAGAAATGAAGTGTGAATTGCTTTCATTTGCTTCAGCAGGCCCTAGGATACTTTAATCCACCCTGTTCCTAATACACATCAAAATAAGAATCTAGCCAGATGGCGTGGGACTAGCATGAGGGCAGGAATGTCACCTGGGGACCAGCCTCTCCTCTCATCCCTTCTTGGTTGAAGAATCCCACATTTCACAGCTCTAAAAAGCTCCTTAAATTGTGGACAGGTGGTTTTTCCCCCAACTAAAGGATATTTATCCTTCTTGTTCTGAATGAAGTGAACAGTAGTTAGAAACCTTGCATTAAAATAATAGATCGCTTTCAGTTTATTTTAAGAGCTGTTGCCACACCACTCTGGGAGGTGACTTCATGGGTCCTTAAAAGCTAAGTAGGGCTGCATACCACAAACACCAGGGCTGGAGATCTGGTCCAGCTCCACCTGCTGACTCAGCCTGGAACAGGTCCAGGCCCCAGGGACATATGGGCTTTAAGGACTCGAGGTGGACCTCCCAGGAGAGAAAGAAAGCAGAATGAGGAGGCCTATGCTCATTAACAAGCCTTTCCACTTTTCTTCTGGTGTCATTTGTTGACATATGCCAACATTTGTTAATAGCACATGTTTGCAAAAGGTAGACTTTGAAAAGTCACCTTTACACAGGATTTAAACATAGGACTAATGCTTTCTTCTCTTTCTATAACTATTATGAAAATGGTAATGTCTGTTGTCAGATTATCTACAATTTGAGTTTCTAACCACTAGGGGCTGACCTAACTCCACTAAAACCAACTATTTTCTCAACCATTTCTTTTGCAAATTATCAGGTTTCAAGATGACTGAATTACACTGTTCACAAACTGTAATGTCTAGAACCATTCCTCCCAACCTTGAAGGGCTTGATGTTAGAAGAGAGGAAAATGTCAGGTTTCGGTTCAGAGACAAGAAGGAAGAGTAGAACAAGAAATAACACAAATTACAGAGGACACAAAACCAGAAGGATGTTAAAAAGTCCTAGCCTAACAGCTTACCTTGTTGTATCAGAATCACCTGAGGAGCTCACCTGTCTAGCCCCCATCCCAGCCCCTAGTGAATCAAAATCCCTAGGGGTGGGACCTGAGTGTTGTATGTTCAAAAAAGCTCCAAGGTTGACTCTTACGTGTGGCCCATGTCAGAACAACTGTGCAAGGCTAACGCTCACTTTAGAAAGGAGGAGTCTTGAGGCTCAGAGAGGGCAGGTATCTTGACCAGTCATGCTTCCAAGTTGTTACTGGGAAAGGCCCCAGGCTTCCTGACTCTCCATCTAGTGCTCTCCGGGAGGGAACAGCCCCCTCCAGGGCACCGAGACACATGTACATTACACCACTTACGATTTGGTTTCTGGCAGTCTTCTTGAATGATCTGGTGGATCTTTCTGTGCAATTCTTTGTCTTCTCTGGTTACCTAAATAGGAAAAACAGTTCGGAAAGAAATGTTAAGTAAAACAGAGGTTGTGTCATCCAGACTCCCAAATTAGTCTTTAGGATAGTTTCTAAAGATTTCATAACAATCCTCATCCGTACACCAACAATAAGTGTCATTTTTGATACCTGGCCAGTTGTCAAACCAGTTCTGTCCCTAAGTAGCTCACTGCTCTGAAGTCCACCCACAGGCATATTCCCTCGGGAGGTGGTTTACTGGGGCCATGATAGAAAGAAAAGCTGGAATCCCTTGCTTTCAAGGAGCAACTTTCTTCTTAAATATTCATAACACATTCATAAAATTTCTCTTATTCATTATATTCTTGAGGGAGGCACAAGTGATCAAACCCGAGGACTCTTTCCTCTTGTGTTTCTTCTTTTCTGTCTTGGGTTTCACATTCCTTCACCCAACCATAGGGAAAAAAACAAAAGAAATAAAACTGTAAGGCAAAGCTAGCAAGAGAGTAAATCTAGCTTATAAATGGAAACACTGTCAGTTCTCAAAGGCAAACATAACCAAGGTTCCTTTCTCAGCCAGCTCTGGTAAGAGGGAAGCAGCCATCAAATGGGTTTCACCTTCATGTTCAACAGTAAATCTAAAATCAAAGAGAAAGAAAGGAAAAAAGAGGAAGAAAGGAAGGGGAAAAAAGGAAGAACGGAAGGAGGAAAAAAAAAAGTACGCAAAAAAACACATATGTCAGGAATGCTCCTTGGACTGACGGACTTGGAACGAGCAGATTTAAGAATGGGGCTTCTGATAAGGGCCCTTCTCTGGACTTACAGGGTGTTGGGAAGATTAAGTAAGGTGATGTGGGAGAGCTGCTGAAAGCTGGAAAGCACTATACAGAGAGAAGATAACTATGTCCCCGAGGCAATGCCCTCAGGAAAACAGAAACCTAGGAGCCAGGGTTGAGGTAGAGTGGGGGGGGAGTGAAGTCAGAGAAGGGGGGTGGCTCTGCTGAGGAAAACAGAGCTATTAGAGCTGGATCACCCCATTCCAGCTCAGACTGATTCACAGGAGGAAGTGCCCCAGCCCTGCCACACCTCATCCCTGGACTGCTGCCCACGGTCTGCTGTTCCTCAGGAAGAGCGGCTTCCTACTGACCCAGGAGGCCACGCAGAGCCTCCCGGTGGGGGGGGATGTGAGGGTGTAGGTGGGGGTGGGAGGGTGTTAGGGTGAGTTGCCCAGCATGAGCTTCTCCAACCCCCAAGAAGCAACCAGCTTCCACCAGGCCTGCCCATCCTGGGAGGGGGTGGGCTGCCCTCACCCTTATACGGAATGGAATACCTTTTCAGACGTTATTTAAATAGTATTTAAAACATATCTTAATTTTTAAAAATGTTCTAAAATGGGGAATCACTAGAGTTAATCAACATCAAGAAAATGTCCTGTTAAGGAAAGCTTCCCCTCAGGAATCATGCTTGTAAAGAATGAGGCTTCTGGGATCTCTCAGAGTTCTGATCTGTCTTCAGGAGAATCGCTCGCAGCTGAAGCTACATCTATGCTACTAAAGCGGACATCAATATCGATAACAACATCAGCATCAGCTTCGTTCCTCCAATATTAAAGGTAGGCAGTGAGAGGTGAACTTTTAACTCAAAGTATGAGGTAGGCAAGCACTTGTACCCCTGGTGGGGATGTTAATTGGTACCACCTTTGGAGGAGGCAATCAAAAGCTTAAAGGTACATGCCCTTTACTCCAGCAATTCCTCTTTTAAGAGTCAATCTTATGGAAATACTTACATAAGTCCACAAAAAAACAGACACAGCAACACTATATGTGAGGACAAGAGTTGGAAACAATATAAATGTCCATCAGAGATAAGTGGTTAAACAATTTATGGCAAGTTCCCACAATATGGAAAACCATGCAGGTGTCAAAAAGAATGAGATAGATTTATAAGGACTAATATGGAAAGATGACTGTGATGTGCTATTTTGGTATCCCAAAAAGTTGCTGAGCACTATTTAGAGCAGTGGTTCTCAACTGTGCCAGGGGACACTTGGCAATGTCTGGAGACGTTTAGGTTGCCATAATTGGGGGTGCTGCTACCGGCATCTAGTAGGTGGAGGCCAAGGATGTGCCAAACATCCTACAATGCAAAGGACAACACCCCACAACACAGAATCATCTGGCTCAAACAGTGCTGAAGTTGAGAAATCCTGATTTAGAGGATGATCACATTTTTTTGGTAACAGGAGCATATATTTATATGTGTGCAGAAGGCTGTACTGTTAAAAGCGGTATCTTGAGGAAAGATAAGGGCCAACTTTCACTCCTTACTTTATGTACCTCATAATGATTGATCTTTAAAAAACAGTAAATAAACAATCCTAAGTAATAAATATATTTGCAATTGAAGCTAAGAAAAAAAATTAAGTTGCAGGTCTCTTACATAGAATAGGTTATCAAAACCACCATCTTTCTGGAAAACAAGTCCTTTTTCCTGCAGCAGCTTTATAGCATTCCTAAATATACTATGAATTGCCTTGGAAGTGGTGTCATTCTTAAAATCCACCTGTAGGAAGAAAAAAAGGGGAAAAAAAAAAGAAGAAAAGAAATAAGTCCCATCTTACAGCACTTGAGGGCAACTCCCTAGACCAACTGGTTATAAATTCACCCAACAGGCTTTTTATCTGCTGAGTCAAAAAGATTCAGGTATGCATGGGCCTAGCAGGATGGTATTTAAGGAGGATTGGGAAGTTTGCTCTGGCAGAATCACACTCGATAACTGTTCCACACCTTGGTTATGATTTTTTGTTTGTTTAATTCATTTAACTCAATGATATAAAATGGAAATATCAAAATGACAATCTTTGATTTATTTTTTATACAGAGCCAAAAATTCTATACCTACTGGCTCACTTTTTTCATTAAAATTGTGGCCATATATACAACTTCTTCCTACGGACATCAAAGAATTTTACACACATTGAAATAATAAGTTGGGGATTCCAGCACATAGAGAGTATTAAATAGACTCCTTATTTTAAATGGAGGGCAGTAGAGACAAACAGCTGTGCAGAGATCTGTCAAAGGGGAGGGTCCATGGGCTGAAGGTGGACAGGGCCCTAGGGGAAGCAAGAACACCATGAGGAAGGACCCTCTGCTGCTGTCAGTTTGCTCTCTCCTCAAATTCAGTATCCCTTCCCTTCTCTAAGAGTCAAGTTTGCCTAGAGAGGTTACCAGGTCATCCTACTTCTTATTTCAAGGAGGCCAGGTTTTCAGCTATGTCCTACCATGGTTAACTAGACTGTGTGCTTCTTGAGTTGGGGACTCATCTCGGCCACCTGTTCCCTGACATATAGTGGGTGACGGAGAAAATATGTGTGCAATCAGGGGAAATACCCCATATAGGTAGGCGGTATCCTTCTAATTATTCCATTAGGGATTTTCAGTTCATTCCTAAAACAAAGGAAGTGGTAAGTAATAATTGTCCTTCAAGGTACAGATCCATTTATAATGTGACAGAAATATATCAAGATCAGAGTGCCAAAGAAACGTGGCAAAGCTTCCAAAAGAGTGTTTGAAGGCACAGTCCTACTCCTCTAATGGAAGGCCCTTATGGAGGCTGTCTGGGGCAGCACCCACAGATGCTGAAACGGAGAGCGGGCCTGGGATTTGCTGATGACATTCCCACAAAGTGACAGGGAGAGGAAAGGAACTCCCAAATGGCCTCAAGTATTGACAATTCCATCCCAAAAGAAACCTTCGCTTTCTAGAAGAGGCCTCCCAGACAGGCACTGTTTGAATCTAACAGATTGGTGATGTTTCACAAATGTGCTCTCCTGAGCTGAACAGGAGAGACTAACATTCTTAATTAATAGCCTAGGTTTTTCCTCAACAGAACAGGCCTGGAGAACCTGGCCAGTAGAACAGGAGGGCCTGAGAGTTGACAAGCACTCGAGGTTATGACAGCACCCATTCTCTGAAGGGAGAATAAGTTGAGAAATATTTGATGACTCCCACGGGCAGAAAAGCTATCTGGGTGTGTTTAGAATAAACACCTCACCCAGCGATCCTCAGCCACATATCTTTTTATTCAGGGGGGCTTGAGGCAAAGCTGTTTTTAATTTCATACATGAGTGCTCTCACTTAGGAAAAGAACGCTCTACCCAACACAGGCTCCCCTACATGACTTTATAACTACTTCATCTTCATAATTCTAAGGAGATTCGTCTTCTCTGGTCAATTTAATATAAGGATCCTAAGGGGTGGGTTTATTATGTCTCTTACCAATATAGAAATAAATTGGAAACTGACTAGAAATGTTGTTGCATGATTATTCCTGTCATTAAAAATGACTCTCGGTTATCCTCAGACCATACAGAAAGCCCGGTTCCTCCTCCCAGATTTCAGTCAGATCAAGCAGCAGGAAGACAGGGTGTGAGGCCTGGGAGAGTAAAAGCAGTTTCAGCTGTGAACAAGGAGGACCCAGCCGAAAAGACTCTCTGTAAATATAAACAGTATGTGAAGCTTCCTTTCCAAAAACATTTGCCTCAGCTGACCTCAGGACATAATTCCCTGCTGGTTATAAGGACCCAGTCTCAAGGACAAAGCCTCCAATCGTCCCTCTAGCTAGCAGCTTTTCCTGGCCTGACATGTGTGTCTTTCTTGTCTTTTTCTAAAGAGCAACGGCAGACTCATCCCATTCAGGAAACCGAAACTGTTCAGAAACAAAAACAGTGACCGGCTGAACAGGCTGAGCCTTAGCGGGCCTCTCCTTGGGGCAGGTCAGGAACTGGGTGGATCTCTGCAATATATATATAGTCTTCATTCCCAAACAAACTCAGCATTTATCGAGCTGTCAAAGAAACAATGGTTTTGCAAGGTTTGCTTATCATGTTCCTGGATTTGCTAAAAAGGGCCACCGTGGAAAAAAAGAAAGGGGGAAGACATTCAAACCCACTCTCCCCAGCCTCTAAGCTAAGACACCATCACAATGATTTTTTTTGTTAAGCTTTCATCTGTATGACTACAGAAAGTGCCAAAGGATCTAAGGTTTCACCATCATTGTAAAGCATCCTGGGTCTCCCAGGCTCTATTAAACAGAATTCAACTTAATGACACTGACCTCCCCAACCAGAGCCATGTGAGGGAATAATTCATAACTGATGGAAAAGTAGTTTCCAAAGACAAAACAGATATACTGCCGTATTCATTTCTTTTTAAACATATAGCACCGGGCAGACACAAATTTCTGCTCTAAGCATTCTCAAAAAGATATCACACCAAAAGTCCTCCCTGGAATGTTCTGAATGGAGGGGCCTTTTAGTCCTCAATTCTCCCTACTTAATTATCGCAGAAGAGCTGGCTCACAGGAAGAATGTGGTCTTTGCTAAGCTTCAAAGTTTCCTTCTAAACATGCCAAGAGAGTGGTCAGAAGTCCTGGGAGGCCAAGTTGGCATTGAGCCGCCTCTAAATGATTAAATGGGAAGAAGGTCAGTCCTGCTGTCAGTGGACAGCTGGGGAGCTACAACTGGGCAGAAGCAACGGTGGCACAGAACAAAGCAGCCAGTCCTGACCCTCCCCACCTCGGTGTTTCCTGAAACAATATCCCTCATCTCCATGTATGAAATTGCGGGTCACTGGGCACACAGCCTGGTGACAGGAAGAGATAATCAAGTTCACAAACGAAACTGAGAAGCAGTGGTCATGCTTAGGAGGTCGGGACAGGGACCTGGAATCTGTTCCACCAGAATCACAAAGAATAATTATGTTACCTCACAAGGGTACTCATGGCAGCCCTGGTGGTAATGGCAAAAGACTAGAAAACATCTCAACAGTCCAGGAATGGAGAGACCCCTTAAGGAAATTATGATACACATAGTAAAAGATTATTATAGAGTGGCAAATATGTAAGTATGGCTAGGAAAGGACCTATAAGACATGCTGTCCCATGAAAACCTAGGTAGATATAGTATTTAGTATGATACCATTTGTGTAAAAAAGGGGATACAACTACTTCTAGTTTATATATAGCAGATTATCTCCAGAAGGCTACTCAAGAGACTAGTAATGGTCCTCGACTCTGTAGAAAGGGGAGGGGAAGGAGGATGGGAAGGAAACTTAAAAACTAGACAGTTTCCTGGACTATTCGAATTTTTATTTTTTATTTATCTATTTTTGTTTTCTCGTTTTGTTTTTTGGCTGTGCCGCGCAGCTTGCAGGATCTTAGTTCCTGGAAAGCAGTGAAAGCACCGAGTCCTAACCACTGGACCACCAGGGAACTCCCGGACTATTTGAATTTTTAAAACCATTCATTCCTTCAATCAACAAATAATTGTGGAGAGCATACTTTATGCCAACCTTGTTGTAGGCCCTGTTCTAGAGAGCAAAGAATGAGACAGACAAAGCCTCTGCTCTCAGAGAACTTAAATTCTGGCAGCGGTGGGGAATAGGCACACAAACAAATAAATACCAGTGCTATCGCGAAATGTGGAAACAGAGTGATAACACAGTGAGGAAGCTGGTGGCTATCAGAGCAGAAGGTCAGGGAGGGCAAGAAGGTGACATTCAAGCAGAGATCATTCCCAGTGGAATAAATGAAATAAATAAATACGAGCCGTGTTACAGCAACAAAAAAACTAAGGAATTGCAATGAAAAGGAAAGCCTAAAACCAAAGTCTCAGATAATTCTTCATTCCAAGCAAATAAGTAAACACCAAACAACTTAAGTTCACCTCTAACACTATGGGTGTTAAAAAATGAGGACAGCTCTTTCTAGGATAAATAAAAAATTACTTGAGTATTCCCTGCAATTTTTACTTATAAACCAGACTGAATACAACTTGATCTTTATTCAAACACCTAAGACACGATAGATCAACCTTATTCTGGAGAAGACGGAACAAGTCATTAAAAACCTTGGTTCGAGTTCAAGAATCATCTTGCTGATCAAAAAATAATCTTGGAAGGATAATTTTAGCTCTTCTTATCTATTTCCCCCTCAGTTGGTTCCTGCTGACACTAAATACCCATCTCAGTGAGTACTAAGTGCTATGAACCTTAGACTATTTTTTTTCTACCCGAAGATTAAGCTTTATGAGATTAAGGAGGGGAAAAGGGCATGTCCATTCTCCTTTCAAATTCTCAGTGGTCAGTGACTTTTCCAGAATAGGATCAACATAACCTCTATACCCCGGGTACACCCTGTGAGTCTCAATGCCACAGTCATGTCCACCCACACCCTCCAGCTGCAGATTTGGGGCAGGGGCCTCGAATTCTCACATGGGCATGCCGCACTTACTCGCCCGGAGCAGGCGCTGTGAATCACAGGCTGGTTGGCAAGGGACAGCAGGGACTCCACCGTTTCCAACTCCTGCTGGTAAAAGGTTTGCACTCTGTTCTCCACAAGGAATTCTTTGACTTTTTCACTCAGCAGATACGTGAGACTGTCAAGGTCCAGGGCGCCTGGATTGCTGCTGGGGGAAAGTTTTAACAAGCCCTGCAGAAAACTATTACTTTTGTTCCTTTTGGACGCATGTAAAACTGAAACAGCTAGCAAGTGCAATACCATACTGATGCAGGTTTTTGACATAAGGAGCAATTCACCCAGTGAACACTGTGTGGTTGTTTAAAAGGATGAGGCAGAACTACAGGAACTGATATTTGTGATAGATTTAGAAAAAAGTCAACCTGCAGAATAGTATGTAAGGGACGGTGCCATTTTTGTAATGAAGCAAATGACAACCCACAAAATACGTGGGTGGATATTCATGCTTGTGTATGCAACCAAAGAAAAACGTCTAACAGGATACACACATCAACCTCTGCACAGTGGTAACCTCTGGGGAATGGTACTGAGGCGGGAGACAGGAAAATGGAGAACTTCCACTTTTTACTTTATACAGGTCTACAGTTTGGGTTTTTTAAAATTATTTGGAATATGTAATCTACAAATATTGAATATGTTTAAAAAATGAAAGGGTACATGGTGAAGAGTCTCCTTTCTATCCTCCTTCCGGTCCCCCTCCCTCCCCCGCCTCCAGCAGCCACTATGATTATTTCTGTCTCCTCTGAGTTATTTGAGGCATATAGTAACAAATATACATATATTCTTACTCCTCCTGTTTATTTTTCCATCCCTGAAAGAGAATAAAATCACCCCTGGTTGAGAGTGACTGGTATTGTTTCTTTGATTATGATGTGCCTTGGTGCAGTTTTCTTCAGGTTTCTTGCCTTGGGGTTCATTGAGCTTCTTGGATCTGTGAGTTTACAGTTCTCATCAAACTTGGAAAATTTTCATCCATGATTTCTTCAAATATTTTTTCTCTGCTCCCCCCTCCACTCCTTCAGAGACTCCAATTACACATATATCTTCCTTACCAAACCTTAGAACACCTGCACTATTAACACCTTCACTTTACAGGTGAGGACACTGAGGCATCCAGAGGGAGACAGCCTTGCCTGGAGCCCCACAGTGAGTGAGTGGATGGTTCAGGATTTGGACCCAGGCCCACCCCAGAATCTGGGATCCCACTGGTTGGCCTCATTGCTGTGGTCACATCCTCGGCAGTCATAGTCCAGAACTTACCTCAGTGTCTCTTCTTTCTCTAGGGCTGGGCTGCGGAAAGGCTGGTCATAAACTTTCCTGTAGATGGCGGGCAGCTCAAGCATCCTTGCGATTTGAATGTTGCACACTGGATCATCCACTTTATCTAACAAGCCACAGGGGAAAACATGCCACAGAAATTACACTGAGATTAGTTCTTTCCCATGTCCAGATTGCTGCCAGGACAACAGTAAACGGAGCACTTGGTGGGTCTCCTTCTTCATGGATGCCCAGGATCACAGTCTAAACGCACTGAATGGTTCCCAGTCATCCTGCGAGAGGGGATGCGATACCCTAAGTGACACAGGCATGGCCAGAGTAGACCAGGGCTAGGGAAAGCGCATGAGTGTATTCACTGATCTGGTACAATGGTGGGCAACTGGGCTCTCCTTGAGATTTGCAAGTGCAAACCAGCCAGAGCGGTGCAAAGGGCACCACTCAGATGATAGAGAACTGTCACACTTTTGATTAGCTGTTTTCTTTCAAAGTTAATGGACTCAATGGTGTTCAAGAAATTTCCATCATTTTGAAGACTATGAACACTCTTCCCTAAATGGATTCACACTCAGAGACTCTACTATGTTGTCCAAATATTGAATAAAATTTGTCAGCCATATACAATAAATCATTTGTTTTCCTTCCCAATTTATTTATAGTTACTTCTCTTCAAAATAAAATTAAGAAATGCTACTTTTCTAAAGAAAGCATGTTGTTCCTTCATTAGAGTTAAATCTTTTTATTTGAACTTTTTAGAAGTTCGACTTTTCGCTAAATGAGTTTACTGGACACACGCACAGAATAACAACCAATTTGGCAGAGATATCTTGTGCTTACAATAAGCAGTGGCACGAATTTCTCGCTCTCCTCTGTACATGCGGATGTGACCTCTGATCCGGATAATGTCCCCAATTTCTACCTTTGTTCTCTGCGCAATGGTCTCTTGTAGCTTCTTAAGCTGTGAGGTTAAGCTCAGCTCTCTTGCACTTGGAGCAGCTGTAGTTGTTGGGGCCAGAAGGAAGGAGAGAAATGCGTAACACAATCACTCCACCACATTTGGGAGAGAGTCTGCGGTAAGACAGACATGAGACATTTATTTATTCTACTTCTGATTGGTTGCTCTACTGTAGGAAATCTGCGTAATCTTTCGAAATCCTCTACTGGATAAAAGGCATAAGGCTTGACAACCCAGTGGGTGAGTTCCAATGTCTTCTCTCCTACCCCTGCATTGCCTGTGCAAAGGGCTCTACGCCTGCCTGAGCCGAATTCTGTGTGAGTTCAGCCGGGTTTGGTGGCAATAGCTCTAAACAACCCTTTAAAGTGTCCTTGCTGGGAGATAGAGGCCTGGCCAGAGGGGAAAGGTGCCCAAGAGTCTCCATTTGTGGTTGTTTATGGGGAAGGCAAATTGGCCAGAGGTTAATTTTCCACCAAGGTGCTCAACACCCTAATCTCTCTCACTCTTCTTTGTTGAGTAGCTAGGCTAACCTTCTCTTTCTCTCTCTCTCTCTGTTCTAAGGACTTTATAACCTATCAGTGCATCTAATCCTCACAACCACTCTTATTTATTATTAGCCCCATTTTTCAGATGAGGAAACTGAGTCACAGAGAGGTCAAGCAACTTGCCCACAGTAAAACAACTAGTTAGCAACAAAGCTGGAGTTCAAACCCTGGCAGTCTCCAGAGCCTTCCTGCTTATCCTTTATTCTCTGCTGCCTGCCCCATGAGTATACTTATATTTTCCATGGTTATAGCTCATGTGTGTAAACAATTTTGTGTTGTTTTTCTGTCTAGCATCACTTCAAATACACATACGTATCCACAGAATCTATACAACTCAGCATTTTAAATAACAAAATAGCATTCTGTCATGTTCATATGCCACAGTTTGTTTAGCTAGTCTCGTTAAATATTTCTTCCTTCTTTCATAATTTTTTATTTTGGTTTTTATCACTAGCACTGTATGGGGCTGAGAGGTCAGCACTTGGGTAATGGGAGTCAGACAGACCTGGCTTGAATGTCAGGTCACTTCTTATTAGCTGTGTGACCTTGGGCAGACTGCTTAACTTCGCTGTGCCTGTTTCCTCAGTTATGATGCGGATTTAACAGTCCCCTCACGTATGGAGCTGTTGTGTATGATCTTAGTTAACCCTTACATCATGAGCTTAGTGCAATGCCAGATCTATAGGAAACATTCAATAAATGTCAGCTACTTGTGAAAATGAACAATTAAGCCCTCAAGACAAAAATTTTGTTTTCTTTGGGGTCTTTCATTGGGGATTACTGGATAGAAAAGTACAAACAGGTTTAGAGTTCCTTACATATTATCAGAATGTTTGCCAAAAAACCCCAATCAAACCATTCTCTTTTTACAAGGTGTCACCAGCAATGTGTGTAGGCTTGCAGCTCCTATACTGGCTTCAGTCATTTGGATTTTTAACACCTTAAAAAATACATAATGATTCTATAATGTTTTATTTTTGCTTTTAAATTGCCAGAGAGACCATGTGTTTTTATATAAGATGATCTGCTCTCTGCATTTCTTTATGTATAAGCCCTTCATCTCTTTTGAACACTTTATGTTCATTTCTGAAAAAAATGCAGGGAAGCTTTATCAGTTATGCTTATTACATCCACTCTCCCCATTCCACTGCTTTCTTTTTTATGTTTATTTGATTTCATTTTAATACATAAACGTTTGAAAAAAATGTTTAGTTTATCCCTCTTGTCACTAATGATAGCTTTCATTTCTTTAACAGCTTAACATATAAGAACTTAACATAGATACCCCATATTTATTGTGATAAATACACAACTCTATCTTCTTTGGGTTATTTTATGTAAGTTGCAAGACAGTGATCACAGTTACCTCCTTTTCAATATTGTTATTTACTTGAGCCAACAACATTTGTTAAATGCTTACTTATTTCCTGCCGTTGTATTATTTCTGCTTTGTCATATACTAGGGTTCCTATAATGGAATGAATAATGGTCTATTGATCAAATTTTGTGCTTCTTAATCTAATACAACTTAGATAACCATGGCTCTGTAATGTGCAAAGGCATTATTACTTTTAACACACTGACTATAGTAAGGGAAACAGCAACCTAAGGAGCTCGGAGAACTTTGCATAGACCAGTGACCAATAGCTTGGAATCTAGACACAATCAGCATTAATGTTACTCAACTTACTGGGTTTCTTCAGAAAATACCCAAGTATTACTTTTTAAAAGGTTATTCTGTCTGGGTTCCTATTCCTAAGTCCTCTTCCATTTAGGCTGAATTTTAAAAGTATTTATAAATTTCACTGCCATGATTCAGACACTAGGTGATAATAAATGCTTCATATAGCACTGCTGAAATGATCAGACTGAGGGCTGGTCTGAGAAAAAGAGGCTCAGCTTTCATTTAAAGGGTGAACCAAACTGCCAAAAGAAGGGCTCAAGCTGTGTAATTTAATGAGTATAATGAGATAGTTGGAGCCTGACAGAATTTCATTTTAAGTAGCCTATTCCACGTTGAAAGATAAATCCTCTTTAAAATTCTAATATTAAGCTCCAAGCTTTCTTAACTTTTCTCATAAGCTAAGTCCAAATGGTACATTCAGTGTGACATTTATAGGAGTTAATATTATATTTTTATACTGTAACTGACTAGAACATGATTTTGACTCAGACTAAATTTTGTTTAAAAAAATTAGTCTTCAATGGCTACTTTCCAGTGGAAAGTTTTAAAACCGAGGGCGATTAAATTAAAAGGAGAGAATGGGATAGCTGGGAACAATTTTAAAATATCACTTCATAGATAACATGATGAGAATCACTTTCAGGCTTTCTCCTTGTACCCTTACCCTCACTTTTTATTCTCAAAGCAATTTCTGATTAAGGCTACCAACTGCGACTGTTCATCTATTCATCTACTTACAGATATTTTAAAAATCTCACTTTCAGTATTAATAGACATTTTATCTAAAAAATTAGAGTCATATAATATGTCTGCTGCCATTTATTTAAAAAAAAAAGAGTTGATTTTGAAAATTAAAACAATGTCGAAAACAACAGTCGATAAGCTACAGCCCATGGACCAAATCTACCCACAATCTGTTTTTGTAAATAAAGTTTTATTGGAACAAAACCATGCTTGTTTGTTTATGTACTGTCTATAGTTGCTTTGGTGTTAACAATGGCAGTGTTGAATAGTTGAGATGCAGACCATATGGCCCACAAACCAGAAGACAATTATTGTCTGGCCCTGTACAGAAAAAGTCCGCTGACCCTTGGTTTAAAACAAGTATGCATATTGAAACTACACCTTCTGATTGAAGATCGTGACAATACCACAACCATAAATCTGAAAATAATTTTAATACCCTGGACATATATGAAAGTTCAAATATCTGATTGTCTTATAGGTTTATTTCTTACCTCTGAGATATCTGCACAAAAACCTGTTGTCTGCCTTAAGTTTTTTCTAATCTACAAAGCTTCCTAAGCTAAGTAGTACCACTGATATAGATGTTCCCAAATTAGGAAATAGGAATACCAAAGTTATATGAAAGTGATGGCCAAATTCTAAATATAAATACATCAGAAAATTAAGCAAAGGAGCATCTCACTGGTCAGTAGAGTCAAAGTAGGAAGTTGAGATTCTGACAGGTAATGTCAAAAAAAAAAAGAAACTACTCCAAGTGTTACACATTCTTACCACGTGTATAACAGGAGGACATAGATAGTAGATGTTAGATATCAGAGCAGGTAATATTTACTGAATAACCCCAGTGTATATGGCATCATAATGCATATGCTATAAAACAGAGAAAAACAAGGCCCCAGTTTCCATAGCTTCTCTAGAATCAAAAATGATCACCACTATTGCACAATATAAATATTTTTAATATTATGAACTTATGCAACTCAAAAAACTACCTAAGGACTATTAAAACAGACTCAAGAAATTCCAAACGCTGTTTCAGTTATAGTCAATGAGTTCAATATACTATTTTAAAGTTCTTTTTTAGTTTATATTATTTAATGGCTAACTTCAAGGGACTCCTATCTTACCTTCTCATCAGTCTTAGAACTCCTGGCATATTTGTTTGAACAAGCTAGAGATTTCAGAAAATTTAGATCATGGAAGCATAGATGTTAGTGGCAACCATGGCAGGGCAAAAGCTTTCAAAAAAGCTTTGGTCAAGTGATATGTCCAGAGCAAGGGGATTCTCACCTGATCAGCAATTAGGCTAAACTATCTTGACTTGTGGAATAACTGGCATGGTAAAAATGAAACGCTGAAACTTCTAGTAACCTATTCACATTCCTGTAGGCTTAGGAGGAAGTGAGCACCAAAGAAATGAGAGCAAGAAAAGCAACTGGTTCCCCACTAATATCAGTTTGCAGAGCAGCCAAAGTTCTGAGTGTAGTGCTTCAAGTTGATCAGTGTAATTCACCAATGAATAAATGTGAAAATTAGTACTACAGCTGCTCTGCTGAGCTACCCTGAGTAAAATCTACTAGTTAGCTGTAAAGGTAAAGAAGCGTGGCAAATAAAATTACCTGATGAGGATTTGGTATTATTCAATTTCTTCCAGCAGATGCAGTTTATAACTCCAGTGCTATCATCCACTGCAAGAGAAGTGTAAAAGTGTAGAACAGAGATATGGGCATTACAGGTGAATTAGCACATTGCCATTGCATTCAGCCGAACTGGAAGATGACATTTTCAATAGCCTGGTTGGGCAAATCCCTGACCAAACTTTTCTTCCACCCTTAGAAATAATCTCTCACCACACTCCAGTGGGAATTGCTTGTCTGCAATGTCAGTGTAATACATGAGCCCAGCAGAATGTAGGCAGCGTTTCTCTTACCCTATCTCAAGGGTATTAACCTCTCCTAAAAATGGTGTCCTCAGGAAGTTAAGTGCAAAGATCTCAATATCTGCTAACATGTAAAATCAGCCTTGTACTCCTACCCTGCAATCAGAGACCATTGCCTGATCTGTGGTTAGAGGCACTCAGAGCACAGCCATCTGTCACCATGTGCTCTCTCGCTAGCTTGCTGACTTACCAAGACAAAGCATCCCAAGTCTTTTGGCCTGGGCTTCTCTTTGAAAGAGCTTCTGCCCAGTCCTTACCACTGCAGGGGATGTAAGGAAAGCTAAGCATATCACAGAAGGGCAAAGTTTTATTTTCATAATAAAAAATAATTATACCTTGGTCACACAAGCAGTACTGGTCTGGCTTATTTTAGCTGCAGTGCAAGAAAAAAAAAAAGAATTTCCATTGTACTTGGATTTATAACTGCAGAAAAATTTGCAGACGTTTCAAGGATGATAGGATCAAGGATGAGAGGTGTTTCTCTTTGCCTAATTTCTGACAATCTCAGAACAGAGGTTGATCAACATGGGTTCAGTGGGCTTAATGATTTTTAAAAAATCATCAGCTAGACTGTTGTAAAAACACATGTAATATAGAAGAAACATATGGCAACATTTCTCTATTGCTTGTTTAAATCTGTGTTTAAAGCAGAAACTGAGAAGAATACTAAAATAAATTCTAGATGGATTTTATTTTATTAAATACAATATAGGTAAACTTAAGAAGATGATAAAAAAATATGGGTGAATACTTTCAATCCTGGGCTTACAGTTGGTGGGGGGAGACTTCTTTAAACAGACCTGAAAATCACAACTCATTCTAAAAGTCTGATATATTTGACCAACTAAAAACTAACACTGTATAGCAATTTTCCAAATAATTGAGTTAATATCTTAATATATAAAGAACTCATACAAATTAATAAGGAAAAGACCAAAACTATAAGAGAAAAAGTGGCAAAGAAAAAGAATACGCCATTCATGGAAGGTATAAAAATGACCAGCAGACATATGTCAGTATGCTAAATCACTAGTTACCAGAAAAAAAGAAGCAAATTTAAATAACTTCTTAACTACTAGAATGACAAATATTTAAAATGCTGATACCCTCATATGCTGTTAGCAAGAGTGTAAATTCATACCAAATTTCTAAAGATTAACTTTGGAAATGTGTATCAAATTTTGAAATGTTTATATCCTTTGACTTAGTATTTACTTCCAGTAATTTATCCTAAAGAGAAAAACGGAACAAATGCACAGATCTATACATTTTGTATAAGGCTGTTCATTGTAATATTGTTTATAGTACTGGAAGTTGGAAATAACCTAAATGTTTATAAATATATAAGTGGTTAAATAAATTACAATGGCATGGCATATGAGAATACAAAGTTATAATGAAGATCCACGGTCATTGCTATTAATCTCATTGTAAAACAGAAATTGTATATATAGTCATATATATCTTATATATAATCTAATTTATATAAAACATTAAATAGTGTGTTTTGACAGAAATGATCTTAAGACATTAAAATGCTAATAGCAGTTTCTTTTGCAGTATGTAGAAGGAACCCCATATTCAATGTATACATTGACTGTAAGCCTAATTCCAGAAACATTAAAAACAGAAAGAAATAAGGCATATCTATATTTCTTCGTATTAGGAACATGTTAGAAAAACTAGGAAGGATGTTCACCTAAACACTGATATTGTTTTTATCTGATTTACAGCATTTCACATGAGCTTTATGTACTTCATTAAAATTTTCTCTAGCTTTAAATTTTATTTTATAGTGAGTATCATTTTAAGAAGCAAAAAAAAAAAATCAATAAGGACATTTTGAGTTAAAAAATAATGTATGACACTTCTAGGCACACTACTTCTCTGGCCAGTTTAAAATTTTGCCTTATAATTCTAAGTCAAAAAATATTAGCACGTGAGCATTTGTTCTAGAAAACGTGAGGTCATTCTGGTCTTGACTGTAGCCTCCCAGGATTCTAGGTCTGAGCTTGAGTTGCTGCCAGGTGCTCTGTGTGCTCAGGGCACTGCCACCAAACTCTCTGACTTCCTGGTTGGTAACCTCTCCCAGCAGACACTGCCCTGGCATCCTGAGGCCTGGCTACTGGAAGGCCCTGGAAGGGGAGTGTCCTTGCCATGCTGGGCAATGTCCTCCCTAGCTGGGCAGCATGGCCTGGGCTGCCGGCCTTTGGTTTCAGCCATGGGACGAATCAGGGTGAGCAGGAAGCAACCCCAGCATATAGGCCTGCAGTGAGTCAGGAGGAACAGGACCTGGGACAGCAGGAGTAGCCACCTGGCAGGTGGCCTGAGAGCCAAGCTGGGCCTGAGAACATCAGGGTATGTGCAGCTCTCCCTTGAACAGGCCTCACAGGAATTGAAGTC
The DNA here is from genome assembly GCF_965194805.1 of Balaenoptera borealis. Taxonomy (NCBI): domain Eukaryota; kingdom Metazoa; phylum Chordata; class Mammalia; order Artiodactyla; family Balaenopteridae; genus Balaenoptera; species Balaenoptera borealis. Next base: position 93,627,137 of record NC_138874.1, read on the forward strand.
CCGAGTGTTTATACTCTCAATTACTTCAGCCTTCAGACGCTTTTCATTTCCCCCCAAACCACAGATGTGCCATGCTCTCATGACATCCAGTCTAAGAGAAATGCTTATTGGGGAAGAGTCAGCCATATTGCCTTCATCTCTTTATGATGGGAAAAGGGGTTAAATGAAACCCCTTTAGGTCAGAGGCATTATATCTGGCCTGGTTCTACAGCCAGGACTGATGTCCTCAAATAGCCTCATTCTGATCTAAAAATCAGAAAATTAAAAACCAGATGCAGCTGATTTTTGGGGGGGGTGGGAAGAGGGGCATGGGACAGAGAAAAATCTCTTTTTCTTTTTTTTAAAAAATTTTTTAATAGACTTTATTTTTAGAGCAGTTTTAGGTTCACAGCAAAAGTGAGCAGAAGATAGTGAGGTTTCCCATCATCCCCTGCCCCCTCACACATAGAGCTTCCGCATTACCAACATCCCCACCAGAGTGGTACATCGGTTTCAATTGATGAATCTACATTGACACATCATTATCACTCAAAGTCCATAGTTTACATTAGGGTTCACGCTTGGTGTTGTATATCCTGTGGGTTTGGTCAAACGTATAATGACATACATCCACCATTATAGAATCATACAGAATAGTTTCATTGCCCTAAAATTCCTCTGTGCTCCACCTATTCATCCCTCCCTGCCCCCTAGTCCCTGATTAACACTGATAGAAAAATCTCTTTTTCTTTTAGAATTTGAGTTATATGGAGACTACACAGCACACTGGAGTCAGTAAAGAGATTGGACCCATCAGTGGAACCTTGAGCAAGTAACTGAGCCTTAGTTTTCTCATCTATAAAATGGAAATAATATCTGTCTTTTCCATTTCAAAAGATTAGGAGAAGAATAACATGAAATTATGCATGCAGAAGTGCTCTGTAAACTGACGGATACTATCATTTCATCACTATCATTTCATCACTGGTACTTAGAGAGGAAGTACTATAATGTACTACAGATAACGTACTTGCCAGCAGCTGGGTATGCTGTAGGAACTTAGTGAATGTTTGTTGAACTGTCTGGAGAAAAAGAGAACTAGTATCTTTGGTAAAATAAAGCAGAGAAGAGATTCAGTATGGGGATGCATGACAAGATGATCTATTTCAGAGTTTAAAAAAAATATAAGCTGGGAAAAAGCAGAGGGCATGAGAAATCTCATCTCTCACATGTTATTTTATAAGCACAAGACAATCAGCCCCAGGAAAATGAATATATGTTGAAGAAACTGCATCTGTAAATTATCAATCATGCACAGACTGCCAATGAAATGTTCTTGGTCACCTAGTTCAAATGCCTTCTGTTTTTCCCCAAGTAGAACAAGAATACAAATCCAAGTGAATACAACAAAAAGTGACAATGTCAATTACAGCAAAGGTTGGAATTCAAAGTTAAGCTTCCCACAAAATATCCAGCTTGGCCTCTTAACTACAGAGAATCTTAGGCAATATATTAAAATGATTACATTAAGCTCAATGCAAAAAAAAAAGTCAAGACCCATGACACTAAAATCATATTCTAACAGTTCGCTGGTGTCCAAACTACAGAAACCCTTTATTTAGTTTCTATCATCATAAGGGAAGGGAAATTTTCTGATAATGGATATTTACCCCTTTGGGTACCAAAAAGCTTTTTTTTTTAACTGTTCTGGATATAAATCTTATAAATTATTTTTCATATCTCCCTGTCTTCTTAAAGAGTCTACTTTAATGTTAATCTGGCCTTTTTATTTTAAAGGTATCAATATAAACATATATTACCATCCTTTGCTATTTATAGCTATGCCCTAGGTATCAGGTATCTGTCCCTGATCAACCAGTGACCCTAGACTGTAGTTTAATTCTTCTGCCTCCTAGCTCCCCAGCAGCTGTCACCTGACAATATTCATCAGTATCATTCCCACCCGTTGCCTCATTTTACACTTAGTCCATGTTGGTGGCTGCAAATGGTTCCCAATAGAGGACAAGTGCATGGGGGTTATGAGAGGCCCCAGCTGCTCTGAAAGGCTGGGGTTGCTTCAAATTCAATGTCCAGCTAAGTGGGGTCCTTCCACATAAACTCAATGTCAGACACAATTGTTCTTACCTCCATAACTGTAGAAAGCATCTCTTTCTCTCACTCCAATTACAGTTCCCAAGATATCTACCTGTTTTATTGGATGCCCACTGTAAAAAAATACACCTGAAATTAAAGGAAAAAAAAGGCAAAGTCCATATAACGTATGATGACGTTTTCTGCTTCAGTAAATGTTAACTGTGTCAAAAATCAGTGGCATGCTGCTTGCTAAAATTTCAGACTTAAGAATCAGCTCTTGACAAATGCCAAACCCCAAGAAATTCAGATGTCTTTTCCTCGAGGGTTATAAGTAGAAAGTGTGGCTTTAAAGAAGCTTGTGCTAGCACAGAAAAGAGAAAACCAATATTGTCCAACTAGATCTGGTTAATCTTCTTTCCACTTGTGAGAATGAAACGCACCTGCCTGTAGAACTCTCATAAGGGGCCTAAAAACAGCCGCAGTATTATGAGACACAACACAGTACTATATTTTGAGGGACTGGAAAAGGAAAGAGAGAGGAAACCACGAGAAAGGCTTCTCTGGCTTTTCTAGGAAACCAGTCATCATTTCTACGAATTAGCAGTAGCACTTTTTTTTTTTTTTAAGAAAAAGAGAAGATAATTAGGTTACAAAACACTACCCTTTGGGGCCAGCAGATTACAACTCAAAAACTTCTCTTTTTAAAATTCTATTTTCAAAGCCTAGGCAACAGATGCCAGCAGGCAAGTTCCCGCCAGAGGAGAAGCGTGAGAGGAAGAACCCTACCCACCGACACCCAGAGGCCTTTTTTGGACTCCGTGATGGAGATGGAACTGAGGGACTCCGGGCAGCAGTGAGCCCTCGATTCCCACCCAAGACCCCATCGCTGTCCCAGCTCTGTGGGGTCCCCAACATCCTTACCTGAACTGCCTATTTGGGCTTAAGCTACTTGCATTGTGTTCCTGTCACCTGCAGCTAGAGTCTGGACTAAAATCCTCTCCAGCCTTTTTTTTTCTCCCTACGATGACCAAATTCTTTACTTTCAGAAAGAGGCTATAAACTTTTAAATGGCGACTTCCTTTTCAAATAAATACATGAATTGTAAACAAAGAATCAGTCATCACTTCAGGCATTTGGCCACCCTCACCCTCTCTGGTCCTAGCCAAGCCTGGTCAGAGTCTGTCTTCTCCACATCCATGGGGGGAGGGGACCCCGCAGCCTGGACCCTGAAGCCCTTCAGAACCCCCAGAATGGCCTCCACTGATGGTTCTCTTGTTTCCCATGTGAATAAAGGGGCTGGGGACCAATCGCCCATGGCCGAGTCCCCAGGGGATGGACAAGGAGCTTCTGAGCCTCAGTTAGCCAGAGATTCCAGGGGAGTGAGATGTGGTTTGAAGATGTCAAATTCAGCCGAAAGAAGGGCCCTCCCCCTAGCAGAGGCATACTCCTAAAGATGACTCAGTGGATTGGAGACCGTGCAGAGGGCAACCTCGGGGGCCAAGAGCTGAAATGGCAGGGTCACATGAGGGAAGGAGCCTGGGTCCCTGTGTCATCCCCGGAGCAGAGTCGCTTCCCTCCAGCAACACTTGGCCTGAATAAGGTCAAACTGGCTCCACAGAAGATCCATGAAATCTTAAGAGCGGGACAGTTCTGACTGACTTCTCCTGAGTTCTTACCATGGAAACCCAGTGATGACCTGTGGGGAGACCCTCAGTCCTCCAGCCCTGCCTGCCTGCACCGATCAGACACAAAGGAGAGAGGGCACCTTCAGAGGAGGGTGACCCCCATAGAACCTTTGCTGGCAGACTCGGGCTTCCTGCAGCAGAAGGGAAGTTTAAATGGGGAGAATGAGCCTACCCCAGGGTCAGGGGCATGGCATCCTCTGCTGAAGCGTGCCCCACCATCATGCCCTGACACGCTTGTGTGCAGAGACAGGCTATGGTATGGCCCTGCTTTGGTCCAGCTTTGCTGTAGGGCTGGGGCGGGGGGATGAGGGTGGCCTGGGCTCCAGACTGGTCTCTGGCTGCAGTCAGCCCTTTCTGCTTCCCCAAATGCGCTGGACTTTCTATCTGTGCGCTGAGCAGAGCCAAGTTAGGGAGAGCTCTTTCCTAGAACCTGACTGGCCTCTGCCTCCCCCAGCCTAACTGACGGTCTGTCCTGGTTGCCGGGCATTAGAGTCAGTGCGCTCCTGGTGCCATCAGAGACGGTACACCCCCCAGGGCTCTGCGTGGCTGGTGTGGCTCCCGGGACACCGGCAGTGGGAGGCCCTGTGGACCCATGGAGGGCCTGCTGCCTGCCCCTGAAGTCTTTCCAGCTGGTCCAGAAGCCACTGTGGGGTGCTCTGCTGGTGACGTTGAAAGCTTGAGACAAGCCCCAGGATTCTTTGGGTCTTCCTGGGACACCCTGGTATGTGCCGCTATGGTGGTTTTTATAATGAAGAGCCGACACACTTTAAGAAGGGGAAAAGAGCCAGCCAAAAGGTGTTCTGCCTGGGCTGAAGTATACAGAAAAGGCAAGTATGTAGAGAAGACTGGACTGATGACACAAGCCAACAAAGTCCTCAAGTCACCTGTGGTAGACGCCAGTCCTCCAACATTACCAACTCTGCACTGGGCAACACTTGAAAAAACCTGAACAGGTCTCCACTGGAGGACACAGTAGACTTTCTTGAAAAAAAGACAGAAAAGGGAGTCCCCTAAACTTTCTTTTTTTTTTTTTTAATTTATTTTATTATTTATTTATTTATTTTTGGCTGCATTGGGTCTTCACTGCTGCGTGCGGGCTTTCTCTGCAGCAGCAGCTGCAGCGAGCGGAGGCCACTCCTCGTTGCGGTGCACAGGCTTCTCATCGCGGTGGCTTCCCTTGCTGCAGAGCATGGGCTCTAGGCACACAGGCTTCAGTAGTTGTGGCACGTGGGCTCAGTAGTTGTGGCTCACAGGCTCCAGAGCACAGGCTCAGTAGTTGTGGCACACGGGCTTAGTTGCTCTGTGGCATGTGGGATCCTCCCGGACCAGGGCTCGAACCTGTGTGCCTTGCATTGGCAGGCAGATTCTTAACCACTGCACCACCAAGGAAGTCCCTAAACTTTCATCTCATAGACTGACAATGCTCATCTTCAAGGACAGAGTCGCTCAAAGATGCAAAAAAACAAGGAAAAACATCATAAAAGCAACACAAAAAGAACAATGGAGGACAAATTAGCAGAAAATAACAGATGGTTTGAATAAAATCACAAAGAGAAAATTGACTGAGGAGGATATAAACTGCTTGGAAATAGAGAAGAAAGTTGCCGCAGTGTATAGAAACTTGAACTATACACGTCAGAAGCACAACCTGTACAAGAAGAAGGAGGACATGGAAGGGACTTCCCTGGTGGTCCACTGATTAAGACTCCATGCTTCCAATGCAGGGGGTGCAGGTTCGATCCCTGGTCAGGGAACTGAGATCCCACATGCTGCACAGTGTGGCCAAAAAGTAAAAAAAGTAAAAATAAAGAAGGAGGAGGACATGGAAAAAGCAATGGAGAGAACCACTTCCTTCTATTAACACTAGAATCCCCTCTATGAGAAAAGAACTTGAGAAAGCTGGATGGCAGCTCTATCGACTGAGAGAAAGCTTGATGAGCTAAGAAAAGAAAATAACAACAACAGATACTGGCTAATGCTGAGTTTAACTTGCAGCCTTCCCCAAGTGGTCCTTTCACTCCTGCTGCCTTTGTTCTACATGTAGCCCACAGAGCTCCAACCATATCAGGGGATCCATCCCCTGGATCATCAGGTCCCCAGGAAGGAGGAGGGTCACTCTGGAAGGGCGCAGGGACCCAGGGTCACAGGTAGCTTTGATTCAGCTTTCACAGCAGTGACAGCCACACCCACAGCAAGACATCTGCCTTTTTTCTCTGTTTTAAAAGTACTTTTGGGACTTTCCTGGTGGCGAGGTGGTTAAGAATCCGCCTGCCAGTGCAGGGGACACGGGAGACACATCCCAAACCAAACCACCACAGTCAAACTTCATGATATTCTATTAGTTTAACTCTAAATTCACAGGTTAATTTCGGGGAGTTGACATTCTACAACCACTTTGCAAGGCAATTCAGACACTAACTAGCCAGAGTAAGGTTGAATTTCACAGGTTAAGGACACTGTCTCCCACAAGAGACTCTCACTTCAAGCATCAGCCCCAAGTTTGAGGGTCCTCGGGCCACGCACACTTCTGAGCAACTGGCTACAAACACCCTCCACAACAACCTCAGGTTTGATACTTTAATAGAATGACACACAGAACTCAGGAAGGTGTTATACTTAAGATTACAGTTTTATAATGAAGGGGACAAACCAGGACTAGCCAAATGAAGAGATGCATAGGACAAGGTCTAGGAGAGTCTAAGCATAAAGCTGCCATGTCCTCAGGACACATCACCCTCACACATCAAGTATGAGTACCAACCAGGAAAGCTCATCTAAGCCTCAATGTCCAGAGTTTTAATTAGGGTTTCATTACATAGGCAAGATTGACTGAATCACTGCCCACTTGACTACTCAATCTCCAGTCCCCCTCCCCTCCTGCGGGGTTGGGTTGATGTCACCTGGCTCAAAACCAACCCTCTAATCACATGGTTAGTTTTTCAGGCCTGAAAGGCCCCCACCCTGAAACTACCTAGGGGTCCAGCATGAGGCACCTCATCAGCATAAACTCAGATGTGGTTCAAGGGGTCCACCATGAATAACAAAAACACTCCTATCGTTCCAGAAATCCAAAGATCTTCCAGGAACCTCGAACACAGGCCAGCCAAATTCTTCATTACACATTTGTTTCTTTTTGTGTGTGTAAGATATTCTTTGCTGTTTAAACATTTCTAAATTTTATGCAGTCAAAATAAAAGGTTTATTTATTTTTTTATGACAACCAAACCAAACACAACAACAAAACAATACAAAAATAAAAACCTAGACTAGTAGCATTTCCCACCCCTCAGAACCCTAGAGCATAGTCTAAAGAAGATCACTCTATGAAATTATGGTTAATGTCTTCTTCAACCATGAGGTTTTGAAACCAAGCAGGGCCCTCCTGGATACAAAAGCATTTCCATGTCCCTCGTTTCTTTTTTGTAGGAAAAAGGCTTCAGGATCCTAGACCTTCCCTGAGTTCCAAAGGGCAGATTCAAGTAGTTACTAATTAGGGGAGTGAGGGACTGCAGAAACAAAGAAAAAGCAGTCAAGAAACAATAGTGCAGCAATAAAACAGAGTCCTAGTTCCCCCTCAAGGGATATACCTAATAATCTGATATACATCTTTGAGTTGTTCTGCAGGAACTAAGACCCTCACCCAGGTGGAGGATGGTAACTACAAGCTGAGACCCCACACCGGTCAGAACCAGAAGGTTGATGATTGAGATTCCTGGAATACCACCCTGTTACCTCACCACCAACCAATCAGAAGAAAGTCATAAACCCTGTGGCCCTCACCCCAAATGTTGCTTTTAAAAACTCTTACCTGAGGGGACTTCCCTGGTGGCGCAGTGGTTAAGAATCCGCCTGCCAATGCAGGGGACATGGGTTCGAGCCCTGGCCCAGGAAGATCCCACATGCCGCGGAGCAACTAAGCCTGTGTGCCACAACTACTGAAGCCCGTGCGCCTAGAGCCCATGCTCCGCAACAAGAGAAGCCACCACAATGAGGAGCCTGTGCAACACAACGAAGAGTAGCCCCCGCTCTCTGCAACTAGAGAAAGCCCACGCACAGCAATGAAGACCCAATGCAGCCATAAATAAATAAATAAATAAATAAAAACTCTTCCCTGAAAACCATGAGGGAGTTTGGGTTTTTTGAGCCTGAGCTGCCTGTTCTCCTTGCTTGGCCCTTGCAATAAACCTCTCTCTGCTCCAAACTCCAACGTTTTGGTTTGTTTGGTCTCACTGTGTGTCAGGCACACAAACTTGGGTTTGACAACAGTTTCATTTTAAAAACTACATCTGAAACATTACCACCAGTGACATAACAAAGATCACTGGGAGAAGTTTTCCTTGGTTTGTTGTTAATACATTATACAGTTCTTCACCCACAGGAAGAGTTAAGCTCTTATAGCATCCCTGATACTTCCTTGAGTACCTACAGAAGATCTTTAAGCAAGCCTGGCATTTGGTGTGAATTAATTTCTTCCTGAGGAGATGAGCTATGAAGACTACCAGACTGTTCTGGAAAACAGACAACAGTGGGGGAGGATGGCTGCCTTCCAAGGAAAAAAACCAGATCATTTCCAACAATACTTAGAAAATGAAGGTGTGGTGAAAAATCTGTACAAAAGGCTTTAGTATAAGGTCATCCAAATATATCTGTACATAGAACTGGAAACACACAAAACGTGGTCTCATTAAAACTGCATGCTTGAGATTCTTAACTACTTCTGACTCATAGCTTTCTAGTCATTCAAAATAGCAAAGAGAGTTAAACCAAACTTCTCATATAGCACAGTAAACACGTGAAGATCCATCCACAACTATGTAAATTACTTAAATTTACCCTAAACTATATTTGCTATATTTGGGGGTATGAAGATCCTATCTTTAGTGACCACCACTCTAATTTAAAAAAATGATTTCTTTAACTTTACATCTATAATGCTATGTTGCTCCAACTACTACTACTTGAGAGCCCACCAGAGGCCAGGCACTGTTTTAAGTGCTGGGATTACATAGATGAACAAGGCACATGATGTCCTTCCTCTCAGGGAGTTTATTTTATTTTGATTCTCATCTATTCAAAATAAAACCAAACCCCACAAGAAAATCAGGCATGGTTAATCCTCATTTTACAAAGAAGACACCTACACTTTACAGGTGAGCCACATGCCCAGGCCAGGTAAGTGGTGAAGTTAGGAAAGGGAGCAAGGCCTGAGCTTTCCACCACAAGCAGGCCCAGAGAAAAACTGAGTATTTTTAAATATGAAAGACCTCAAACCCAGGTAAAAAACATTCTTCAGTACAAAGTTACTCCCCCAAGCATCTATTTAAAAAATAAAAATAAAAAAGAGACTGTTTTTAACTTGCACAGAAATGAACTTGAGGATCCACGTTATGTCAATTTCAAAGCCTGCAGCTGGAAAGGCTCTGCTAAGCCCCTAAGCCCCAGATTTCTGTAGCTTTGGGGAAGGGAGGGTGGGGTGCAGATGCAGCACAGAGCAGTCACCAGGCCGAGCAGCCACATACCTGGCACCTGGCGGGACTCCTTCAAGTCCAGGATATCCCTGATGTAGAGTTTTGCGAAGGCTAGAAACACAGGATCCAAACCCCACAAGAGGGAAGGAGTTTCCTCTTCACACCGGCTGGATTCAGACTGCATCAGGAGGCTGGGCTGTGGCTTCCAGCCAACCCTGAAAAGCTCTGAATCTAGAGCCGAAGAGCTAGATGGGAGACAAAAATCAGGACGCAAAGCTGTTAAAGTGGATGAAATCCGCACGGCCCCTAAGCTGTTCCCGGACGGGCATCCCGAACTCGGGAAGGGGTAAATCCAGGGGTCCGGGGCCTGTCAAACTGCACGTCAGGGGCCTCGTAGAGCCGGTGGCCTCCTAGCGCCAGAAGGGCCGGGCCTGCGCGCTCCGGGGGCCTGGAAAGAGGTGTCTCTCGAGTGACGACCCGTGAGTTCCTTATGGCTCTTCCCCAGGAAACTCCTCTGCCCCATGGGAGTGTTTCTCCTTCTCCAAAAGTACCAATTTCTAAACGGTTAAACACCAACTTTTCACTCTGGGGACAGATGGCCATATACGCGTACCCTGAAACCGCTTTAATGGGTGGAGTCCAGAGAGGAATGGGCGTCCTCGTGGCCACACAACCGAGGGGCAGAGTGGGTGGGTCTGTCCGTAGCCCTGCCGCTGCACCTTCCGGTGTTCAGGATGACACTGAGAAAGGATGGAAAAGGAAACGAAAAACAGATCAGCCGTAGCCCCTCCCGCCGGGCCCGCGCCCGCGCCGTCGGCCCGCAAGTACCCGGAGCGCGCAGGCCCGGCCCTTCCGGCTCTAGGAGGCCACTGGCGCCCACGGCCTGGAGGCGCCGCCGCCGGCCCCGCCCGGAGCAGGAGCGCTAGGCCGAGGTCACCTCTGGTGCTCCCAGCGGGGGGTGAGGGTAGGGCCTGACACCATCCCTCGCGCCAGACCAACCACTGTGTCCCCGCCCCGGCTTTTCCTTCGCGCCGCCCGCGGCCCCGGCCCATCCCCACGAGGCCACGCCCCACTCCGCCCGCGGCCACGCCCCATTTTGCGTCTCGCAGTGGCTTCGCCGGGTGCTCTCTCCCAGGTGGTGGCGGGGTTGGCAGGGCTACGCGGGGTCCGTTTGACTTTAGCAGCGCCCTCCCTGAGCCTCCGCGGGAGCGCAGAGCCCAAATCACCGAGGCCTGGGAGCTGGCCCTGAAACTCCTGCTGCCCAAACCGCGCCTTCCAAGTCCCCCTTTCATCCGGACCCCACTAGTCGTGGGACCCTGAGCCATGACCTCCGAGAGGTTGGGACTGGTTCAGACTTTTTTTTTTCCGTCCCTGATATTGTAAATGAACAAATAAACAAAGCAATACAAAAGCAGGATTACATTGTGGCGTATTTTAAATGTTTATTTACACTTGATAAATGATTTATTAACACACGCAATCTCTGGTACTGTACAGTCTCACTTTAGATAATGTCAGGATCTAAATTTGAGCCCTTGAGGGAATGCGAGGCCTTTGCTCTGCCTAAGACTAGCCTTCTTTGCAAGATCATGACAAAGTTTGTCTCCTTTCCTCTTACTCTGTCTATACTACGGAATGTTGTACATTTAAGAATTTTGAAAACTGGCGTTCTGGTAAATTATGGCCACCTTGATGGTACCTGTCCCCAATAGTCCTAATTTAAAGTGAGAAGAGATAGCCATGTTGCACTCTCATAAATAAATAAATAAGCCACATCATGACATTACTTGAGATGGCAGGAGTTCTTCCTAATTTACAGGGACTCTGTAAAATTGCAGAAGGAGTACCGGTCATGCTGGCAGGCCATTCCCAGGGGAGTTAAGTAGTGGCCAAAGAGATAATTGCTAAACTATTTAGCAGAGAAGGAACTCCAAGCAGCTGGAACAGAAAATGTATGTCATTAGAGCGATGACATTTAATTACATCCCTGGCCACTGAAGAAGCTAAAAAACAGAATCCTTGGTAAAGCATTGCCCAGACTCTACTGCGATGAACAGTTGCATCTGTCAAGTTTAAGATTTAATTAAGAGAAGACACCTTTCTAATAGGGGGAGGTTCTCTTCAAGGAAGGATACCCAGTATGACACCCAGTAGGACGAGTGCTTCCAGCTGACTTGTAAGATGGGGGAAGACATCTGGATTGGGCGACATTTTTTGACTGTACACATCTGCTCCAGGGTGGAACTCAAGAAGAAAATCACTGCTGGGTGTACGCAGAACCCGAGAAGTTTTCAGCAATGACTCTTACGACTCTCAAGGGTAGAGTGCTAGAAACAAGGGCCCTTGGGGACTCCAAGCTTACTGCTGGCCTTGGGGAGGGTCACACCCAGTTGGGGTGACCAGAGCAGACTGCCCCTGAAGTTATCATTTACAGTGAAGGGAGGACTCTTTGGAGTCTAGGGATGCTCCTTTTGATCTGAGCTCAAAATGTAGAGTAGGGTGTGGAATGGAATTTTCTAGACTGCTGAAGCATCTAGAGGAGTTTGGGAGGATCCTCTTCCCTGTCATCTCCATCAGGATAGATTCCAGTCTCCCCAGGCCACTGCCTAGATGTGCAAAGGGACTGGAGGGCTTTTCAGCTGGGGATTCCACAACACTGCAAAGCAGGTATTTCAAAACCCAACAGTCAACACAATGCTAGGAACCTTTCTTATGGCTTCTCAATGTGAAATAACTTGGTTTTGCAAGCATTTTTGACAGACTAGACAATCCTTTCTAGAACATTAAGACTTTAGGAAATTCTTCTGGAAAATGAGGTGTTGAACTGCATATCTTCTACCTCAAAATGCAAGCTGTCTTGCCTTAACCATTTTTGACATTTTGCAGGTAGAATAGAGTTTGTCCACTTGCAAGCTGAGTTAGATTTGAAGTTTAAATTAGTGGATGAGTAGTTTGAAGTTTATAATAAAGACAACTTATCAACATTCTTATTATGTTAATGTTATAACCCTGGGGGGCCATTTTCAGCCGCTCAGCATACTTTGAGCACTCTTTGTATGCCATGGGGGAGCACTAAGAATTTTTATTTCACTGGAGCAAAAAGAGGAATATATTAAATAACAAAACAAGAGGCTAAATTGCATGGCCTGAATAATAACTATGTGGATTACAGGAGGTAAATTGGGAGGGAAGAGAAGGGGGCTCATCAAGGAAGATAATATATGTAACCACTGGAACAAGATAAGCACTCAATACATATAAGCTATTATCATCATTCACTATGGAGTGGGGATTTAAGCTGGAGTTTGAAACTATGGAGGAACTATTCATTCATTCATTCGTTCATTCATGAAGTGTATTTGTCAAGCACTTGTCAAGCGCTGTACTGGACACTGCGGGGTAAAGAGATAAGACAGATCAAGTACAGCCCTCATGGAGCTTCCATTCCGTTGGGGGGAAAGAGGAAAGACAGTAGACAAATAAATGAATAAAATAAGTACAGATTGTTCTTAGTGCTTTGAAGGAATTAAAAGTATATTATGATCACTCATAATGGGGTGGGGGATCGACTTTATACAGATCTACTTTGATCGGATGAGATGAGACCCGAAGATGGGAAGGAGCCAGCCACGAAAAGTGCTAAGGAAAGAGCATTCCAGGCAGCGGTCAGAGTAAGCGTGAATATCTGGAGGCAAGAAAATACTTCCCTATTGGAGGAACAGAAGAGAGCAAGGCGAGAGTGGTTGCATTCGTAATTGGAGACATAAGCAGAAGGCAGATCCCAGAGGACCTCATAGGCCATGACAGGTTGGAATTTTATTCTCAGTCTCCCTATAAGTAAAGAGAGGGATAATATCGTGATGGGGTGAGAGCAGGGCAAAGGAGCAGGATGAGCAAGGCATGTCTGTGGGCAAGCCAACACAGTGGCCTGGCTGGGGAGGGCAGCTGCAGCAGAAGCAGGTTGGAGACCAAGATTTTAGCTAGATTCTGAATGGCTTAAATTAGTTTTTATTTTTATTCCCTGTAAGCAATAGGGTGTTGTTGATTACTGATCAGAGGAATGATTTAATGAATTTAAAAAATTTCAGGGATACCTGCCGCATCTAACATACTATGGTAGGGAATCCAAAAATATATAAGAAGACTTTTCTACCCAATTTACTGAATCTATTCTAAAAATTGTGTCTAGGGATATTCACCAAATGACGGTGAAAATACTAGTGTAAGAAAATACTGCTGGGTCTATTGCAGGGGCCTCACCTGTACCACTTCTCCTGCCTCCTCAGTGGTGTTGCTCTGTCCCCTGCGATGTCACCCGCTCCCGCTCTCTGGCTTCCCCTGGGCACATCTGCAGGCTTTCCCCTCTTTTTTTTTTTTTTTTTTTTAAATTAATTAATTAATTAATTAATTTATGGCTGTGTTGGGTCTTCGTTTCTGTGCGAGGGCTTTCTCTAGTTGTGGCAAGCGGGGGCCACTCTTCATCGCGGTGCGGGGGCCACTCTTCATCGCGGTGCGCAGGCCTCTCACTATCGCAGCCTCTCTTGTTGCGGAGCACAGGCTCCAGACGCGCAGGCTCAGTAGTTGTGGCTCACGGGCCTAGTTGCTCCGCGGCATGTGGGATCTTCCCAGACCAGGGCTCGAACCCGTGTCCCCTGCATTAGCAGGCAGATTCCCAACCACTGCGCCACCAGGGAAGACCCCCTTCTTTCTTTTTTTCTTTTTTTTTTAAATGAAAGCTTATTTATTTATTTATTTATTTATTTATTTATTTATTTATTTTTGGCTGTGTTGGGTCTTCGTTTCTGTGTGAGGGCTTTCTCCAGTTGCGGCTAGCAGGGGCAACTCTTCATCGCGGTGCGCGGGCCTCTCACTGTTGCGGCCTCTCTTGTTGCAGAGCACAAGCTCCAGACGTGCAGACTCAGTAGTTGTGGCTCATGGGCCCACCTGCTCTGCGGCATGTGGGATCCTCCCAGACCAGGGCTCGAACCCGTGTCCCCTGCATTGACAGGCAGACTCCCAACCACTGCGCCACCAGGGAAGGCCCCCCTCTTTTTAAATGTCATTCAACTTTAAGAAAACAGCGTCTCTGAAAACCCCAGCCCTTGAACTACTGTTCTCTCGCTCTCTTGCTCTTTGTTCAAAGTTAAATTTCTTGGAAGAGTTATATGCATTCCTCATCCACACTTCCTCATCTCTAATTCGATCTATCATCATTTGGCTCACCCTAACTTAACTTTCAACTATCTCTACCCCAGTCCACGACTCCACTGAAACTTCTCTCCTAAAGTTAACAATTACATTCAAATTCTCAAATACAATGGTACTTTCCTTTCCTTATCATGCTTCATCTTTTTTTCTGATTTTCTAGCTTTAGATGTTGATCTGATCATATTCTCTTCCTACCCACCTTGGTTTCCTGTTATCCTTTTGGGTTTCCCTTCTAACTTTCCGTTTCTTCCTTTGCAGTGTCCTCTTCCTCTGTTAATCTCTTACATATTGATGTTCCCCAAAGTTCAATCTCCTGCCCACTTCCTTCTCATCCCATGTACTGTTACTGAGTAGCCTAATCCAAACCTATGGCTTCAACTGAACCAATATTCCAGGGACTCTCCCCTCTTCACATTTAGCCCAGAACTTTCTCCTGAGCTCCACATCTGAAGTTCCAGCTGGACACTCCTGGGTACTGCAAACTAAACCTCTTCCTCCATAGTTCTGTCCCTCTCTTCCCTGTCTCGTGAACATCACCACCACCCGCCAAGTCAGAAAACTGGAATGTTTCACGGATATCTCCCTCTCTCTCACACTTAGATGCAATTAATCACAAAGATCTGTCAACTCTGCTTCCTAAATATGTTTTCTTAATTTAGTCCCTCCTCCCTGCTCCCATTTGCCATAGTCCAGACTTCCATCATTTATTGCCTGGATCACTGCCATCACCTTCCAACCAGTCCTTCTGCCTCTAGTTGAGCCTCCCTCCAATTTATCATCTATGTTACTGCCAGGATGATCCTTATAAAATGTAATTTAGACAATGTTACTCCCTTTTCTAAAATCTTTCAATGACTATATGTAGTCTGCAAAATAAAGTTCAAGTTTCCTTGTATTTCATACCAGGTTCCTCATGGCCTGGCCACGACCCAACTCTGTGGGCTCTTCTCCCACCAACCCCTCATAGCTATCCTACTCTCTAGGTCAGCATCCCCAGTGCTGTTCTGAGCTGCACTTCCTCAAGATATTAATAAAAGTCTGGGCAAATGAGTTTGAGAAAGGATGAATACACATTTCAACACAGTAATATGCATTGAGAATATCCAAGAAATGAACAGAGTGGGTCAAGTTTGAGCACCAAACTCTATTAACATCTCAAGGAATTCAATTTGGGAAATGCTACTGAAGGCATCAGAGTTCCTGGAATATGCCATACTCTCTTTCGTTTCTCCCCACTCTGCCTGGGTTGTCATTCAGTTATTAATCAATTAATTTTTAAAAACAAACTGTATGTCCCAAAGAGTGCAATATACTGGGAATACAAATGGCAAAAAGGCTCTAAGTAAGCTAAATAAGTAAACCCATGATTACAACATGTCATGATAAATGCTATGTAACTTGGCAGAGTAAGGTGGGGGACCTGACAGAGTTGGTGGGATCAGGAAACAGTAGCCTTGCCTCTCCTTTTTTCACCTGGGTTATCTCTGAGATAGGTGTCAGTTTTCACTTTGTGTATTTTGAGTCCTAGTTGTTAAGTGCACATATATTTATAATTGTTAAATTTTCCTGATGTATTGACTCTTATCTTTATGAAATGTCCCTCTTAGTCTCCAGCAATATTTCTTGTCTTAAAGTCTGTTTTGTCTAATATTAATATAACCACTTCAGTTCTCTAATGGTTACTGTTTGAATGGAATATTTTTTTCCATCCTTTCACTTTCAACCTATTTATGTCTTTGAATCTAAGATGTGTCTCTTGTAGACAGCATATAGTTGGATCTTGCCTTTTTATCCAGTCTGACAATCTCCACATTTTGATTGGGGTATTTAGACTCTTCACATTTAATGTAATTATTAATATGGTTGGACTTATATTTGCCACTTATCTATTTGTTTTCTATAGCTCAATTCTCTTTTTCATTCTTCTTCTCTGCCTTGACTGGCTTCTTTTGTGTTAAATATTTTCAGTGTAACATTTAAATTATTCTGTTAATTTTGAAAAATAATTTAGTTTTTTTTAGGGATTATAATCTAAGGATTACAATATGCATCTTAATTTATCACAATTTACTTCAGATTAATACTAATTTAATTCTAGAAAAATATAGAAACTTTGCTTCAATATATCTCTATTCCCTTCTCCCCTTTTGTGCTATTATTGTCATGTATGTTACATCTATATATGCTATAAAACCAACAACACAATGTTGTAATTATTGCTTTAAATAATTGTATGTATTTAAAGAAGTTAAGACATGAGAAATAGATAACTGCAGTCTTTTATACTAGCCCATATAATTATCATCTCTGGTAATCTTCATTTCTCCCTGTAGGTATGGGCACTCAAAATTGAATGAGCCCCTTCAACTATGACAGAGGTACTGTTGGTACTGACAGCCTGCTCTGCCCTGACAGAACATCTACATTGGCCAACCTGGGGCAGGGGCAGGGAGGAGAATGGGAGGGGCCAGAATGCCACAGACTCCCACTGTTCTTACCTGAAGTTCAAGCATGAGCACTTTTCAGATTGTTGTGTGTCTTTGATCTATTCTCAGAGGGCTGAAATGGTTATTTTGGTCTTTTTTTTTTTTAAGGCCTGCAGCATGTGGGATCTTAGTTCCCTGACCAGGGATTGAACCTGTGCCCCCTGCATTGGGAACGCAGAGTCTTAACCACTGGACCGCCAGGGAAGTTCCATTTTGGTCAGTTTTGTCCAGTTTTATGATTGCATTTTGGGGAGATCATTGCTGATCTTCTCAACCAGCTATGGCTGGAAGTCTCTGATGGCAGGGCTTTTAGTTAACAGCAGATCCATTGGGTCAGGCAGGATAAGGTAGCCAAGAAATAAGAAGTAAAGGACTGAATCTTAGAACAAGGTCAGAAATTACCTAGTTGGAGAAAGCAGTTACTCACAGCCCATCCTGCCACATAGAGTTTGAGAAGATTCCTAAGTCAGCAGAAGGCACTCTGTGAACCAGTGCAATCCACTGGAGCACTTTCTGGAATGGGAAGAACTGGAATTGACGTTAAGAGATGGCTGAGGGTGAGATACTGTCTAGGTCCTTACATTTAAACGAAGTAACTTCTCCTTCCTGCCTAAGTGGTCTGATCTCACCAAAGGGGATCCAGACATTAGGATGATGACCTCTGTAAAGATGAAGACAGCAGGAGGTAATGAGCTGGGGTTCATCCTGGAGGGCAGAGAGCGACTTCCCATAAGGAAAACTTGTGTCCCAGAAGCCTGGCTTGAGTGCATGAGAAAGAATTTTGCATTTTATATTTTAAAAGTCCGTATCTCAAAGAAAGAAGAATAGTGATTGCCAGGAGCTGGGGTGAGGAGCGAATGGGGAGTTATTAGTCAGCGAGCACAGTGTTTCAGTTTTGCAAGATGAAAAGAGTTCTGGGGATAGATGGTAGTGATGGTTGCACAACAACATGAATGTACTTAGTACCGCTTAGTACCACTTAAAAATGATTAAGATGGTAAATTTTATATGTGTATGTTACCACAATTTTAAAAATTGGAAAAAAAGCTTGTATCTTAGGGTAATGCTGGGCACGGTTGTGGTTCACGGTGAGTTAACTTATGTGACAGGCACCTGTGCACTACATTATGCCTGGTCAATTAAGCCACAAATCTACACAATGTCTTGCCAAGGGTGGAGGTTCCTGTGCTTACTGGGTAGTTTATGAGATAGGTGGACAATTTTGAATTGGAGTAATGCTTATAATGAGGTGAGTGGACACAATCAAACCTTGATTCTTGACTTTAGGTCTTAGATGCACACCCACTCTTCTGAGCAAGCCCTAGAGTGTTACTCTGACAGATGACAGATGTCCTTACAGGGGCAGAGCTGGCAACACAACTGCTTCCCTAGTGGCTACCAGCTACCAGTGAGCACACCAGCTGGAAAATAAACTTCTGTGTCTTATTCTTATATTCCTCTTCTTATTATAAACATGCTGCAAGGATTGTAAAGCCCTAGGAGCTGACTAAGGATTAAGTTTTGGAGAAATGAGATTAATAGTCATAATAATAGGTCAGGATAAAAGGATTAATAAAAAGGTCAAAAAGAAATGAGAACTTTTCTGGGGAAGGAGCGGGGAGGGAGGGATAAATTAGGAATTGGGATTAACAGATACACACTACTATATATAAAATAGATAAACAACAAGGACCTACTGTATAGTACAGGGAATTATTGATATATTGTATATCTTGTAATAATCTATAATGGAAAAGTATCTGAAAAAGAATATATTTATTATATATATTACTGAATTACTTTGCTGTATACCTGAAACTAACACAACACTGTAAATCAACTATACTTCAATTAAAAAAAAAAGAAATGGATATTTGCTCTCTTTAGAATTTAAAAAAAAATGAGAACTTTTTATGCAGGACCTTTGTAAAAGCTTATAATCTTGATCAAATAAATTATGTACAGACATTAAACTAATTAAAAATGATGGTGTGCTTTCCAATTTTTTAATGTTGACTAGATATTACTTATTTAATAACAAAAGTCATTTTAAAATTAGCCTCCCTTGAATTTCACAAATGTGATGTTGAGTGAAACAAGCCATACACAGAAGAGAGTACATACTGTATGACTCCGTTTACATAAAATGCAAACCAGGCAAAAGTATTCTATGGTGTTTGAAGTCAGGATACTGGTTACTTTTTTGTTGGGGGTGGTGACTTTCTAGAAGGGAGCATGAAGGGGGCTTCTGAGGATACTGGTCATTTAATGTTTCTTCATCTGTATCTATATTTTATTTCAATAAAATATTTAAATTTTTTTCATCCTTAGTATTTGAATTAGTTGCATTTAAAGTTGAGAGGAATTAAAAATTGAAAACTTATGAAATTATAAGACCCCACATTTTGTGTTATTGTCACTTGCATAGACCATTTTAATGTTAATGTAATTCAAGAGATAAGATACAGCATCATCCTTCATTTTTCTTAATTGTTTGACATGTGCCTATAGGCTCAAGTAGCCATAGCATTTCATAAGCATTAACATAAAGCTGGCCAATGGAATAGAATTTTATTTCTCTTACCAATTTATAATTCTCCCCAGGGCTACTTTCAATCAAGGAAAAACTGAACTCCTCAATGATGTCAAAGACAGCATATTGCAGAGGTTAACTAACGAATCACCCAGAGAAGATTGAACAGCCATTGTGCTGACATGTTCAAGAGCTAATCGGTTCTGATGATGTAATTTGCAGTAGTGCTTGATGTCTATTCGCCTGATGTGTGACAGCTGCTGTGGGCCCCGAGGATTAAAGTGTGAAGCGTGAGGGGTGAGTGCTTTCAAATGGAGGGAGACTTTTATAGAGCCAAGTGAATAAACCTGGTCATGCTGGTTACCCTACCTGGAAAGCCTGCTCACTTCTTCCTTATGTATACAGATTTTACCAGGCTTAACACAGCCTCAACTCCAGGCTCACTTTATCCAAGACCACTTCGGTCAACACTGATGCTCCTTTCCGTGAACTCCTGTGGAACTTACAGTCAGAATTATATGCTTTAGCACTTACTTCTTGAATGTTTATCATGTACCCTCAACTTGACCAGAAGCTACTAAGGACATAATTTTTTCTGTATCTCTCACTGCATAGAACCTAATGGTAGGCACAAAATTTAAATAAAAAATAATTGGGGCAAAATATTGATAATTGTTCAAGCAGAGGAATGGTTACATGTGGGTTTCTGCTACTATTCTTTCTACTTTTGTGTGCTTGGAAATTCCCTTGATAGCAGGGTTGGCAGATTTAGCAAATAATCATGCAGGGGATGCCCTGTTAAATTTGAATTTCAGATAAACAATGAATATTTTCTTATTATTAATAATTTGTATTATATTTTGATATATCACCCATAATTTTTCATACCATTTAATTTAATCATATAATTTATAATAATATATTCATGTATATATTTTATTAAAACATTATATTAATATTATATTATATTTTTGTATTATTATTTTATGTTCCTATGGGACATATTTTTACCAAAACATTATTTCTTATTTATCTGAAATGCAAATTTAACTGGGTGTCCTGTATTTTACCTAGCAACCTGACTTGCTAGAAACTTAAAAACATAATTGGTGATTAATCCATGGGCTCAGAGAAAGTAGATGGTAGAAACAGTGCCTTTTCTCTTAGAGTGTGATCTGGTGTCACTTACCTGTTAAAAAGGCAGCTTCCTATGCTCCCCTACTCCGCCCCAGAGGTGCCAAATCAGTATTTCTGCTGGTGGGACTCTGCACTTGCAACAAGATCCCAGATGATTCTGATGCTGTTGCCAGCCAACCTGATGTCTATGTTTTTAGTTTTTCTGATATGATCTTGTATTTCCTTATGGTGGCCTTATTTAAGCAACTTCTACTCTGTTTTTATGTCAGAGACTTCACTGAAGAGATGTGAATATTCTTGTTCCACGACTCACCCACTGAACTTTACAAGTCAAATACTGTCACAAATATTCTGTTTGCCTTTTGTAGTAAAAGTTCCCCCTTGAATATTCATCCAATAGCCCAGCATCTTAACTACTAATTTATATTGTACTAATATTTATTCATTGTTATGAGAAGTAGTAGTTGGCAAATTTGCAGCTCCCTTTAGTATTTTAAGGGATTTTAGGGTAACAAAACATCCTGATTTGCTTGAGACTGTTCCAGTTTCAGCACTGATATTCATATGTCTTGTGTTGTCCCTCAGTCCTGGTTGCCCCGGCCGCCCTACCTGTAGTAAATGTTCTCGGTAAACCACCCAGATCCCCACTTCAGGACCAAGGCACTCTTTTCACCAGCTGCTGGTAGTGTCAGCTCACAGTTGAGACCCTACTCAGGCAACTGCCTCACTCCAAGTTATGCCCTGCCTCCAGGAGCTGTAAGCCATTGATGTAGCCCCAATCCTCAATTCAGGATGTCTCTGATTGGCCATCCCAGCCCTAGAGCTCCCCGTGGGGACAGCTGAGGCCTCTGTTACAACTGCCTTGCAATTCAACTTCTCCCACTACCCAATCCTGCTTCCCTCGCAGAGGCAGCTCCTGAGGGCACTCCCTAATATACCCCTACAGGCAAATCTCAGAGTTTGAGAGTCTGGAGAAATCTGCCCTCCAATAGCTGGCACAGAATTGGGGTGGTCCTAGGAAAGAGATTCTGGAATAAGATTTTGGAGCTGGGTTACCTGCTGACTGGCTGGTAATGAAAACCCCTCACTAGTGGTAGGTGGAGGCCCTGACAAAGTAGCAGTGCAATTGTAAAACATTCACCAGCAGCAAACGGGGGCGGGATGCCAGCGGAAGGGAATGTACTGGAGGGTGCAGCATCCCGGGCCCCCAGAGGTTCAGGGAGAGTAGTAATTTAAGGACAACAGAATGGGTGTTACTGGCCACTGTCTATGTATTGGGGAGAGACAAGAAAGGCTGACAGTGATTAATCACCAATTTGAGAGGCTGAACCTCCTGAGGTTGAGGCCCAGAACTTAAATCATAAGGTAGCAGAGCTCCAGTGAAGACAGAATTCTCAATCCTAACAAGTCGGCTATGTCAAAATCATGGCCTTAATTGAGAAAGAACGAGATCCTGAGATATGGGATGAGGACATGTGGGTCGATGTCCTTGTAAATCTCTCCAGATTTCCTCTGAATCCTTTGGGATATAGAAGGGACCTACTCTCCAGGTTAGAAGTTAGCACTCTTTGCTTTTGAAGTTTATACAGAGATTTTTGCCTTACAAGATAACACTTCCTATAGATACACACCACTTTATATAAAATAGATAAACAATAAAAATGTACTATATAGCACATAGAACTATATTCAGTATCTTGTAATAACCTATAATGGAAAAGAATCTGAAGCTGTACACCTGAAACTAACACAATACTTGAAATCAACTAAAGTTTAATAAATAAAATTTTAAAAAAATACTTCCTTTCCTCAAAGGATCTTAAGGTACTCTGCCACCTCCACTCCCCAACCCCAAAACCAACAACTAGGTTTAAGTCACAACATAAGCAATGGGGGAAAAAAGAGACTGTGTCTCAGAAAAGCTGTATTGGCGGAAGCTGGAAGAGTATATGTAGATCTTGGGTATACGTGGTCAAGGCAGGGAAGAACGTAAAGCTGGATAAGGAAGAACTCATTTCTAAGAGAGCATTCACCTATGATATAGGAGTTCACCCTGGCAAGGACCTCAGGAGATGTTGCCGTCACACTGCTAGGATGACTCTTGGAAGCTTGGAGAAAACATCATATCAAATCGGTCTGCTGTATCAATGACATCATATTAATCACATTAGGTGAGCGGGAAGTGCCAATAAGTTGAAGGCTTTGGTGAGATACTTGTGCATCAGAGGGTGGGAGCTAAACCCTACAGAAGTCCAGGGCTCTTGTACATCAGTGAAGTTTTTAGGGGTGTAGAGGCTGGCCTGTACTGGGACAGCCCCTCCAAAGTAAAGGACAAATTTGCATTTCATGCCTTCCACTACTAAGAAGGGAGCACAATGTGTGGTAGGCCCTTAGGGTTCTGCAGTCAGCATTTTCCACACTCGTGAATACTGCTTTGGTCCTTTTGCTGGTAACTAAGAAGACTTCTAGCTTTGAATGGGATTTTGAAGTAAGTCCAGGATGTGGTGACAGCAGCCCTGCCAGTTGGGCCTTTCTAGCCAGCAGACCAGTGCATTTGAAGTCGTTTGCATTGCCTTGTAAACTCCCTCTCCATCACCCCCTAAACTCTTCAGTGAAGTGGTACCTCCCACCGTGGGTGTGAGAGGCAGTGGAGTTTTCACGTTCAGATTCTTTTGCTACAAAACAGAGACTCTAATATGGAAGTTAAAACCCCAGGCAACAGAGAACCTAAGTACCCTGGAAATTTTCAGAAAACCAGGGAAATTGAGCCAAAAATGGATTGGCAGAGAGACCCCAGCTGACAACTGCGTTGCACATCTAATTCATCGTTATACAAATTAGGAAGGTGGGGAGGAACTGTTAAAAAGGAGCCAAATGACTTATAAAAGGCAGCAAAATATTAATGCTTTCCACAATTGTTCTCCAACAATTTGCATAGAAAATAGAAAGGTGCTGCTGAAGCTTTAACCCATGTTTCCTGACTAGGGGATAAAATTGGGATCCCGATATAAAATCATGTTTCTCTGGCTCTTCCCCCAGATACCAGGTGGCATCACCATATCCCTCCTCTGACCCTGTTCCAGCATCCTGGGATTCTGTCTGTGGCCAAGGCAGCCAATGCCTGGGCCAAAAGTGCCCGATTTCTCCTACAGATGCCCTTGCTGTCCCCTGCCAGGCTGCCAGTCCCCACACGACCACTGCAGGTGCTGCCCTTTGGGCTCTCAGTGCCCCACAGACAATCCAGCCAAATTGCCTTCATGGCCTTGACCTCCCTCCATCACTGCCTTTCCCCAAAACCAGAGCTGGGCGGGGGGATACCATGGCTAACCCACTCTCACCTGTACTCAGCAGTGCCATATTTCGTGATTTGATACCCAGAAGGGATAATTTTTATAAATTTATTTAATTTATTTATTTATTATTTTTGGCTGTGTTGGGTCTTCGTTTCTGTGCGAGGGCTTTCTCTAGTTGCGGCGAGCGAGGGCCACTCTTCATCGCGGTGCGCGGGCCTATCACTATCGCGGCCTCTCTTGTTGCGGAGCACAGGCTCCAGACGCGCAGGCTCAGTAATTGGGGCTCACTGGCCCAGTTGCTCCGCGGCATGTGGGATCTTCCCAGACCAGGGCTCGAACCCATGTAGCCTGCATTGGCAGGCAGATTCTCAACCACTGCACCACCAGGGAAGCCCAGGGATAATGTTTAAACACACTTCCATCTGATAAATTATTTTCAGTAATAATCATGAAAAAAATGAATAGTGATAATGGCCAGAAGAGCAATGCAGCAGTGAAAATTTTCTTTTTTTGAATTTTGTATGGGTAATCAGGCCTGTAAATAAATAAGAAAGGAAAGCAGAAGGAAAGCTTGTAGTACAAAAAGGAAGAAGTTAATAAGATTGCTTTTAATTCCATGAATGTATTTTTGCCATTTTATTATGAATTTTTCAAGCATACAGCAAAGTTGAAGTTTTAATGATAACATACGCCCAGCACGTAGATTTTACCAGTAATATTTTACTATAGTTGCCTTATCAGATAATTACCCACCTATCCATTCCTCTATCTACCTGTCAATCTTATCTTTCATATTTAAATAAACTATTTTAGAATGGTGTTAGATTTATAGAAAAGTTGCAAAGATAAGTACAGAGCTTTCCCACATACCCTGCACCTAGTTTTCGCTATTAACAGCTTACATTAGTGTGGTACATTTGTTACAACTAATGAAATAATATTGATACATCTTTTTTTTTTTTTGATACATCTTTTTAAACTAAACTCATACTTTATTCAGATTTCTGTAGTTTTTTCATAATATCCTTTCTCTGTTCCAGGATCTTCTCCAGGATATCAGATTACATTTGGTTGCCATGTCTCCCTAGGCTCTTCTGTGATATAACAGTTTCTCAGACATTCCTTGTTTTTGACGACCTTGACAGTTTTGAGGAGTACTGGTCAGGTATTTTGTAGATTGTCCCTTCATTTGATGTTTTTCTCACGGTTATCCTGGTGTTACAGGTTCTGGGGAAGACGACCACAGAAATTAAGCCATTTTCAACACATAATTATCAAAGGTCCATGCTATCCACATGGTTTATTACTGAGGATGTTCACCTTGGTCACCTCGCCAAGGGAGTGTTTGCCAGGTTTCTTCATTGTAAAGGCTACCGTTCCCTCTCCTTTTCATACTGCGCTCTTTGGAAGCAAATCACTAAGTGTAACCCACCCTTAGGTAGTGGAGGGGGGATTATTTGGGGTTCTTTTATATGGGGAGATTTGTCTCTTCTCATTCATTAATTTATTTATTTAATCATTTATTTATGTTAAAATAGACCCTTGGGTATTTATTTTATACTTTGGACTAAAATCCAGTCTTTTTTTTTTGCCCCAATATTTCCGGCTTTGGCGTTTGGGAGCTCTTCCAATTAGCTCTGGTATCCCTTTGATATACCTCATAGTTTTATTTTTTGAGCACTTCCTTACTTTCTGGCACTACAAGATGCTCCAGGCTCATCTTGTATATTCCCAGACCCAGTCCTAGAATCAGCCATTTCTCCAAGGAGCCCTGGTTCCTTTTATTGGACAATGGTGTCAGAAACCAAGATCTGGGCACAAGGGGTGCTTGTTGCTACTAGAGTATTGTTGTTTCCAAGCCCTCTCAGCAGATAGAACTAAGAAATATATGCATGTATACTAACCTGTGTATAAGAACATATATAGATATTTAGATATAGATTTTTATAGGTTATGTAATCTATATCTATGTAAGGATGCAGATTATGTCTATATCCATCAATATCTGCATTAAGATTAACATGAGTTCATACTAATTCTTCCATTCTAATCCAGAACCACAAGGCTCATTCTAGCCTCCTCCTTTTGCTGATCTGTAACCTCTCTCACTGATAGTAGGAAACCTGGCTATCCACCAGCCATTTACTTATTTGCTCACTCCTGGCATACACATATAGCAGTTTCAGAATTGTTAACTTGTCCCCCTGGAGAAACACCTTTACCAACCAGAGTATAGTCTGATGTACTCTTTCTTTTGTCTTTAGTCTTACAGTTTCCAGTCATTTCCAAAGTTAGGTAGGTCAGCATCTCTTTTCCCTATTTCCCTTAGTGAGGTCATGTTGCACATTAATAATATAGTTAGATTCTTTTGTCACAGGCTGTATTCCATCCCAGGATTCCCCCACCCTCCTAGTTGATTTTTTTAAAATTTTGCATAATTAAGGTTCACACATGTTCTGTAAAGTTCTATGGGTTTCTACAAATGGCTAGTGTTGTGTAGCTACTGCTACAGTAATATGCAGAATAGTTTCATGGCCCTGTGCTTAACCTAGTCAGTCCTTCTCTCTCCCCAAATCCCTAGCAATGACTGGCTGATCAGTTCTCCATCTCTAATGAGTTTTGCCTTTCCCAGAATGTAGTCTATCTTTCTGCCTTCTTTCACTTTGCAATATGCATTTAAGATTCACCCATGTTGTTACATGGATGAATGCTTGTTCCTTTTGAAAAAATGGAAAGAACATATGCCAATTTTAGTTCAATCTCAATAATGAGTAATAACATTTCAAGACTTAATGTCTGCAAATTAGTTAATGACTTCATCAAAATTGATCTGTGCATCTTCATATTTAAAGGACAGTATAACCAGATTTGACAATCTACTCATAGTTGATCAAAGAATGCTTTTTATTCATTTTAACTTTGAAAAGTTTCTTTCACATGAAGTAACAGATGTGCAAATTTCACAGTAAAACCTCACCACTGTTAGAGCTGTAGGAAAAGATGTTCAATTTCACTCTAAGAGAAACGCAAATTAGAATTAAGCAGTAATATTTACACTTATTTTGTCAAAGATCAAAGAGTTTGATGACATAATATGTGGATGAGAATGTGAGATAGGAGGAACTCCAATATATTGCAGATAGAAGTGTAAATTGGAGTATCCTTTAAAATTATGGCAATAGGTGTAAAAATTACAAATGCACATGCCTTTTGGTTCTGCATTCTACTTACAGGATTTTTTTCTGTAGAGGAGCTTACATATGTGTGAAATGAGGTATGTAAAGATTCTTTACTGCAGCATTGTTTGTAATGGCCTGTAATTAGAAACAACATAAATGTCCATCAATAAAGGACAGATTAATCAAATTAAATCAAGTCAATTTAAATTGTACACTGTCATTAAAAAGCCTATATGAAAAGATATAATAAGTGAACAATGCAAGGTACAGAGCAGTGAGTATAGTATCTGTATTAGGGCTTTTTAGAGAAACAGAACAAATAGGATTAATGGATGGATGGATAGATAGATAGATAGATAGATAGGAGAAGATTATAGGAATTGACTCATGGGCTTATGGAGGGCATGAAGTCCCACAATCTGCCATCTGTAAGCTGGAGAACCAGGAAAGCCGGTGGTGTGATTCAGTCTGAGAACAGAGGCCTGAGAACCATAGGAGCTGATGATGTAAGTCCAAGTCCAAAGGCCCTAGAATCTGGGGCTGACGATGTAAGTCCCTGTCTGAGTCTGAAAGCCTGAGAACCAAGAGCACCAAAGTCTGAGCGCAGAAGATGGATGTCTCTCCCAACTTTACCTTTTTTTGAAGATTTACCCTTTTCCAGCCTTTCTGTTCTATTCAGGCCCTCAGAGGATTGGATGATGCCCATCTGAATTGGTGAGGGTGGATCTCCTTTACTCAGTCTACTGATTCAAATGCTAATCTCTTCCACAAACACCCTCACAGACACACCCAGAAATAATGTTTATTATCTATTTGGGGCATCCTTAGCCCAGTCAAGTTGACACATAAAATTAACCATCATAGTGTCCTTCCATTTATTTACAAAACATTTGCTTGCATATGCAAAGCTTATCTCTTGAAGGATACTCAAGAAATTTGTAATGGTGGCTGATTTGAGGGAGAGAAGGTAGACAACTGGGCTGCAGGGTGGAAGGAGACCTACTTTTCATTGTGTACCCTTTGTCCTTGTAAAACTTGTACCATGTTAATGTACATGTAAATGTGATATAATAAATTAAATGTGAATTAAAAATCCTTGAAGAATATAAAATAACTGCAGAGAGCAGTAGGGGAGTGGGAGCCTTTAGCTCTGGATTTAGCATCATCTTGGCGACAGAAAAAAGAAAGAAGATGAATGGCATTGAGTGCAGCAGGCTTAAATGTGGCCAGTATCGCAGTGATTCCCCTGCCAGATAAGAAAACATCTGTATCTAAGGATAAAATGCTTATGCAAGGAATGCAATAGTACATAGATGAATATGAGTGTTTTCGTAAAACTGGATGAGAAAAAGCATTCTGAGAATATGAGGGGAATTTTTTTTTTTAAGGCATTGTTTACTTTGTTTATTTATTTATTTTTGGCTGTGTTGGGTCTTCGTTTCTCTGCGAGGGCTTTCTCTAGTTGCGGCAAGCGGGGGCCACTCTTCATCGCGGTGCGCGGGCCTCTCACTATCACGGCCTCTCTTGTTGCAGAGCACAGGCTCCAGACGCGCAGGCTCAGCAATTGTGGCTCACGGGCCCAGCCGCTCCGTGGCACGTGGGATCCTCCCAGACCAGGGCCCGAACCCGTGTCCCCCGCATTGGCAGGCAGATTCTCAACCACTGCGCCACCAGGGAAGCCCTGAGGGGAATTTTTATATTGAGGATTGGTCCTGAGAGTCATCCTGGACCTTCTCTCTCCCTCCATCTACATATCTATGAATCATCAAATCCTAGCAATTTAACCACTAAAAGATATCACAAATACCTCAGCTTTCCTCTACCACTTCCCTAGTCTAATCTACCACTAATCACTACCCCAGACTGGCAGTCCTGAATCCCTTCATTCTAAATTAGAATCCTTAGTAGTCTCTATTCTCTTTCACAGAACCCTTTATTTGTCTTCATAAGTCTTGTCCATATATGAGAATACTTATTGGTGTACTTGTTTGATTAATGTCTCTTTCCCCAACTGGACGATAAGCTCCAAGAAGTCAGAGACCATGTCTGTTTTGCTAATCACTATATCCCCAACTCCAAACTTTGTGTTGAATAAATGAATGAACTAGATTATGGAATTCATTTGATAAACATAGCTGTATACATAAGGGGAATATTTTAAAACTGCATTGAGGAGACTGTAAGGAGATAAATTATCAGAAGCAGCTATGTACTTGGTCATGGAGGATGGTCTAGAAAATACACTAGGTTTTTTCAGTCTCTGACCTCCACAAGTGTGCCATGCTTTGAGAGCTGTCTTCCTAGATGCTTCAGCAAGGCATAAGACTTCAATACTAGTAAATTGAACAATTCTCCTTTTCACTGTTTCACTCTACTTTTGTGTAGAGCAAAGAGCTTCTTATTTGAAGACGTGAGGTCAAAGAAGACTGTATATATTGTTTTAGCAGCACCTCCCTAGCAAGTCTGTACAGGCTGAGTATGAACTGGATGGAGTTCATGGCAAAGTTTTGCTTCAGGAATTTCCTGAAATAACTCTCCACAAAAGTTCGGCTCTCATAATTGAAGATTACATTGACCTCATGCACTGCTAGTGCACATTTAAAAATTTCCTGGGAATCAAGACCACCATGAAGAAGTTTCCAGTGATTATGTTACCAGGTTTTAATGACCAAAAGTATTCTGTACATACTGTTTTTTCATGTTCCATTGTGATAATTGTAATGTATTGCAATAATTTATGTGTCTGTTTCTTCTGCCTTTGTAATGTGCCCTTCTCAAGGACAGGAATATAATCGGAACTCAATAAATATGTCTTAAATGAATAATCTGAATTCAGTACCTGGATTTGCCTCTTGGAGGAAAATTTTATTAGAGAGAGAACAGTTCTAGTGCAATTCACCACTTATTAGCACTGTAACTCTGGACAGGTCATTTAATCTTTCTTCATTTTCCTCCCTTTTAAATAATTATGAAAAATGTAAACATAAAGAATAATAAAATTAACATCTACCTACCACCCAGTTTTATAAAATTTTAATATTTCATCAGCTATGGCAGAGAGAATGCCATGTGTTCATCAAATCCTATTTCATTTTCCTCTTCCCTGGGCACATAAAATGATTGCATCCCCCAGCCTCCTTTGCAGGCAGGTTGGTACCATGAGACTAGTTGTGTCAATGGGCTGTAAGCAGATGTGGTGTGTGTGTGTAAGTTCCAAAGTAAGCATAGAAGAATGAATTCTCTGGGATCTCTTCCCTGCTGCAGAGACCATGGAAGCATGTTTTAAAATGGCGGTATTGGAAGATCTGGAACCTCCATCAGCCTGAACGACTGATGTATCCCTGAATGACTATATGGATCAGTGTTTGAGAATATCCCTTGCTCTACATCTTCATCAACACTGAATTTTGTTAGCTTTTAAAACTTTTCTGCCAGTTTGAAGGTGTAAAATCAGTGTTTTAATTTGTGTGTGTGTGTGTGTTTAAAATATTTTTCTATTTCTTTCCTTATTTTATTTGTTTATTTTTTGGCTGTGTTGGGTCTTCGTTGCTTCACGTGGGCTTTCTCTAGTTGCGGTGAGCGTGGGATACTCTTCCTTGACGTGCGCGGGCTTCTCATTGCATGGCTTCTCTTGTTGTGGAGCACCGGCTCTAGGCACGTGGGCTTCAGTAGTTGCAGCACGCAGGCTCAGTAGTTGTGACTCACGGGCTCAGTTACTCCGTGGTATGTGGGATCTTCCCGGACCAGGGCACAAACCCGTGTCCCCTGCATCGGCAGGTGGATTCTTAACCGCTACCAGGAAGTCCTTAATTTGTGTTTTGCTGATTATGAGTGATCCTGAGCATCTTTTCAAATGCTTGTTTGTCACTGAGTTCTGTGAGTGCCTGTCCCTTCACCCATGATGGTGGTGGGTTTCCTTATCCTAGTGTTTTGTAGGAATACTTTTTTATTTTGGAAATTAATCTTTTGTCAGTTACGTTCACTGTAAATACTTTCTCCAAATCTGTAGCTTATCTTTTTTACTTTGTTTAAAGTATCTTTGTTAGATAGAAGTTTAATTTATTATAAAATAAAAATTAAAAAAGAAAGAAGTTTAATTTATTATTCTCCTTCTTCTTCTGCTTTGTGTAAGAATTCTTTCCTATCTCATGGTCGTAAAGATATTTTTCTGTATTTCTTTTTGAAAGTTTTAAAAACTTCTCATTTTAAGTCTTTAATCCATCTGTAAAAGTTTCTGAGCCCGTATGCATGTGTGTATACATGTGTGTATGCGTGTGTGTGTGCATGTGTATGTGTGTGTGTGTAGTACGGTATGAATGTTATTTTTTTCCATAAAAATAGCCAATGTCCCAAGACCATTTATTATTTATTTATTTTTTGGCCAAGAAACACGACTTGTGGGAACTAGTTCCCCGACCAGGGATTGAACCCGGGCCACGGCACTGAAAGCCTGGAATCCTAACCACTAGGCAAACAGGGAACTCCCCCCAAGACCATTTACTGACTAGTCTATCTTTTCAGTTGATGGTAATACAACTTTGCCATATATCAAATTTCCATTTATTCTGGGTTCTGTTTATAGGTCCTTTAATCTGTTTCATTGGTTATTTTTCTGTCCCTGGGTCAAAGCTATGCTGTCTTAATTGTTATAATTTTATAGGTCTTGATATCTGGTAGTATGAATATTCCTCTATCTTGATTTTCTCATTATTGTCTCGTGTACTTCTGACCCTTTGTATTTCAATGAAAACTTTGGGTTGAGCTTGTCAAACTCTACAAATAGCTAAAGCTGAGATTTTTTTACTATTATATTTTCTGGTTAGTACTAATGATGCATAGAGATTCTATTGATTTTCATATTTTGATTTTGTACCCAGAAATCTTGTGCCCTAATATTAATTGTATGTAGACTTTTTGGAATTTATAGATAACCTATAGACTGTAAATAAGAACAGCTTTGGTTCTTCCTTTCCAAATCTTATATTGCTCCTGTACAGTATTAAAAGGAAATGGTTAATCTTACTCTTTATTTTAATAAAAATGCCTTTAAAGATTCACCATTAAGTATTTGTTTGCTCTTGTTTTTTCTCTCTATGCTTTTCTGGTGAATATATTTAAGCTAAAGAAGTATATTCAAACATTTTATGCTTCATTCTCCTCGTTTGTAATATGTAGATATCACCACCTGTTTTACCTATTTTGCTAGGCTATAGTGAGGATTAAATGAGATATCTTCTAGAAAAACCTCAGAAAATAGCAAAGTACTATATTCAAATGTCAGTTTGTGTGTGTGTATATTTTTTTGTTCACTGCTGTATCCTCAGTACCTAGAACATTTTCTGGGACAAAGTTGGTGCTCAATAAATATGTGTCAAATGACTGTGAAGGAAGAGTACTAATAATAAACAAATGTTTCATGTAAAGTAATATTTCCTTACATCTTAGCAGAGATGGCAACATGGGCATGCATGCTGCCATTCCCTGTATTCACCTACCAGTGGCAGAAGCCACTAAATTATCTCAGAACCCCTTCTGAACTTGAACGCTCAAACTCAGAACCCTTTTCAACTCAGTGTTCTAGTCAGCCATTTGCAACTTATTGTAGTTGGCATATGAAAAAGGACTTGATAACCAATGTGCCTTAAAATTTAACCAAACCAATAGCATTTAATCTCTACTTGATTGGGCATATGGTACTGTTTGAAATTGAGGGTTTAGTATTTACAAAGGTAAATATCCATGGGAGGGTTACATAACAACCGGCACATAGAAATTCCATTCTGTTTAGTTGGCTTATTTTTCTCATATAGTTCTTCAAAAGTTGAAAACAAAAAATATCTGTTAAGTTAAAAGCAACATTAGGCCTACACAAAATTGTCCTTTTTATTAGTAAAATGCTTCGTTCATAAATTTATCTTTATTATTATATTGCTAGCTGGAAATGAATTGTGAGCATGATTATAATAATTGGTTAAAGGGCTTAATTTAAAAAAATTTTTTTCCAGCAAAGCTTACTGAATCTTCTATTTCTGATAGGTAGAAATTGAGGTGAATCATAATAAGTCATCCTCTCACATACAAGAACAAATAAGCATTAAATTTCCAAAGTAATTGTTAAGAACGTAATTTTATTTTGTATGTTTATATTGCTTCTCATATTACATTTGCCATTTTCACATCTTCTCATGTTATTAATCTGCAGTTTCATGTAAAAAGGGACCTTGTGTGTTTC
Organism: Balaenoptera borealis; assembly: GCF_965194805.1. Taxonomy (NCBI): domain Eukaryota; kingdom Metazoa; phylum Chordata; class Mammalia; order Artiodactyla; family Balaenopteridae; genus Balaenoptera; species Balaenoptera borealis. Next base: position 93,660,431 of record NC_138874.1, read on the forward strand.
TCTTCCCAAACATTTCCACCTGTCACTTCCCTCCCACTTATCACAAACCCCTGCCAATTTTTGCCCTAGAATATACAAAATTTAGTGATTAAAAATAGAAATGTAAGGTGTGCGCACTGGAAGGACACGTTCATTTACTGAGAGGTAGGTGATCAATGAAACATAGTATCTTGTATCAAACCACAAACACCTTACACCTGGGAAGATCTGTGATTTCCCTGTGGTCCCTGATGCCTGTCATTTCTCACTTCTTGGCTTCCTGGGGAAATGAACATGTTCCAACTTTGCACTCCTGCTGCTGAGCTTTTAAGAAATGTGTCATAACATTCAAAAAAATTCAGATGCTATTTTCTCCACTAACCAACTTTGCCAAAATCAAGCCTTGAGGCTCTTATGAAAGATTAAAATTTCAAAGCTAGTACTTTGTAGAGAAGGGCATACATCATTATTTCATTCTAATCTGCAGCCACCTGACAGGCTCAAGAAGCAATCATGGCCAGGAACCAGATTTCAGATATTGTAAAGTCATTGTTGCTTTTCAATTTTGATGTAGCCCATACAAAAGCTAACAAGTAAGGAAATTTGCATGATAAAATATTATAGGAAAAAAGAGAGTTCACAGTAGTATGGTTGATACATATACATAAATATGTGTATATATATATGACATTAGGCAAGTTAGCTAAGTCCTCAAATTTCCTCTTCTGAAAAATGGAGATAATAGTATCTATCTCATAGGATTATGGTGAGTGTTGAATAAGATAATCTATGCAAAGTACATAGCACAGCACCTGGTAAGAATGTGTACAATAATATATAGCTTATGTAGACTATGTATTATTATCCATATTTTAGAACAAAGGTTGGATGGATATAAACCTAAATCTTAATGGTTATTTTGGGGTGGTGGTATTATAGGTGATTGCTTTTTTCTTTCCTTTGCTTTGACAGTATTTCCAAATTTTCTCCCATGAGTCTGTATTACTTTTTTTTAAAATAAATTTATTTTATTTTATTTATTTTTATTTTTGGCTGCTTTGGGTCTTTGTTGCTGCGCGTGGGCTTTCTCCAGTTGCGGTGAGCGGGGGCTACTCTTCATTGCAGTGTGTGGTCTTTTCATTGTCTTGGTTTCTCTTGTTGCGGAGCACAGGCTCTAGGCGCACGAGCTTCAGTAGTTGTGGCATGCAGGCTCAGTAGTTGTGGCACACAGGCTTAGTTGCTCTGTGGCATGTGGGATCTTCCTGGACCAGGGATCAAATCTGTGTCCGCTGCATTGGCAGGTGGATTCTTAACCACTGCGCCACCAGGGAAGTCTCTATATTACTTTTTTCTTCAGTAAGAAGTCAGTGTCCCTTGACCAAAAGTAGTCAGGTGGTTCTCACTCACCAGAATCATGGGGCATATAAATGAATGTCTGGAGCTGCCTGTGTTAGGTCATGATAATGGTCCCCAATAAATCCCAGCTCCCAGTGTCCACGCCCCTTTGAAATGTGACTTTGCCACTCCTCCCATCAACAAACAGAGTCTAATTTTCCACCACTTGAAACTGGGCTGGCTTTGTGACTTGCTTTGACTAATAGAATGTGACAGAAGTGATGCTATGTGAATTTCAGGACCTAGACCTTAAGAGATCTTGCAGCTTCTGCACTTCCCTGTTAGCGCAGTGGTTAAGAATCCGCCTGCCAATGCAGGAGACATGGGTTTGAGCCCTGGTTCAGGAAGATCCCACATGCCATGGAGCAACTAAGCCCGTGCGCCACAACTACTGAGCCTGTGCTCTAGAGACCGTGAGCCGCAATTACTGAGCGAAGAGTATCCCCCACTCGCCACAACTAGAGAAAGCCCATGCGCAGCAACAAAGACTCAATGCAGCCAAAAATAAATTAAAAAAAAAAAAAAAAAAAGAGACCTTGCAGCTTCTGCTCTTGCAATCCTGAGATGTTTCATGCTGTGTGGAAGCCCAGTTTAGCATACCTGAAGGATAGCTTTTGGGTCCCAAAAGACAGCCAGCTCCAGCTGCCAGACATGTGAGTGAGACCATCTTGGACCCTCCAGCTCCAGGCAAGTGGTCAGATGACTACAGCCACATAAGTGACCCCAGCTGAGCCTGAAAAGGAGATGCCTAGAGATTCAATACACAAGATTGTGAGACATAATATAACATTGATATTTTAAATTACCATGTGTTGGGTTGGTTTGTTACACAGCAATGGATATCTGAAACACTGCACTTCATAAATACCTAGACTGTCCAAACAGCTTCAACTTCACAGCGGATGCTGCAGAAAGAAGGGATTTCTCTCCAAACATATTAATTTATTGTACAGTTGTAGAGAGTAAAAAAAGTCTTCTTTTTATCTTTGCTTTGTTACCTGAACTTAACCTTACACTGTTGTAAATCTATACAGTTGTCCCTTGGTGGATATGGAATTGAGGATTTCCTCAATCACCTACCCCAGGGGCAAGAGTGCTCATTTCCAGGAGTCCCTGTTTGAAACTTTTGAGAAGCATTGTCTCACTCTTATTTACCTATTGTGTGTCCCCCATTTTCTGGGGCTACCCTGGCTGGGATATCAAGGGACAAAACATTCATTCGTTCGTTAATCTGCTTCTTAAATGTTTATTGAGCACATTGAGACCGGGCTAAGCAATAAAAGAAAGCAGATGACTTTAAGACATGGTCACTGCTCTCCAAGACAGGAAGATAAGACATGCAGATAATGTCAATAGAAAGTAATCCATGCTAAGTCACTGAGTGAATTACGGACAACTCATAAACCATATGAGTTTAGGGGAAGAAGGCCTTCCAATTAGAAGGGTCAGGATTGGGTTTATAGGAAACACGCAAGTTGATTTTAGCCTTAAAGATTGAATTAAGCATTTGGTGGAGGTGAGATGGTGAAAGGCCATCCGGACAAGGGAATATTCATGAACAAAGGGCAGGAAGGAGATACAAGACACATTTGAGAGGTGTCCAGGAGACAAATTTAACTGAAGTGGAGGGTTCATTTACTGAAATAAATGAAACAAATATTTTCTGAATGCCTGCTGGGTGTCAGACTCTCTGCTAGTCTCCGAAAATATTGAGATAAATGACAGAGGACCCATTTCTAAGGAATGAGTAATCTAGTGTGCCGGCAGCAAATACACCATTGTAGTGGATAGGATGATAAGTTTGTGGCTGAGTATCAAGGAAGATAAGTCTGGAAAAGTAGGTTGAGGCCAAACTATTGGAAGACCTTGAAAGCCAAGATTTCCCCTGTATGGTTCAGAGAAATTTCCACTTTAACAAAAAAAAAAAGAAACTTTTTTTTTTTTCATATTAAGCTTTCTTTGGAACAGTATAATGGACAGATAAGAATGGAACTAGTCTTTCTCAGTCCTTTTCCCTATGGCAGCCCCAGGGTTCCTCTACAGTCCCAGAGAACACAGTTTCAAAAACAATATTATTGTGCTGGCAATAGGGGCTTATTGAAGCTTTTTGGTTAAAATCAGGAGAGTCACATAATGTATGTAAGACGTCCAGTCAAAATAGATCACAACTGTTGAGCAATTACTAGGTAGCAAGTATCATATTAAGTGTTTTCGAACATCAGGATGGTACTATTATTATTATTATTATCCCCATTTTAGAGGGGAGGGGTGTTTTCAGAGAGATTAGGTAAATTATCCAAGGTGTACAGTGGCCAGAGTGGAGTCAATGAGACCTCAGAGTCTGTGTCATAGGTTAGGCACAGCTGGGAGGGTGTGAAGCCTCTAAGCTATACTGCCTTCTAATCTGCTCAGCTCATACCAGACACTTGATTAATGGTATCTATTAGTATTATCATTATTTCTAGTGCTCTTTTTTTTTTTAACATCTTTATTGGAGTATAATTGCTTTACAATGGTGTGTTAGTTTCTGCTTTATAACAAAGTGAATCAGTTATACATATACATATGTTCCCATATCTCTTCCCTCTTGCATCTCCCTCCCTCCCACCCTCCCTATGCCACCCCTCTAGGTGGTCACAAAGCACCGAGCTGATCTCCCTGTGCTATGCGGTTGCTTCCCACTAGCTATCTATTTTACGTTTAGTAGTGTATATATGTCCATGCCACTCTCTCTCTTTGTCACATCTTACCCTTCCCCCTCCCCATATCTTCAAGTCCATTCTCTAGTAGGTCTGTGTCTTTATTCCCGTCTTGCCACTAAGTTCCTCATGACCTTTTTTTTTTTTTCCCTTAGATTCCATATATATGTGTTAGCATACTGTATTTGTTTTTCTCTTTCAGACTTACTTCACTCTGTATGACAGACTCTAACTCCATCCACCTCACTACAAATAACTCCATTTCATTTCTTTTTATGGCTGAGTAATATTCCATTGTATATATGTGCCACATCTTCTTTATCCATTCATCCAATGCTGGACACTTAGGTTGCTTCCATATCCTGGCTATTGTACATAGAGCTGCTCTAGTGCTCTTAAAAGAGGACAAGGGTCTAGGAATTGCTTCATACATTTGGATATATAATTTTAGTTGAGGCAGATGAGCTAATGGCCCAGAATCACTAAATTTAAAGACAATTTGGGACTTCCCTGGTGGTCCAGTGGTTAAGACTCTGTGCTCCGATGGAAGGGGGCACAGGTTCAATCCTTGGTTGGGGAACTAAGATCCCTCATGCCATGTGGTGAGGCCAAAACTTTAAAAATAAATAAATAAAATGAAAATAAAGTCAACTGGTTTCAATACAGTAAATAAGGTACCAAATGATATCATTATTTACAATTCATCTGTTCTGTTGGGGTATTATACAGATTCATGAAAATATCACCTTGATGGGTTTTGAACTACTTAGAACAGTTTTCTCCTTAAAGAAAAATGAAAAAAAAAAAAAAAAGACCAAGAAAAGTACCAAGGGTTGTATGGACGTAATGCATAGCTAAAGAAATGCAATTTCAAACAGTGAGGTTCCAGGGCTGCCATGTGGAGTTGTTCAGCTTGGGCAACGTGCAAAGGTGACTGGCCAAGGGAAGAGTAGTGTGGAAATGGAGTTCTGAATGGAAAATTCCACATTCTGGCATGGTCTGTGTCCATCTAGAAAGTTGGGGGTGGGGAGGGAACTTTTAAAATTCATTCACCCAGAGGGGACAACTTTAAAAAATTTAAACTAAGGCATTCTATAGCTTCGCAGGGGTGTGAAGTAATATTTCCCACCTATTATTATTGGCAAAGGTGAAAACCTTTTTGTTAAGCTCACAACTCGTGAGAGTACAAGGGAAAGAGGCATTCTCTTGCATTGATTTTGGGAATTTTTGGAATTTAACTTGGGACTGCCTTTTAGGGAAACAATTTAGCAATACCTTAAATTTTTTTCTTTTTAAATTCTCACAGCATTTGATCTAAGAATTCTACTTCTATGAATCTATGCTTTAGATATACTACACAAACAGGCAAAGGTAACATTACAGGATGCTCCTTGCAATATTATTTGTGAAAAGAAAAACCAAAAAACTACCTACATATTTGTGTAGGAAAGTCTGATTAAAAAATTATGGTGTACCTATATAATGGTATAATATGGAGCCACTCGGAGGAAATCTATGTACTTATATGAAAAGATATACAGAATATATCTAAATGAAACCAATCAGATTGCACAACATTTTAGATATTATGCTCTCATTTGTGCGAAAAAAGGGACATACATGTGTATAGGGTTATGGATTTATAGGACATCTCTGGAAGTGTATACAAGCAATAGTTACCAGTGGTTCCTTCTGGGAAGCTAGGAGAGTAGGGGTATGATTTTAATCTTCCATTTTATATCCTGTTTTGTTGTTTAACTATTTTTAAAAAAAATAAGATGAAAACAAACAGGAGGGGTTTTGGATCCCACGTTCATCGTAGCATTATTTACAACAGTCAAGATATGGAAACAATCTAGGTGTCCATAATTGGATGAATGGATAAAGGAGATGAGATACATATACACATACTTACATACACACAATGGAATGTTATTCAGCTATGAGAAAAGACATTCTGCCGTTTGTGGATAGACCTTGAGGGTATTAGGCTAAGTGAAACAAGTCAGAGAAAGACAAATACTGTATGATATCACTTACAAATGGAATCTAGAAAAGCTGAACTCACAGAAAAAGAGACTAGAATGATTGTTACCAGGGGTTGGGGTGTGTGGGGAAATGGGAGATATTGGTCAGTGTGCACACTTTCAGCTATAGGATGAATAAGTTCTGAGGACCTAATGTACAGCATTGTGATTATAGTTAATACTACTATATTATGTACTTGAAACTTGCTAAGAGAATAGATCTTAAATGTTCTCACCACAAACAAAGAAATGGTAATTATGTTGCATGATGGAAGTGTTAGCTAATGCTATGATGGTAATCATTTTGCAATATATAAATGTAACGAATCAATACGTTGTACACCTCAAATTTACACCGTATGTCAATTATATCTCACTACAGCTGGGAATAACAGGGGATTTGAGGGAACCCAGCTCTGAGACAGAGATAACTGTGCTGCAAGTTTATTACTTGCGCATGCTTGGGTTCAACACCTGTGGAAGGGAAGGGAAGGAAGCAGGATTGGGCAGGAAGAAGGTGGGCTGTGAAGTAGTCTCAACAATGGCCTCAGTGAAGCCTATTGAGATCTCTGGAGCTGAGATGGCTCTTCAGAGCTGTCCTGCATCGGGGTGAGAGGGCCAGGCCTTGATGTACCCTGGTATCAACCAGTCAATGGGTGAGGCTGTCACAGGAAGATGTGACCTTGGGGGAGGAGACTACTGAGCTAGTCAGTTCTGGTCTCCCATCGCCCAAAAGGAGTAAGTCCTTCAGTTCTGAAGAGGGAACTGGGTGGCCTATTTAACACCACTTCTGTTGCAAAGCCCATTTTCCCGCAGGCTCAATAACATTTTAAATTTGTCAGGAGACCCCCACATGGTTAGCCCTTTAAAAGACAGCTGAGGGCTTCCCTGGTGGCACAGTGGTTAAGAATCCACCTGCCAATGCAGGGTCCCGGGTTTGAGCCCTGGTCCAGGAAGATTCCACACGCCGCGGAGCAACTAAGCCCATGCGCCACAACTACAGAGCCTGTGCTCTATAGCCCGTGAGTCACAACTACTGAGCCCGTGTGCCACAACTACTGAAGCCTGCGCACATAGAGCCTGTGCTCCGCAAAAAGAGAAGCCACCGCAATGAGAAGCCCGCGCACCACAACGAAGAGTAGCCCCGCGCTTGCTACAGGACAGCATTGGCTTTTGGCTATTGATCCTCAAACATTGCCTCCTCATATTAAAATATCGACCAACACCATTTAATTGCTGGTCTTGAGCTCTTAACTTCTCATATTAAGCAAATTGTAAAAGATGAAATGTCTTCTATATCAGAAACATCACTTTTTCTTTTTTTAAACCCTACTTCCACCCACTCATTGTTTGAGTCTTATTGCAGTGGTTTTAAATCCTCTGGTGAATTTGCTACCTGCTCTCGGGAATTAAGGGAACACTGAATTTTTCCTTCTGTGTAGTACATATATAAGTAATACTTTGACTACACAGAAACCCTCATTCTTTAATAAAAATGATGTTTTATTGAAGCTGAAGAAGCACATCAGTGCACTTACAGTGCTTTTATATTAATAATCAAGCTAGCTTGTTTTGCCAGTTTAATAAAGGGGTGAGTAATTTGAAAATAATTAAGTTGGCCTGGTTTACGGGAGTGTACCGCCTTGTAAATGAGTTTATCTGGAGAATCTGGATGCTATCAAAACATAATGGAACATAACCTCCCTTTGGGAAAGTAAATCATGTGGCTTGAGAGGAAGACAAAGGAAAGCTCTGGAAGAGAGCTTGTGCTTCTGAGTTTGTGGGTTTAGCAAGATCGGTTCTGGGGTTGGATGGCAATAATACTGGCTTCAAAGCAGTCTTTATCCTTTAATAATTCCCTAATCCTTGTTGTTATGTGAACCAGCAAACGTTTGAAAGGCAAAGCTGTAGAATGGAATTAAGATGGTTTCCTGAATGAGGCAGAAAGGTTAAAGGGGAGCAAAGAACTTGCAGGTTTCCACTGGAAGCCTACATTTTGAGAAATTCAGTGAATACCAATTAGAAACAAAATGTTCTACAAATCTCAGTATAATTATTGGTGCTAATCACAGGCATAAAAACCACAAAAGTGGCTTCCACATTGTAGGAAGAGTCACTTAAAGGGGAGATCTCTCCCAGTGGTGGCCCAGACTTGTATGTCTGGAAGCTTATTGGTTTGGATTTACCTCTAACCATTTATATAACATTGAGAAAAACTATGTCTATAATATTGGTCCATCTCAAAGAATGGAGGGGGTCATTGCCAACAGAGATGATGGGGGGGCTAAAGCCCACTCAGGTCACCCCTGCATACTACCATTTTTCTTTCTTATGAAAATAAATTTTCAATAAACAAAGTTATCAAAGGACCATTTCTTAATGTTTTGCTTAGGGACCCTGACTGTAAACTTAAGTTAGCTGCATATCCGTAATATAAACCTGGATTTATTATTACCATTACTAAGGAGAAGCCTATGAGTTGCCTTTGAATAAGATACAAGGTCACAATAATTGATTATAACTATTAATTGATTAGATAACATCATTAAAATGTATTTTTCAGTTTCATTGAGGTGTAATTAACACAGTAAATAGCACGTATTTAAAGTGTACAATTTGGGCTTCCCTGGTGGCAGAGTGGATAAGAATCTGCCTGCCACTGCAGGGGACACAGGTTTGATCCCTGGTCTGGGAAGATCCCACATGTCGTGGAGCAACTAAGCCAGTGCGCCACAACTACTGAGCCTGTGCTCTACAGTCCGCGAGCCACAACTACTGAAGCCTGCGTGCCTAGAGCCCGTGCTCTGCAACAAGAGAAGACGCCGCAATGAGAAGCCCGCGCACCGCAACAAAGACCCAACGCAGCCAAAAATAAAAATAAATAAATTAATTAAAAATTAAAAAAAAAATATAAAGTGTACAATTTGGTAAGTTTTGACATAAATATTCACCTATGAATCCATCACCATAATCAAAATAATGAACACATTTATCACCCCCCCCCCAAGTTTCCATGTGCCACTAAGTCCTCTCCCTCTTCATTCCCAACAACCATTGGCATGATTTTTATCACTATAGTTTAGTTTGCCTTTTAGTTTCCATGTACTCCTTTTTGTCTGGCTTCTTTCACTCAACACGGTTTTTGAGATTCATCCATGTTATTGCGCACATCTAATAGTTTATTCCTTTTTGTTGCTAAGTAGTGTTCCATTGTATGGTGTGATGGTTGATTTTATGTGTCAATTTGACTGGGCTGAGGGATGCCCAGAAAGCTGGTAAAACATCATTTCTGGGTATATGTCTGTAGGGGTGTTTCAGAAGAGATTAGCATTTGAATTGGTAGACTGGGTTAAGAAGATCCACTCTCACCAGTGTAGGTGGGGATCATCCATCTGTAAAGGGCCTGAATAGAACTAAAAGGCAAAGCAAGGGTGAATTTGCTCTCTGAGCAGGGACATCCATATTCTCCTGCCCTCGGTAAGGAACACAACATGTTACAATTATTTTTGGTTTTCTCTGAAAAAAAAAAAAACTCATTAAAAAGTAACCATAGTTTTCAATTATTTTAAAAGTTGTAATAGAAGTCAATAGGATTTACCTTCACAATTTAATCGGATGTCTGCATATCTATACGTAAGGCTGTTGGAAAAAGGGATAATTTGGGGTGGGTTTGGAAGAACCGAAACTTCTGCTGCAGCAGTGGGTAGATGACAGCTTCTCAGGTGGAGGGGCAGGGCACTAAGTCCATAAGAAGAGGGGAGACAGGAAGAACAGAATATAGAGTCATAGAACTTGAGGGCACAAAATTCTTTAGAGGTCACCCCGTCGAATGTCTCATATTTAAAAGACCTTTCTGAAATGCCATGGAATAGCACAGAGCCTAAGACAATAGAAAAGATGGAAAGAGAATATCCCAGAGGTTTAAATGATGACACTGAGGTCTATGTTAGAGGCCAGCGGTACCACCACTTTACGAATTGCCTTTGTTAAAACCAGAAAAGATGTCCCTTTGGGCTGACAGACTCACAGGCTCTCAGCCTGATTAATGAAACGTGTGCTGGATTTCAGGCTTCCCAGACCCCTTTGGCAGTGTGCTTTTGTGTTTTGGCACAAAAGCCAAACAAGTGTCTTTCCCCAAGCCAGAGAGGAATCTAGAAACCAGAATTTCTAACTCAGTTGGTTTGAGAAGGAGCTGATTAGAGTCAGCACAGTTTGAACACGAAGGTTCAAACAAAATAACTTTTCCAGCAATCAAGTATAGATCAGGGTGGCTAAGACTTGATAATAAGGCCAGGGGGTGGAAATCAAGGCGCTGTGGATCCAGGATAAGAGGGGACTAAGGACTGATTGGAGACCTCTATCTGCAGAGGTCAGGTTCTAGTGGAGGATCTGAAAGGCTAAAGGAGAATGATGACAGGGGTATTTGTGAAGTTGGTCAATATCCTACTCGGCACAATGCTATACTTTGATGCTATAGTTTTTATTCCAAAGTTCCCTCATGCTGAAGTGATACATCTGAGCTGAGACATGGGGAAACTGAATGTGTGTGGGGACTGTGAATTGGTCTTTGATAAGAAAACCAAAACAAAACCTCCATTTGATTTTGGATGATGACAATAATGAATAAACTTGAGTTCCACTAGACATGAGACAAGATATAATTTCTAAATTTATCCACTTCAGTCCAATGTTTTCTTTTTTTAAAAAATTAATTCATTCATTCATTTATTTTTGGCTGTGTTGGGTCTTCGTTGCTGCGCGTGGGCCTTTTCTAGTTGCGGCAAGCAGGGGCTACTCTTTGTTGCGGTGCGTGGGCTTCTCATTGCAGTGGCTTCTCTTGTTGCCGAGCACGGGCTCTAGCCGTGCGGGCTTCAGTAGTTGTGGCACGCGGGCTTAGTTGCTCCGTGGCATGTGGGTTCTTCCCCGACCAGGGCTCGAACCCGTGTCCCCTGCATTGGCAGGCAGATTCTCAACCACTGTGCCACCAGGGAAGTCCCCAGTGTTGTCTTTAAGGACAAATAAATAGAGAACTTTGTATCAGTATATTAGAAGTATGTTGTGTAGTTCAATTTAAGATCAGGTGAGAATTGGGCGATTGGGATTGACATGTATACACTGATGTGTATAAAACTGATGACTGATTAAAAAAAAAAAAAAAAAGATCAGGTGAGAATTTTAGGAAACCTGGAAAGCATTCTATAACATTCAACACCTAAATTGAAGTATAGATACACCTGAAACTAACACAACATTGTAAATCAACTATATTTCAATTAAGAAAAAAATAAATTGAAGTACACATTGCTACTATTACTTTCCAAGCAGAAACAGAATGTAGAGTTATTTTTTTTTTTTAACTTATGTAGCCTTGATTATGACCCAAGGGACTTTGAAATAGCTACTGAGATGCCATCTACACTTTTTAACTGCCATTAAAATAATTTAAAATTTTGTTAGGCAAATTTAAGGTATTTCACTTTATTACCAGAATTAACTGGATTACATATGAATTTTCTAGTTAAAACTATCTTGATATTAACTCTTCAGTTTTAAGGGTTAGAATTTCAATTACTGAATTACTGAAAGGTTAGTCTGGTTTTCTTAAAGTCTGGTCTATTGAGCACCTTTCTTGCAAGATGGCACTTTAAAATACAGATTCTACGGTTAAAAATGTTTGAGAAACACTGGATAATCTTGTGCGGAAATGCAAAACACATTAGCCCATTAAAAGTTCTGCAGTAAGAGAAATTTTAAAACTTTATTTAACCAAGAGTTTCCCAAAGTTATATGGCTGTAGTACTCCTTTTTAAAGTAACGTTTTGATTTACTTAACCTTGTTCCAGTTATAGATTGCTGCTTAACAAACTTTTCTAAAATGTAGTCACTTAAATTAACAGCAGTTGTTTATTTAGTTCATGAATCTGCAATTTGGGCAGGGCTCAGCGGGGAAGGTTTGGCTCTTCTCCACTGGATGTCAGCTGGGGTAGTTTGAATAGAGGCAGGAGGATCTACTTCAAGATGGTTCACTCGCCTGGCTGGCAGGTTGATGCTGGCTGTCAGGTGGGAGCTCAACCAGGACTGAGGGCCTGGGGCCTCTGTTTCCTTCCACACAGTTTCCTCCACATGGGCCTCTCCGTGGGTTATTTTGGGCTCCCTTAGAGCATGGTGGCTGGGTTCCAAGAGTGAGCGTTCCAAATGACAGGAAGTGGAAATTGCCAATTTCTTAAAGTCTGGGTCTGGAAACTGGCACAGTGTCACTTCTGCTGTATTATATTGGTTAAGCTGTCACAGATCTAAGATTCATGGGGAGGGAACATAGATACTTCTCTTGGTGGAAGGAGTTTCAAAAAATGTAGTGGATATATGTTAAAATTATACACATAGAAAAATGCACAAACCATAAGAGCAGAGTTTAGAGAAATTTTGCATAATAAATGCACCCATGTAATCAGCATTCAGAAACCTCCCTCCACCCCCGCTCTGCTCCCACCCCATTGTCCTCTTCCAGTCACTACTCCCTCAAGGGTAACCAAGATCCAGGACTATAATACTAAAGGTTAGTACAGGGTTTCTCAACCTCAGCTGGATAATTCCTTGTTGGGGGTTAGGTGGGGGAACTGCCCTGTGCATTGCAGGATGTTTAGCAGAATCTCTGGCCTCTACCCACCAGATGCCAGAAGCACCCTCTCCCCTAGTTGTGACAACTAAAAATGTCTGCAAAAATTGCCAAATATCTGGGAGGGAGGCAAGCAAGATCACCCCCAGCTGAGAATCACTGGGTTAGAAGATAATATCTCTCCTTTATTGTTTGTCTAAATCCCACTTAACCATCTAGAATATAAGTTCCTAGAATATATGACTGGCATATAGTAGCAAATTGAGACTATCTATTGAATGAAGGAGTAAATGAAAGGTAGCAATTCTAAATAGGTATTTAAAGACTCAACTCTCTATATATTTACTCAGCTGAAACCTCAATCACAAATAATTTGTTCGTTTTTGTGAGAAATGCCATTTTATGAAGTTCACATGGATTTAAAAACTCGAGAATATATATGCGTGTAAATAGAAATATATATTGGTTAATTTCTTCCTGCAGCAACGTAAAATACAAGTCACGGAAATAGAAAAAAAACTGTGATCACCCAGACAAATAGGAAGTATCCCATGATAGTGTTAATGATTTACTGTAATAAGCCACAAACTGTGGTTTGTAATTGCTATGACAGCTTCGTGAAACAGGAATTTGCAGTAACAAAGTTTTCGTTAAAAACCTGGGTGAGGCACTAGGTTCTAAAAGATTAGAAGGGGAGGAGGAAGAAGTACAAGATGGTAACAAGGGCTTGGAAAAGAAATCTAAAAATTTCTTTTGGAAGATAGCCACTGACTTTACTCTGAAAATATCCCTCCCTCCCCCCAGCACATGTGACAGTGTGACATCTCACTAGGTAAATTTTTTAAGGGTTATCCCAAGAATAGTTTTCAGTGGAAACGGGATTATCAATGAATTTCAGCAGACATGCCCTTCTTTTTGAAATTCCTAACTGCATTTATTACTCTTCAGTCAAAACTGTGTCAGAAAAATGGACACAGTTACTAGTAGATAAGGCAACTAAAGTTAGGGGCACCATGAAAACAGAATTCTATCGTTGCCAGGGCTCTTAGAGATCATATGATCATTCTGAAAGGGCAAACTACTACAAAAATTTTACCTTAGCCGTTATCCTGTTTTCTGGGTCATTCTGAATTGTTTCATCTCCTTGAAGACACCTCTGTTAAAAGTGAAATTCATGTGTAATCCTCAGGGTGTAGAGTAGTGACTTGCCCACAGAGCTGGTTAATCACAGGACAAGTAATTTTGAGCCAGTGCTCAAAACGATCACATCCAACATATGTCTTATGTAACAAAGACAGAAGAAATATAATACATACAACTATGGAGCCATATTAGCACAAAGGTTTCTATCAACCTCACAGGCTTGGTTGCCTGAATGCTGTGGCTAGTTAATGTCTGAATGAAATAAATTTGATCTGGATCATTCAAATCCTTAAAGTTCAAAAGATGTTATGGCGTCTAGATTTTTAAACTGGAATTTGAATACAACTTATAAAAGAAGTATGTCTGTACAGTTTTGTTTTTTTTAATTTCCTAAGATCTGAGTATGTTAAGACTTGTCATTACACTGTGAAATGCTTATGATTCATTTGAACAGAAGCAGCTAGGGATGAGGAGAGGGTGGGAGTGTGAGTGTAACAGTTCTGTATGACGCAGAAAGGGAGATGAAGTAGAAGGGAGGATATTTTTGGATTCTCTTTTTGAATCAAAAATAGCTTAAATCAAGTAATTTGTTTACTTTTAAAACAGGAAAAAATGACCCAAAATCTGTAGTTTCCTGAATGACACACAAATCCTGTTTCAGGAGAATAATTGTCATAATTGCAGGTTACTTTCTTAAAATACCTGAAAAAATTCCTTCCTAAAAAATGTAACTTCACAAGGATAGAAAAATATATTTACATCACAGGGTGCTCGTACACCAAAGGAATTTGCTCCTTCCATGTAACCTCCACAGTAGCATTTAAAGAACTTATTAGCAAATTTACTGCCTAAATTAGAATATGGAAGGGAAAAGGAATTGACATGTAATTTGATTTCACTAGGTATAAAATTCTTTTATTTTCATTCATTATCCAACAAAAATGTATGCACTACGACAAAGACATTGGGCTAGATGCAGGGGGTGTAAGGATGAGCAAGACACAGTCCCTGCCCTCAAAGTCTAGAGGGAGAAACATACACATACTGTCAGACACATACTCAGATATACACATGCTCACACACACAAACAGACCCACATATACCCCCATACACATATATTCACATACATATTCATTGCTCATACACAAACACACCCAACACCCCTACACTTTCACACACTCACACACATTCACGTATAAACATGTTTACACATACACACACACATACATTTGGGAGCTCACAAAGTGGAGACCATGAGTAGAGTATGTTTTCAAGTTACAAAGGGAGGGAGAAAGAAATAACAGTGGCAACAATCCTGTGAGACAGCTATTACAGAAGTTCAGTACGGCTAAGGAGATAGTCATAGTGGAGTTGTCAAATGCTAAGGAACTGGTTTATCAAGATCTAGATTCAAGTTCAGATCCTCCATTACTATATCTGAGGTCATGACTATGTTATTTATATTTAATGCTGTCTCAGTTTTCCTCACTTTTACTTGGGAGCTATCACAGAACCTACCTCAAAGGGTTTATATGATGTTTAAATGAGATGATACATGTAAACCACTTAGCACAGTGCCTGGCATGTAGTAAGCACTCCATACATATTCAGTTTTTAATTTTTAATGATATCCTTATTATTATCAGTGAAGGTTAGTGATCTGGTAAATTGTGAAGACAGTTATCCCCTCACCAATCTGTTAACGAGTGGAGACAAAACATTGTGTATTAAATGAATACTTTACGTGGCCACTGTTTAAACTTAATTTTTAAAAGATTAAAAATTCAAGGAAGGCAAACTATTATTTACAGATAACACAAACATCTAGATATCATGGTCATTATTGGGAAAATCTGAATCTGACTAAATATCATCTCACCTGGTATTATTAAATAATTTCTGCGGCTGTAACTTCATGGAAAAACTATATAAGCTATTATTAACTCCACAATCATTTCACCAAAGTATGTTGGACTTGATCACCTCATTTATACACTACTGACAATGTCATTTGTTATTATTCATTGATATGATGAGGCAATTTATAAAATAAGAAATAAAGGTGGCCAGTATACATCTGAAAAGGTGTTACATCACCAACAATCAGAGAATTGTAAATGAGAGATTATTTTGGACTATCTTGGCAAAGTTTAAAAAGATGGATAGGGTGCTATTGAGGGGCAGGTGACACTGGCATTCTCATACATACATTGTTAGTAGGAGCAGAGATTAGTACAACCTTTCTAGAGGCCAATTTGGCAATACAAGTAAAAACATTTAAAAATATGTTCTTTGATTTAGCAGTTCCACTTCTTGAAATTTATCTTAAAGGAATATAATCAGACAAATACACAAAAATGCTTGTATATGCATGCTCACTGCAGTGTTGTTTATGATGACAAAAAATTGGAAACCACCTGAATGCCTGCCAGTAGAGAAATGCTTAAATAAATGATGGTAGAGCTATACACTGGGACTCTATGCATGCAGCTATTAAAAAGATAAGATCTATTTGTGTTAACATGAAAGATGTCCATGATCCATATCAGATACCATTTTTATATTGAAAAGGTATATGCATAGAAAAAAATTTGGTCACCTATAACTTTTTAAAAGCAGCTTTATTGTGGTATAATTTACATACCATACAATTCACCCATTGTAAGTCTACAATCCAATGACTTTTGGTAAATGCATACAGTTTTGCAAGCATTACCACAATCCAGTTTTAGAACTATTTTGTTACCATCCAAAGTTCCCGCCTGCTCATTAAGGCTTAACTCTTAACAGTGGTTAGGTTGGGGGTGAAGTCTGGGAGGGTGAAGGCAGGAGGGGAGAGTTATAGACAGCTTCCTAGTTTATCATTTCCGTCTCATTTGAATTAATTTACGACAAGGATATACTATCTTTTAATTGAGAAAACAGTAAAGGTTTTTCTATTTTGAGAAGAACAAAAAAAGGAAACAGACTTATACCCTTTGACCCAAATCTACTTCTGGTAATTTATCCTAAGGAAATAATCAAATATGTGGAAAAGGATCTGTGAACAAAGATATTTATCAATGTTTTATCTGAAACAGAGAAAAGTTGTTAAGCAATCTAAATATCTCATGATGGAAGAAAACAATTACTAATCACACTGAAATATCAAAGGTACAGGATGCAAACATTTATATGCAATCTTTATAATTTATCCATGTAAAAAAAGTTAATGCACAGCCAGAAAGTCCTGTTTGGAAATATAATGAAATCTTGCCAATGGTTATCTCTGGATGGTGGAATTATAGCACTTTTAATTTTTTTGTGCATTTCTTCATTTTCCACATTGAGTATGTATTATCTTTACATCTAAAGCCAACTACATAAATGATACTAATTAAAAATAGATTAATTATGGTATTGTTTTCACAGGTGTTTCCATTTGTCAAAACATAAAAGTATATATTTTATTTTATTTATTTTTACAATAACTTATTTTCTCATTTAAAAAATTTTAATTTTTATTGAAATGTAGTTGATTTACAATGTTGTGTTAGTTTCAGGTGTACAGGAAAGTGATTCAGACTATATATATATATATATATATATATATATATATATATATATATATATATATTCTTTTTTAGATTCTTTTCCGTTATAGGTTATTACAAGATACTGAGTATAGTTACCTAAAAGTATATATTTTAAATATGTACATTTTATTGTATATCAGTTATACCTCAATAAAACTATTAAAAAATAGAGAGTCTTGAGAAACAAGATCATCATATCCCTCTTACTACAAGGGGGGTTTTGTTATGCCATTTTGGGGCTGGAAGACAAAATGATTTGGTAGGGGTACCTAGCCAGCAAAATGGCCTCTGCTCCAGATAGCACGGATGCATGCGTGCATTCATTCATTCATGGGACCTGCCTTCCTATCACATGCCAGGAGTGTTGGTAGGTACCTGGATATCATGATGCATAACCAGCCACTGCCCTGAAAGTGCTCCCTCCTAGTGGAGGGGAGGGCGCGGCACCATCTGACAGATTGCAGCCAACACCCACATTAGGTCGTCTTCCACTAGTGCTGTCCAAGGGGGCTGGAGGCAGATCAGGAAGTGAAGGCCTTAGTAAGTGGTTCAGATGGAGTCACGAAGGGTGACACCAGGATTACGGCTATGGAAGTGGCCAGAAGAAGGTAGATTACCCTCAAGGGAGTGTCGTGGTCATCACTCAGGAAGCGGGCTTAAACAATTTTTATATGTTTATGGCTGTCTTACGTGCACACTTGTAACAACAGCAGGAACTGAAATTGAGCGTTTGCCGGTGCAGGCACCTTGCAAAGGGCTTACATCCATTGCCTCATTTACTCCTCGCCACAACCCCCAGGTCGGGACTTTAAGGATCTTCATTTCACAATGAAGAAACTGAGGCTCGGAGAGGTTAGTCGCCCAAGGTCACAGAGCTCGTAAGCTCTGGATCCAAAGCAAACAGCCACCACAGATATTTCCCTCTCACTCTGGGGCCCATTTGAGAACGAAAAGGTCCAGATCGGGACAGCTCAGCTTTCACTCGCTACGCATTTTCCCAGATCCAGAATGGAGGAAACATCCGCTAGCACAACCAGCAGGGTCGTGCGCAAAGGGGCAACTCCATCAAAGCCGTTGGCTGACAAGAATTTGGGGCTTGGAGGGCAAACCCGGAGCAACCGTCAACCAGCTACCAGATCAAGCACCCACAGCGCACCACCCCGCTGGGCGCCAGCGAGCCTCCTAGGGCCGCCAGCTTGCGGGGCTCAACGCGCGTGCGCGGGGCCAGAGGGGCCACCCCCGCGCGAGTGCGCGGAGAGCCTGGCGCGCGGCCGGGGGAGCGCGCGGGCGCGCTGCGGCGTCGGCGTTGGCGCGCGCTCTAGGCCGAGGTTGCGTGGGCTGGGGAGGGAGCTAGGCGGCGGCGGCGGCGGCGGCGGCGGCGGCGGCGGCGGCGGCGGCGGCGGCGGCGGCGGCGGCGGCGGCGGCGGCGGCGGCGGCGGCGGCGGCTGCGCCCCAGAGTCCAGGGGGACGCGCGGACCTCGCGCCGCGGGTGCAGACGGCTGCGGAGGAGACCCCGGGCTCCCGGCCCGGGGCGGGAGAGCTCGGCCAGACAACTGCCCGCCTCAGAGGCCGCCGGCCGCGTCCCTATCCCGGAGTGGCCGACGCCCCTGGAGACTCGCCGTGACACGGGCCTAACCGCGGTGGCCGCGGGTGTCCGGACCACTCGGGCCCGTCGGGCCGGGCCGGTGGGGGGACGAGCGTCCGGGCAGGTGCCGCCCCCCGAGGGCCGGCCGGGGGCCAGGCGCTTAGCCGCGCGGCCCGCGGGCCGGGCTCGGCGGAGGGGCCGCCCGCGCAGCGTCCCCACCCCGTGGGCCGGAGCGGGAGTCGCGCCCCGCCTTCCCCGGAGACGGCCGGCCCGGAGCCTCCGGCGGGAGCCCGGACAGCCAGCGCCCGCCGTCGCCCGCCGGGCTCGCGCGGGAGAGGAGGGAGGAGAAACTTTGCCTCTTATTGTTGTTTTTACTCCTTAAGTGTAAAGAACTCTGTTGGGAGGAAAAATGTCCTTCTTCAATTTCCGTAAGATTTTCAAGTTGGGGAGCGAGAAGAAGAAGAAGCAGTACGAACATGTGAAGAGGGACCTAAATCCCGAGGAGTTTTGGGAAATTATAGGCGAATTGGGCGACGGAGCCTTTGGGAAAGTGTACAAGGTAAGAGGGAGAAACGGGAAGTTGCACTTGTGAGATCAAACAGCCCGTGGCCCGGAGTGGCACGAGGATTTCTCGCTCCCGCGTCCTGTTCCTGTCTCTTGGACCTTCTTCTGACTTCGTAAACGTACTTTGGAACTTTATTTAGGTTATCATCCAAGGAGTAGCTAAGAGGTAGGGTTTAAGGTTGAACAAAATGGGGCCTGGATGTAGATTAAAGAGTGGTTGCCAAACGGAGGCAAGGTTTACCGTCTGCTCTGTTAAACGTTAAAGGAAATGAGGGTGTTCTTTAATTTAAAGGAAGGGTCTGGTTGTGGCCCTCAAGCATTTTCAAATCAGAAACTCATTATACTTTTCAATGGATTTCTATTTGTGTACTAGCTGTTTGCATTCGTATGTATACTTAAACTAAAGCAGTTCCCTTTTGGGGTCCAGAGTATATATTTGGTTGTATCTATTGCTCATACATAACCGGTCTCTTGGGGATGAGAGCAAAGTGATCGCTACTTGCAGACTATTCTTGAGTTGGTTGCTTGACAGCATACTGTAAAATGGAGTGGAATTTCTGATAGAAAATTTTCGGAAGGAAACCTGCATCTGGTATTAGTTTCTAAATATAATTATAATAAGCATTGACTAGAAGTCAATTTCAGGGCTTAAGAAGTTTTAAAAAACATGCACCCACATATATACACACACATATTTTTATATACAGATATTCATTTCAGTAGAAAGAGGTTTGCCGTTTCAATAGGAAGGCATGTGTTAACTGTTTACTGTCTTGTAAGGAGTATATGAATGATGTCATCGGAATATTTTCATCCTGAAGGGTGAGGATTTTATGAAACAGTTTAAGGGGAAGGACCCACAGGGTTGCCTAGAAGTGAAAATATAAATAACTTAAGTTTATACAGGACTCTGCAGTTTTTAAAGTACTTTCACATAATTTGGCCCCCATGAGAGTTCTGCAAGATATGCAGGTCAGTAGTATCTACATTTCATAGATGAGAACACTGAGACTCAGAAATTGTTCACATTCACACTAGTAACAGCCTAGATTTGATCTCAAGTCTTCTGACCCCATATTTACTGTTACTTTTTTTTTTTTACTTTAATGTCTATTGGTAGAAGTGATAGCATTTTTCCTTCTTTCTAAGCATCATCACACTGTCTGCCTTTGCCCTGCCTCTAATGCATCTCAAAGCCCCTCATTCTTAGTCTGAAATATCTACTCTTTTCTGTGTGCATTCAAAACACATTGTTCACCTTGCTTACTATGGCACTTGTCATATGTTAATGTATTTATGTTTTTATGATAAGACTAGGTGCCAAAATTATGATATACATTTGGGTTAATTCTATTGCCTTAGCACATAGTGCATTTCTCTTTATATTTGTGGAAATGAAAGAATGTGTGTTACCTGCTTGTGAGTGCTATTGAAGCTACTGTGTGCTGTGAAGGTTGACAAAGTAAACTTCAGTGCCTAATGTGGAGGGTAGACTATGGATTTCAACAAGAGCTTACAGTATAGAATGTATGAAAGACAGGGCTTTTAGTGCAGTGGGAAGATCACTCCTGGGAGTTAAGACCAGCTTCGAGATCTTGGACAGAACGTTTAATGTCTTTGGACCTCCTTTTTTCTGAGGTGGAAAATCATAGATTTCCCTAAATGTTTAGATTCTTTTACCCATTAATGTTCTATGAGTTATCTAGGAAAGGCAAAAATAAATCCTCAAGGCATCTGGGATCTGGTAGTTAGAAGGCAGTAGGTGATTATGGGCAGTTTTCATGGTTTAAATGTTTTATTGAACAGAAACAGTGTAAGATTAAGACACTGGCTCCAGAGTTGGACTATCTCGTGGCTCCCTCAATAGCAGCCTGTGACCTTGGACAAGTTACTTAATCGTTCCGTGTCTCATTTTTCTCATCAGTAAGACCTACTCCTCAGTGTGTGAGAATTAAAGGAGATAAAAAATGTAAGACACAAAAAAGGGCTCAGAAAATGGCAGAAAATTACTGTTGTTACATTTACAGCTCGGAAACAAAACATGGGATGGGACAGGAAAAGGGACCTACGAAGATAGTAAACCATTTTCTGGCACAGGCAGATTGTGTGGACATGCTAATGCTGTGTGATTTAATTCTTTAATGACTCTGCAAAGTGAATGTATCTTCCTATAGTGGGACACCAATTGAAAATTTTTTGAAAAACAAGAGACTTACTCCATGTAGTTGAACACTGTGAGATTGTGTCAAGGATAATTTTTTGTGGGCTTGATACCTATTTTAGTGTGATATTTGAAGAGTGTGAGTTCTTTGCATCTTTTCTTTTCATCTTTCTATTTTATGCTTTCAAGGAGTAAGCTCTGAGTTTTTTTAAAAAGAAAATTTAAAATTTAAACTTATCTGACCTGTTCTGCCTTTTTTGTAACCTTTTTTTACTGTACAAGATTCTCTAGAAATTTTAAATTTATAAACTTCTGTGTAAGAGAAAAAAGCTATCAAACCTTACAATTGTATGTATTAGTATGCAATAGAAAACTATTTCTAAAGTTGATTCCAACTGTCATTTGCCTATGGAAATTAGTAACTTACAAAGGTTAAATTCGAAATAGGCAATCATTTTTCCCTCATATTGTTGTATGCTTTCCACTCAGTCCTGCACTATACAACTCTGTAACAGTTACTTTCTTGCCTGAAAGATCTTCCCAATTTTAAATTTATTTTCTCTTTTTAATAGTATTATTTGACACATAAATGAAGATATGTAGTATCCCTCACAATTTTTTATGTTTGTATTTCTGTTGCTTTTAACAGAAAAAAAAAAAAAAAGAATGACATGAAATGATCTATTGAATTGAAGCTGAACTATTGACTGTGTGCTGGATGAAAGTGATTCTTTTTATGTCCCTGATGGGCATGCACCTTTTTTAAAAAAAGTAGTGAAATATATAATCTTTGTATTGAAAAGTACAAAACATATATGTACGTTTAGCAGACAATAGTAAAGTGAACTCATATTAACAACCATCAGAGTAAAAGAATTCTGCCTGTACCCCAGAATCCTTCGCACCTCCTTTCTGAATTGCTTCCTCTCTCCCCCTAAAGGAAACCACTATTCTATCTGTAAGTTATTCATTTCTTTCCTTTCTTCATAGTTTACTGTCTAGGAGTGTGTAACTAAACATGATAACTTTAGTTTTGTATGTATTGAGCGTATTTTGTGTCTTGCCTCTTTGGAAATCAGCATTGTTTGTGAGGTTTGTCTTTGTTATCACTAGAGTGGTATGTAGTTAATTGTTGCATAGAATTACAATATATGGTTACATCACCAATTATTTACCATTGTACTGTTAATGGATATATCAGGTGCTTGCAGTTTTTGGCTTTTATACACAGTACTGGTGCATATATGTATGAGTTTCACTAAGACTTAACTCAGGAGTAGAATTGCTGGGTTATAGGGTAGTGTATCTTTAATTTTACTAGATGATGCCATACTATACCAGTTTACACTCCCACCAGCAGTGTATGATAATTTCCTTGCTCTGCTTTCTCTCCAACATTTGATATTGTCAGAATTTTTAAGTTTTGACAATCTGATATTATAGTTTTCCTTGTGGTTTTAATACATCTTTCCCTGACTGCTGATAAGTGATTCTTTTCATAGGTTTATTAGTAATTTGAATTTCTTCTTTTGTGTTCAAGTTTCTTGTTCATGTTCCTCTTGGATGTCTTCTTCTTGTTTATTTGTAGTGTATTCTGGATTTTAACCATGTGCTGGTTATGGTTATTGCAAATACATTTTCATTCTGTGCCTGTCTTTTCATTTTCTTTATGGTGTCTTTTTATGAACAGGAAGTTCTTGACTTTAATATACTCCAACTTTGTTTTTTTCTTTTTCAGTTAATGCTTTCTGTATTGTATTTGAGAAATTCTTTCTTGGAGTGTCCTTCCAGTTGCTGGATGGGATGCTGCCCGATTGATGAATCACCTAGTAAAGCTAATTAGATCTTTGAAAAAAAAAAAAGAGAGAAGAAAGGCTTTCCTAACCTGAGATCATGGAGATAATCCCCTATTTTATCTTCTAAGAGCTTTATGATTTTGCCTTTAACATTTAGGTCTACAACCCTAAATGTTAGAAGAGATTTTTGCAAATGGTATGATATAGGGGTCCAATTTCATTTTTTTCTCCAATGGATACACAGTTGTCCCAAGACTCATCACTGGGGGAAACTATTCTTCCACTGCTCTGCAGTGCTGTCTGCAACATGTGTCTGTTTCTGCATCTCTAGTCTCTTTATTGATCTATTTGTCTATTCCTTTGTCAGTATCCCCCTGTCTTAATTAGGAAAGCATTAAAACAAATCTCTGCTAGAGAAAGACTTCCCCTTGTTCTTCTTCAGCAATGTCTAGTATATTCTTGGCCTTTAGTGCTTTCATGTACATTTTAGAATTAGGTTAATTGAGTTCCACAAAAAAACCTGTTGTGCCTTTTTGAAGGGGTTTTATTGAATTTATATTTAGATCAACTTTGGAAAAATTAACGTCTCCATGATACTGAGTCTTCCTACCTATGCATATGTTTTATCTCTAGGTCTTTTTTTTTAATATCTCTCAATAATGGGTTATAATTTTCCTCCCCAGAAGTCTTACGAGCTCAAACTACTTCAAGAGTGTCTTAAATGCTTTGTTTTTCCTATTGGAATTTCTTCCTTGTTTTGGTTATGTACAACCTTCAGTAGTCTTCTGAGAAAGGATGAATGGAAGGTTAGGTTTTTAAGACCAGGCCTGTCTGAATATGTCTATATTATAATGTCATACTTGATGTATAGTTTGGTCGTAGAATTCTAGTTCAAAAATACATTTTTGAACTAGCGTTGGTGAGGACAAAGAACAATTGAGAAAATCCCCATCCCTTGCTTACGGCCAGTCTTCCAAAGTGGTTGTATGAATTTATACCCCCATAAGTGAGGGATGGGGATTTTCTCAGTTGCCCTTTGTCCTCACCAACACTTGCTATTGTTATTAATACTGTTACTAATATTTTATGTTAGCCATTCTGGTGAGTGTGAAGTGGTTTTATTTACATTTTCCTGATGACTAAAAAAATTGAGTCATCTGCCTATCATGTGCCTATCGAATATTTGGGTGTTTTCTTTTTTGTGAAATTTCGTGTTTGTTTGCCCATTTAAGAAAATAGCTGTATTGAGGTATAATTTATATAACTCAGAATTCACCTATTTTATGTTTACAACTTGATGAGTTTTAATAACTTTGTACAGTTGTGCAACCATCACTACAATCTAGCTTTAGAATCCTCTTTTGACCACCTGAAGTTCCCTTGTGCCCATTTACAGTCAATTCCTGTTCCTGCTGGGGTTTTCTTTGTCTGATTACTAATGAGGTTGAGTTCCTTTTATATACTTACTGGCCATTTGGATTTCTTCTTCTCTGAAGTGCTTGTTAAAGTCTTTTGGGTTCTTTTTCTTTTTCTCATTGATTTATGGGAGTCTATATATTCCGGAAACTAATCCTCTCAAGTTATATATGATGCACATTATTTTCTCTTGCTTTGTAGTTTGTCTTTTCTTTCTCTTTATGATATCCTTCTTTTGTATAGACATTTCAAATTTTAATGTAGTTCAGTTTATTAACTTTTTATACTTAGTGCTTTTTGTCTTAAAATTTCCTTACCCAGGGTGATGAAGATGTCCTCCTATGTTACGTTCTTAAAGTTTTATGGTGTTGCCTTCTGCCTATACATTAGGTCTATAATTAAACTGATGTTGGTTTTTGTCTATAGTGTGAAGTAGGGGTCCAGTTTCATTTTTTCTATGTAGATACCCAGTTGTCTCAACACCATTTACTGAAAAGACCACCCTTTCCGTGTTGCTTTGCAATGCCTCCATCATATGTCAAATGTCCATATACACATGGTATATTTCTATGAATTTCCTATTTCTTTAGGATAAATTCCTAATAGTAGAATTGTTAGGGCAAAATACATGATCATTTATTAATGTTTACTGTGAAATTACTCTAGAAAGGTTTATAAATTTATTTTAAAATTAATTTTTAATTATATTGTAAGATGTTATGGAAAAACCTGAACGAACTTTTTGGCCAATCCAATACAAATAATTAAAGAAGTTCTATTTATTGGGAAAATTAACTTATTAGAGATTAAAGTTAGTTTCTTTGACCATTACTCTAATTATCGTTCCTTCTCTTCTCTCCATAAATGTAACTATTATCATCGGTTTCTTTTTCTGTTTGTTTTGTTTTTTGGGGGTTTTTTTTGGCCACGCTGCACGGCTTGCGGGATCTCAGTTCTCTGACCAGGAATTGAACCCAGGCCACGGCAGTGAAAACGCTGAATCCTGTCCACTGGACCACCAGGGAACTCCCCATCATCAGTTTCATGTATATGTTTCTAGATATTTTTCTGTGTACTTACGTATATATACATGGGTTATACCTATTTAAACAGCCCAACAATGGTCTATTTCTGTGCCTTTGTTCCTTGACCTTTTTCAATGTTAGTTTTTATCCTTTTAAAAAAGTATTTGCTTTTTCAGTAGACAAAAAGAGTATCTGTTTATTTCATTTTCCATTTCTCTCATTTTTAAAGAGATTGCCATTTAAAAATTAATTGAATTATTCATATTCTAATAGAGTTGTTTTCTTGTTGATTTGAAAGTACTTTTTATGTACTATGAAAATGAGCACTTTATAATAATGGTGCAGTTATTTTAGTTACTTTAGTTTATGCTGCTTTTTTGATATAAAGACATATAATATTCTTTATTCTACAAAATCTGTCAATGTGTTACTTTTCTTTTTATTCCTTCACTTTCATGCTTAGAAAAGCCTTCCCTACCCAGAAATTAGATAAATATTTATCTATATTTTCTTCTAAACTTTTTAATAGTTCAGTTATGAAGAATTTTAATTTTAATTCATCTGGAATATAATTTTTTTTCTGTGGATTGACATGACGCTCTATTCCACCCTAAAAAAAACCCAAAAATATATTTTATCTATTTCTAGAAATTTAAATACTATTATTTTGAAAATATAGCAAAGTATAAAGAAGAATATATAAAAATAATTCTACCTTTTAGATAACCTGTTAATTTAAAAAAACTCAAGGGTATACTCATGTGGTTAGAAACTTGAACAGTACAAAAAATGATAAAATTGAAAAATGAAAGCTTTCCCCGCCAGTCTTTTTTCCTGAATTTAACCACTATAATAATATCTGTGTATCTTTCCAGGTAAAATTTTATGCCTGTATGAGCATATATACAAATGCTTGTTTGTAAAACTGAAAATATGTTGACACGTGCACGTTAGTATATACAGGTGAACTTAACTGCCTATCAAATTGATAGCATAATCATACTGGAAAAGTGCTTCAAATGATGTTTTTAATTCATTAATTTTTGGCTGCGTTGGGTCTTCGTTGCAGTACGTGGGCTTCTCATTGTGGTGGCTTATCTTGTTGCGGAGCACGGGCTCTAGGTGCACGGGCTTCAGTAGTTGTGGCACGCAGGCTCAATAATTGTGGCTCGTGGGCTCTAGAGCGCAGGCTCAGTAGTTGTGGCGCATGGGCTTAGTTGCTCTGTGGCATGTGGGATCTTCCCGGACCAGGGCTCGAACCTGTGTCCCCTGCATTGGCAGGCGGATTCTTAACCACTGTGCCACCAGGGAAGTCCCAAATGATTTTTGAATAGAGTGGTGACTAGTGGGATATATTTAAAGGATAAAAAGAACAGCAAAGAATGCTTGAACTTTATTAAATAGGTTTGTTACTAGTAGTGATACTAATGTTATAATTCTGAAAATACTTTATATGTACTATAGGATAGAGCAAATTAGTTAATATAGTGCTGTTTTAGGAACTAGGGTTGTAACTCGGAGAAAGGGGTTATAAGCTTGAAATGTAAGGAAGAACCCTGTGACGTTGATTTTTGAACTGGAGGTTTTAGTTTGAACTCGTGATAACACATGCACTCATGCCTCCAACACACACACACACACACACAATACATATATACATATTCCTGTTTTCCACTGAGAAGGCCTAGAAATAATGGTAACTAGTACTCCTAGCTCTTGGTTTCTAAATACCATTCCCCACTAAAAGGAACCAGGGCTCGTTGAAAAGTCTGATCCAGGTCTGGGCTAGAGAAGTACAGAAGTGATAAAATTGAAAAGTAAAAGTCTCCCCATTACTCGTGTTTTCCCAAAGGAGCCTGGATATCTTGGACCAGAAAGCAAAGATATGCTCAAAAATTAATGGGAACATGCCCAAAGAATACCGGTTAGTTTTGAGCAACAAAAATATCAACAAAATAGTAGCCTAATAGAGGAATGCTAGTTAGTTAATATATAAAGATTGATAAAATTAGAAAAACCACTATTTTGCAATGGCACTATAATAATTCAGGCAAAAATTATTGATGGATGCTAAAAAAATCATTGTGTGGAAGGCTGTGGAGGAACATGGTTTCACCCCGTAAGTATCACCCCATAAATGTACCTTTATGGTAGAGAGAGCTGATGGATACCATCTTAATCAAGTGATCAAACCTGGGGTTAATCAACAGTAACAGGAGGAACTGTATTTTCTGATGTAATTCAGTGGGAACTGTATAATCACCTAATGTAGTATTTTTGTTAAAGATATTTAACCTGAATCTGATAATGAGGAAACAATCAGACAAATCCACAGTTTGAACTTTTAAAAATGTAAGCAATAAAGGAGTTTTGTTTTTTTTTTTTAAGATATTTGAGAAATTTGAATATGGAGTATATATTAGATATTGTATCAATGTTAAATTCTTTGGGTATGTTAATTATATTGTGGTTATGTGTGAAGTGCAGCGTACTTTGCAAGTGGCATAGTAAAAAAGAAATGCGTATATGTGTGTGTTGGTATATACATATCTCTACACATACATACATATCTTTTACATATATATGTAAAATATATGTGTGTGGATCTTGTGTGTGTGTATGTGAGAGTGAGAAAACCAAATATAACAAAAGGTTAATTGGTGACTCTGGGTGAGGGGTGTATGAGTGTTCACTGTTCACTCAACTTCTCTGTAGGTTTGAATTTTTCAAAATAAAAAAGTAAGGGGTCATATTTTAAAATACTCTTCTGCACATTGCTTTATTTCACTTAACAGTTCTCCTTTTCACATTTTTTTCCTCCCTCTATATAGTCATCATTTTTCTCTTTCTCTTTTTCTATGAAAGGAGAAAGAAAGTCTCCTTTCAGAGTAGGCAACTACTTCTATACTATTACTAAAGTTATTTGGCGTTTATTAAATACCGCATTATGTTTTGTACTCAATACCACATGAAGTCCAAATTCCTAGCATGTATACATTTATGTTTTAAAAGAGGTAACTGAAACTTTGGATTGCAAAAATAGCTTTAATGTGCTGGCTTTTCTTTTTTCCTTCTTTGTAAAAATCTTAGTATTTGTGTTGAATTCCTTACCTTGACAGCAGCATGTTTTGGCCCTTTTATAATTTAACGTTGAGAATGTTTGTGTGGCAATGACCTTCCTTACCATTTAAAAGACTTTATTTTTCTTGAGTTAATGTCCAGAAGTAGTACATCTTTGTCATATTTTTAAATATTTTTTTGAAATTGTCTTTTCGTGTTCTCACTTTTTCATCTTTTCAACTATGCAGCCTATGCAAATTTCCACAGCTTATCTATCACGCAATTGTCAATAATGTTTCAGTTTATTCAGGCTGCTCCGAGTCAGCAGGTCCTTGAAATAAGTAGGAAAACTGTGTGATCTGAGAATTGGTAAAACATTTTGGAAACCGCAGATTTAGCCAACATTAACTTATTGCTGACATTTTGCTGTTGGTATCTTGACTGACAGTAACTCAGTTTTCAATAAATAACCAGAACAATATAAATAAAATAGTGTTTGGGACTATAAAGAGAATATAAAGTATATTCCTTTCTCTTTTGCAGAATTCAGGAAATGACATGAAAATTCTTTATTTAAAAAAAAAAATCATTTATTTATTTATTTATTTATTTGGCCATGCCAAGCGGCATGTGGGATCTTAGCTCCCCGGCCAGGGATGAACCCATGGCCCCTGCAGTGGAAGCGCAGAGTCCTAACCACTGGACTGCCAGGAAATTACCCAAAAAATGCTTTTTTGAAAAGGATTTCTGTAATATTTTCCAGAGGTTATGGGAAGAGTATGTATAGTTGATCCTCATTATTTGCGGATTCTGTATTTGTGAATTTGTCTACTTGCTAAAATCTATTAGTAGTCCCCAAATCTATACATGCATTGCTTTCACAGTCATTTGTGTACATGTGCAAAGCTATGTAAAATGTGAGTCCCTAGACCCACACATTACATGCTGAGATCGAACTAGGTGATGCTATGTCTTCTTGTCTCAGCTCTCATACAGAGGTTTCCAAAGGATGGAGACAGTAGAGAGCAATGTAGTGAAGTGCAAGAAGCTTCTGCTTTGGGACCAGTTGGATGGGGTTTGAATCCCAGCTCTGGCACCTGTTATTGGGGCAGCCTTAAATAAGCCACTTAACATTTCTGAACCTCATTTTCTCTTTTGTAAAACAAAGAAAATAGAATCTACCAGGATGAGTTGTTTTTGAGATTGAAGATTATAATATATGTGAGGAGGGGTGTGTGTGTGTATTTCTTTTAGGAGCAGTGGTTCAGTATTCACTAATTCAGGGTTTGTAGTGACCTATATAGAACATAACTAGCACAAATAATGGAAAGCAACTGTATATCTTTGCCAAGTGATGTTGAGTAATTTTATTCTTATTTGATATTCACACTCATTCCTAGCAAAATCTTATCAGGGCTCTGAGAAGATCACCAGAATTAACATATAATGTAAAACAGGTAACAACAATAGCTAAACAATCTAAAACTATCTGCTTTCTTTAGTGCTATTCTTTTTTTTTTTTTCCTCACTTAACTGCTCTTTGGAACTTTGAATGTTTATTAACCAAATATTTATTTTTAATTTTTTTAACTTTTTATTTTATGTTGGAGTATAGCCGATTAACAATGTGGTGATAGTTTCAGGTGCACAGCAAAGGGACTCAGCTATACATATACATGCATCTATTCTCCCCCAAACTCCCCTCCCATCCAGGCTGCCACATAACCTTGAGCAGAGTTCTCTGTGCTATACAGTAGGTCCTTGTTGGTTATCTATTTTATTTCTTTATTTTTAAATGCATAGATCTTTTTAAAAATTTTATTTATTTTATTATTTTATATTTGGCTGCGTTGGGTCTTTGTTGTTGCGTGCAGGCTCTCTCTAGTTGCAGCGAGTGGGGGCTACTCTTCGTTGCGGTGCGTGGGCTTCTCATTGCTGTGGCTTCTCTTGTTGCGGAACACGGGCTCTAGGCGCTGGTCTTCAGTAGTTGTGGCTCATGGGCTCAGTAGTTGTGGCTCGTGGGCTCTAGAGCGCAGGCTCGGTAGTTGTGGTGCACGGGCTTAGTTGCTCCGTGGCATGTGGGATCTTCCCGGACCAGGGCCCGAACCCGTGTCCCCTGCACTGGCAGGCGGATTCTTAACCACTGCACCACCAGGGAAGTCCCGAGACTGTTTCTTTTTAACACTTTATTTGCATTATGTTTGTTGATAGTTTTACACACTTAACAATGTTTATTTCAGTTTTGATTTATAGAGTTCTCTGGAATCAGATCCTGAGGAGTAATCAAGTTATTTTCAAACAATAATGTAAGAAGCACTATATTTTCTAATGTAAATTTTATTTATTATTTATATTAAACCAAATGGTACTATTGTTGGTTTAATCAGTATACCCAGGGCAATGGAATAATGAAATTTGTTACTACAAAGAACTTTAGAGATTATCTAGTATTAATTATTTTTCCCCTTTCACGCCATTCTATTCGCAAGTAAAATACACATCTTTAAAATCTTCCAGGACATTGGTAGAGGCATGCAGAAGCAGGATGACTTTTAACTCTACTCACAATATCCTTGGTCTCTTACCAGGGCTCGTATTTTATAGTGTTCCTCTTTAAGGACAGTTCCTCTGTGCTCTTTCTTCCCAAAGTGTTACGTTAAAATGGTGAGAGAAGGGCTTATTTCTCACTGGCTTATTTCCTGACTTGGGGGAGGGCAAGTTCTATTTATTATTTTTTCAACTGTAGTGTCTTTCTTAGAGAGATAAACTTAATGCCATATTTCACCAGTTATGATAGACTTTTAGCTTTTAAACATCTCTCAAATTGGGATATGTTCCAATTTATTGATTGACGCCTTAGTATTGTTGTTCGCCAGATGGCAGTTGTGATGTATTTGTCGTTGCCTATGCTTTGTGAATGTAGTTGTATCTCTGGTGTCATACAGTTGCAACCACTTGATGTTTCGATCAATAAACCATTTAAGAACGTTTTGAAGAAAGAATGTGAGTCCTGGTTGTCATCTAAAAGCTTCATTTAGCACCTGTGGTAAGATCAAGAAAGTATCAGCATTGTAATTGCAAAATGGGAGACAGTGGCTTCAAAGAAAATTTTGGAGACAGTAGTAGAGGAGCACTTTTTAAAGAAATGCTGCATCACCAAAGCTTTTCATGGCTAGAGAATGATATTGTGTGGAAAAACACAGACAGTAGATAATTCTGAGTGAAAAAGTGACTCAGGAGTTAAATGTGAAGAAGTGTTTAATTTTTCATGTATGCACAAGGATAATATATGCTAACAGTTTTTGTCTATATTTATCCAGAAGAGCTCTTAAAAAAGAATAATGTGAAAATTCTAAATGATAAAGTGCCTGGCAGTTTTTCTTCCTTAGTGGAACATAAGATAATGGCACATCTTAAAAGGCTTCGTAGATTTGATAAAATATGGTAGATTAGCATATTATTCTAGAGTGGTAGTTATGACTGATAAAGTTATCTTTTTATCCATACATATTCTCTGAACCTTAAACATTAAGGTTACTTTGTTAGTAATTAGTATTAATTTTTACCTCTACCTAAGTAAGTAAAATGTAGCAAAATCTACTTAGGAGAATTCCCATATATAGGCTGATACCTGGTTTGTTTATTCTTTCATCATCATCTCAAAGGTTAGATAATAGATCCCTAAGAAATATCCCATAGACTGATTTTTTTGTATCTTATTGCCTCTGTAAAAATAATACATGTCCATTTAAAAATGTAAACAATATGAAAAATATAGAAAAAGTCAAAAGCACATGAAACTCTGCCATCCCCACTGAAGATATCTTTCCAGATATTTCTTATGTAGCTATCCCTGTGTGAAAATGGATGTGTAGTTTTTGTAAAACTGCATACCTTTTGTGTTTAGTAAGTTACTTTTTTTCCATTCAGTGATATGTTGTGGCTTTTGTCCCATCTTAAGAAATATTAATTGATTAGTCAAATAATTTTAATGGTTGCATAATTTTCCATTGTAGAAGCA
Organism: Balaenoptera borealis; assembly: GCF_965194805.1. Lineage (NCBI taxonomy): Eukaryota > Metazoa > Chordata > Mammalia > Artiodactyla > Balaenopteridae > Balaenoptera > Balaenoptera borealis. The sequence goes on from NC_138874.1 coordinate 93,693,493, forward strand.
TACTGAATGATTTAAGTAGGTTCCTGTTAATGGACATTTAGGCTGATTAAGTTTTCTTTATTGTAAATAGTGCTTTGATGAATATTTTGTGCATGCATTTTTTTTTTTGTAAAATTATCTCCTTATAAATTATTAAAAATGGGATTTGGACATTTGTTTATTAAAACACTTATTACTAGCTTTTGAAAGTTTGCTATATTTTCTTTTAAGGTGATAGATTTACTGAAGTGATGGTAACGTATAATATTGAAATGTCTTTTAAAAACCTCATTAGTATTTTTTTTTTTTAATTAAACCTTTCTTACAACACTTCTTAATTTTATTTATTTATTTATTTTTGCTGTGTTGGGTCTTCGTTTCTGTGTGAGGGCTTTCTCTATTTGTGGCAAGCGGGGGCCACTCTTCATCGCGGTGCGCGGGCCTCTCACTATTGCGGCCTCTCTTGTTGCGGAGCACAGGCTCCAGACGCGCAGGCTCAGTAATTGTGGCTCACGGGCCCAGTTGCTCCGCGGCATGTGGGATCTTCCCAGACCAGGGCTCGAACCCGTGTCCCCTGCATTGGCAGGCAGATTCTCAACCGCTGCGCCACCAGGGAAGCCCCTAAAAACCTCATTAGTATTTTAAGATTTGATTCCTAACTTTAAAAAAATGATCTTGACTTCTACTGCATATTTGGAAACCTTTCATTTCTAATAAATGGAGGTGAGAAGTTATTCAATTAAAGATAGAAAATGGAAAAGTTAAAGTACTAAAACAATGAAAAATAATTAAACTGATGGAAGTATAGGGAAACTGGAAAGGGTAATGATTAAAATAAAGAAAGGGCTTTGGAAACAACCTGGATTTGAATCCTGATTCAGTCTCTTACTAGCTCTACATGACCTTGGGGAAGCCTTTTAACGTCTCTAAATTTATTCATCCTCCTTAAAAGTAGGGATGCTAATATATCATGGGGTCATTTTGAGGATTAAATAATAATAGTAATAATTCCAGATAACATGTTTGAATCTTTTTACTGTGTATGGCAGGCATTGTATTAAATGTTTATATGTATTTTTTTCACTTGGCAAATATTTATTATCTTAATTCTCACAAACTCGTGAGATATAAGTATGTTTTATTGATGAGGAAGCTAAAACTAAAAAAGGGAGTTTGTAAGTTGCCCAAGCAACATAGTTAACAAGTGGCAGAATCAGAATTTGAACCCTACCAGTCTGACCCAGTAGAGCCTGCAATTTGAAATTCTATCGTATGTGTATATAAAGCACTTAGCACAGTGAATAGCATGCATCAGTTAATATGTATGTTTAGGCTGTCTTTACAAAATAAGTATGTCAAGAGAATGAGAAGACAAGCCACTTGGAGAAAATGTTGGCAAAAGATATATCCGATAAAAGACCGTTATTCAAAATATATTAAGAATTCTTAAAACTCAACAATTAGAAAACCTACAGTCTGATTAAAAAATGGCCAAAAGATTTGGACACCTCACTGAAGAAGATATTCAGATGGCCAATAAGCATATGAAAAGCTCAATATCATATGTCATTAGGGAGTTGCAAATTTAAACAAGGAGATACCACTACACAATTGTTAGAATGACAAAAATCTATACCAACAACACCAAATGTTGGCAGGGGTGTGGAGCAACAGGAACTCTCATTCATTGCTGTTGGGAATGCAAAATAGTATAGCCACTTTAGAAGACAGTTTGGCAGTATCTTGCAAAACTACACAGGCTCTTACCATATGATCCAGTAATTCTGCTCCTTGGTACTTACTCAGAGGGGTTGAAAACCTAATGTCCACACAAGAACCTGCACACAGATGTTTATAGCAGCCTTATTCATGATTGATAAAACTTGGAAACAACCAAGATGTCTTCAGTAGCTGAATGGATAAACAAACTGGCACATCTATATAATTGACTATTATTCAGCGCTAAAACAAAATTAGGTATCAAACCATGAGAAGACATGGAGGAATCTTAAATGCTTGTTACTAAGTGAAAGAAGCCAATCTGAAAAGGCTACATACTGTATGAAAAACAAAACTATGGAGACAGTAAAAAGATCAGTGGAGGGGTTAGGAAGAAGGGCAGGATGAATAGGCAGTGCATAGAGATTTTTAGGGCAGTGAAACTATTCTGTATGATATTATAATGGTGGATACATATCATACATTTGTCCAAACCCATAGAGCACCTACCAGGAGTTAATCCTAATGTAAACCGTGGACTTTTGGTAATAATGATGTGTCAATATAGGTTCATCAGTTGTAACAAATGTACCACTGTGGTGCAGAATGTTGATAGTGGGGGAGGGGCGGCTGTGCACTTGTAGGGAGGAGAGTACATGGGAACTCTGTGTACTTTCTGCTCAGATTTGCTGTGAGCCTAAAACTACTCTAAAAAATAAAGTTTGTTAAAAAAAAATAATATTTAAAAAGCAAGTATGCATTATAAGTGTGAACTTCTGATACTTTTGTTTTTAGGCCCAGAATAAAGAGACCAATGTTTTAGCTGCTGCAAAGGTGATTGACACCAAATCTGAAGAAGAACTTGAAGATTACATGGTTGAAATTGATATATTAGCATCTTGTGATCACCCTAATATAGTCAAGCTTCTAGATGCCTTCTATTATGAGAACAATCTTTGGGTAAGTATTTTCTGTTAATCTATAGGAATAACCAAAATGAGTTAATTGTTCTAAAGAGGTTTATAAGTTGTGTAGGCCTATTTTATGTACTACCTCTTCTTTTTAGTCACTTATGCTACTTGAATGAGAATTGACCTGCTGATGTGAGGGTCATTAACAACATAATTATCCATAGCTTCAACAGATGTTTTGATGTGTATTTCAGATTGTACTGTATTTCATGATTGTTTGACATTGGACTCAAATGTAGAAACTTGGTTAAGAATATTAAATTTCCTAAATAATGAAATTAGATGCCTTTTTTGTTTTTAATTAATTTTTCTTCCCAGTTGGAACTTCTTTCTTTCTTTAAAGTCTTTTTTTTCCCAGCACTTTTAAAATTTTATTTTTTCTTTTTTAATTGAAGTATAGTTGATTTACAATGTTGTGTTAGTTTGAAGTGTCTTGTTTAAATTTAAGTGTCTTGATTTAAATTTAAGCATTTACTTAAAATGTTTTAAAGTTTCTTTCGTTTTCTTTGCAATTGTTTATAATTTCTTATACTAAACTTTTGATAAATCATGTAATAAATTATAAAATGCTTACTAGAAATGTTAAATATTGGGTTTGCCAAAAAGTTCATTCAGGTTTTTCCTTACGGAAATGTTTTGGCCAACCCAACATTTATCTTATATATTATCAAGCCCAACTTTAGTGCATGATGTAGTGGCCAAGTCTGTATGTAAAAATTTTATTCATTTTTAGGAAATATTAGGCATAAATAAATATATAAGTAAAATGTTAATATTTAGTATAATAACCAGTCAGTCACTTGCTCTGCACCGATACTAATTTAATCAAGAGGACTTTTTGAAATGGAGTTTCAGTTTTTTCTCCTTGAAGGAAGAAACAATGTGTTATGAAAGAAGAGTAGATTGTACAAGCTGTACCTGATTGGGAATCAAAAGGCCTTTATTTTTTGATTTTGGTGATGCTAGGCAGGAGCTTGAATAAGTCAATTAACCTTTATGACTTGTTTACTCATCTCTAGGATGAGTAATGATCTGTGTCTCAAATTATTTTTCATATGATATAATGAATTTCAAAACAATTTATTGGCAAGCTCCTGTAAAAAATAAAGTGTTGTTATACAGAGGAGAAAAAAGTGTGAAGCTACACAATTTGTTAAGGTATGTAATTAAAAAAAAATCTATAGTTATTATTAGTGTGGTGCCTTCTAATATAGCTGTTCAGAGTTCTAGCAGAATGTTTCCAGAGATAGTAATGAAAATGAATTCCTAGACAACTTAATAAATAGATGAGATCTTTACTTGAGACTATTACAAAATAAAAAGCTGGACAACTGTGAGGGACAGTTTAGTGGGAGAGATAGACATTAATTAATCAAAGAATCATAATAAATATAAAATTAAAACTGTGATAAGGGTTAAGAAAGAAAGGTGCATGGTGGTATGTACCAGGGAGGTCTGGGAAGGCATCCATCAAGAAGTGATAATTGAGCTAGGATCTGAAGCTTTTGTATATGTTTGTTTTCCTATTTTTTAGAAAAACTAAAAGTTTCTCTTTTCAGGGTTTATTCCTAGAAATAAAGTTTAAAAATATACTTGATCACTTACTTCACAATAGTTACCTTAAAAAGGAGAGTATAAAATCTTTCAGTGGTGATGAAATGGATATATAATACTGTCCTGAATAAAAATTCTATACCTGGTAATTTTACAGAAGCAGGGACACTAAAAATGATGATTAACAAAAATGCACATATTTCCACAATGTGTTCTCTTTGTGCTTTCTTAGTTGTATGTCATTAAGACTTGTAACTCTTTTTACAAAGAAAACCTTTATGGTTGTTAGCATACTATTGTTTCTGTAACCTAGGTTATTTTATAGCTATTTCTTTATCTTTTATGCTAAATTGAAGAAAAAATACTCAAACTCAATGTCGTGTTAGACACATGCTTTTTTATTTGCCTGCAGATCCTCATTGAATTTTGTGCAGGTGGAGCAGTGGATGCTGTGATGCTTGGTAAATGGTTTTTTGTTCTTCATGTTTATATCTTCAATTCTACTTTAAAAAAGTCAAGTGATTTCAAACATTTATACATATATATTTATCTTATTGTTTAGAGACATTCAGTAAGTTAAGAAATCAGCCTAATTATTTTTATATTCTTGGATAATTGTAATAAAATTCTAAAATTAAACATTGAGTATAATATGTGAAGAAAGTTTTGTGTATAGTTTTTTAAAAATCAATTCATTGTGTATGATCTTTGACAGTGATGGTAAAGTTATATAGCCTGCTGATATGCTTTCACTGTACAAAAATGCAGATTTGTTTACTGTTTCCCTTGTAGAGCTTGAGAGACCATTAACTGAGTCCCAAATACAAGTAGTTTGTAAGCAGACTTTAGAGGCATTGAACTACTTACATGATAATAAAATCATCCACAGAGATCTAAAGGCTGGAAATATTCTTTTTACCTTAGATGGAGATATTAAGTTGGGTAAGTTTATTCCTTTATATAAAACATCTGAATTTGTGCTTTGAGATTTCCCCCATATGTCTGTAACTTAATATTGTTTTGTTACGTGTCAAATATGTGAAACATGGAGAATTATATTCAAATATGTGAAACGTGGAGAATTACTCGGTGTTAATTTTTTTTTTCCCCCCATTTATTTAGGTCTTCTTTAATATCTTTCAACAGTGTTGTATAGTTTTCAGAGTACAGGTCTTTCAATTCCTGTATGCTTTTATTTATTTATTTATTTATTTTTAACATCTTTATTGGAGTATAATTGCTTTACAATGGTGTGTTAGTTTCTGCTTTATAACAAAGTGAATCAGCTATACATAGACATATATCCCCGTATCTCCTCGGTGTTAATTTTTAAGATACTTCCTTGGAGGGAATTCCCTGGCGGTCCAGTGGTGAGGACTAGGCGCTTTCACTGCTGAGGGCCCGGGTTCAATCCCTGGTCAGGGAACTAAGATCCCATACACCATGCAGTGCGGACAAAAAAACAAAACAAAACTTCCTTGGATACATAATTATTCATTAACTCCCAGAATTCCTAAGTATAGGCACCTCATATAAAGACTCTTTAAAAAGTAAGAAAGGATGGATTTTTATTTTTAAAATGGCACACTTTTAAAAGACTGGCTAATTATTTTTCCCTTAAATTTTTGTATGTAGACTTAATACTTATAAATATAATACATTTAGAAAATGCTATAGTATGTAAAACCACTAACTTAGTTTTATCTTCATTTCCAAAACTCATATCTAGTGGTTTTCTTTTTCCATGTTTAGTTTTATATTCTATTTTGTAGATATGGTATCTTGGCTAAACTAACAAAGTAACTAACCTTAAGTCTGAAAAAGATGCCTAAAATAAGTGTAAGGACTAGAATTTTTAATTTTGTTTTTTACACTGAGGGAATAAATGATAATTTCATAAGGAGAAATAGATGTAGATTTTAGATGGGAAATTAATGAATTTCATATATATGCATACAAATAGAAGTAAGTATCCCCAAGATACGTATTAAAAAAAATCTGGTGATGAAGTCTAAATTTGGGTATTTTGGAAGGATATTAAAAACAAAATATATTCAAAGGCCGTGCTGATACCAGTGATCTTAGTCATTTCACTTCACTTTGTCATGACATCTAAACAGGTATAATTTGATATACTACTAAATTTTAACCTTTTTATTAAGAAATGGATACAGATACAGAAAACCACACTAACAGTTGTGTAGCTTATTGACTTGTAGCTTTGTACACAATAGCTTTGTAACCACCACCTAGATAAAGAAATAGAATGGGACTTCCCTGGTGGTCCAGTGGTAAAGAATCCACCTTCCAATGCAGGGTACGAGGGTTCAGTCCCCCCTGGTCGGGGAACTAAGATCCCACATGCCGCGGGGCAGCTAAGCCCAAGTGCCGCAAACTATGGAGTCCACACTCTCTGGAGCCTGAGAGCCACAACTAGAGAGAAAAACCCGCACGCCACAACTAGAGAGAAGCCTGCGAGCCTCAACAAAGAGGCCGCGTGCTGCAGCGAAAGATCCCGCATGCCTCAAGGAAAAAAAAAAGAACTAGAACTATATCAGGCACCCTAGCAGCTGTTTCATGTGCCCTCTCTCAGTCACACTGTCCCTCTCTTCTCCACAGGTAATCTATATCCTGACTTTTGTAGTAATCACTGCCTTGTGTTTCTTTATGGCTCTATCACCCAGTGTTCATGTCTAGACTTTAGAGTTTAGACTTACCCATATTTGAAACCTGCTTTTTCTTTTAAGTCTCTTTTAATTTATAGGTTGCCCCCCACCGCCCTGCCATTCCTTTTGTCTCTTTACATTTTATCTATGGCATGCATTCTCATGGCATGCTTTCTCAAAGAAAGTTGGTTCTTTGGGGACAAAAAAATTTTAGTGTCACCATGGTTGTGACCCTCCAAAGGCCCATAGATATACACAAACAGAGATACAGTATATCTGTGGCATTAAAATTTCATGGCGGGGAGGGAGGATTCAGAAAAAATGTCTAAAAAGGCTCCTTAGGAGAGAGATGAAAAAAAGGTTGAGAAACACTGATGTATAGGACCTAGGCTGTTGGACCTGTAGAGTTTCTCTCATCTTGCATTTTGCTGACTGTGTACTCCTGATGACTGTAGTAAGTTCCTCTCTGTATTTCCCTCAATTTGCAGATGAATCCAAAAGCCTCATCAGTCTCAAGTTTGACTTTTTTGGCAAGACTATAGGTGGTTTTGTGTTCTTTCATTGGGAGGCATGTAATACCGGCTTTTTGATCTTTTTTTTGATGTTAGCAGCTGTTGATGTTTAATGCCTGGATCCTTTCTTTGGAGTGGCAAAATGAATTCCATCATTTTGTTCTCACTTATTATTTTTGATAACAATTTTGGTGTAATTATTCATCAGTTATTTGATTATTTTCATTTATCATCATTATAAAATTAGGAATACTTATATAAAAAGACACTTACCTTCAACTGTTTGGTTATTCAGGAGTATAGTTCATATAGACAGGACAGGAAAAATGCTTGATTCTTTCCTTTAATTTATTTAGCTTTAAAAACAATGAATTGGTTCTCTCTCATCCTTAGTTGGTGGCCAGTATTTTTTTAAATGGCATTATTAATTCATGAATTTTATTTTATAGGTTTCAAATCTATTACAATTTTTATCCTTATTATAGCTCACGTTGTACCATCTTGGTCAGTGGGAGCTTCTTCAAGCTGGTTTGTTAATCTTTTTGACATGACTCTACTAATCTTTGGTAGATTTCTTGCTGTCTGTTAGGTTGAGATGTTTCAGGCTCATCTGTTACATTTCCTGCCTCAGACCTGTAATTAGCCATTTCTTCAGGAAGCCCTGAAGAAGAAGTTTTAGTAGGACATGGTATTTCAAGACCACAATCTGAGTGTTAGACATGCTTATAGTTTCTGGATTCGCCTTCATTCTAGGCCTTTCCAAAGGACAGAGCTAGGCTCTCATGAGTTCCTACATACGTCCTATTCAAATTCAGGATAAAGCCTTTTTTTTTTTCTTCCCTTAGCCCCTTCTGTATTACATCTGTATCGCTTTTCTTCTGTCCTGAGAATCTTGCTTCTCAAGAACATTGATGATAGATTTGGAGTATTCTGTAATTACTCATTTTAACCTTCATTTCTATATTCAGCGCTCACCACTGCTCTTGTTCATGTCTCTTTGGTTATGTTGGTTGTCTGAAGTTCATTCTCTGGTAGATTTCTCTGAAAGGGCTCTCTGAGTTCTTATATAATGGTAACACTTCTACCCTTTATACTTTGAAGGTCAGCTTTGCTGGATAGAAAATCCTTGGTTCACATTTCTTTCCTTGAATATCTAAAATATGTTCCTCTGTTTTCTTCTGTCATAAAGTGTTATTGAAAAGTCTGATGAAAATCTCATTTTCTTTCTCGTGTAAGTCATGTGCTCTTTTTGCCTAGATGCCAAAGACTGTTTTTTTAAGGACTAAACTTTGACTAAACTTTTCTAAGTGTTGTTTTTTTGTTTCCCGCTCACCCCCCGCCCCCCAGGAAGGTTTTCTGTAATTATAGATGTGAGTATTTATTCTGTTCCCTTGCACTGACTTTCTCCTTTAGAGACTTTTATTATCTTTTTGTTGGACTTGACAATCATCAGTATTTATAACTTTCTCTCAGGTTCTTTTTATCTTTCTTCATTTTTTTTCATTGTGGTGAAATATACTTAAAATTTACTGTCCTAACCATTTTTAAGTGTACAGTTCCATAGCATACAGTGCATTCACACTGTCGTGCAACCAACACCACCACCCCTCTCCAGAACCTTTTCATCTTCCTCAACTGAAACTCTGTACACATTAAAACGCTTAAGTCCCCATTTCCTCCTTCCCCCAGCCCCTGGTAACCATTCTACTTTCTGTCTCTGTGAATTTGACTACTCTGCGTACCCCATATAAGTGGAATCCTGCAATACTTGTCCTTTTGTGACTGGCTTATTTTACTTAGCATAATGTCTTTAAGGTTCATCCATGGTGTAGCATGTGTTAATTTTCTTCCTTTTTTTTTTTTTTTTTTTTTTTAATTTATTTATTTATTTATTTATTTATTTTTAGCTGTGTTGTTGGGTCTTCGTTTCTGTGCGACGGCTTTCTCTAGTTGCGGCGAGCGGGGGTCACTCTTCATCACGGTGCGCGGGCCTCTCACTATCGCAGCCTCTCTTGTTGCGGAGCACAGGCTCCAGACGCACAGGCTCAGTAGCTGAGGCTCACGGGCCCAGTTGCTCCGCGGCATGTGGGATCTTCCCAGACCAGGGCTCGAACCCGTGTCCCCTGCATTGGCAGGCAGATTCTCAACCACTGCGCCACCAGGGAAGCCCAATTTTCTTCCTTTTTAAGGCTGAATAATATTCTGTTATATGTATACACCACATTTTATTTATCCATTCATCCATTGATGGACGCTTTGGTTGCTTCCACCTTTTGGCTCTTGTGAATAATGCTGCTATGAACATGGGTGTACAATATCTACTTGAGTCCCAGCTTTCAGTTCTTTTGGGTATATACCCAGAAGTGGAATTGCTGGATCATATGGTAATTCTCTGTTTAATTTTTTGAGGAACCACCATACCATTTTCCACAGTGGTTGCACCAATTTATGTTTCCACACCAATGCACAAGAGTTCCAATTTCTCCACCTCCTTGCCAGCATTTTTTATTTTCTGTATTTTTGATGATAACTATCCTAATGGGTGTGAAGTGGTAATGGGTGTGAATTTGTTGTGTTTATTTGCTCTTGCATTCCTCCTACTTTAGCCTTTGTTTCTAAAATTGTTTTTTATTTCTAATTTTACCTTGAGTTCTGTCACCTCATTTATGAGTTTTAAAATTGTGACTTCTGTTACTCTTTTATGTCATCATTTTTTAGTCTTGTAGCTTGTTTTGAAATATAATTTTGATCTTTTTTAGTGCATGTTTTTCTGTAAGTGTACTAAAATCTTATTTGAATACAGGAATATACTTTTGTGTAAAATAATGCATGCCATTGAAAATAAGTATATTTTTAAAGATTTAGGAATGCCAAAATAGTTTTGAGTTGGTTGACATTTAAAATAGTTGCACTTTGTTTCATTAATTCATAAATACAGAGAACCTTCCAATTCTGTGACATCGTATTAAGTGTACACAGATGCATATAGAACCATACTATCCTCAAGAACCATATATACATTACAATAATCAAATTTTTATGATCTTGTCAGATCACATTGTTACAAATGGAAATAAGTATGTAAAATTCTATTTTAACAGACCAACATATATATGCCATATCATTATAAGTAGAACTGTAAAACACATAATGACCTTAGTTTTCCCCTTTGCACAAAAATGAAGATGGCTTCTTGTCCCTCCTTAGTTTACCTCCTACTCATAAGAGTGCTTCGAGAGGTACGAATGTTGACAGTGGACCTTTGTGGTTTAGGCCTGTTTCTCGACCTCCTTTCCCAGTCATGTTCTGAGGGGAAAAAAGTTAAAAAGAATAGACCATTAGTAGGTTCTGGGAACACACTGGAATACGTACTGAGCTGACTCTACCTGAGTAGAAAACCTCTTCTGGCAGAAATTTCATATTGTGATCTCAATCCCGTCCTGCGGAAACATGGCAAGTTATAAGTTGAGGAAGTAGGGGGGTAATAGGGATGGAGAGTCCTGAATACATCTATTTATGTGGTATTTTCTGCAGATATATCTTCCAAGTATAGTATGTTCTATTGGCAAATTCATTTATTAATTTAATTATAAAACATTAATGACATATCTAGTATAACAAAAGACTTCATACACCATATTAAGAAGCTTAAACATCATTCTACAGGCAATAGGTAGCTGCCAAGATGTTTTAAGCAGGAGAACTACATGGTCAAAAAAAGAAAAGAAAGAACTATATAATAGACATAAATTAGAATATAGGGCAGGATTTCATGAGTTTTAAGAGTTCTACTGCCAGAGTATCACGACGGTTAAAATTACACATATGATTAATAACAGTAGCTGACATTTATTGTGTGTATATTCTGTGCCAGGCCTTGGGGCATGAATACTAAATACGAGATTTTTGGTATTTATTCAGTTTTGAGAATCGTGGCATGTCAAATGAAACTTTAAAAGTTAAATGTATATGGCATGAGGTAATTTATGCAGCAATAGCAATTTTATGTTGCTATTAACGATTGAGCTCTAAGCTGAAAAGGAGTTAACAACTGATAAAGCTATAATGTTGCTGTGCCCTATAATTTAAATTAGAAAGCATCGTTCCTAATTTTTTTCTTTGTGATATAATTTTATGCGGAAGTTAGCAAGACATATGCTGTCATAAAGGCTGCTTTGGTATAATTTCTGTTTTTCACACTATAGAAAAAATGTCCCTTAATTTAATTGTAACATATAGCACTAGTTGGCATTTATTTTGGTGAAGTGGATAGACTGATCTATTTTAAAGTTACTATTTTTTTTTTTCAATTCTGGAGAATTTGTGATCTGAAGATGTGTAAGGATGGTGGTATCAAGTGTATTAATGATGGAACCTTTCCTTTGGCAGTTTCTTTTTGGGGGGTGGGGTATGGTAGAAAGAGGGTGGTCAAAATTAGGATGATAGAGAGTTATTTCTCTTTCTATTTTGCTTACCCTTTAATAACAGTGGCCTTATTAAAGACTTGATATGCTTTTCCCTTATGTTGAATAATATAGCGTTCTTTGCTTAAAAACTATCATTAATACTTTTGTATGATTATTTCAAGCGGATTTTGGAGTATCAGCTAAAAATACAAGGACAATTCAAAGGAGAGATTCCTTTATCGGCACACCCTATTGGTATGTATTCAGTTTTATGGATTTGCAGCGTTAGTTATGTCAACAGTTATTATTACTCATTAATTTTGTCCACATAATCAATTATACTGTCTATCTTTCATGTGGTTTGTGATCACTGCTCTTAAGTTAAACATCTTAATTTTCAGTTCTCTGTCTTCATAGGATGGCTCCTGAGGTAGTCATGTGTGAAACATCTAAGGACAGACCCTATGACTACAAAGCTGATGTTTGGTCCCTGGGTATCACTTTAATAGAAATGGCTGAGATAGAACCACCTCATCATGAATTAAATCCAATGCGAGTGCTGCTAAAAATAGCAAAATCTGAGCCCCCTACATTAGCACAGCCATCAAAATGGTAAAGTATTCCTAAACAATATTTTTTAAGAAGCAAAACTTGATGCTTTATTCTTCCAACTTTCCAAAGGTATTTAAATTTAGGTACATGGTGCAAAGATTGTATGAAGTAGAAAACTGATTTTTGGTGTATTTTCAAGACTTAAGGACCATATAAACTCCTGTAACTAACTTTCCCCATAAATTAAAAAATACCAGTGATTTGAGTTCTACATGAAAGAGATATTTTCTGTACTTTGAGAAAGTGAGGCATATATGTGATTGATCTGTATTTGTGGAGTTTAATATAATGGAAGAATTTTTGTGATTTTTAGCATACTTATGGATATATGGCTGTATCTCAATGACTTAAACTATGAACCTATTTACATATATGTAACTTGTATTTGTAGATAAATGACTTATGAAATATTAATATTCTCATAGCTAGTTTTCTTATGTTGAATTAATACTGTTACATACATAATGGAACTTAACCATAATTTCTCAGTTTTGATTTTAAAAGAAAAATAGAATGTCATTATTAAAATTTTATTTTGAAGGTCTTCAAATTTTAAGGACTTTCTAAAGAAATGCTTGGAAAAGAATGTGGATTCTAGGTGGACTACATCTCAGCTACTGCAGGTAAGATAAGAGTAGTATGACAATGGCAAACCATATAATTGTTGTAACATCTCTTTAAGAGGAATACAGTTTCAGATTCCTTCAGTGTGCCCTCTTTCCACTTGAGTTTCCCTGTGCAAACTCACTCAAGATTCAATGTAGTAGTTAACATTTGCTTTACAAACATTTGCTGCTTTTACTAAAGGGCATTTATTTAGCTTTTAAATTTCTCGTATGCTTTTTTGATTCAGTTTAATTGTGTTTTTTTCATTTTGTTTAGTTATTTCCACTTTGTCAGTTACTTACATTTTGTCTCTCCAGTTAGTAGAAAACAAGCACCTTGGTGGCAGGGGCCATGAGCTAATTAATTTTTTTTTAATGTCCCTTACAGTGAGGGTAAATGTTCAGTAAATATTGCTAACTTTTAAAAAATGGTGTTAAAGTGATTGGATAATTTTGTTTTATAGCAGAACTTGTTTGTAATATTTGAAATAAAATTTTGTCAAATAATAGTATAGGTAGAGAAATAGCATGACAAGTCTTGAGGCAGTTACTGTTAGGTTGAGTACAACTCCTCCATTATAGTTTTTTAGATTGATCTATTTATCTGGGGGGAGAAGCAGGAAAAATTGCCTTTCTCTGTGCAACAAGTATATCCTTGGAACACACTTTCTCTTATTATTTCACTACCCCCCCATTTGAAGGCCTTAATCTGTGACAAACACCAAGTGCTGAGTGTACAGAGGTGAATAAAATATCTTCTTACTCTTAAGGATATTAGAACTATGTCAAAAACCAGATGTTTATAGACACTTTTTATTAATTTTTATTGGAGTATAGTTCTTTACAATGTTGTATTAGTTTCTGCTGTACAACAAGTGAATCAGGTACACGTATACACATATCCCCTCTTTTTTAGATTTCCTTCCCATTCAGGTCACCACAGATCATTGAGTAGAGTTCCCGTGCTAAACAGTAGGTTCTCATTAGTTATCTATTTTATGCATAGTAGTGTATATATGTCAATCCCAGTCTCCCAGTTCGTCCTACCCCCCCTTCCCCCCCATTGGTAACCATAAGTTTGTTCTCCACATCTGTGACTTTGTTCATCTGTACCATTTTTCTAGATTCCACATATAAGTGATATTATACGATATTTGTTTTTCTGACTTACTTCACTCTGTATGACAATCTCTAGGTCCATCCGTGTCTCTGCAAATGGCACTATTTCATTCCTTTTTATGGCTGAGTAATATTCCATTGTATATATGTACCACATCTTCTTTATCCATTCCTCTGTCAATGGACACTTAGGTTGCTTCCATGTCCTGGCTATTGTAAATAGTGCTGCAGTGAACATCGGGGAGAATGCATCCTTTCAAATTATGGTTTTCTCCAGATACGTGCCTAGGAGTGGGATTGCTGGGTCATATGGTAGCTCTATTTTTAGTTTTTTAAGGAACCTGCATACTGTTCTCCCTAGTGGCTGTACCAATTTACAGTCCCACCAACAGTGTAGGAGATAGATACTTTTAACAGAACTTTAAAGCTTTTTGTAATTCTTTTATTGAGGCTTTATACATATTGTTACTTTCTAACAATTAAACATATTGTAAACATATTGTTACTTTCTAAAACTAGTAATGTACTTGAAACTTGCTTTAAATTTTAATTTAGATTTTAGGTTATGAAATTTTCAGACATGCAGAAAAGTACATATACCTACTACCCAGATGTAATATGTTATCATTTTTGACGTATTTCTTTCAGATTCTTAAAAAAAGGTACAGATACAGTTGCAGGCAGCCTCTACTCCTGCTCAATTCCCTCCCCCTCCTTCTTTTCCCAGATGTAATATCATCTGAAGTTGTTTGTATTTTTTCTACTTATATGTTTATATTTTTGCCACATAACAATGTGTTTTATATATTTGAAATTTACTTCACAAGCATTTCAGTTGTTACTGAGTATGCTCTTTTTAATGATCAAACAGCATCCCTTTGTGACTGTTGATTCCAACAAACCAATTCGAGAATTGATTGCAGAGGCAAAGGCTGAAGTAACAGAAGAAGTTGAAGATGGCAAAGAGGAGGATGATGATGAAGAAACAGAAAATTCTCTGGTCAGTATTTAGAAAGGAAATTTCATTTAGGTAATTTTTAGAGTTGAGTTTTGAGGTATGATTGCAGCTGTGTCTAAGAATTAATTGACGGGTAGCATTACAAAAACCTTTAATTTTAGAGGTGAAGATTTATTAAGTTTGCTCCTTGTTTTCAAGTTTGCTCCTTGCTACCCATTTTTGTCATATTTATTATGTGAAGATTTGTCAATTCTTTAAGTTATTTTTATAATTTCATCAAATTTTACTGAATAAAGATATTAAATCATTATATATATGAATTAAATCATTCTTATATATGAAACGTTGTTTTGGTTACCATCTTGAAATTATGTTTTAACACTAAAACTGTATAAAATCTTTTTTAGCCAATACCTGCAAGTAAGCGTGCCTCCTCTGACCTTAGTATTGCCAGCTCTGAAGAAGATAAGCTTTCACAAAATGCTTGTATTTTGGAATCTGTCTCAGAAAAAACAGAACGTAATACTTCTGAAGATAAATTTAACGGTAAAATTCTTACTGAAAAACCCGCCACTGATGAATCTGAAAATACTGTGGTAGGCATTAATGAACATGTTAATGATACTCATTTAGAAGCTATGGCTGAACTTCATAATAGAGCAACAATAATCGAGGAAAATGGGAGAGAGGAGAAGAGACCCAAGCTTGAAAATCTACCTGACACAGAAGACCATGAAACAGTGAACATTAATTCAGTCAATGAAGGAAAAGAAAATGACATAATGATAACTTCAGAAACAAATATTGAACAGAATCTGAAACCTGAGGAAGAAGGGGATCGAGAAAAGCAACAGATATTTGAAAATAAGTTTATAAAATCTGAAGAAATTGAAGACACTACTATTCAGACAATGGATTTAGTTTCTCAAGAGACTGGAGAAAAAGAGTCAGATATTCAGGCAATTGAAAGTGAAGTTGAGTTTACAAAGGAAGACACCCTCGAGAAATTGGGAAGAGATGACAAAACCGAAAAAGATATGATCAGTGATACAAGCAAAGTGATAGGAACAAATGAGGCAGAAGACGTTGCTCAGAAGGCAACTGAAAACAGTGCTGAGGATGCTCAGAGTAATGATGGGAAAGAAGTGGGTGAAGCAGGCCAGAAATTAGTGATCAAGTCCACAGAGGGCCCTGAGGCTGGTGGTGCTGAGGAAGTTTCTATTAAAGAAATAGTTGAAACTAATGAGATAGATCAAAAATCTGTAGAAGGTAAAGGTGAGGAACAATTAATCAGCAGTTCAGAGAACATAGTGGAGGCCAATGAGGAGCTCGGGACAAATGAAGTTGAGATTACTGAATCAAGCAGCACTGAAGGAATGGAGGTCAGAAGTGCGGTGACTGATAGTGACCAAAAGGCTTTAGAAAGTGAA
Organism: Balaenoptera borealis; assembly: GCF_965194805.1. NCBI lineage: Eukaryota > Metazoa > Chordata > Mammalia > Artiodactyla > Balaenopteridae > Balaenoptera > Balaenoptera borealis. Next base: position 93,710,024 of record NC_138874.1, read on the forward strand.
ACTCGGGATGCTCATGAAGCCACTGCTCAGATGGACACAGAACAGAAAGATATTCCATGCGAAGTGCCAATTAAAACAGAACCTCAAGTTCCTGCCACTTCACAGCCTGGTGAACCTCAGCCTGTTCTAATACCCAGTATTAATATCAACCCCGAAGATGCAGAAAATAAAGGAGAAATAGGTGCTTTATCAAAAACTGAAACCATGTTACCAGAATCTGAGAATCAAAAGGAAAATGATACTGATTCAGGCACTGGTTCCACTGCTGATAATAGCAGCATTGACTTGAATTTATCCATCTCTAGCTTCCTAAGCAAAACTAAAGACAATGGATCAATATCTTTACAAGTAAGTGTACACGGGTCCTTGTTTGGGTTTTTCTTTGTTATTTTGGCAGTAGAGAGTTTGTGTGAAACTGATGTCTTGAAAACAGAACAACACTAAATCAGTGTAGTATTAACCCTATAAAATTCTTAAGGCCTATGAGGGCAATCAATTAAAAAAAAACACTAAAGAGATTCTGGATGTAATCTTTAAATTTTTTGGTAGTACCTACCTATTTTTGCCAACTTGATATCAATAGTATAATACAGTTGCTTACTGGAATTTGGGTTTTCCTATTGTACATACCTAGGTATAATTGTAGCAAGAATCAGCAGTATATGAAAGAATTGAGGACTTGAAAGAATGATCTCTTTTTAAGAATGTTTAGGGTATAAACAGCCCTTGTTACCACTGGCACGTGCGGTGACCACTCTTACCTCCTCAGTCATAGCAATCACTACTGCCGTGAGAATCATCGTGGGAACAGAGCCAAACACTAAACCTTGAACACTTGGAGCTTTTAAGCATAATTCTCCAATCTGAGTTACTAGGGGGAGCTGTGTAGAAGTATGGAGTGGGGCCAGAGAATCAGTATTTATAGCAAAAGATCCCATGGAATTCTGATACAGGTGAGACTCTGGATTGACAGGTGGCAGAAAAGCAGAAAGAACTGAAGAAAATTGACCTTAGGGATAGGATGCCAGGGCATGACTGATCAGCCTGCGTATCTGCCCCAGATTATTACATGTATTGCTTAGATGGTCTGCAGTTTTCAGGTTGTTTCCCTGTTGAAATTCCATTAATATGAAGTCCATTCACTGACTTAATAGCCTTTCCAAAAAATGCAGATACTTCTGTGAGAATTAAGGTGATATTAGTTGTGGATACTTCAGTAGGAACTGAAGAAATGGAAAATTTGGAGGTTACAGGGAGGTAGATTTATTTTTGGAGCATGCCCACTTTAGGTTTTAGAGGAAGTCTGGTTTCGGGTGGCCGTAGTCCAGGGCTTAGGGAGAGCAGTGTGAGAATACTGGAAGCCTAGAGACTACAACAGTAAGAGGCTGAAGAAAGGTGATTGGAAAGTGCCAAAGATCAACTTAAAAATTCTAATGCATTTTGAATGTAGTATTTTCACATTCCCCTTTTGCTCCCTCTGCTTTCTAACCTTTTCCACCTATCAAAACTAAGCAATTATCTGTTCTGAATACTTACATGTTTACCAAGATGTATTTGTAGCAGTGTTATACTTCTGTTATTTCTCTTTGCTTTTAAAAAGCATTAGGATAACCAACTGAGGAATGAAGAGTTTGGTCTTGATAAAGAATTTTGGGCAATAGCTAACAGGCAGATCTGGTATTTGGGGAGTGCAGTAGAGGTGCTGTCTTTCTAGTAACTCTAAAATCACTCATCCATCTCTGGCCCTGAGATGGAAGAGGGCTGGTGATACTATTGTTGTTGATGAAATGGATTTTGAATCCCAGTCCTGGCAGTGTTTAAAAGTTATCTGGGAGCCTTTCAAAATGAAATTCTCAGCCACCCTCAGACCTGTTGATTTAGATTCTCTAAGGGATGAGCCCCATGAATTCATTTTTAATTGCTTTGTAAGTGCTTCTAAAACAGAAAAGCAGAGGTATCTGAGAACCTACAAGATAAAAAGAGGAAAGAATGGTTAACATGTGAAAGTTGTACTAATTACTCTTTTTTGTGAATTGCTTGTTACCATTGGTGCCTAATTATGATGTGGTATCATAAAAATTCTACATGCACATCATCAAAATGCATAATTTCACTTGAAAAAAATTTGATTTTATCTGTAAAATCATGTGAAAGTCAGATGAGGTGTGAGATGATATAATTGGTTTCAAAGTTGTCTTACTGCTTTCTATTCATACTTTATGTGTGTAGTCTTCATAGTCTTCATAGCTGTTCAGTTTCTTGTTCTTGTTCTTTTAAGAAGAAAATGTTTTCTCTCTCTAGTATTCCCCATGTAAAGCCTAACTAAAATAAAATCTCACTCAGGAAACAAGAAGACAAAAGAAAACATTGAAGAAAACACGCAAATTTGTTGTGGATGGTGTGGAAGTGAGTGTAACAACATCAAAGATAGTTACAGATAGTGATTCCAAAACTGAAGAATTGAGGTTTCTTAGGTGAGTAGAGAAACAACATGATTTAAACTGGTTTTGTGACTTCTCAAGTCTCTGCAGAGTCTGAAGAATAGAGAAACAAGAGTAAAGTCTTGGCTAATTTTGGATTCTTGTATTACTTTTCCATTTGAAAATAAATGTTACTTTTAAAGTTTTTTTCTTTTAAAGCATTACTTCAAAGGTGTAACTTTTGCTGTCTTCCTCTATCATTGCCATTAAATTTTTTCAGACGTCAGGAACTTCGGGAATTAAGATTTCTTCAAAAAGAAGAGCAAAGAGCCCAACAGCAGCTCAATGGCAAACTGCAACAACAGCGAGAGCAAATTTTCCGGCGTTTTGAGCAGGAGATGATGGTAAAGTCTTGGAATTTTGTACCCTTTTGTTAATAAAGAAATTTAAGGCTTAGAAAAAACCCCACCACTGGAAGGTTTTAGAACTTGTTCTCTGATTACTAGATTTCTCTGGCTTTGTGATGTATTTCTCGCCTTTATCTCTTTGGTGTTTTGGATGCTTTCTTTTTTCTTCTTCTCTTCTCTTCTCTTCTCTTCTCTTCTCCTTTTGCCTGACTTACAGTGTGGTGGGTGTTTTCATTTTTCTCTGATTAAATCTGTCATGAAAACCTGGAATCATGAAGCTAGTAGATGGTTTGCAAAGTTCTTAGGTGTGCCTATTGCTGTATAACTTTTTATTGTTACAATTTGACCTCTCAGAATTAGAATCCAAGATTTAAACCAGTCTAGAGCAGTTGTCTTCAAACTTGGCTGAGTATTAGTACTTCCTGGGGAATTTTTCAAAATACACTTACTTCTCTAGCTACTACAGTTAAGCTTCCACATCCCTTTTCACAGCTGCTAGAGAAGTTAGTGCTGACTTGTAAAGGGTAATTGTCACCGAGTCTTTAAATTTTTACTTTGTGTCCAAAGTTGGAAAAGGAATTATTAATGTGATATAAAATTTCAGTAACTTATGTTGAACATGTAGCTTAATGTAGGTTAGAAAAAAGATCGTTTGAAATGTTATAGGATTCATGGTTGATTATAGTACTTAGGTTTTTATAATTTTAAGTGGTAAGGATTGTTTTGTGGTTGGCATTGCTGATTACATATGTTGTATCATAACTGAGAATTCCTAAGAAAATAATGAACTTTTGTTCTGAGTATTTTTACAGTACTTATATTCTACTTTCTCCCCCACATATTTTCCAAAATATTTTGCTTTTTAATTTTTTTTAAAAGAAAACACCCTTTACAAATACTTAACTCTACCTGTGTCTAAAATTGCAATGTTACTCAAGTATTATATAAGCAGAAATCTTTTGTTGAGAGAGTAGATTTATAATTCTAAAAGGTTTGTTTCAATGAAATATGATGTTTAAGAACCTTAATGAGGAAGGGTAAATTTGTAAATGACAAGTAATGCTACGTTTTTAAAATAGACTTCAAATGAGACCTTTGATTTATCAAAAATTTTATAGGATAAATACTGAAAATTTTCTTACTTTAGTATTTCGTAGCAACTGGATATTCTTCTAGATTGTCTAAAAATTTTTGAACGTTCTACACTTGTACAATAGAAAAAAGTGTTTTCCATATTAGAAAAAAACGAAATGCACATCTTTTTGAAAAATTTTTAAAACATATTTTAGTGCATTTGAACTTGTTCAGTATTGCGAAGGGTATGTATTACGTCACTCAATTTAAATGCCAGTTATGTGCTCTTAGTAAACATCTTCAGTATAATGAATTAATATGAGCGTTAATGTTAAAGTTAAATGATCTTGAGCTACATCATTTTACAGAGCAAGAAACGACAATATGACCAAGAGATTGAGAATCTAGAAAAACAGCAGAAACAGACTATTGAACGCCTAGAACAAGAACACACAAATCGCTTACGAGATGAAGCCAAACGCATTAAAGGTGAACAAGAGAAAGAGTTGTCCAAATTTCAGAATATGTTAAAGAACCGAAAGAAGGAGGTAAGTGTAACTACTGTTTTTAATGTACACTTAAGACTGTCTAAGGAATTAAGATAATACTTGGCAGTTAAATGGCACTCATTCATTTTTTTTTTCGGTCTTCCCAGCAGTTAGGTAGGGTAGTAGTAAGGTCAGATGTTATCTCATTTTACTGCCAAGAAAACTGGAGTAGAAGAGGTTTTAATGGCCTGTTCAAGTTCACAAACTATTATTAAATGTCCAGCTAACCCTTGAACCAAGTCTTCAAATTGAGTCTAATCCATTTTCCTTTCAACCTATCACTCCTCCTTTTTTAATGCAACATTTAAGGCCTGACATAGTAATGTTCTTTTTCAAGAAAACATACTATGTTCTGTGTGCAGGTGGCAATAATAATTCATCTTAATATTTATTTGCAATATTTAATTCATGCTTAAAAATGTTTTTTTCTCTTGATTAGCTTGATTACCTTTCTTGGACTTTGTGTCAAAACAAAAGCTGAGTAACCTGAAATTTGAAATAATATCTTTAAGTTTATCAAATTGTGAGATACTTTGAACAATCACAGGTGGAAAATATCTGTAAAGTCATTTGATTATAATGAATTTTTTCATTTTTCCTGAAATTGTTCCATACTGTCATAGAATCTATTTGTGGTATTATTTACTATGAAAGATTGTCATTGTTTCAGAAAGAGGATTAACATATTGTATTAGTGTGTGTTTTTCTTTCCCAATTAAAATAACACTAAGAGAGCTTTTACATATTATCAGTTTTGAGAGATAATTTTATAATTTATTCTGTTCCTTTAGTATAAGAGGAGAATTTATCTTTTCATGATATGGAAGACCCCGGGACAATATTATGATCAGTTTTATTAGTTTTGGAACACACTAATATCAACCAAACTAGTGAATACATTTTCACTTTTGTTCCATGTCCCAAGTACTCAGATTCATTGATTTTAACAATGAAATTATGCAGATAATGGAACATCATTTTGCTGAACTTGAGGATCTGCTTTAAAAAGGATAGAATCAAATGTTAATAAATAAAGTGCATTCTATGATTTCTTTAGGTAAAGATGAATGAAATGGTATATAGCCTTTTGATGTGGCTACCATTTCTAAAAATTACTGTTTTATTACTGTTTATTATATTTTATATAGAATTGCTCTATATACCATGATGTATGACTTTACTGTATTAACTAAATGTTAATTTTCTTGAAACCGTGAGTAGTTTTAAGAGGTTATTTTTTAATATCAGGTTAAATTTTAAAAATTTTGTAGGTAAGTATATGATTTAATTATAGATATCTAAAAGTTTCTAGTTATTGTTACTGTTTTGGACTAGGAGAGGTTTAGCCAGAGAACATGTTTGAGATAGTGATATGCATATTTTAAATAATTCTATTCTATATTTTTTTCCTTATCGCTAAACTTCTTGCATTTGGGGAGTCTCTTCTTTTTCATGGTGATTTGGTTTCATGAGAGATTACTGACGGGAAATTTTAAATACACTATGTTAAATCATAATCAGTCTCTTTCACAGACCATCAATGGCGTGTGGTGATTTGGAATCTGGTTGCTTTTGGTGCTTCTACTTATAAACACGTGATCGTTTTTCGTAGTTGGATTACAGATCTATTGTTAGGTGGAATACCTATCTAGGGTTTTGAAATGATTGAAAGAAGGAGCTCTAAAATACACTTCATTTTATAATATACTTTATTTGGTATAATAAATCATAGCATATAAACTTATTTTATGAGGGGTTATATTACTGATTTTAAAGCTGACAATTGATTTTGGCTTAAATTATCAGCAAAGGAGAATGTTTTTCTAATCTAATCCCAAAATCATCAGATGTGTTCATTTTTATCGCACCATATATAAAATAGTTTATTATGAAAAAAGAAAACTTAGTGTCCATTTGTCTCTCCTTTGTGTATTCTAATGCTTACTTTCCCTTTTGTTTTTCTTTTGATCTCATTAAGTGGATTTCATTTAGAATTATTTCATTGGTTTTATCAAGCCAATTATGAAATTTTGCAGTTTTATAAATGAGTGGCATTTGTTTTCCTTATATCCAATATTTCAAACAATGTCAGTAGATATGTTTATAATTTTATGATCTTTCAAGGTCAGTTGAGTTTATCACCTTTAGTTCAGCGTTAGCGTTGCAAGTAATTCTTTACTGATTGTCTTTGGATCTAAAGAGAGAATGATATGTAGGGATAATTAAGCAACTAATTTTCCTTATATGGTGTAATGTCCCTTTCTGCACTGAGATTAAGCATGTTCTATCCTTTCATTCTTTTTCACCAAACTAACACCTATGCTAATGCATGTTGAAAGGAGCTTTTTAACAGCTTTATTTGACTTGTAGCTTGTCTGCTCACGTAAATGCTTGCTGTGGAGAAAGTGTTTTTCCCCACCTCCTGCATGCTTATACACTGTAGGTTATAAATGAAGTGGAGAAAGCACCCAAAGAGCTGAGAAAAGAGCTCATGAAACGCAGGAAAGAGGAGCTTGCACAAAGCCAGCATGCTCAGGTAACAGCAGCAGCTTAACGCTACTAAAAACAGAAAGTGGCAATATTTTCACAGCTCAGTAAACCATGGTTGAAAGGGTAAATTCTGTACTTATTATATGATGTTGACGTCTCCTCATACAAAGGTTCCCAGGGCATTCTTTATGTAGTACTAAATTCACACTAATGGTGACATTTAAGTTGCTGACATGAAATTAAGTGAAATGTTTGGAAAGCTGACTCCAGATGAAATAAACATGTATGTTAATGTATAATCCACTCTATTCTTATTTTAATCATGATGGAAGCTTATATTTAAGTGGTAATGTCAATGGTTGATAGAAGATTTTTAGGGCAGAAAAATATAGAGGGTGAGTATATAAGCTTTGTGCATACAAAAGGAATGCATATTTAAAAGGCCATTAATTTGGGAGTCCCCTTATGGCCTGGTGGTTAGGATTCCGGGCTTTCACTGCTGTGGCTTGGGTTCCTTCCCTGGTCGGGGGAACTGAGATCCTGCAAGCCTGGTAATGGTAATGTTAAATGGTAGATAAAACACTTATTACTGTTAAACTCAACAATATAAGCAACTTAAAACCAGATTTTAAATATTAAGTATGTTGTTTTTCTTTTTGATTCAGAATCCAGCAGTTACAAAAATAGACCATTTTTACCTATATAAACCTGATTCTAGGTTATGATAAGGCTGAGCCAATTGATGGGTGAATTCTCTACAAAATAGATAAATTGGTATTTTCAACAGATTTTTCTAGAAGTATCTCACATGAGTATGAGGTCTTTTATACTTGGGATCACCTTTTAATTAAGCTTGCACTCAGCTGGGAGGCAAAGAGAGAAGTGAGCTCAGTTTGTAGTTACAGATGTTAATGAAAGGAAGAAGAGACATGGATTATTTATTTGTTGCTTTAAATTATCTTTTTAACGTGGGTTTTATGTAATTTAAAAAGTGGTTCCCAGACTTTTGAATTTTATAGATTCGTGAAAAGAAACATAGAAGCAACAAAAACCTTTGGGGGGCATGACAAATGGGTTGCCATTAAAAATTTTTTTGTTTTTGTCAAGGAAGGTTATTTGAAACTGCCATTTATTTGTCACCATCATTTCAAAAGAGAGATTATTTTAACACCATGAAAAATAAGGAAACTATTTCAGAATTTAAAATTTTAATAAAACTAGCCTATTTGAATAAATTTAGTTGTTTTTTTTTTCTTCCTGTGAGCCAATGAAAAATTTTGTCTTGGCCTGGTATGGGAATTACTACAAGCACACCTCGTTTTATTGCTCTTCACTTTATTGCAATTTTGCAGTACTGTGTTTTTTACAAATTGAAGGTTCATGCAGCCCTGCATTGGGCAAGTCTGTCAGCACCATTTTTCCAGCAGCTTTGCTCACTTCGTGCCTCTGTGTCACATTTTGGTAATACTCACAGTATTTCAAACTTTTTCATTATTATATTTGTTATGATGATCTGTGATCTTTGATGTTACTACTACGACTTGCTGAAGGCTCAGGTGATGGTTAGCATTTTTTAGCAATAAACTACTTTTTAATTAAGGTATGTATGTTGTTTTTTTAGACATAATGCTATTGCACACTTTAACAGACTATAGCGTAAACATAGCTTATATATTTGGGAAACCAAAAAATTCGTGTGACTTGCTTTACTGCGGTGGTCTAGAGCCGAACCTACAGTATCTCCAAGGTATGCCTGTAGTTGAGGTGATAATAGCAAACACAGCATTTACTATATGGCACATACTGTTCTAAATGCTTTACCTATATGAACTCATTTAACCTCACAACACAGGAGGTAGTTAGTTACGCATATTACCCCCATTCTACCGGTGAGGGAACTAAAGCACAGGAGGTTGAATGACTCTCCCACGTTCACACATTTGGTTAGTGGTAGAGCCAGAATTCTCATCTAGGCAAGTTTGGCTCCATGTTTCATACACTGAACCACTGCATCATGCTGCTTCTTGTATTCAAGCTACCCTTTCTGTGCCTAATCTAAACTCTTATTGGCTTGGCCCAGTGGTTGTTGGCCATGCCTTATTAATAGGTGAAGAGGAAGTCCTTGCTGGCCACACATCGATTTTTGGGTAATTTGGATTTCAAACCAGAAGATAACAATTTGGTTTTTGCCTTGTAAAGGAATGTAAAGTTTTTAATTTCAAAAGGTAAAATGTCAGACTCTAGAGTTGAAATTGAGAATTTAGTGTTGAATGGTAAGTGATCCAATGCTTTAATAAAACTTTGTTGGTGATTTTTCATATAATTTGAGGGGCTAGCCTGTATTTTCCAACTAAAGCTGAAAGAAATAGTAAATTTCTATCTGTAAATTTAATGAAGAATTTAGTAATCTAACAAATTTCAAAAGTATTTCTATTTAGCTACCACTTTTGATGAAGGTGTTAACCCATGATAACTTGAGTCTAATATTTTAAACTTTTTAAAGACTTTATGAATAATAGCCATATGGTCATGGAACTAGAATGTATTTGATCATCTAGTTCAGTGGTTTTCAAACTGTACTCTCAGGAGCTCTTGAGTTTGGAAGAAGCATCTCGAGAATCCTTCAAAAAGTGAGGACAGTAGGGCTCTGGGCCCCTGCTTCCAGAGCAGGACCACTTTTCATCTGTTTTATAAACTGAGATTGTTTTGGTGAGTTTTTTAAAAAGAAAGTTCAACTGGTTTAAAAAACAATGGCAGCAAACTAGAGTTTGGAAACCACTGATCTAGTTCAAATCCTTCATTTTACAGATGAGAAAGAGACCCCTTTGTTAAGTGACTTGTTCCAGGCCTCAGGAAACTCTGAGTTTGTATAATTATTCTTTCCATTTACAAAAAGTCATTCAGCTCTATTCTTACCTGGGAAGTGCGTTGTATTCTGATCCACAGGGCGTTGCTCAGGTCATGATTCAGTCTTTTCAGTTGTCATCTTGTGCAGTCTTCAACGCCCAAATGCAGGACGTAAGTCCCGCGTGCCTTGTAGGAGGGTGCCTTCTTCTGTTTTACCTGCTTTTTCTTTGGCTCACATGTGCCTTTTCATTGTTAGCTTCATTTGCTGTAAACCTAGAAGATTAATAGATGATAATGTCAGTGATGACGGTAGTAATAACCTGACATGAACTTTATAGTACAGTATTCTTTGAAGAGTTTTCACATTTGATTCTCATTGCCAACCCCTAATATAGGGATGGAGTGTGTCTGTTTTACAGATGAGGAAATCGAGGCACAGAAGACTAAGTGATTTGCCTAAAGTCACAAAAGAGATTAGTGGTAGAGCTGGAACTAGAACACTTCTACTACAGTGTTCTTTTTTCTGTCTACACCACCACAAATTTTAATCTGAGATTTTCATCTTTTTCAAGAAATATCTTCTCAATAGTATTTTATGAACTTTGCACATGTGAGAAATTGAATGCTGTGGTTAGATTTTTCTCTTCGTGTGAAGTGACATTTTGATTGCATATATGTTTATGTAGATGTTTTAATTATGGATATGGTCAGAAAAGCCATGTTAAAAGTGGTGATTTTAGTTCCATTTAGTTTTCACTGTTCAAATTGTCCATAATGAATGGTGGGTTGCTATTCTCCATGTTGCAGTTTTAAATTAAGTCTGGAATTCCAGGCTGTATTCTTTCTCACAGTTTCTATAGGGAAATGACTAGCTTATTTAACACTGTAATTTTTGTTTGTGATGTTTGATACACACAACTGGAGTAGATAGAATACAGCTTGATTTCAACCCCTCCTTCCCCCCTCCTGAAATTATTTATTTATTTATTTATATTATTGTCAGCCATTGGACTCTATAGTTTTCTAAAAGAGTAGTCAAAATGTTAATTATTTTTTGACAAGAGGGAGAAATTATGAATTATGAACACTTTTCTGATCATTACCATTTTTAGCTTTTAAGTTAAAATGACCAAATGCTGTACAAATAGCGCCACGTATCATAGCCCTTTCTTATAGTTTTCTAGAACCCAAAGCTGTATTTTTAATGTTCACAGTTATCTGACTAATGGGATAAAATTCCTTATCAGAATTAAAACTTGTACATTTAAAGGGCACTCATTTTACAATTTCTGTGTCCATTTTGAAATTGTTACTCCTAGTGATCAAATTGATCTGTTATTATTTTTTTAAATGAGTGTAATTTGTGCAGTCTTTTTGGAATGTAAAATCACTTTTCTTTTAGATCCTAAGAGTAATTTCTAATTACAGATTCCACTGTGAATGTATTATACTTGGCTTTTGAAGTTAGGAAATTTAATGAAAGCTCAGTGATATTAAATTTTCATTTCTTTTGTGGTAATAAAATATATTAATTAATGTGTAAGGGACCTTTTCGGTAGTTTTTGGCTTTAATATTAAAAAAAATCAAATGTGCAATATTCTTGACTATGTAATCATCCACACTCTGCTTGATTATTCAAGTGCATAAGGCAGCTGGTGTCTTTGCAAACTCTGATGGTTAGGAAACACTTCCATACGTTGCCTGCCTTGACCTGTTGATCTTTCTTTATCTTCTGGAGGAGCACAGTGCTAGTTCTGCCCGCTTCTATATAACAGTCTTAGCTCCTTTTTCCTCTCATATACTGGCCACTTCAGGGCGTGCTTTTGTAGTTCCGTGTCACTCATTTTGAGTCTTGATTTCTGGACCCTTATTCCTTGCTTTGAGTTCTCTGTGGTTTACTTTTGAACTTTTCAAAGTATGTTACTAAGGGAAGGGACCCACTACTCTTTATATGGGCTGACAGATAAAACCAATTTGGGACCAATAGAGTGGAAACTCCTTGAAGGCAGTACTGTCTTTTGTTAATTTTAGTAACCCTGTAAGTAGTACAGTCCCCAGCATTTACTAAGTGCTTAAAAAAGGTTTTCTTTGACCTGAACTCTTATCTTGCCTAATTTAGACATAAATATAATAATACGACCAAAAACTGCATTGACGAGAAATCACGTTCACTTTTTTAGTGGCACTGGCTTATACAGTTGACCCTTGAACAACTCAGGTATTGGGGTGCTGACCTTCCGCGCAATTGAAAATTCACATATAACTTTACAGTTGGCCCTCCGCATCCGTGGTTCCACATCTGGACATTCAGCCAACCATAGAATGTGTAGTACTGCAGTACATACTTAGTGAAAACTCCACGTTTAAGTGGACCCACACAGTTCAAACCTGTGTTGTTCAAGGGTCCACTGTATTTACCTTTTTTAGTTTCATATAAATATTTATTTGCCCCATCTTTAACACTTGATTTTTTTGATAAATGTAAATGTAATATTTATATTTATGATAATTTGGACCCATTATTTCTGTCCACACAGATATTTTTTTAAAGTTCTTTATGCAAACTAGTGGTAAAAATGTTGAACAAAAGAAAACTTTTGATATATCTGCAGATTATATTGTTTATTAAACAAGTTTGCATATAGACATTTTACAATGAAATTAGAGAATCAATTTAATTTTTATTACAAATGATATTTACTGTAGGAAAAGAGAAGCTTGACAACTTATTTTGTTATAACTGCTTATAAGGATGGAGATTTTTGCATCTCTTTAAATAAAACTCAAAAGCCTTATTCTAGACAGTTGAATTTAAATATTCATTGACTTTTTCTTTTATATTTTTCTTTGCTGTGATAAAGTGATGTAGGTGACTGTAGTCAAGTTGGCAATTGTAATTTTTTTTTGTATAAATTTGCTCAGCATTTATTCTATCTACGGAACTGACAATGTGCATGATATTTTTTTTTAACAACACGTAAGTACATTTCCTGTCCCCAGTACATAAGACCATAGCTCAATAAATACAAAAGTACATGTTATTCCACTTGCAACTGGCAATTGTATTTTATAGAGACAGTTTATTAGTTTTTCTGCTACTGTATATTTGTATTTATGCTAAAATACAAATCATGATGTAGATGAGGCAGCAGCATTTGTGACAACAAATTAACAGGATGTCATGGATGGTAAGACCTGATTCTCACCTCCAGAGAAACAGTAGTAGGACAAGCATCTTGAGGAACACTGCTGACTCACTCTTTGTGCACTGAAGACCAGGCTGGTAGTGATCCAGATCCTGTCAGACTCTGTCCAAGGCCTAAAAAATAGTTCCAAAATGGATCTTGAGGTTTTACATCTCTTAGATGTGCAAGAGGAGGGATTATAGGTGAAGTGCTGCTCAACCCTAAATTTCTAAATCTATACTCAAATTGATCAGAATACCCTTGAGCTAACCACAAACTGCTATAACAGCCAAGAGAGGGATGGAGAGCCAAACGTTTACTGGCAAAATTTGCATTTCTTCAGTTTGAGTATTGTTCCTTTCCTTCTGCAAGTGTATAATCTAGCATAATGACCATAAGTCACTTTAACCTTTCCTTTCCTTACACAGTAATTGAAGGATTTTTTTTGAAAGTATAAATTTGGCATTTGGGCAAAAATAGTATGTACTCAGTAAATACTGTTGAATGAATGAGTGAATCCCATACATGTTGGTAGAATTCTCTGATTATAAGGAATTTTGTTTGTAGAGTCGTAAAATGTAACTCATTTTCCTATTTCTAGTTCACATTTCTCTAGCAATGCATTATTTCTCATTAAATCCTTAAAGTATTGTTCTTTTTAGGCACAGACTAAAGATCCAGAAACTGTCTTTCTCTGTTAGTGTAGCCATGGTATGGCTTCCTAACTCTTTATTAATAGAAAAATAGAGAGTTTAAAATCCCGGTATCTGTTTTACTTGTTTGCTCTTTATTGCCTCTCTTCCTGAAAGACATTTCTTGTTTATTCTTGTTTTGTCCACACTCTAGTGAAATGAACAGTGAGTTTTAGAAACTGTAAATTTATTTTTTTCCCATAGATGTAGGGCATTTTAATTATGAGTGGGTTATGGACTTCTCTTGTATGTGTTATTCTTAATAGTGAGTTTAGAATATTATGTATTCTAGTACTTTCTTTCTGGGCTTGAATTGGGTGACTAATACATTTATGTTGTATCTATACTATATAATTTTGGTGATTTTTAAATCTAGTTAACTTTAGAAACTTGGTTCAGAAATCTTGTTAATCACTAATATACACAGAGGTAGAGATAAATGGATGTTTTGCTCAGTAGATACTTATTAACTGATGGTTAACTATGTCTAATAGGAACAAGAGTTTGTTCAGAAGCAACAACAAGAATTAGATGGCTCTCTGAAAAAGATCATCCAACAGCAGAAGGCAGAGTTAGCCAATATTGAAAGAGAGTGCCTGAATAACAAACAACAGCTCATGAGAGGTATATGAAATTATGCAGCATATGTATATATATATATCTCAAAACATTGCAGAGATATACCTTGGAAATTATTTGAATGTTTTCTTTTGCTAGAGTGGTAGAGGAAAAGATGAAGCAACTTAACGTAAATAAGAGGAAAATACTTCATAAAATTAAGAAGTACTGCAAGATACAGAACTCCTTTAAGGCAATAGAAGTGAACATAAACATATAATCCTTAAAACATCTTTTTTGTCCAGATGATGGTAGAAATATACCTGAATAATTTTATGTACTCATTATGCCTTACAATGCTGGTATACTTAAATTGGCTACGTGATAGAATGGAATTTTAAGCACTTATTTCCCCTAACAAATACCTTATATTCTTTTTCTTTCTCATTAAGATGGTTAAATGGAATTTTGGTGTTGTGGGTAGGGCGTTCTCTGTTTACAGGACATCAAAACAGAACGGAAAGTGGTAAATGGATATTATCTTTATGTTGGTAATATTTCATTTATAGCTCAGAATGTCCGTGTGTATTAATTAGTGTATTAGAACACTTGTATGTAAATATTAAAATGAAGACCAAAGTACATTAGTAAAAAGAGCAAAGTTACATTTTGAAATTGCTTTCTTCTTCTAGCTAGAGAAGCTGCGATTTGGGAGCTTGAAGAACGACATTTACAAGAAAAACACCAGCTGCTCAAACAGCAACTTAAAGATCAGTATTTTATGCAAAGACATCAGCTGCTTAAGCGCCATGAGAAGGTTAATGAAAGGAAAATTTGTTCACTTTTTTGTTCATTTTAAAGTTTGCAGAGCTATTTATTTATTTATTTTGAATTTATTTATTTAAACTTATTATTTTTGGCTGCGTTGGGTCTTTGTTGCTGCGCGCGGGCTTTCTCTAGTTGTGGCGGTGGTGGGGGCTACTCTGCGTTGCGGTGCGCAGGCTTCTCATTGCGATGGCTTCTCTTGTTGTGGAGCACAGACTCTAGAGCACACAGCCTTCAGTAGATGCAGCACGTGGGCTCAGTAGTTGTGGCTTGTGGGCTCTAGAGCGCAGGCTCAGTAGTTGTGGCACACAGGCTTAGTTGCTCCGCGGCATGTGGGATCTCCCCGGACCAGGGGTTGAACCCACGTCCCCTGCATTAGCAGGCAGATTCTTAACCACTGCACCACCAGGGAAGCCCAGAGCTATTTATTTTTGAAACATATTTTTTACAGAATAAAGTTTAGGTTTCCTTTCTTTTATCCTAAAATTTCTTTGAAATTTGGAGTAATTAATTGTATGTTGGTCATGATTGCAAACTCTTTTCTACAAATTCCAAGGAAGGTAACTAATTACAATGCTTAAAGACCTCTTATACATTATAATCTTCACCTTGTCTCTCAGAGGTAGCTATTTTGGCTCCATTTATGGTTCAGGTATCTTAAAAATGTGGACTCCCTATACTTAGTATACGAGAGTCAATATAAATCTCTTATTACTAATAGCTTATTTTTCTTATAAATTATTTTTTTGCCTAATATTTTGCTGGTTGATATGCAACAAGGGAGAGAGTAATTTGGGGAAGCAACAGCAAAATGACATGTTTGAGCATACATGTGGGTACTGAGTATTAAATTATATCTACATCACTGGACTCTGAAACTTTCTTAGGAAACAGAACAAATGCAGCGTTACAATCAACGACTTATTGAGGAGTTGAAAAACAGACAGACTCAAGAAAGAGCAAGACTGCCTAAGATTCAGCGCAGCGAAGCCAAGACTCGCATGGCCATGTTTAAGAAGAGTTTGAGAATTAACCCAACAGCAACACCAGATCAGGATCGTGACAAAATTAAACAAGTAAATAAGCAAATTACTTTCTTTAAGTTTAAAATTTTTGAATGGCCTTTAGAAGTACCACATAATTGTGTTGTAAACATTTGGAGCCACCTTGGGCTCATTGATGTTCACCATGGCTCTGTACACATATGGCATGTACCAACTCAGTCTCCCTCAGGTGCTGGCCATGGAGAGCTCTGCTCTCTTCTATGCCCCACACCAGATCCAGGGCTAGGCTGGTCCTAAGACCAGCCCTGGGAATAAGATGACTTGGCCAGCTTTTCAGTCAAACGTGTGGCCTCACTATACTTCTACAGTCACAGATCCCACACACAAATTAACTGAGGTCACTAAGCAGATAGGAGGAACAAGGTTTTAATCAGAAGTCTCTCTCCACCTCCCTACACCCCACCAAAGCCATGATGTAGACTCCAGCTTTGAGTCCCAGCGTATTATTACTTGCAGCTTTAGTTTATTGTACTTTAAGCTTTGTTACATTCCTTAATTACACCTTTGGAAGATGCAGAAATTACATTACTTGTTAACCATATTTATCTTTTGTTTTTCTTATTTATAGTTTGCTTCTCAAGAAGAAAAGAGGCAGAAAAATGAGAGAATGGCTCAGCATCAAAAACATGAAAATCAAATGCGGGATCTTCAGTTGCAGTGTGAAGCCAATGTCCGAGAACTGCATCAACTGCAGGTTAGCTCCAGAAGCATGAACGCAAAGCTGGTAGTAGATGCACAGTACGGGTGGCTGGTTTTGAGGAAATAATAGCTACTCAGAGTAAGCTGCACATTGCTTGTGAAGATGCTGGGATTTAAAGGTTTTCTTTCCTCTGTAGACCCAAAGGAAGATCAGTTTAGTATCGCAGGCACTTGTTTAGAACTTACACAGCTGTGATTAGTATAAACATGAAGTTAATTTATGATATAAGAAGTTGCATCTTTCAAAAGTACTATTGAGAATTTTTAGTGTATTTTGCAAAGAAGATGAACAAAGTTTTAAAAATGATGTAGGCATTTTTGTTATCATTCTGAATTTAAAATTTCTTTTTATTTAGGGAGAAATAGTTCATTTTCTTCAAGGTTTTTGAAAAAGGTGATAAATATGAGAATTCTTTTCCTAAGGAATTTAAACATTACTTTAGAGAGGACTGTTTTTGAACCTTACCTGGGGTATGCAGCTCTCTAATATATATAATATAATATAATATAATATAATATAATGTAATGTAATGTAATATAATTTCTAAAATGTTTACAATTTCAGAGTAGTGTATACATTGTGGATATGCTACATATTTGCTTAATTTACTAGAGTGGAATAGTTTCTAACCCCATGTTCTGGTACCATTGGATAAAATGCTTGCAAGTTGCCCTCTGAAGTGTCAGTTTTGTAAGTAAACCTTCTTAGAAGGAAAATCAGGATCAAACTAGTTCTTTCTATTCAAGTTCTTTTCATATGGATAACAGATCTAGCCTCTACACTTGCAAAAATGAAGTTATGACTCTTTTCATAATTCTTGGCCTTTGGTTGTTAGAGGAGAATTTCAACCTCAGTAATGGCTTTATGTTTAATGAATACTTTATTATTTTGGAAGATAATTGTATTTGTGAAAAATTGCTAACTTGATCTGAAATTTTTTAAATCCAAACTTTATTTTCAGAATGAAAAATGCCACCTCTTGGTTGAGCATGAGACTCAGAAACTAAAGGAGTTAGATGAGGAACACAGCCAAGAATTAAAGGAATGGAGAGAGAAATTGAGACCTAGGAAAAAGGTAATTTTAAAAGCTTTAATTAAAATATGCTTGCATTCATCCATCCCTCCATCCTCCCAGCTATTGGCTCTTTACCTAATATGTGTCAGGAACAGTGTCAGGGACGGGAGACACAGAGATGAAGAGTCAAAGTCCCTGTCCCCGAAAGGTTCAGAATCTAGTTGACAAGCCGTTGCAGATCAGTAGCAGCATTTGTCTGAAGGAGGTAAGCACAAGATACAGAGCAGAGGAGCACAGTGTACCAGCAAAGGAGGAGGAGTGCTTAAGTCTGCTCAGGGAAGTCAGGAAGGGTTAGAGAGGAGATGCCTTGTAAGCCAAGTGCGGCTTGATAGATGAGCAAGAGCTTGCTAGGAGGACAGACAGGTTGGAGTGGAATGGGGCAATTTAAGTACAGAAAAGAGAATGAGTGAAAATAATGTGTACAGGAATCATAAGTAGCTCCCTATCATGGTAGCATTAGAGGGAGTGTGTGCCTGTGTGTAGGCATTAGGGAGGGAGAGAGGGAAGGGATGACAGCTTTGTCTGGATGGGTCGACTGGAGCCAGATTACGTGGCCCTTATGTGCTGTGTTAATTGACAATTTAGTAAAATAGGGATGGCTTCCTACCCCGCGCCAGCCAGCCAGCCAGCTATCTTCTTTGTTTGTGCTTGACTCCCTGCTAGCCTGGTCCAACTGGTCAACCGTTTCAACTCTGTCTTTGCTATTACTATATGATTCTCTCTCTTTGCCAACTGTCAAACTTAAACCTTTATTTTCTCTTGGGCTTCCTGCCTGCTATACATTTCAACCATTCCTTTCTTCCATTCATCCAATGAGTTAATCAAGGAAATATGTATTTAGCACCTACCATGTGCTAATAGTGTGGCTTTTTAACTTGAATTTTGTTTTTTGTTACATTTTTGAATAGGTAGTTCATTCATGTGTTTCTGAATTCAAAGGGTACATACACAGAGGGGTGAAAGTGAGAAGTCCCTTCTCTAGTTCCTCCTTTCACCCTTTGTAGTCTAGCTTTCGCCTCAAATTCCTCCCCAGTTGAATTGGTTGACAGTGGTCACCAGTGGCATTATCTACCTGTTCTTCTTAAAAATCTTCTTAAAATTTTCTTCTCACCTGACTTTTGTGACATACTCTCTTCTTTCTCTGTGCTCTTTATCACCTTTCTTTGTTATCTAGTCACCGGAAATGTAGACATTTTCCAGTTTTACACTCTTACCTCTGCTCTTTATCTTGATGATCTTGTAGATTGTCATGGCTTCAGCTGTTGCGTATTTAAGGACAATTCCAAAACTTGTATAGAACATGAATTACAAAGTCATACAGGTCTGGGTTCAAATCTCAGTGCTGACACTGATTAATTTTGTCTCTTAACACTTCTGAGCCCAGTTTTCCTCATTTGTAAAATGAGGATGTTACTACCTCCCTAATTGGGGTTGTTAAGACAGTTAACGGAAGTGATGTGTGTACAGTACTTGAGATGTGGTCAGGATCCAATGAATGGTTGTTATTGTTATTATTTTATTGTTTTTATTATTGGTTCATGCTCTCAGCTCTCATTTTCCATATGGATGTTCCATTCCTCCTCATTTCATTCATTCTGTCCCATTATCATCTCATCAAAGGTTTCTTTTTTTGATGACTGTATATAAAATATAGCTTCAATGCCTACCTTGAACCCTCTCTATCCCCTCAACCTTTCTTTGTTTTTCTTCATAATATTCATCACCACCAGACACATTTCTTTGTTGTGTGTCTTCTCCCACCAGAATGTAAGCTCCTTGAAAGCGGGGACATTATCTCATTGTTCACTGATAGATACGCAGCTTCTGGAACAATTCCTGCACATTGTAAATGATCAGTACATACCTCTTGAATGTTGTTGAACGTTGACTAAAGATTGTAAACTCAGTGGAGATAAAACTAAACTCAACATCTTTTTTCCTTCATCTCCATCTCATCTTCCCCCCTCTCTCCAGTCCTACCCACCATCAGGTGTTCTTCCTAACATTCCTGTTCTCTTAACTGACATCTAGGCTAGAAACCTGAATTACCTTTCATTTCCATCACACCCCACATTCAATAAGATGACAAATAATTTTGACTCTTATTTCATAATATTTCTCTTTCCCTTTACTGTCTTCCTACTATTTGCTTAAAATTGTTCAGTAATGTCCTAATGGTCCTTCTGGCCTCTTGTTCACTTTCCTTTCCTCCTGCTTGCCTGCCGTCACCAGAGTGTTTATCCTCAAGAGCATCTCTGTTACTGTCATCGTGGTGTTGATAAATCTTCAGTTCCAACAGAGTTGAATATAAACGCCTCACTTTGACTTTGAAGCCTTCATAGTGCCATACTTTGCCCATATCAGCCCTTTTAGCTTCGTCTCCCACTAGCCACTTTGTTCCCAGCTCATGTTCCAGTACTGGGTATAATCACCGTTACTCACAGCAACTCCACAGTTTCCTGCCTCTGTGTATTGTTTCAGCTCACTTTGTCTGGCGTGTCTTCCCCACCCTGTCTGTCAAATTCTTATCTTTCCTTTGAAACTAAGCTCATGGTTTTCCTCTTCTGAGAAACCTTCCTATCCTTCCATCTTTTCCTGTACTTTGTATTTTTACAGCAGTACTTCTCCTGAGTCACTTGTCCACAAAGTAATTGATACGTCAGATATTTATCAAGCACTTATTATATTTGCTCCATATTGTGGGGTTGTAAAGATGAATCTGGTTTAGGTCTTACCTTCAAACAGTTTATAGTTCAATGTGAAAGAAAAGACATGCACATCAGTAATCAAAATAAAAAAATAGGAAATGGTTAGTTCCATGTGGAAGAGACAGTTAATATCAGTAGTTAATAATAGGTGCCATCTGTTGAGTACCTAGTGTGTGTTAAGTACATTATTATCACATTTAATCCTCTCATAGCAACCCAGTGAAGTAGATGGTATTATCGCTGTTTCATAGCAGAAGAATGAAATGATTCTGTAATATAGAGAAGTTAAGTAATTGCCCCCAAGTTATCCATTCATGTGGCTGAGCCAGGACTTGAACCCAGGGCTGCACAGCCTATGGTCCTAGCTGTTGAGCAGTCTCTTTTTCCTTAGGATAACAGACAAAGTCTTCGGGGCAAATAATTTTATCTGGGCTGTCAGAGTAAATTCTGTTTTTAATACCAGTGCATAATTTCTTTTTCCCTTTCTTTTTAAGACACTGGAAGAGGAGTTTGCTAGGAAACTACAGGAACAGGAAGTGTTCTTTAAAATGACCGGGGAGTCTGAATGCCTTAACCCATCAACACAGAGCCGGATTTCCAAATTCTATCCTATTCCTAGCTTGCATTCCACTGGATCGTAACAATGGGAAGCAGTCTGTGGTTGGGTTTGTCTTTTTAAGTATGTCATTCTGTTCTCTTCATCTTCTGCCATAGTCTGTATCAGAGAGCTCACGAAGACAATCACCTGCCTCACCTTCTGGGTGTTTATTTGTTTGTTTTATTTGTTTAGCAAAGATAAAGGGAAAGGCACTAAGACAGATGCTGGGCCATGCTGGCAAAGTAGCATCTTGCAGTAATTCCCTAAGGTGATTTTTGTATATAATCTTAAAAATTGTGTTGTTTAGATACTGTTACCTGAAAAACTGGTAGACATATAATGTTTAAAGTTATTTAAAAAAACCCTGTTATGTCACTTAAGTATTACTAAATATCTTTTTTCCTGACTTAACTTCTCAATGATGCCTAAAATCTATAGTTGAAACTGCTGTAGAGAGTTGGAATAATTTTTTGGTGAATCAGCTCTCATGAAAAAACTATGAGTTGCTCAAAATATGATATTGATTCAGTAAATAAATCTATTATCTTTAAATGTTAGCATCAAACTCTTTTAAAAGAGAAAAATTATTTCAATAATTTGTCTAAAATAATTACCTGTTTAGACATGAGCTAATAATTAAGGGTGCTAGTTTTATTAAAATAGTGCCTAAAACACTAAATTTCAATTGAGTCTAAAATAGCATTTCCTTTTTTGATTCAGCAGGGACGAAACACCCTTAGCATTAAGCATTATTGTTTTTTAAATCTTGCTCCTATTACCAATTGATAGAAATTTTCATCCTAAAGTATATGTTGTACAAAGTTGGAAAGATGAAAAAAATAAACGGTAGCTTTTAGATGTCCAAATTGGAAATGTAAAACTCACCAAATTAAAAAAAATACAGATTTAGCTATCTCAGCTTACGTCCTAAAATAATACATGAGCTGGTTAAATGACTTCTCCCATCTTAGCAAATTCTGTTTAAAACTGTTGGAGGCTGGCAGGCTCTGAGTTATATTTATGAATATATTTTTTATGAAATTAATCTTAAAAGAGGCATTTGTTCAGAATAGTTTTTAAGAAAGAATTTAAAATATTTAGGCAAATATCAGAAATGACTTTTCATTGTTTTGAGATCGAGTCATTTATATTTTGGTCTTGTTTTGTTCCATGTTTAAATTATTTACTTTGATTTGAGTGGGAAAAGCCTGAAACCTTTATCATGAGGTTGCTGATACGTGTAATTATTAATGAAATGTTCACTCTAGTCCCTTTTGAGGGTTAGAATTTCAAGCACGTGTCAGGCCGAAACAGTATTACAAACCATATTTCGGGGTGTGAGACAGTACATTTGTAGACGAAGCTTGCTGGCTGCCATGTGCGCCTGTTCTGTCATGAGTGCCAGGTACCAATTGTAGAAATTTCAGTTTTTAGTTATATTACATTTGAGGCTCGTGAAAAATGCAAATGAAACTTTGTGGGAACACTGATTCATGTTAAGAAAATGTAAATATCTGTAGCACTTTCTTGCAGTTAATTTGAAAACTGAATGCTGAACCTTATTTTGTCAGTGGTTTAGATGATTTAAAAATGCATGTGATTTTAATTTTGTAATTGTTTTGACAAGCATAATTTACTTGGACAACTTTGTAGGTAGCCTTAACTTCTGGCCAAGTTTGTTTTTTATATAAATATATATACATATATATATATTATGTATGGTTGTAAATTCATACACTTATCACATGAATGTTACTGTATACAAAACTCTTTTAATGCTTTATTCTCAAATGCTGGGTTGAAAAATGATTTGAGAGCCTTTTAAAATATATATCTTTATAAAGTAATGTTCAGGATGATGATGGAAATTGTTTATATTGTTATGATAGAAATGACAGTATAATGTTACCCAGTGTATTTAATGATTTATTTGAAGAGGGAGAGAGGAAGAAGGTTCTCATACCACTTTCTCCTTTGAAATTTTCAGTTTATTGGCTTTTTAAAAATTAATACTTCAGGCAGTGGACATTTTTTCAGTATCGTTTAAAGGGTATCCTGTGTGCTGAATAGTTTATGGCACATAATTAATTTGGTCTGAATATTTGGTTCTTTTTCTTCCTTTCAAGTTGACATTCAGAGTATTGAATAAAGAGGCTCAGAGTAGAACGATTGACAACGCTGGTAAGTTTGTTAGCACCTCTTGCATCTCCCGTAAAACTGCCCTTTGGATTCCTTGTTCACGCTCGAGTTCTCTTTCAAAAATGACCAGACCATATGCATGTAGGAGCAGGACTACAGAATATGTATGTAGAGGTAAAGCCTTCATTTTAATACTTAAAGTTACATAAATCTTTTCAAAAGGTATTTTGTTGTATAGACCATGCTGTTTGTACCCACCCCTGCCCACTTCTTGCTAGGCCCTGTATTCACGTACAGAAGAGCGATCCTTCTCTCTTGCATGATGTGTAGGTGGGGGGTTGGGGAGGGACACAGACATCTTTGAAATCAAAGAGTACAGTCAAATGCATTCCTGAGTTGGTGGTTTTGTTGCTGTGGCAGAATGTGCTATGAAATGCATAGAAGAAATTCTCCATGTGTGCCCCCTAATTACTCAGCCTCCCCTCCTCTCCCTGCGTGCTGTGGACACACCAGGCCACCACGCTTCTGCAGGTCTAGCTCATGGAGCTCGTTGCACCAGGTTGCCTTTCCTAGTCCTGTCAATCCATGGTTGGGTGTGAATTGCTGAATTAGCCGCTATACTATATGGACTCACAGTTAAGCTTTTTCTTACCGTTTTCTATGGGGAAGCTATAGGGTGGGTAAGGAGGAAATTTGGAGTGCTTGTACCTTGCTGAAAATGTTGAAACTTTCCTGTGACAGGATACAGCAAATTGTAATTAAATATAAACCAGAACCAGAGCTACCTCTAAGTAGTGTTTCCTCAAGCACAAAGCTCTCAGGCATATGAGACCCACTGTAATGGAGGGTCTCTGATTTCTTGAGCATCTGTGAGTTTCAGAAGCGATTGTCTTTTGTAGTCTCCTAGTTCCCTTGTAACTACACACTTTTTTCCCCATTCCACACTGTGCTTAAATGACAAAGAAAGACTCTTCTGAGAAGCCAAATTCTCTCAAATGATTAGCTAGAGATATTGTTGATTACAGGAAAATGTAGAACTGTGAGGTGGAGGAGGTGAGCTCTTTAGTTCCAGTTCTAATAGGCTTCTGATTGAATAAATCAGTTCCTTTCTGGGAAATGATCTTTTATAGGAAATGGGATATTTTAAATGCTTTTCTTAAGTTGAAGGCACAACAATTAATGCCACTATTGTTGCTATCCTGTGGCTGACATGGTTTTGATACAGCTTTAAAACTTCTGTTACTAAGCTTGGGGTAGAATGTGATACCAGTTTTCAGTGTTGGCTGTAGCTTTTTGTAATCCTTCTCTGATTTGCAGTGTAATAACTTCACAAGCTAAATTTTCAGAAAGAATTTTGTTTCAGAAAATGCCTCTTGTCTATTTGGGAGCAACATGTCTTTTCAATCATGGGGTTGGCAAATGAAAAATAAAAAGTTATTTCTTAATCTACTTTGGGAAGCAGTCTTTTATTGAGAATATTTGAAACTAGATTGTCCTGCATGAGAACATTTTGTAGCATTTAAAAAAATCCTATTTTAAAACTCGCAGTCCTCCAGATCTTCTGACCCTTCAGACTTATTTACTAGTATTCCAGACCATCTGTAGTCATCACACACAAGAGGGTCCTTTTTACTGGTAACTAACTTGGGAGTGTCTTTCATCGCCCAAACCCCGCCTTTGGGTGATGCTTAAAATATTTCCATCGACATATGTATATATACCTTTTTTTATGTCCTTTTTTCCCCTTGGAATGGATTATTTTTCTCACCAAACATTTCACAAACGGTGACGTCACTTCTGCTAAAAATAACCTCTTTTCATCATTCATACGTTCATGCAGGATTCAGTAGACATACTAGGCTGACCATTTGGCAAGTGGTCAGCTTGGACGGAGGGAGGCACAGCATGTCATTTTCTAATCCAGGAGCATTGCATACTGTGGAGCTCATGCTTGACTTTTTTTTTTAATGAAACAAAAGAGGCTAAGATCCACTGCCATCCAGCTGAGGACATATCTCATATCTGGGTTCTGTCCAGAGAAGCTAGCAAGTTTGGGCTTTTACCCTATTTCTCTTGGGCATAGGATTCTATGAAGACTTGGATAGCTTGGATAGGCAAATCTCATAACTAGGACAAAACTCAAAAGTCTGGTTAATCAAGATAAGAATCATTAAAGGGGATATAATACTTGAGCTTCTAAAGCTACTATTACAAAAAACAAATTGAGTCAGCCTTTAGGTAAAACTAAAATATGAAAAAGGCACGATGCAGTCATTCATTATACATAGTAAGTTTTCATTAGACAGTAAAATGTCAAACTTAATTAACCGAAAATATTTTCTTTCTTTCCCTCTTTCTTTTCCTCCTTTCCTTTCTTCCTTCCTTCTTCCCTCCTTCCCTCCCTTCTTCTTGTTTTTTTTTTTTGGTTAGATGGATCACATTAAACATATTAAAAAAGAAAAAACCCTTTAATTGGAAATTTTGCAATTGAAATGACTCATCTGATAGACCACATGAATGTTTGTAGACATTGAAAAGTGCAATAAAACCAACTGCGCCCAGTCCCCCATGCGTTTCCTAAGTGCAGAGCAGGGGTGCCGGCTTCCGGCGTCAGGCAGTCTGCTCTCCCTCCCCTCCCCTTCTTTCCTCCTTGCCCCCTGCCTTTCTCTTCCTATCGGCTGCAAACTAGTTCAGTGTAACATACTATCAACTGTAGCGTGGACCTATGGAGACAGATCATAGCTGCAATCAAACAAACTTCCCAAGTGGGAATGTGATACATAGTGAGAAATAACTAGTAGAAACCCTGTCACCACCTTCAGGGGAAGTGGATTTCTTAATTTTTTCAGTTGCGAGAGTTTCTTTCTATGACTAGAAGAATGCAGAGTGAAGAGGGGAGAAAGGAGCTGAGGGCACAGCCTTGCAGCGTTGACCAGAACAGTCCCATCGAGTGGCTCCCAGGAAGGCACCCCCATCCCATCTTCCATTTTCTGGGCTCATTTTTAAGATGAAGCTCAAGGGCTCCTGAAACAACTTTTATGTACCTGACTTTCCTAGGCTGGGGCTTGAACTCAGTGCTAAAGAAGCCGAGGAGCTCAGCCCTGGACAGCAGGGAGGCCAGCTTCATCCTACCACACTGCATGCGGCCACTGTTGAGACTACCCCGTGAAGCTGTTTCAGACTGTGTACCTTGGACTGAATTCTACGTACATATATTTTGCTCCAGACTAAGATAAGGGTTCTAGTTGACTATTTGCTGTGCTGCCTCAGTAGGACAGTGAGATTCCAGCTTTTACCCTCTGGAGAGGTCTTGACATAAGCGCCATAAACCACTGCAAGAACTGGTCCAGGCGGCTGTTTCGACAAGGGTCGCTCATGGCTTGACGGCGATGCTTCTCCTTCTCCGGCCAGCATAGACTTGGTCACCTGGAAGTTGGAAGATGAATGGTAAGTTAGAAAATATCCTGTGGTCTGTGGGGACTTTCGCTTGGGTAATTACAGTAACTGTGACTACTACAAAACCGGCTTGAAAGATGAACTCTTTTGTAAGACTGTCAATTGATATAAATTGATTACCCTATTTCATTACCAGCTTGGTTCTCCTTTTCCTCCCTGCATTGACACTTTTCTTCCTTTCTCCCTGGCTGTTCATTTGATCGTTACACAAAGTATGCTGTTGCCAGTACCTGCCTTTCGTAACTGGCATCTGCCTAAAATTTTCAGGCTTGCTGTGGAACATGTGGCCTGCTTCCCAGCACTCCAGAAACTGTGGCAAGTGAGGCTTACCTTTGTCTCCTTTTTCTCCCTTGTGTCCTCGAGGGCTGGGTGGCCCAGGCTGACCTGGTGGCCCAGCAGGGCCCCTGTCACCTAGGAGGACAGAAGGGGGCACGGCTAAGCGAGGCACGGTGCAGGGCCTGAAGGAGCCGCACACGTTCCCAGCACAGCGCTGGCAAGGGAGCTGCTTCCCACAAGAGGCAGTCGTTAACACGGGATCCTGGTGGCTGTTTCCTGCCACCACTTACCTTTGGGTCCAGGGATGCCCATCTCTCCCTTCTGCCCAGGGGGTCCTGGGATGGCTCCATAAGCTGCAAGGGGGAAAAACTGGCCTTAGACTAGAGCTCATCCTGGAGCTTGGGAAGTAAAGTGATTTGTTCAGACTAACACAGGCAGGTAGTGGTAGAGTCTGGACTTGTAAGAAGAGAACAGTTTAGAATTTATCTGATTTGCAGCATCTCAAGTGTTAACAAGGTTTTTGGGGAGACTAGTTTCTGTGGAGCAGACTACACGGCAAGTGAAGTGTTGGGAAAGTAATCGGGGGATGCCCTTACTTCTGAAAAAGTCCATGAGGTCCTCGGTCACGTTGCTGTAGGCGGAGAAGACCTTGCTGATGCCGGGGGGCCCCTGGGGCCCAGGCCGGCCTGGTGGGCCCTGCACAGTGTAGGCCATCCCTTGGAGCAGGCCCTGACCTGTAAATACCAGAGTGTGGTGGGCACAGGGAGCAGGGGTCACCCGGCACCCTCTTCACGGCGGGAGCACGGTGCCCTCTGCCTGTCTGACTCCCATCCCAGCCAAACTCTTCTATGCGGCAGCAAGGGAAGAGCCTCCTCAGTCTCCCCTGTTGACAGGCACGTCTCCGCCTCCGTGGGCTTGTTTCACAGGCCTTTTACTGCATCGCTGTGCTGGTGAGCCGCCCGGGAAAGGGCTGCTTAGCAACCTTTCCTCAGCCCCACCAGAAAACCTTCATAGTCATAGACTCTTCTGGGAAAACAAAGGACAAAGACCCCAGCATCTCTGTTCCCTGCAGCATAGGTTCCAGTCCTGACTGGGCCCCTTGAACTAAGCTTGTCTTCTTCAGTCCCTGCCCGTCTGATTCCAGAACTGTTGTCCTCCTGGGTGTGGAGATGCTCACATGCTCCCGTAACCCCGCAGCGCTGAAGCCTACGTGTCCCCACTTACGCTGCAAGCTCTCAGACACCCGAACGGCCAGCTCGTTGTAATCCGGACCTCCAGCAAAGCTGGCCCCGAATCCACCGTCACCGCCATACATGCCGCCTTCTGCCGCTGCCCCGTAGCCTCGGCCCAGGCCCATGTCCAGGCCAAAGGCTCCCCCTTCGCCCATGGAGGAGCTGTAGGAAGAGGCCCGACTGAGAGAAGAGGAGCTGCCGCCCCGGCTGTAGGAGCGGTCCGTGGACACCAGGCGGCTGTCCCCGGGGGGACCCTGGGGCCCGGGAGGACCCGGTGGGCCGACGATGAAGCTGCGCACATCAGGACCTGTGGGGAAGAAGCGGCATTAGTGGGAGCCAGGTCTGGGGGAGAGAGAGAAGTGGGACTTGGGGGTGTCTCTCCCAGGGCCTCAACACCCCTGAGCAGGATGTGAACTCGCACCAAGCGGGAGCATGTGGGCTGGGAGGAAGCCGGGCTTCCTCGACCGACCGGGGCGGCTTATGTGTTCCGCCTCCAGTTCCCTTCAAGCCCTGGCTGGTTGCCCCTCTCACAGGGAGAAGCGTGGTCTGGGAGGGGATGGAGGAGGGAGAGTGACGTCAGGGACACCCACTTGTGAGGTAGCTGATCAGCTCACTCCGGAAGTTGTCGCTGTTTTCAGCTGCGTATGTCACCAGAGCGCCTGAGACACCCGGGGGCCCTCGAGGGCCTGGGGGGCCAGGGGGACCAGGAGGGCCTGGGATGGATGACAAGCCAGCAGCTGAGCAGGGGGCAAGAGAAAGAGAAAGATCAGGGATCCCCTGCCAGGACCGTGGAATTCCCAGCCTGGGCCCGTCTGGAAGGAGGCGGTGAGGGAGGCCTCCACACGCGTGTCCCGTCCTCCCCTGGAGTGACTGCTCCCCGCTGCCCTCCACCCCGAGTCCCGGGCCTCATTCAACCCAAATCATATCCCTTCCCCTCAGCCCTTCTGCCGCTGGGAGTTGGAGCTCCCGGCTGGGCACCTGGTCACCCGCTGGCCCCTGAGTTCTCTCATGACTTGGACGCATGGTGTCCCCCCCACTTCTCCCCCTGCCAGGGCTGAAAGCACCTCAACGTCAAGTGTGTCCCCCCTCCAGGATCCCAGAGCCCGGCCCTGTACCCGCTCTAGGAGGACTGGGGCCTGGGCTGAGCCCTCCATGGCTGCCCTGGCTCAGACCCGCGGGAGCCCTGGAGGTCAGGCTGCAGCCCTCGCCGGCCCCACTCCTTACTCTGCAGGTAGGACGAGAGGTCCTCCATGCTGATGCTGGACCACGCGCTGCCTGGGAGCCCTGGTGGCCCGGGGGGACCTGGGGGCCCAACAATGCCTCTGAATTCAGACCCTGAGACACCAAGGAAGAGCAAGGATCGGTCACAGCCTGGGCTAAGGAGCTCTGCCCTCCACCCCGAAGCACTCGGTCAGATGGCCCTGCTCGGCCCTACCTTGGAGCAAGGAGAGGAGCTCCTCATAGGATGGTCCCGGCAAGCCTGGGGGCCCTGGGGGGCCAGGAAGCCCAATGCGGACTCCGGAGCCTGAGGAACAAATCCCAAGTTGCGATGGATGCAGATCAGACAGGGAAGGGCAGATGGAGACACCGTGTCAGAGAGGAAGCCAGACAGAAGCAACCTGAACAGAAGTGGAGGCTGGGATAGGGGCGAGAGGGGCAGCGGGAAGAGACCGGCAGAGAGTAACGCAGACACGAGACCCTGGGTAACGGCACCACGGAGGAGAGGCCCCAGGGCCGGGGAAGAGTGCAGGTCAGAAGTGCCCACAGCCCTCCTCCTGCTGGGTGTGTGGGAGTGTGCGTGTGTGCATGTGTGTATAGAGAAGTGTGTGTGTGAGTCGTGTGTAGGACGGTGCCCGGGACACTCATTCTGGCTTCCCTCGCCAAGCTCCGTGACCTGCTCTGGAGCCACAGGTTTCAACATCTCTGAAGTGCCCCCCCTCCCTCTGGGTTGGGTGCAGCCTGGCGGGACAGGCGCAGGGGGCCACTTCCGGGATGTCCAGCACCCGCCCTCTCGCCCGCCCTGCCACGGAGGCGGACACTCACTGGACATGTAGCTGAGGATGCGGCTGCTCAGCTCTGCGTAGTCCAAAGACTGGAGGGACCAACCTCCACTGGCTCCTGGTGGCCCTGGGGGACCCCGAGGGCCCATCAGGTACTGTCGGAGATACTGACGCACATCATCCCCTGAAAGGAGAGGCAGCGCCAGTATGGACCACACGTCCAGCCTAACCTCCCCACAGACTGGCCCGAGTGACGTGTGAGCTGGGGGTTCTCAGACCCCCAGCGGGACATCAACAAGCTTCCCGTAGCTGAAGGGGCTCCTGCCCGGTTGCCTGGCCTTAGAGGGGAGAGCTGATGCCCCCTTTCCAGCTGGCTGCTGGGAGCGAGGAGGGAGTGGCTCCTTGTCCCAAGGGACCGCCAAGTGTGCCTGACAAGTGCGGGCAGGAGAGAGGGAAGGCACCCCACCCCCTAGCCCACCACAGCCGACTCACGCTGGAGCACAGCCAGGATGTCTTCAGAAGAGATGGAGGTGGAAGATGTGCTGATGCTGTACCCCGAAGCTGTGGGGAAGGAAACCGGTTACCCGCTTAGCTGGTACTGAAGCAACGCACTCATTACTCCAGAATCACAAAGACCTGGTTAACCAGCTGTTTCCGTTTGGGGGAAATGAATGCATGGGGGTGTTAGGCTATTTATAATTTCTTATTTCTATATTTCTTAATCTGAACAAACCTTTTTTGAAGCTAGATTCGGCAGCCTGATTACCGTGAATTCAGCACTGAACATCACATTCAGAAAAAGGGCAAAGCAAACAGCAAATTAAGAGACGAGGCTCCAGGAGTAACCGTGGACCCTGGGAGGAAGGTGTCATTACAGGGGTGGGGAGAGGCTTACTCTGTAAGTAGCTCACGACGAGGCTGGCCAGCTCTGAGTAGTTGAAAGTCTCACCCGTGATGGTGGTGACAGGCCCGGGGGGACCAGGTGGGCCTGGGGGACCCTGAACTCCAGATAGATAAGACCTGATACTGTCACCTGCCAACAAAGAAATAAAGCAAAGTCAGGCTTGTCCCCAAGAGGGCGTGTCCTCCCCACAGAGGTGACCTGAAGTACTTGATGAAATGCACCCACCCATCCCATTCCGCACAGGGGCCAAGGCAGGGCCAGCAGGGAGCCTAGACTCCCCTTGCTATAGATGGAGAAACTGAGGCAGACTCTGTGCCGGGCCAGGTGGCTCTCCATGGCTGTGGACCAACAAGACTCCAGTCAGCCACCCATTTGACGGAGCTCTGGTGCCCACATGTGTGGAAATCACACCCTCACCTCCACAGAGAGCACACGGATGAGGTCGGGGGAGTGCACACCAGTGTGAAAGTGTGTGTGTGTGTGTGCACGTGCATGTGGATGAGCATGTGGGTGTACGAGCCTCTGCTGGGGTGAGGACTAGTCTATGTATCAATACGTGGGCAGCTGTGAGAAGGCGGGTGTCCGGGAGCTCACAGACCTGCAGTGCTGGTGTGCGCTCACGCACACACACACACGCACACACTCTGCCCCACTCAGACGCCGGGCACTCACTCTGCATGTAGTCAGAGACGTACTGCTGAATCTCCAGGCCGGAGCTGCTGATGGAGCCTGGAGGCCCGGGGGGCCCTGGTGGGCCTGGCGGGCCCTGCATGAACATGGTGCTCGATGATGATCCCCCTGCAGGAGAGAAAGCCTCTGAGTTGGTCTCTCCACCCTGGGGTCCAACAAGGGAGCCCAGGCAATGCTTTTACAGTCTGAGGAGGGAGAGTCTTTCTCAGTAGGAGAATTAAGACAGTGGCAAAGAGCTCCTAGGAGCTCTCCCAGGCCGAGCCCTCCCTTTCCTTCGGCAACCTGCTCACCGCCCACGTGGCCTCCCTCGCCCCTGAACCCCTAGCTCCCAGGCTCTGTTCTCGCCATCATTCATCATCGGTGTTGCTAGTCATCTTTATCGTGCAGGCAACCTTCCCTCCCACCCCCGCTAACTTGTAACCTCCTTAAAGGCAGTTCAGAGATCCCAGCACGTGGAGAAAGTATCTCATCAACACTGAATCATGGATAAGTGAATGAATTAGTTAATTAACATCCTCATTGGCATGATCAGCCTCGCTTGAAGAAGGAGAGAAGAACTTTGGGCACCTTTGGTTCTTACCTCGAGAGGGCCCACTGGGAATGCCGAGAGCCCCTGGGACTCCGGGATCACCTGGAATCCAAAACAAGCAGCTCTGTTTGCATCACCTCCTCCAGGAAGCCTCCCCTGGTTCCTCAAGTTCAACCACACTGTCAGCTGTGGCTCAAAAACTGTCCCATGTTTCTCAGCCTCATTTCTGCAATGGTGTCACAGCTTCCTTGGGCAGAGACTGTCTCCCCACACCCCGGTCCCTTTCTCCCTCCAGGCTCTCCTCTCTTCAGCCTCTTCTTCCTCCCAAGGCTGTAGCATCAGCAAGTACTCGCAGCCCTCTATTCGGGCTCTGGGAGCCAGCCTTGCTCCCACTCCTCCCCGCCTTCACTGACCTCTGTCACCCTTGGGTCCCTGGGGGCCGGGTGGGCCTGGCGGTCCTTGTAGGTTGAGTCCGAGAGAACTGGAGCCTGGAGGCCAACAACACAGTGCAGTCAGCCAGGTGGGGAGGCTCTGGCAGAGCCAGCAGCAGGGGGCTCAGCACTTACCTGAGGCTGAGAACCCTGGGAGGCCTCGCTCTCCTGAGGGACACAGTAGAGAGGGGACAGTCAGCTGTGCCGGCCTCCCTCTCCCCGTGCCCCAGCCCAAGACACCACCTCCCTCCCGAGGCATCCCCAAGATTCATGATGGCTGGGGCAGCACCGGCCCTCGGGTAGTATCTAGAGCTGCCGCACAGACACATGCACACACACACACGCACGCACGCACGCACTCACGCACGCACGTAAGTTCTCAACCATCAGAGACACACTCTGATCTACCCTCACTCATCTGGACCAAACTCAAGAAGCTCAGGGATCTTGGAAGGTCAGCCTTTGCCACTCCCACCCCTACCCCAGGTTTGTTTGATGCCAGTTCTACTGTACCTTGGTGTCCTTGGGGGCCTGGGGCACCTGGAGAAGACAGACAGTCATGAGACATGTCCCACCCAGATGCTGTGACTTCAAGGGGGCCATGGGGAAGGGGTCGGGGCTCCAGGGCCAGGGCAGACTCGGGGCTTAGGGCTCCTCGTGCCTCTCCTCCCATCAGGACAAGGCAGAGGTGGATATTCTTTGCAGAGCTTCTGACCACCCCCCACCCCCTGCTGCAGGCTGCTGAGCTCCTAATGGGATAGGGCAGGAGGATGAAGACCCGCTCATCCAGCCTCATCCGAACTCTCCCGGCCACCAGCTGGGTAAGCAGGGGTACATACAGGGTCCTGCGCTCCCTAAGACACCATGCTCACCTTGCTCTCCCTTGGGGCCTGGAGGGCCAGGTGGGCCTGGAGGGCCAGAGAAGAAGGTCTCTGTAGAGGAAAGAAATAGTTTTGAGTGTGGACGATGGATGGATGGATGAATTTTCCACTAGGGACAAGTTCTGGGCTAAAGTACGTTCTAAAGTTATTTCCATATGTTTCTATGTTATACTGTCAGCATTTATCTCATTTCATGAGCATGTGTCCTACCTACTTCATCAGACCTGGGCTCCCTGAGGACAGGAACTAGGTCTCCCCAGTTGGCCCAGAAGCTCCCCAAAGGCAGATCTCCCCCAGGCTAGGCAACCAGGGATTCTCAGGGTGGCTGTGTTGGCATCAGTACCTTCTCTCCACGCAGCAGGTAGCACGGAGTTTATGCAAACACACTCACGGTGGAAAGTCAGCAGAAGGAAGCATGGTGAGTAGGTCAGAAAGGCTGCGTGCCCATGACCATGGCATGTGCTGGGGCTGGGGTAGAGAACAGGAGCGACTTGACGCCCCAGCATTACCTGAGCTGGTCAGGAGAGATCCTGGTGGGCCTGGCAAGCCTTCCCCTAGATAAGAGAGCACCCAAGACCTATTAATGCCAGGAGGTGAGCCAGGAACACTCTGCCCAGGAGCAGAAGTGACAGAGAAGCTCTTTCCTAAGAGCCGGCCCGGAAGAAGCCTGGGCTCTGGGTCCCATTGTCTCTCACCTCCCACTGCTCAGCTCTCACCTGCTGGGCCTCGGGGTCCTGGGGGTCCTGGAATGGATGGTCCTGTAGAAGAGGGTGAGGAAGAGGCAATGCTGAACCCAGGATCTTGGCTTCCTCACTAAGTGCCTTGAGCTCCCTGCCCCCAAGATTCCCCACCTTCCAAAGATCCCTGAGGTGCTCACCTGGTGGCCCGGGTGGTCCAGGTGGGCCTGGGGGACCTCGTAAATCAAGACCCTCTGTGGAAAGAAGAAACCAGAAATGAGCAAAAGCTGTCATGAGGCTGCTCTCCACCAGCCTCACCCCTCACCAGGATCCTTGGTGCCTGTGCTCACACCCACACACCAGGCCATGTGTCATGGGTCGTGGCACAGGACCCTCCAAGACCCCCTCTGCTAGAGGTGCCTTTTGCTCAGAGGCAGGGCGGGGCTGAGTCGAGCTCCCTGGTGGCTGATGGGGGTGTGCAGTGATGATTAAGAGCATGACTTTGGTGTCAAGACAGCCTGAGTTCAAATCCTGCCTCATCACTGCCAACTCATGGGCAAGTTCTTGACCTTTCAGCCTCAGCTTCCTCCGCTGTAAACCAGAGGCCCAAGATCTACATCACAAGGGCCTTGTGCAGACTCAGTGGGACGTCAAGGCACAGCGCCTGTCACATGGTGACTGTCAGACCAGGGCTGGCGTTGTCTTTGCTGTTCAGGTGTTCAGGTGTCCAGGTGCCCAGGTGGGAGGCCCAGCGGCTTCTCTGCCTGGGCTCTTTAAAGGACTCTAGGAACCGGAGGACCCAGGAGTCAGCGCTCCTAGGCCGGGCCTGTGGCTGAGAACCCAGGGACCCTTGTCGTTATTCATGGTGTGCGGGATTCAGGACTCCTCCAGTCACACTCACAGGGCTGGGTTCAGAGGCCCCATGTGACCCTGGTCCTCCTGGAATCCGGAGAGCCTCTCCGACAGCTGTGCCATCCCCTGTGACTCATCCTCCACAGCCGATAAAGCCCCTGCTGTCCTCAGCAAGCACTGCGTTTCAGAGGAACTGGCCATCCTTACACTGGGGCTCACGATGACTCGCTGCTGCAGCTGCCGCAGGCCCCAGAGCATGGCCACCTCTCCCACTCCCACCCCTGTGTCACCTGTCCCGGAGAACACGGTGGCACTCACGGGCAGAGAGGACCTCAGAGATGGAGCTCCTGCTGCCCATGAACGATTCACCAGGAAGTCCTGGCTCCCCTCGCGGGCCTGTGGGGAGGACACAGAGTTGGGGGACACCGCCTGCAGCTGTCAGTGCTTTCCCTCTGGAGCTGCCCAAGTGCTCGGCATGGGGCAGGGCCAAGCGAAGCTGACTGTGGGCGGGGCTGAGCTGACTGTGGGCGGGGCTGAGCTGACTGTAGGCGGGGCTGAGCTGACTGTTGGGGGGCTGAGCTGACTGTGGGCGGGCCTGAGCTGAGCTGACTGTGGGCGGGGCCAGAGTGTTGGCTGGGAGCGAGACACACCCCAGGAGGAACTGGAGCCGTTTTTTGGTATTTGGATAAGTTGCTGGACAGTGACACGATTCTCAGGATCTGGTCACCAGAGGCCTGAGGCCTGTGAAAATAGCTGAGCTTGATCCTGACCCAAGAGCCTCAATCTCCCTTTCGGGAGGACCCCTACCTTCTCAGAAACATGGAAGAAGGTGGGAGGAGGTGTCTCCTCTGGCTGCTGAGGCCTTGCCGGGGCCTTGGAGAAGAGCCCGGTGGCCCCTCACCTCCCTTCCCAACATGCACATCTCTCACTTAAAGATGGGACGCAGGGCCACCCCAGGAAGGAAGCTCTCCACAGCCTACAGTCATGCGTTCTTTCAGGGTGCGACATACCTTGCTGTCCTGGGAGACCAGCTGGGCCAACAGGGCCTGGAAATGGGGTTGGGGAAGAAAAGGTTTTATCACACCTCTAGGGGCAAAGTTCTAGAAAGAACTGAAGAAAAGACAGGTGCCTGCGTACATAAGTAGCTTCCTCACAAGGCATGGAACAGTGGCCCAAAGAGGTCACCTTGCTTATTTGAAAGCAATAAGCAGTTTGAGACCAGCCCTGTGGTCCATTCCAGTGAGAATTCCTCTGCCAGGCACTGGGGCCCCTGGGATGGACAGGACTGCCCTCTCTGACACTGTCCTCCGATGGTTAGGGACTTCTAAACACCCACAGTGTCCCCACTCTCACTGGAGTTTATCAGGAGGGAAGGCCGATCCGTACTTGCATCGGTCATGTTAAATAATGTATTTCATTTACACACAAACATTGTAAATAATTGAAAAATAGATATAAAAAAACAGGCATTTTGGATAAATAGAAAAAAGTATCACCCACAATTCTTTAACTTACAGGCATTTTGTTGTATTTCCTTTCAGCATTTTTTTATCTTATAAAAATATAGTTGCAACTACAGAGCACACATTATCGAGTATTCTGCTCTTTTATTTTTAAAAAAATTTTTTATTGGAGTATAGCTGATTTACAACGTTGTGTTATCTGCCCTTTTAAATAACACAGTTATCTGCTAACAACTTTAAGTCTTCATATTTTTGTAGCCATCTCGTTATTGTTGGACAATTTGGGGTATTTGCTTCAAATAGATTCCTAGCACTTTTGTTGCTCTTGATGCATATTATCAAGTTGTTTTCCAAGAGGAAACAATTTGAGGACTGACTCTGACAAATCAAATACTGGTTCTGGAGGCAGAAGGACCTGGGCCAAACCCTGACTCTGCTATTTCTTATCCGTGTGACCTTAGGCGTGTCATTTACCTGCTCGAGCCTCCAATGGTGCTGCGGGGACCTAGTGAAGCAATGCCGTGCAGGGCTTGGGATACTTGCTGGGGAGTGATCAGGGCTCACCAGGCTGTCCGGGAGGGGCTTTCTCAGCCCCTTCCTACTCTTCCCCGGCTTCTGGCCCGGGTTTCAGGATTTGAGCGAATACTGCTACAGTCAAATGCAACCAAGGCCTGATGCTGATCTGGGGCAAAGCAAGAAAACAGACTGACCTGAGGCACCTGGAGGTCCTGGAGGTCCCATGGCTCCAGGAGGTCCCGGGGGACCTGGGACAGTGAGAGTCGATGATCCCTCTGAAAACAGAAGGCACGTTGAACGCTGAGCCCCACTCTCCTCGCTCAGAGGGGACCCAGGCCAGGCTGTGGGCCAGGTCGGGCCAGTATTACGTCTGAAATCCCCCCACCCTCCTCATTTCTGACTGGGAGAGCCCAGCACTGCACCTTGCCCAAAGCACCGCGCCCACAGACCTGGAGGGTGTGGAGGCAGAGCCAGGGCAGATGCCCAGTACACAGTGCAGGTCCTGCCTACCTGAAGTCACGATCCTGCCTGGAGCTCCCGGTTCACCTGGGAGGGGAGGAAAAGGAGAGTGGTTATTCCCAGGATCAATTAGTGGCTCAATAAATCATTTTCAAGGCTTCTGATTGCATTTGAGACCCACTCCTGGGCTTCTAACCCTCAGGCTAAAGGCATTTTAATGAACTGAAGGGGAGCATACAGGATGCATTAAGCACCAATCTCTGCACTGGAGACCCTGGAGGCTCGAGCATCAATCTTCTTGGCCCACATTAGCTTTTGGAAGAAGCTGGGACTCTGCGAAGGGGCTTCATTTGCGGATGTTGCAGAGTCTGCCTTTTGGTGAGGCCAGAATGAGCTGACTCGGGAGTCATTCCCCCTCCCACACTGGGCATTGCAGGCTCTTACTAGGAATCGCTTTAGGTGGGAAAAGCACTGAGAGGTCAAAGAGCAGAGGCAGTGAGCCTGCGGGGCAGAGCCCGGTTCCCAGGGCTCCTCAGGGGCTAATTCCCTGGGACAGTAGTAGGGTCTGCACAGAGTCCACAGGGGGTTCTGTGGTCTGGGAAACTCCGAGTTACGTAAAGGTTAACAGATCTCTTCTGTGCCTTGTGTCTTAGAGGGTTGAAAATGCAAATGTGCATGGAGTACTTCCAAGAAGGGAATGTCAGATTCACACTTTACCAAGGCTGTCGCCATGAGGAATCTCCACTGATTGGAAATCCACATTCTGAAGAACCAAGTGAGTGAAGTAGAGGATGGAAAAACTCTTGACTGGAGATTCTTCTGGGACTTTTTTGTCATTTCCCAAGGCCTGTGGGCAATTCAGTCATCCACACACTGAGGGGTGATATCGATTTCCCCCTTTGGGGAAGTAGAGGGATGGGCTCTGCTTGCAATCTGCCAGCCCCTTGGGGTCAAGGCCAAGAGAAAGCACTTGAGTTTATTTTTGTTGGAACACAATCCAGTATCAGGTAAAATGTCCACCTCTTGTGCACACTAGACAGAAAGTCACAGGCCCTGAAGATGGGCAGGGTGTCTCTCCTCGAGAATCCCCAAGCCTCTGATCTCTTACTAAAGATGCCATCAATCCATGAGCAGATCTGTGGACCCAGAGACGTGTCTGCTTGGGCTGTACTTGAAAGAACTCCTTGGCCCAACCTGTGGTTAGCCATAGTTTCTGGAAAGCAGGTCCCTCCCAAGGTGACAGAGGGAAACTCCACCGAACGTCAGGGTTCAGGAACGTGGGGTCACAGGGACAGAAGGAGAAGGACCGTCCCTGAGCAGCCCCTTTCCTGGACTGGCTCAGGGTTGGGGTCTGATGGTCCAGACCGGATGCGAGTGTCGCCCTACATGTAAGGGTCAAAGTCCTGAGGATGCCCCTCTGAGAACTCTGACACTGCCCTCTTAGTAACATCTGAGAGGCTCCTCACTGCCGGCGTCAAAGCCCCCTCTCAGAAAGGGGGTGGCAGTGTCCCCGTTACACTGAGGCCTGTGTGGACCATAAAACCTGTCCCAGGGAAGAGGCACATCATGGGGGGACCACGCCTAGGTGAGGGGACGGAGCACTCGTGGGGGGCATTACAGAGTCAGCGGTGGGGACAGCACCCTTGCAGATCCTCCTCCATCGAGGGCTTGGAGACATCCAGGCACCAAAGCGAGGCTCTGGATTGTGGGGGGAAGGGTGGGGCTTGAGGAGTCAGGGCTTAATTGATCAGAAGAATCCCTGGCTCCCCAGCCTCACAGCCTTCCACTGAAGCCACTAGATGCCACTAATGATCCAGGCTCTGGCCACAGAGGGACCTCCCTCCTGCCAATGCCTCCCCTCCTGCAAAAATGACCAGTGACTGTCTAATTTGGAAAATCACTTACCTTTAGCCCCTGGTCGGCCGGGGGTACCAGGAAGTCCTGGTGTGATTGAAAACAAGTCAGTCAGGATGATTAAGGGCCAGCAATTCCAGACCCCCTGTGGTAGTACCTAGCGCTCTGTCACTGGCAAGGCCACAATTGCTGACTGAAACCTGCAGACCCACCTGGCTCAGCCTTCTGCCTAAGCCCAGCCCCCTGAGGGAGCCTCTTGCTCTGGAGCCCTTCTCCCTCTCTAGGAAATGGAACAACAGCTGGGCTGCAGGCAGAGGCTCACAGGCCCAGCTTTGGGGGATCCCAGTCCCTCTGGGTGATGAGCCCCCTGCAGCCTGCAAAGCGGCCATTGTAACCCACCGGCCCTGCAGCCTGGGGGAGTAGGGGCTGGGCTTCCTGTATCTGATGCAACACCCCCTCTTGCTTTTGTCCACAACTCCACCAGGGAGCATTTGAAAGATATCCCTGTGCGCTCAACTGCTGGGGGTAGGGAGATGCTGTTTGATTTTATTTTACATCTTTGCCTAATTTCCTTTAGGACTTGGGGCTGGTGTGGTGACAGCTTCTCAAATCCAAGTGGGTGCACACTGTCCAACTATCGGACAGGCTTTGACACTGGGGCTGTCCCAGGGAGGCTGGGCCCTTCTGCATGAGATGAGCGCCCACTCCCTACCGTGCCACAGGAGATGTGGGCCTCTGTGGGGCTAATGGGACTCCTGGGCCTGGAGCCTCCTCTTGGGGGTCCCTGCACCAAAGGGGACCAGGCTCAGGCAGACAGAATTCACACGTGATCTAACCTCATCTCTCCTAGAATGGCTTTCTAGATTGTTCTGTGCATATTTTTCCTTCCTAAGGTGTTTCTCAAGACTCACATTAAAATGACCTGAACCCATTTTTGCTGGGGGAGTGAGGGAAGGAGAGGAGACACTAAGGTGACTGGAGCAGCATCTGCCGAATGCTGGGAGTGGGAGGCTTGGCGGTGGCATTTGAAGTGGCAGTGACCCGATGACTCACCCTGAGGTCCTTGGGGTCCTGTGAGACCTATGGAGAGTAGAAGACATGAGAGGAGAGTTGAAGGGCGGAGGAGCCGACCCCTCAGCAGCAGGAGAGGGCGGAAGGGGTTGGTGGGCGCAGGAGGACGAACCCCGTGTCTGGGGCAGCCGGACTCCAGGGTCCTCGCAGCCCTGGATGAGAGCAGTTTTCTGACTCACTGTTCCATCAGGGGATGGTTCTTAGCCCATTTGGGGTCACAGACCCTTTGGGGTCTGAGAGCTACAAACCCAGAAAGTTCATACACTCACTGACCCCTAAGGCTGCCCCCAGGCTCCCTCCTGGGTGCTCTCCCCATCTGTGCACCCACCAAAGGAGCCCGGAGGCCCCCTGTTCCTCATCGGCCCCTGAGGATTGCCACCTTGTCCTCCCGGCTTTCTTGGCTTGTTTTGATTTGTTCCTCCTGCAGCCCTGAGGATCTTGCTCCTGCTGGGCCTTTGGTGGAGACCCTAACAATGGCTTATCTCCCCAGACTGGTGGCTATTGGCGAGGGTCCAGGTACGGCCCAAGGGGGTCCACAGGGGAAGGGCTCAGAGGACCCAGACACTGAGGTGGTGATAAACTGCCATTTTCAAGAGACTCCTTGCCCCTTTCTAGAACCCCTTGCTTTCAGTGTTGATCTCTCTTTTCCAAGTTGCCAGACTTGGTGACTCAGGTGTCAGGACTCACAGCCGCTGTGCCCGGCTCAAGCCAGCAGTTGTGGCATTTTCCTAATGAGCTGCTAGAGGAAAATGGATTAAGGAAGGTACATACATACACACACACAGCATGGCCAGCTCCCGCCTCCTACTCTGTTACCTGGCTTTCCTGGGTCTCCAGAAGGTCCTGGTAAGCCCCGGGTTCCGGGCATCCCTGGAAGACCTTGTTCCCCTAGAGAAAGCATGACCAACGTGGAAACGTTTTCCTTTTAGGCAAGCTGACCAGCCAACGTATCGGAGCCAATGGTCTCTTGGGGTTTTACTGAGTAACTTGCTGGCAGGTGGAAGGGAAGAGGGGGATGAGACCGGGACCTTGCACATCTCCCTGTGATGTACGCCCTCTGGCCTTGTGATCGGGGGGCTGGGGGCTGCGCGCTGGGACGTAGGCGGGGTGGGGGGGAGTGGCGGGCCAGGGGAGTGAGGAGAGCAGCTCAGTGACCAACCTCTTGGGCCTTGGTGTCCGTCGGGGCCAGCTTGTCCTAGGAAAGCAGATGCAAGCTCATCAGTGACTCTGGGAGCTACTCTGGGACTCTCTCCCTCCACTGCCTTACAGCCTCACAAGCTGTCTCCTAGGTGGGGCGCCCGTGCATCCCCTCCTGCAGCCATCAGACGAGGAAGAAGCCCTGTCGTTGTCACACCTGCAGGGTGCAGCTTTCCCCCTGCCCTCTCCTCCTAAGCCAGTAATGCCTCTTCTCCTGCTGGGAACTGTTCCATGGCCCCCACTGCATCTCCCGCATTGAGGGCACAGGACTCGCACACACCAGATGCTCAATACACGTCGGCCTCATTTGGTCCAGGTCCTGGAGGTCAAGATTCTCCAAGATCTTGTCTCCTCTGCTGTAGGCATTATCCTAACCTCCGTCCAAAGTGATGTCCTTCTGGGACCAGCTCTTCCCACCTGCTTTTTCCCACCTCTTTGTCTTTCCTCACTCATGTCTCTGCGTGGCATTTTCTAAATTGATGTGATTAAAATCTTTACTTTTTAGAACCATCTGAAAAGCCACCTCCTTCATCCTTCTGGTTGGAAGAAACTTCTCTCTCTACTGTTTCCGCATAGCACCCTGTACCTGTCGTGGCCCTTGTCATCTCACACAAGCTTTATCTCCCCTCGAGGGAGGTAAAGCATCTTACTCGCCCAGCACAGCACCCTGCACACCATCAGCGCTTCCTAACACTTTGTTAATGAATGAGATCATGAATGCACCACATCTCCATTGGTGGGGCTTAGACCCTTCTGGGATGTGGTGTCAAATGCCTGGCCCCGTGGGGGGTCTTTAGCCAGCTTCCTTGTCCTGGCTGACAGGTCCCTCAGTAAGGGTCAGCCAAAGGGCTGAACCCTG
The DNA here is from genome assembly GCF_965194805.1 of Balaenoptera borealis. Classification (NCBI taxonomy): domain Eukaryota; kingdom Metazoa; phylum Chordata; class Mammalia; order Artiodactyla; family Balaenopteridae; genus Balaenoptera; species Balaenoptera borealis. Next base: position 93,752,702 of record NC_138874.1, read on the forward strand.
GAGTATCAGGGTTATGCCTGGAATTCTGCGGGTCCCAAAGAACCTCAGCCCTTGTTTGTCCTCCCCAGGGGCCTGAGGATCTTAGAGGCAGGAACCGGGGCAGATGGACCATGTCCTGCCAAGCCCCTCCAGAGCAGTAAGAAACTGTTAGAGACAGCGGCAGCTCTCTGAGCCCCAAGAGGGATGCCCAGATCCAGGAACAGCCTGTAAATGGAGCCTCTACCAGGGGTGGGTAGATTAGAGAATGGGAGATGCAGCTCTAGGAGGATCTCAACTCTAGGGCCATGATGATGACTGCGGCAGGGCAGACCCATGGTGTTTGCTGCTGTGAGACACTCACCCATTGCTCCTTTAGGCCCGGGCTCACCCACAGCACCAGGTAAACCTTTCAAGCCAGGCTCGCCTGCAAAGGAAATGGAGTAGGTGTTTGGAGGAGCTTGACAGTGGTAGAACACTCTACCCTCCCGGCCACCTCCAAGGCTGCCACCTCCCCAACCAGAGGAGCTTGGTGTGCCAACCAGAGGTTGGGGACACAGCGTCAGCTTTGATTCTAAAGTCAGGCCTCCCACCCCCGGCAGCAGGCACGGACTGGCCCAGAGGCCATGCCTGGTCTGAAGGGGCCTGTGTATGAGTCTTATTTCCTTGGCAACAAAAAGCTGCCCCTTGTAGCCAAAGCACTAGTACTGTTAATTTCCTTTTTAATCATGCAAGTTGGCAGGAGGTAAGTGGATACAAGTAGTGCAAACTTTCTGCCACTTAGGGAAGAGCTTAATTTTCCCAACTCAATTCTTCAAAAGAATCAGAGATAATCATAAACTCCCTTTTCTGCTCCAAACACTTACTGTCTGGACCATACATGTTGATGCTGGCTTATACTCCATTCAGTGCTTTATTTTATGTTGTCCTGCTTTTTTCTAGATTGCAAGTCCCCTGAAGGTTTTAGACAGAGATTCTGTCTCCTACTTCTGTATTTTTTCCCCCCATCTCCAGTACCCAATGGATTTACAAAAAGTCTTTAGTGGATCACAGTAGATTCCTGTGTGGGACTGACCTGTGAGGCCTCGGGGTCCTTTCTCACCCTGGTCACCTAAAATAAAAATGGGGCAGGGGTTGGGGGTGGAGGAAGCAAGCATCAGTCAGGAGCAAGGAAAAGAATCTCACCCAGTAAGAGGGACCCTGGGCTGCAGAACGGTTCCCACTGTACCTGTAAGCTTCTGTCAGCTGAATGTTGGCAAGAACTCAGCATTAACAAAGCCCAAAAGGCACACTAGATAGATCTTTTCCGGGTCAGGGCCCACCCACAAACTGACCCAGGCCCTGCTGTCACACCAGTGGGTGCTGTGGGCAAGAGGGGCACCAGACTATAGAGAAGAAGCCTCAGTGCTGCATCCATGCCACCCCGAGGACCACCCAACCACAGCATTGTGACACTGGTGCTGTTTCTCCTCTTTGTGCCTCAGTTTCCCTGAGAGGTTCGAGGAATCTCAGATCCCTCCCAGCCCCAGGGTCCAGGAGCCAAGTCATATGGGTTTTTGGACACTGGGGCAGGGGTCACATCTGGGTTCCCAGGAGTCGGCAGGCTGTGGTGTTGTCCGAGCAGCAGCGGGAGAAGCATACCTTTGGGTCCTGGTGGTCCCATAGGTCCTTTGTCACCTGAAAAGGAAATGGACACCTTAGCGTAAAGAGCCTTGGTAGGGACGACCAACAAGGGGCAGAGTCTGCGTCTGAAGACAGGCTCCCCCGCGGTCCTGACTGCCCCTTCCCTTCATGCCCCTGTCGGCCTGCACAGGCTGTTGGCGTGTCCACCAGACCCTGTCCCCCGAGACCTCCTCCTTTTTTTTGGCCATACCATGCAGCATGTGGGATCTTAGTTCCCTGACCAGGGTTTGACCCGTGCCCCCTGCGTTGGAAGCATGGAGTCCTAACCACTGGACCACCAGGGAAGTCCCCCAGACCTCCTTCTTAAGTGAGTGGCATCTACAAGGTGATGCCCCCTCCCTCTAACCCCTTCCCCCAGCTTACCTTTGATGCCAGGGAGTCCCACTTCACCTCGGAGCCCTTGGCGACCTACAGAGCCTGCACACAGAGGAAACCACATGGGTGGATGAGGGTCCCCAACTTTGGAAGGGAGGGACATGCACACGGCACACACACACACACACAACACGTACACACACCTACTTGGCACACAAATGTACACACACACATAGGCACACACACTCCCTGGAGTAAAAGTCAAGGGCCGCTGTTCACAGACTCCTCCCCATGTCCCTGCTACATCGTCCTGGTCCAGGTTCCTTGTCCCTGCGATTACCAGGCCCGGGGATGAGGACCCCTCACGGGACCCTGGCAGAGACGCTGGCCTGCATCACAGAGTGGGCTGCAGCTCAAGACTCCCAGGACAGCAGGACAAGCTCTGGCCCACAGGGGATCAGGTGAGGCGGGCGCTTTGCTCAGATCAAGGCAGGCTGGGAGCTGCCTGCTGCTGAAGCTGCTGGAGGGCCTCGTGCCCCAAGTCAGGTCAGAACAGATCTCATGGGACCCATCGGTACCAGCCTCAGCCGCAGGGGACACACGTGCAGATGTGAGTTTTGTGTCTCTTAGAGGCTCTCTTTATAATTGCTTCTTTTGCTTTAAAAATGTTTGTTTCTCCATTTAACATCCCTCTCTTTGCCCCAGAAATAGCGTCTATTTATGAGAAGAAGGCTACTGACCTGGGGGACCCTGTGGGCCAGGAAAACCGCTAGAACCTGAGGAGGACAACACGACAACGATGATCAGATGGGTCGGGTACAGGCCAGGGACACTGACCCCATGGTGAGTGGCAGGTGGAAGGGGTGGGGCACGCACCCCCAGGTGAGGGCTGCGTGTGCGCACCAGGACCCCAGAGCCAGTGGGTTCAGGAGTGATCCCAGTGCAAAGTCCTCCTTAGGGAGGAAGCTGTAGCTGCTGGGATCAAGTGACCCTTTGCTCCTTCCCAGTCAAACATTTGAGCTGGGGTAGGGGCAGGGGCAGGGAGGAGAGTGGACCAGATGGGCATCGCACTGTGAGAAGGCCCCATTTGCCTGGCTTGTCCAGACATATTGCTCTCAAATGTTTGCATCTGGGCCCTAGCCAGCAAAGAAATTGTCTGACTTCTGATTTCCAGATCCATTCCCCCACTTAGGGGCCACATAACAGGGCCATCAAAGAGAGATGGAAACGTGACTCCCAAATCCACCACAGAGCCAAAAATACAGCCCCAATCCTGATACCCAGGGACTTCTTTGTGGGGGGGACCCTCTGTGGGCCCGTCGACCCCGCACAGGCCTGGGACCGTGGGTTAGGACCATCTGGGATCCCAGCGTCTGGACCTCTGAGATCCATCCTGGATGTGGCAAACTTGGGTACCGTCTGGGTACCTGACTTACCTTTGGGACCCACAGAACCTGGGACACCAGGTGGGCCTTGAATGCCCGGTTGACCAGCATCCCCTGGGGAGAAATAAGCACTTTGAGAGGGTACCCCTAGTTTGGTTGCCCACCCAGCCCGGTGGTGTCATTTGCAGGGTGGAGGGAACACTTCCCACCCTGCCGGTGGTCTCTGATCCACTGGGGCCTCCATGAGGCCAAGAATCAGCAAAACAGTTCAGTTTCTACCTCCAGAGTCTTTATATTCCATGAAGTCTGGCACTCAGTAGGTGCTCAATAAATATTTGTTGCCTGGTTGAGCAATATTTTTAAGAGAGAGTGAAGCTAAAAATAAAGCTTCTTGCTCACCATCTTTTGGCCCTGAGAGGATTTCTGGTGTCTGTGCTTCATTTCCCCTGATGAAAGCAGGCTCATTGTTAAGTATCTAATGCAACATCTTCCCAGCTCCCTCCAGGGCTGGGCTTGCGTCTGAAACTTTCCCTGCCTCCTTCCAGCCAAGAGAGGCTTCAGGGCAGGCACCCCACTCTGCCTTCCGTCAGGCCCTGCCCTGAGCTCTCCACCTCAGCCCTGACTCGTCCCCACCCCCTCTCGGGAAGATCATTTCTCCCTGTGACCACGTTCTGTGGACTCAGACTGCAGGGGTCTTAGCCCCAGGCTTGAACGCACAGCCCAGCCCACGCCCCCTCATTAGACCACAGTCTCCGCAGGGCCCAGCACAGCCCCTGGCTCAAGGCAGGTGCTCAGCTAATGCTAGTAAAAGACAGAGGGAGGGAGAATGATGTAAGAAGGAAGTGTGGACGCAGCTAACCCTCCTGGTGAAGGAGTCACCTCTTACCTCTGTCTCCTTTCTCTCCAAACCCAGGAGGCCCTGGTTCACCGCGAGGTCCCATGGGGCCTTCTCGCCCTCTCTGGCCCATGGGTCCCTCCATGCCAGGCTCTCCTAAAGACAGGAATGTCCATCTCAGGGCCGCGAAGGACGCCACAGGCAGCACCTCGCTGGCGGGACACCTGCCTGGAGTGTCCACACCCAACTGCCTACCTCTCTCTCTCCCCTGTAGCCCAGACTCAAAGCAGAAGCCAGAGAGTTTGAAAATGCAAGTGGATCATGTCACATTTCTGCCCCAACCTGCAAGTGGCTTCTCTACTCACTGGGAGTAAAAGCTGAACCCTCACAAGGCCTCCAGGGCCCCTCCCTTTCGACTCTCTGCCTCTTAGTGGGCTCCAGCACCCGCCCCCATTCCTCCTGCTCCTCCGCAAGCTCCTGGACCCATGGGCACACGCTTGCCCCGGGGCGTGTAGCTGCTCCCTCTGCCTAGAAGGTTCCCCCAGATCTCCTCAGGCCTGGCTCTCTCCCGCCTTCACATCTTTGCTCAAATGGCACCTTCTCAGCAAGGCCTTCCCTGCCGGCCCTATTTTCAATTACCCCTCAGCCCTCCCAAGGCTCCACTGGGCTCTGTGTTCCCATTTCACGAGCCACTTCCTCCCTCTATGTACTTCACTTGTTTATCATGTCTGTTGTTTATCTCCACCCAAAAGTAGGCAGGGGTTTTGTTTTGTTCACCACATCTCCCCAGTACCTAAAACAGGGTCTGGCACACAGCAGGCACTTAACGAACATTTACTGAATGAATGAATGAATGAGGGAATGAGGGAATAAGTGAACAGAAAAGCGGTTCTTACCCACGCTGCCTTTTTGTCCCTTTGGTCCCTCTGGACCTTGGTGGCCCAAGGGCCCAGGGATACCTGTGGACACACAAGAATAGCTCAGCCCTGCCTTCCTCCCAAACCCCAGGAGCAAGGACCGGGCAGTCTGCAACCCCAGCAGAGTCATCAGAGGCTACGCACCTGGAGTCCCAGGGAACCCTCGATCTCCTGTGGGGACAGAGAGAAAAAAGTCAGCCAGAGAGCTCAGGCCCATCACCTAAAGGAGCCACCCGTGGAATTCAGGTAGGATCGCCAAATTTAGCAAGTAAAAATATGGTACTCTCAGTTAAGTTTGAATTGCAGATAAACATTGAATAAACTTTTAGTTACAGTGACAAGAGATGTAGTGTTTATATGTAATTCACATTTGACTAGGCATCCTATATTACGGTCAGGAGGGGTGTGGGACCTGCAAGCTGGAGCCTTGAGGAAGGGGGGCTGAGGTGGTGACCCAGGGTGTGCGTGTCGGGGCAGGGAATCCTGAAGTTGAGGGCCACCAAGTGGAGGAACCCCAATTCCTGCACCAGGATCTCCTGGGAAGGAGAGAGGGGCGACCCTGTCATCCCCAATAGTGATTCTCAGAATGGTCTGTGCACCCCTGGCCTCAGAACCACCCGGGCTGATCCAGGCCACAGGCTCACGGCCCCACTCACACCTGCTCATCAGAGGCCCTGGCAGTAGGGCCCAGAATCTTCCAGCAATTCCCACATACCCCGAATCTTGAGAATCCCACTCAGCTAGATCGAGGGGCACTTCTGTGGTCACTGGGATTGGAAAGCTCTTCCTCCCACCCCTAGGCCTGTCCCAGTGATTGTCAGACCACTTTTCTGAGGACATATATCAGTTTCCTACAGCAACACTGTGCCACCCAAGTTAGCAGGTGACTGTCCCCCAGCTAACCAACACTGAGGGGCACCTTTTCCTGTGACTATGTCCTGTCTCCCTGCCAGATGCCCCACTTCCCCTGGAGGCAGGTGGTGGTGCTCCTACTGAATTCCCCCCCCCGCTCAGGAGCTCCATTCCTGACTGGTGGCTTTTATTCCCAGCCTCCCTGGGCTAAAACCCCTGAGAGCAGGCTGCTCACCTGGACCGGTGATTCCTGACCTGGTTCATCAGAATTAACCTGGGGGGAGGGGGTCCGTCCCCAGAGCATCTGATTCCTGGCAGGGCCCAGGAATCTGTATTTCTCGAAATCTCCCCGGGGGGTTGTGCAGTAGCAGGCCCTCAGGCTGCCTTTTGCAACTGGGGGAGATGCAGGCCCTGGGCGCAGGCCTCCTCAGGGTCCCTGGCGTGGGAATCCCTGAGAAGGGGCCAGCGACAGTGCTGCCCCAGAGATGTGGCCTTGCTCTGTCATCAAGCCCCCGGGCCCCAAAAGCCCAAGGGTGTGAAGGCTGCTCTGCAATTCACGGTCCTACCACAAGGGGAGATGGCCAGGGGGGTGGGAGGTGCATTTTCTGACACTTGCTGATTGCTTCAAACTGTCAACCCTCACTAATATTTAAGGTAAAGTTTTCCAGGTTTTGTTTACCTTTAGCGCCTTGACTTCCCATGTCACCTAAAATCAGAAAGACATGAAAACTGTGAGATGGGGTGAGAACCCAAGGGCCATTCTCTCCTAGTATCTTAAGGCCCATTGACAGCATGTAAATGGCATTTCAAGGTGAGATGGCGTGTGGTGTAGCTTCCTCGCGGTCTCCGTCTGCGTCTCTTGGGCACTTCACTCGGCCTCTCTTAGATGATGCCTTAGTTCCCTTCTCATTCTAAGATATTCTGACTATAGAACCAATTCTCAACCCTCCCAACAGATTCTGTAAGATCTTTCCACTGCTCATCCTTCAATTTGGAAAAAAGAGAAGTTTTCCAGTCCTCCCAGAAAACCCAGCTCCAAGTGCAGGAAATGAGAGCAGGGAAAGGGCTCCATCCACTGTGATACCTTTAGGGCCAGGGCTTCCTCGGAGATTTCCTACAAGAGACAGCAAAGCCTGAGTTAGCTGCACATCTTCTGTGTCACACACACATACACACACGCGCACACACATTTGAAGGGAATCACCGTGGTAGAGTAGGAAGAAACAGAGGCTAGGACTAGCAATCTGATTCTAAAGTATGCAGGTTGTGTGATCTTGATCATGGGCAATTCTCCCCAGGTCTGAGTTTTACTAGCTGTAAAACAGGATAGCAATACGGGTCCTCCCCCCCTCCCAGGGCTGTCCAGAGGGCTGAATGAGGGGAGCTTGAGAGTGCCCTAAATGGGTACCACTCCACACACAGGAGCCGGGACTGGGAGCCACTGGCCCTTTGCCTTGCGATGTGCTCACCGTTTTCCTGTTCTGCCATCAGCTTGCCCCTCATGAATTGCCAGAGGTCTTCTTGACTGTAGCCATCAAGCCCAGATTTCCCGACACCTTCCCCCAGCCTCGGTGCAACACCCGGCACAGAGTCCTGGCTGCTCCTCTCCATCTTCTCGTTGTAAAGCAGCACGCTGCTCCTGACCTTCTCCAGCTCGTCCACACGTGCTTTCAGGTTCCTCACCTCCTCGGCTGAAATGGACACACGGAGGCAGTGTCAGCACAGGGGCCCCCGAGCCAGTGCCTTCCAAGCTTCCAGGGGAGCCTGAAAAGGGGGCTCTGGAGTCCGTGGCGGCTTCTTCATGCCATGGGGACATTTTGCTGGAATATTTTGGGGGAGACAGTCTGTCGTGGCTACCAGCAGGATAAGCTACTCGAATTCGAAACCGAGCCTTGAAGACGCCTGGCCATCATCTGAGATGGTCACAGAGCTGGCCCTCTCTCTCCCAGGGAGCTGGTGTGAGAGCCAACAGAACGTGGAAAGTAAAGAGGCTATGAAAGGTCTGGCCTGATTATTAAGGGCAGCCAGATGCTTAGAGCAGGATGCCACGGGGTTGGGGCCTGGGGCCAGGACCGAGGAGCTGCCTTAGAGTCCCAGCTCAGCCACGGAGCAGCCCTGGGACCTTGGCCAGATGCCTCCTGGAGGCCCAGTTTTCTCATCTGCAGTAACATGGGGTCTGCACCCATGATCTCGGGACCCTTGGCCCCTGACACTCGGGACACTCGCCGATTCTTGCCCTTTGGAAGAGGCAGCGGGGCTGCCGTCACCACATACCCAGAGCGATGAGGCCAAAGAGCAGCCCGAGGAGCAGCAGCCAGGTGAGGAGCAGCCCCAGCAGCCACTTCCACCAGCTGCAGCAGGAGCCGCAGGGGCACCAGGCTGGCGCCACCCCCCACGAGCCCTTGCCGCCTCCACCGGAGACCCCGCTGCCAGCGCCCCTGCCGCTGCCGCCCCCACGGTGGCGGTTGTAGCCGTAGAAGTCTGTGGAAGAGAGGGCAAGGGTAAGGTGAATGCAGGCAGCTCTTGCCCTCTTCCCTCCAAATTCTCAAACTTTTGGTGCCTTCCTGTGGGCCTGAGTGAATGTGAGTGGGGCTTTCAGGTTCCTGTGTGGCTCCTGGAAAAAACACAGGGCTGTGGCTGGCGAAGAGCGGAGGTCTGACGATCCTGGCCTTGAGCTGTGTGACCCAGAGAAAGTCACTTAACCTCTCTGTTTCACTTTTTATAAAATAGAGTTCAAAGCTGACCTTTCTTCATGAGATGGATGTTGAATGAAATGAGATAAGGCATATAGAGTAATTAGCAGAGGATGTAGCAGATACGACCAGGCTTAAAATTCTTGGTTATGAATGTGGATCTGCTACAACCTCCTGCATTTTATTATGCACAAAGCTGAATAATTCCCATCTTCATGTCTCAGTTCATGCGGCTCTTTCTTTGTAATCCCCACAGTGCCGAGAACTACACTCGGCTCGTAAGGGGTGGTCAGGAAGCTTTTTATTTTTATTTATTAATTTTTATTTTCAGTGACAGTGTTTTTAGTTTTTAGTATCTAAAATGGGCTGATACCCCTTGATCGGCTTCTCTCACAAGATTATGGGAGCAAGTGAGGAAAGTGTAAAGGACTGCAGAAGTGTGTGGTCTTAGGGTCACCTTGCAGCCCGTGTGGGCGGGGGGAGGGGAGTGGTTTGTAAGACACAACAGTAGCCCTGCTGTGCTGCTCCTGCCATGTTGGCAGACTCTGCAGCTAAGGGCAGACCATGGGCACCCAGCAGGGGCAGTGTGGCCCGTGAGCACATCTCCTGAGCTAAGCTCCTTCTGCAGCCCTGCTCCAGCCCCCAGCCCGCCCCTCTCCCGCCCTCCACCCCGCTCCCATTGAAGGCTTTTGGGGAAGATCTGTAGAGTTGGGTGGCTCATGCATGCCCTGGCTCCAGGCTAGGGGGCCGTTATCTATTCCATTCACCATAACCAACCCTTTCCGCTCCAGTCACTGCAGGACCCAGGTCTTACTCACCTGCGGAGGCGGCCTTGCCCTTTGCGGACACGGTCTTCACGTCTCCTGAAATACAAACACCGAGAACACATGTTTTGACTGAGCCTTTCAACTGCAGGAGCCCACAGTCCAGTGCAGCCTGTGCGTGGACTTGGGACAGGGCTTGACGTAGATGTGCCCCCAGGGACCTTGTGGAACAGCCACAGGCAGGTGCAGGAACATCCATTACCTAAGTCCTCACAGATCTCATATTTGCAATAATCACCTTGTTGAAGACATGGCTTGGCAAACGAGTCACAGTGGGAAAAAGCACAGCGTCATAACCGTCTTGTGACCTTCAACCTCTAAAGCCCGAGACATATTTTGGAGGACCGTGTTAGGAATGACCATGGCATTCAAATAATAAATGTGCCTGTGAGAAATGACTCTTGATTTCTTGGTTACAAGACTGCACACAGGTTCCTAACCTGGGGTGGAGGGAACAGAAAGGCAAAGATGGGCTTGGAGGAGGGCTGATCATGAGTCCTGGATGCCATTTGACCATTGAGTTTGTGGGCATGTGTGGAATTTTCTGGGAAAACTGTTTATAGCTTTCACCAGATTCTGAAAAGGATCTTTTGGCTCCAAACCCCACCTCTACCCCTAAAATGTAAGGAACTGCTAACTTAGAAGACTTGGCTTCCGACCTTGAGAGGATTGTAACTGATGTCATTTGCATTTTTAAAAAGATGTTCTGTGACTTAACTTTTCTCTTCCTTTACTGACCTCCTTAAAATCAGTGATTTGGAGAGATTCATAGGAACCAGAGCAGTGAAGAAATGTGGTTATCCAAGACAGAATCCAGGTATTTGGGAAGAAAAAAAATAAAGCCAGCAAGTGCTTTGAAAAGGCTTTTTCTATTAGTTCTGAAAATTATGGAGGACAAGTAAGGTGACAAAACAATACCACTGTGGACTTTAGATGTACCATGAGAAGACTTTGCTTCTATAATCAGCACACGTGAATCAACAGGGGAGCTTGTTAAAATGCAGCCTCCGACACAGCAGGTCTGGGCTAGGGCCCAGGACTCTGCATTTCTAACACGCTCCCAGGTCTCACAGATGCTGCTGGTCCAGGACCACACTCAGAGTACTGAGGTCTTGGGAGACAAATCAATGGCAGATGGACTGGCCGAAGTCAACGTGGACAGCAATCAGATTTGCTCTTACCATTAGCTTCTGACATTAGGTAGGTGTCAGTGGTGTATGCAGCTTGCTTTTCCTTTTTTAGGGTGTCCTCTGAAAAAGAAGCTGTGCACACAACCCATGATGATCCCGGGTATTCTCTCCCCGCTCCCGCCACCCCACATCCTTTCCCACTTGTGGAGGTAGAAGTTAGCCTGGTAGGAAGAGGGCCTGCTTTCCCAGGGTTAATCCCCCCGGTCTGGGCCTGTGGTTAGGAGACTCATTATTGCCCAAAGACCCTCTGGGAGCTCTTTGCTGGAATTTCCCTGACTTGTCTGCATTCAAGGCAGACCCTGGGACACCCTATTTGGCAGACATTTTCCATTTGAATGGGATGACTGTGGTTTCATCATCCAAATGTCTCAAACCATCTTGCTAGGACATTTGTCTACGCTGTTTGTCTTTCTTCCAAAACCCAAGTCTCGTGGGCTCCCACGTACTTGCAGTGACACTGGCGGGGGAGGCAGTGAAGACCTTCCCGCTGTCCTTGGTCATGATCAGCAGCTCCATCTCCTTCTTGGCAGGTGTGTTGTCTTTCTCCAGGATCAGGAATTTACAGTCCTTGTGCAAGAGGTCATCGTTCTGGACACTTGTGGTGCTGGCTGGAGAGGAAAGAAGTGGGTGAGGGGGATGGTAAATGTGGAGGGAGAGGAAGAGGGAAGAAATGACCAGAAGAAGGAGAAGAGGAAGAGAAGGAGGGTGGAGGAAAAGAAAGGGTTAGTGGGTGTGTCGGAGGGTCTCCTGCTCTTGCTCACCGTGGTTACTAAGAAGCGTCTTGGGGACCAGAGACACCCTCCCCTGCCTAGCTGGGCCTGGCCATCAGGAGGTCGGGTCAATGTCAGAAGTGCTGGGGGCTGGCCTGAGGGGCTGCCCCCCACCTGAACATTACAGGGTCTTCAGTGAATGGTCAAAAAGTTGCTGTGTCAGGCAGGCCTTTCTTCAATTAACTGGGTGAGTTCATTTCCAACTGCAGGTCTCAAGTGTTTGCAGCCTGGGGGCACTTTTCCTGACCACTCCGTCCAGCGTACACACACGCCTGTCTCTACCACCTCATTATGTCGGCCCTTCAGTTATGTGTCATTTCCTGTAATTATCTTGTATACTTTTTCCACTTGCTTGTTATCTGCCTCCTCCACTGGAACTGTCAGCCTGGTGAGGGCAGGAATCTAGCCTCCTTCTCTATGTGTGTAATCCGGGAACTCAGAACACGGTCTCACACAAAGCAGGTGCTCAGTAAACAGTTTTTGAATGAATGAATTGTTGAATGGAGGGAAACGCACCAGGATCAGAGCAACGGAAGAGATGGACACATGACTCGTGGCAGCCTAAGTTGATAGATTCCATGGGAACTAGGGAGGGTGCAGCAGCTTCTGGGGGGTGCCCTGGCCCTTGTGATGGGTAACCAGTAACCAGGCCAGGGGCTTCCAACAAGGGTGGGGGCTGGGGTGTGAGTGCCTGACCCTGGGCAGGTGTGGAGCTTCCTGGCCCCCTGGGACAGGAAGGCCGAGGTAAGGTAAGGGGCATACCCACCTGCCCACTCCTGGAAACAACCAAGAGGCCCTTGGGATGAGTCCCATTTGCAGACCTCAGACCACCAATGGGTTATGTCCCCTCCTGCCATGTGTCACTCAGGAACAACTCTTCCTGTGTGCCAGCAGCTGGGGACAGCACTCACCCGTGGAGGTGGACACCCCAGTGCTCACAACGGCAGGGCTCTGGGGCATGTTTTTCTTCACACCATACGCTGCAAGAGAGACCTATGAATGAGCAGAGCCAGCATAGAAGGGCAGCTCCACGCTGGGTGGAAGCAGTCTGACCCACCCTGGCAGACAGGCCTCCTCCCCAGGTGAGAGGAAGATATTGGGTTGGCCAAAAAGTTCGTTCGGGTATTCGGTAGCATCCCAGATGAACTTTTGGCCAACCTGATAATAATGAACAGAATAATAATGAATAATGGAATCAACTCTCTCTCGCCTTGGGGGCAGCAGTGAGTTTAGGTGAAAACTTCTGTGATATAATCCCCATCCTTGGAGGACCATTCCAAAGTCCACCTCCCCCGTGAAGTCCTCCCAGACCCTCCCACATCTCCTTCCCTTCTGAATTCCTTCAGCTAACACCTGCTCTGCGCAGCTTGATTCATGCTAACAGGATCCCCCAGATGTTTCATGTGTATTAGACTTTCTACTCCAACTTAACAGTAAGCAAGTTGAGTGCAAAGGCTGAGGCTCGCACCTTTTCTGTCCACCACCCCCCCACCCAGGTGCACTATAAAGTCAGCCAGATGATTGATTTGCAGTGACAGTGGGCTGTCAAGGACAGCAGTGAGACATGGGGATATAAAGGAGACACCCCCAGCACAGGCTCCCACTCATGTCTGAGCCAGCACATGATTGAGGTTGGCATCTCTGGGTCGAGGTGTGGAGGGTTGTTTCTTTGGTGGGAAAGGTCAATTGATTTTTAGGGACATTTTGGCCCCTCTAATTCCAATTGGAATTAGGGCTATTGTGAGTTATAGCTGCAAAGAGGCGTTATTTCCCAGTCCCTAGGCTCCAAACCCCAGTTACGGACCTGTGGAGGTGGTGGCCATGCCATGGGACAGGGCGGGTGAACTGGGGGCCAGATTGTTCTGCATGCCAAACACTGTGAGAGGAATTGAGGACAGGTGAGTGCAGGTACATAGATGAGGCCCCCCAGGTTAAGGCAGCCAGCCCCAGGAGCCCCCCAAACCACTTTCACAAGTAATGCCTTTGCATATGACAGAGATCCCAGACATTCTCAGTTCCCACACTCTCACTGACACGGCAATTTTTTAATACCCCACCTCCCTACCCCAGGCAAAAGTTACTAAGCTCCATTTATTGAGCAGTTAGGGCCACAAAACTTAATAGCGGTAGTTCGCATAGGGTCTGTTGTTGTATGCCTCAAAATTTTAAAATATCCCAGGGGTTCCCTTCCCTGAAGGACCCTTGGGTGCCTTGGTGCACAGTGTGGGAACTGTGGATACAGAAACAATGGAGGCTAAGAAGCACTGACTAAGCAGGACCCTAGTTTTCCTCCTTTCTTTTCTTGGCTCAAACACACAAAACTCCCCTCATCCCCATTATGATTTCAAAGGCTGGTTATTTGTTTTTAACAATGTGCAGAAGCTCATTCCTCCCCAGGTAACAGCTTCTCTTATTCCATCCTGTCTAGAGTTTGGGGCACAAGATCATGGATCCAACATCAGCCTGCCCTCCTCAGTCAGGACTTTGCAAAGTATTGATTGAATAGCAAAGACAGGAGGAACAAAGCATGAACCTGGTGTCTTCTGGGCTTGTGGGACTCTAGTCAATTGGAGGTGTTAAAATCAGAAGCCAAGAATACCAGTCAAGGAAATAAGGAAGGCCCACATCACCGTATTCATTAGTCATGGTATCACAGAGAGGAGGCAGATTGCTTTAACAAAAGATGTGGGCGGATAACTTATTTACATATAGGCTATTACGATGTATGTGGAACTAGAGTGAATACATACTTCCTTAAAATGATCATATGTTTGCCTTGGACGTTAAGCAGTAACATTATTGAGCCCCCAAGGAACTGCGATATTTATAAAAAGATGTGAAGTTAAGCTCTTTCTGAATTAACAATGCTTTCCACCTGAAAATGTCCTGAGCTCTGCCTCACTTGGCCCCTTTATTTCCATCTCTCCACCTCTCCCATTAAGTAAGGGGACCAGAGCAGAATAAGCATGTAAGTGTGGTCTCCGGCGCCCTCCCCCTTAGCCCTTTCCCTCTCGGGGACTGAGCCGTGTCTCCTATGGAGGGCAGGCTCTGTGCCTTCTGACGCAGCTCCTTGGCTGCTGATTCCACGTTGCCATGGGCGTGGAGGAATTCCTCGAACTCTTGGTCAGGAAGAACATCCTCCCTACAAACCACTCCATTTTCCTCACTAGGCAAGAGCATCCCTATTTTTTTCAAGCTGGCAAGCACTGACCTGAGGAGCTGGTGCTGGTTCCAGGCTGCAGAGTTGGGGAGCAGGAGGCCATGTTATTTGGAACTCCAAAGACTGCGGGGAAGAGGAAGGCTGGTGAGAGGACGTCCACACAGAACAGGGGCAAAGAAGCACCGGAAGAAATGCCAGCATTGCACTGTGTTACATTTCTGTTTTTAGGAAAAACCTGGGCTCTTGCTTTGCAGCACGGAACCAACCATTAGCCTGTGGTGTGCCTTGGGTCATAACAGCCAATGGGCGGTCACAGGTTGGTGGGGTTTGAGTGGACATCAATTCCAGCCAAGACCCTCTTGTTAGTGACCATTTTACAGAGAAGGCACTTTAAGCCCAGAGAAGTTAAATGACCTCTTAAGGTCACACAGTTAATCCACATGGAGTGAAACTAGGTTCCTAACATTTGTTTTCATGTTCTTTCCCATTACATTTTTTTTTTTTTTTGATACACTGTACCATGTAGTCCTTTCCATAGGGGACCCACCGGAGGAAATGCCACAGAAGTTGAATTGAATTGAAGTTCCAGTGGAAAAATCTTGGGATGCTTGGCCACAGAAAGCCCCTCTAGGAAGCCTTGGGGATGGCAAATGCTGGAGGGGTCATTCAGCTCCATCGTAAGGTGTGGAGGGTTTAGGACTGGGAGGGCATGAGCACTGCAAGCCACGTACCTGATCCTGCAGAATAGGCGTTGGTGTTGAGGAGGGATGAGCTCTGGGCTGTGACGTTGTTGTGATAGGTGCCCATGGAGGACCCTGCCGGCAGTGTGGAGGACCACATGTGGGAGGGAAAGTTGGCGTCCAGGATGGTTGTGTCATAGGTGCCGGACACTGGAAACAGACATGCCCGACCACACCCCAATGAGAGACAGACCCCCTCTGTACTGGGGGAACCAGTGGGCTTGGTTTGCCAGGACTTTCCTGGTTTTAGCCCTGAAGATCCCATGCCCTGGCAACCCCCTCAGTCTGGGGTGAACTGGGGCAGTTGGTCATCTCACTTCTGTTTGAAATCTCAGAGCTGGTGAAAACCTGATCTCTTGGGTTGGAAATTCTTGTTGGCTCTTGGTGAAATCTGAGGTAGGTAAATTTTGCTCTGCGGTCCACCCATTTCTCCTGCTAAGCCCCCTTCGCCACCTCCTGGTGCATTGTCCCCACCAACGGTCTCTCTCTCCCTCTGTTGCTGACTCCACCTTCAAAGATGCCGTGGACCCGTGACTCCCTTACAGTAGAATTCCAGGCAGACAGCAGCACAGGTAGGGAAGCCCTCGGTCCCAAGGCCACGCTGCACGGGTGGCAGCCTTCTCTGGTTGAACCCTCCTTAAACATTCCCATGTGCCAACCAGACCCAAGGGGCACTCTGCCCCCAAGAGGGGCTATGGGTGCTTCTTCAAGTCAGAAGGCAATTCTGCCTATTTCTTATCTGAGAGGGAGTTAGCCACTCAGGTCACAAAGTACCCTGAGGTTTTGGTTTTATGTTGAAAAACACAAGATCACTATCTCAAGATGGTTTTTCTTCAGTAGTGAACGAGAGGAAAGCTTCACCTCATAGCAGAACTGGCTTCTTTCCTCATCTCCCCACAGAGACCTTGCCCTTGGTAGGCACGTGATATATGAATGCTGAACTACACTCATCCTGCTTGACTTCCCCCAGAGGCCCTCACGTCCATGAGAGCAGTGGCCGTGTCTATCTTGCTCATTTCCTTTCCTCAGTGCCTGGTGCTTGGCACATAATAAATGTTCATTGGATGAATGAGTGAATGATAGAAAACACTACAACTTTCCCCAATAGTCTTCATTCAGGGAATCTGGCCACCACATTCCCAGGACATGTCAAGAATCTCTTGGGAGAGAGTCTCTAGGATCTAGAGCCAGACTACAGCCAGCACATAGAATGGTTGACCAGACGGGGGTGAGAAGGGTGCAGCCCACATTTTCACGCTGCAGGAAGAGCAATGCTCAGGGTTTTGTGAAGTCTCTGCCACGGTCTGAAAGGCCTGCCTGGACACATCTGCCGCCTTGTTCCCTTCCTTCCACAGCAGCTCGGGGCTGTGGGGCTTACCTGACTGGGAGCTCGCTGTCACCACTTTGGTCTCCAAGGTGCCTTTCTTGGGGATGGGGAGCGTGTTAGAGGAATTCCGGGTGGGGCTCACGCTTGCTGATCGGCTTCCCTTGAGCAAACGCTTGACGTCATCCAATTCCGTCCCTGTAAAGGAATCCTCCACTTTTTCATCAGGCCCAGGATTCCTTCCTGAGTCCAACTGCAGTGGGAGGAACATTCGCGGCACTCTGAATACTAGGGAGGACGAAGCATCCACTTCACCCGCCGGGACATTTTTGGTTAGCCTTATAATTTTTGCCTTTTGTCAATTCATAGCACTGATTAACCTGGCATTTTGTAATATTAGTGGCCGCATAAATACAGTGCCTCTACAAGGAGGTCAAAGTTCTCAGTACACATTTCCTAATTAGACCTCATCAGACACCACAGGGAAGATTCCGTGGCTGGAAGACACTGTCATCCTGGAACATTTACGCCCAGGACAGCTGGAGCACCAGACCCCTTGAAACAAATGCTTCAACAGCGGTCTCATCCCAGGTACAGGATGCCTCAGGCGTTGGGCCCCTGACCTTGTATGCTCTGTCGTGTCAAAAGGAATTTGTGGCCCATAACTCTTAAATATTACACTGCTTTCCTGTGGGTTAATTTCAAGACCCTCTGGCTGATATAATCTGTAGCGAGGTGATTCAGCGGAGTGAGCACCCCGTGCCTCCTGAGGTGGCAAACAGAGAGGAGGGAGGCGTCGTGCCAGGGCAACGCACAGGACATCTTCAGACAACATGGCTGGAGGACTGCCCAGGCAGCCCCTCTCCCGAGAGCTCCATCCTTTGTGCTCAGCACCCCGAGCCTGGAAGGACTCAGGTGAGACAGCGTCAGGCCTGGAGTCAAGCCCAGGCCCTGAGCTCTTTGGGCAAGTCCCAGTCTCTGATTGCTGAGCCACTCGACCCAGATCTTTCTCCTCCTAGTCTTCATACTTGGCTCTTGCCCATTTGGGCTCATTTCAAAATGGCAAACAACAGGAGTCCAACACAGTCAACAGACAGAGACTGGGAAATCCTTGACATTTGAGATCAAGTTCAAACTCTCACACTCTACTTCTGAGCCTTCTCTAAGCTTCACCCGCCCCACTGCGTCCCCTCCTGCTCCTTTTCCTTCAGCTGCACCGAACCTTCCTCCCGTGTCTCTGCCCTCTCATCTCGCTGAGTCTACCTGACCCACCCTTCAGTCTCCCTTCAAGTGACTGACTAACCCGGGAAGACTGCTCTGGCCCCCACTCCCTCAGCTCCCTGAGCTGTCACGGTAGGTTTATTGTCTCCCCTTAGGCTGTGAAATGTGAAGCATCAGGGACCATGACTGACTCAGCTCCTCACCCCCTGCACCCAGCCCGGAGTTCCCGTCACAGAAGGCCTTAGACCTGTCACTTATGATGGAGTGACTGCACTCACACACGCGCACGTGCGCACACACACAGCAGTAGCTCTGGATTCCTGGGATCCTTCCCAAGACCTGAGCACTTACATCGGGTAGACGGGGATGCACTCTGCAGTCGAACTCGGATCTCACTCTCTGTACATGGGAGAGATGGAGAAGCTGTGAATGAAGGAGCTTGGCTCACAGTGCCTGACACTGAGCTCTGAGCGGCAGATTATCTTTGGGCTGCTCTGCAATCTGTGTCCCGGGAACAGAAAAGCTAGGTGTGTCCAGAAAGAGTGCTTAGAAAGAGGTGTCTTCTCCCCATCCCCCAGCCTGCCCACAGCTAACCTCCCAGGCGCCTGGAGCAGAAACGCCAGGCTGAGCCCCGAGACTCCATCACAATCGGCAATGACCAGCCCCTTTCACAGGGCCCACTCCGCATTGCCAGAACCAAGCCGCTCTCCTGCCTCCAGGGTTTCTCAAGCAATAGCAAGACAATTCTAAAGCCTGTAGTGTTTCCTTAGCCATTCTGGCCTCTTTAGGGCAGAAAGTGGGTGATTTAACATTATTAGCTTCAGGTGGAGTATGGGCATCTATCGGACTATCAGCCTAAAGTTGTAGGTGGTCGGTATGTGCCTAACTTTCCAGTTACCGATACAACCAGGCCCCTGGGAAGTTTAGACTGGTCATTGAGAACTCCCAGGGCCTGTGAAGAATTCTGCCTTCAATACAGCCCTCACGCTCCTTGCCACCCTCATCGGATATATCAAGGGCAGCTTTCTCCAGGACACATTCTCTCCTGGGGCCTTATCTACAGGCAGTTGTGGAGAGTGCAAAACTCTCATGGAGCCCTTTGTCCCCTGGAACAATGAGAAAGAAGGGCTTGTGCTCATTTTTTGCTGCATAAAGGCAATTACAGCACATCTTGTTAAAGTCACCCAGGAGACTAGGTGCGAAACCAGATGTGACGCCAGCACCTTCAGACAATCCACAGCAACGCAAACCACTCCATGTACTTGCTAGGTCGCTGTCAAAATCTACCCTTCCCACCCTCTTGGAGCCAGCGGAAGGTGCCCAGATGCTGCAGGCTCCTTGAGGGTAGAAGCCATGGCTTATTCATTCTTTACACCTCACATTTCCTGGCTCACAGCTGGACACACGTTAGCAGCTCAGAAAATACTGGTTGAATGAACTGAACTGAATCCAGCAATAGAGCTCACCTCGTGTTTGGCTCCGTCCTCTGGTTGAAGAAGACGCTGAGAAACAAAAGAAAGTAATATTAGGCATATATAAGAGGTGGCATGCTGAATATCTGTGACGTGGAGGAAGACCTATCTGGGTGGGAGGAGGAAGTTGTTTTCATAGTGCATTTATATCCAGATAGAAGCCTTAATGTATGGTGGGTGCTTAATAAACGACGCCCACATAGCCAAAGGGCAGAGAAAGTTTTGTAAGCCTCAGTGCATTTAGGGTGTTCAGTTGGCAAATGAATGTGAAGTTGGCTCACACTTAGTGTTAACTAAGGAAACTGTTTGGGAGAATGATCCATTTGGACTGGCTGACCACACTGATCAAATGTATCAAAAGACTGCCAGGTCTTTCCCTTTCCAGGTCTTTTGTTAGAGGCTGCCTTCGTTTTCCCACTGTATGCAAATAAATAAATGAAATTATAATCACTGTAAAATCAATGATCATATCATAAATTCATATGCACAGTGAGAAGCCAAGAATGTGGACTAAAGATTTAAGGTCATGTGAAGATACAGCCTAGGGTTTCATTTGGTTAAAATGTGTCCCTTTGAGACTGCTTTGGAGGAGGTGCTGGGATTTTGACATTTGCGCATTCTAAGCCCTGCTTCCCCATGCAGGGAGGTCTCTGTGGGTCCTGTGGAAGGAAAAATCCTATGACTGTTGCCTGGCCTGAGGGCTTATCTGTCCAAGCCTGAGCCTTGTATGAATAACTTGCCATTTCACAAGCAAAGACTTATGACAGCAAACTAGTGTGGCTGACAGTCCCCTTGAGATGCTTCAGGATAAAGAGCAGGGAAAAGAGGTCAGCAGAGGTCAAACTCCTCTAGAAGAATCCACTTAACTCATCATGTTAACTCATGATGTTCCCCTCCATCCCCGCCAGGCATGTTTGACCATTTCTTCAGAAAAGAAGGATAGGACATACCGAATTCCTTCCGCGGGTATTCAGGGGAAGAGTTGCCGCTGGAGCTCCCTGGAGAGAGGACGAAACACTTAGTACAAATGGCCCCTTAAGCCCAAACAGCTTCCGAGAGAGTGGGTCCTTTCTGAACCTCTGCAGCCTGGATGTTCAGCGCCAGATTTAAACATGATTCGCCCCGTGGATGTGCTTGTGGCACTTCCTTCTGGTCACTGATCTACTTTGGTGGGAGGCAAGGTTTGAGCAAAGGAGAGCAGGAAGTTTTCGTTTCCTTTTTGTTTTCACGTCCTCGACTGCATTTGCCCTATGCAGTGCTGACGCCAGGGACCCGGCTCTGATCAAATGAACGTGCTGTCAGCACCAGGGGTTCTCTGACTCCATGCAGCTCGTTCCAGATGTGGGCCTTGTTAAATGAAGAGACAAGCCCACGTGCCGGCAGAGCAGCAGGAAGCACTGTGGTGACCCCATCCACCTGGCCTAGATTTGGGGCTCTCCCTACCCCTGGCAGCCGTGGGTCAAAATCATTTACTGGGTTACCCATCCTTAATCTTGCTTCTCCATCATTGGTACCCATATCCATTCACTCTTAGACCCATTTGCCGCCTGGCTTGTCTATTTTCCACTAAAACTGCTTCTGCAGATCACCAGGAACTCCAGTAACCTTAGGAGCAGGACCCAGATGTCTTCCTCTCGCCTTCTCCTTCTTGATCATGAGTTTCCTCTCTCTCTCTCTCTCTGTGACTTCAATGGCATCGCCATTGACTCCTCCTCCTTTCTGTGATCGGGCTCTTCTTTCTCCATCTTCCCCCAACTTTATCTTTCTATGCTCCCTTCTGCTTTTAAACTCTTTCCTTGGCCAACTCCTTCAGTTTTCCAACCTTTACTAACAACTCTTTGGGAATAACCCCAAACCGGGTGTCCTGCCTTGACTTCTTCCCTTAGTTCAAGTCCTATGTGTCCCACTGCCTGCTTGGTACCCCCACCAGAAAGCTGTGCCAGCAGCTCTACTTTAGGACAAAATAACTGAACTCATCCACTGGGAGGCCTCCACCTGGCTTCCCTGCTTCAGTCGTTGGCACCACAATGAACCCAACCACCTGTGTCTGAAATCTCAGTGGAATCACTGACTCTTTTTTCTCCCTTCCCCCCAAAATTGAATAATTGACAAACCTATCAATTCCAGCTCTGCAACACCTTTCACTCCAGGTCCTCCTGTCCGCTCCCATTGCTACCACCGCAGTCCCGGCCAAGGTTCCCCTCCCCGGGCTACTGATCACCTCCTAACTTGTCACCGTGTTCAGCCTCTTCCCGCCCTATTCGTCCTGAGCACGGCAACCAGAGTTCCAGTCCGGGACCACAGATATAATGGACGCTTTTGCTCAGAAATCTCTGTGGCTCCTCATTGCGTGCAGAATAAAGCCCAAACATCTTGGCCTAGCACCGAATCGGAGTCTTTCCCTCTCTCTTCACACAAGTACCACTGCTGCTTGCTGCCTGAGCCCTGGGCTCCTGTCTTCGCCGTGCTGCTGCTCGGGTAAAAGCTCTCCATCGGGTAAAAGTCTTACACATCATGAAGGCCCAGCTCACATGCCACCTCCCACATAGCATCTCCCCTGAAGACCCATCTGGAAATGATAATCCCCTTCTACTTTACATTATAGTTTTTTTTATCTGTCATCTTAACTTGTCTATTAGATTCTAGGCCCTTTGGAGACAAGACCCAGGTCTGATTCATTCAAGCACCCATCAAGGCATTCTGCACGGCATTAAACGCCTGGTAGATAACTGATAAAATACCAGTTGAAAAAGTGACTAAATGGATAAATGAATAAATGAGGGGTGGATAAATCAACAAAATCCCCAGCTAACCTGAGTCCATAAAAGAACCGAAACAAGAGTGGAAAGAAAGGTGGGAAGGCCCAGGTGAAGACAGGTGGCCGAGGCTTCAGTCTTCAAAGGATGAGAGAAGTTACTGAGGGAAGAGAGTAGTTCTCTCTCAAAGTCTGTGGGACCGGTACCTTCGTATGTTCCATGGCGGGTGACGTGAGTTTTTCTCTCAAAGGTCGAGCCTGGTGAGTTGGGCAGAGTGGAGGCCAACTCACCAGGGGCCCTCCTGTAACTGGAGGTAGAGGCGTTGCCTCGTGTGCTCCCACCTACAAGAGGGGAAAAAGCACAGACCCTCAGAGCACTACACAGATTGACATACGGTTACACTAAGTGCACGCAGACTGCTCCTAATAAAGGAGGGCCCTATGGAGGGGCTAGAGGACTTCAGGAGAGCACGTCGAAAGGATCCACCTCAGCATTCCCGCGGCTGCTCAGAAATGGGAGATGGAATTATTGCTACTGGAAGGTAGGGAGGTCCTTTATGTCTGTGGCCAAAGTGCACGGAAATGGAGAAGCGGGATGTTTCTTGGGGACCTGGCCTGCAATCGTAGCGCACTGCTGGGTAGACCAGAATACAACCCCACGTGGAAGTATTCCTCGAGAGGTAAGGGCAGGTGCTGCACTTGGTCAGCCCAGCTGTTTGCCTGTCTTGGGTCTTTTCTTTAGTGTCATTCCAAGATTTTAAAAATGGCTTCAGAGGTAGTGTGTGTGTGTGTGTGTGTGTGTGTGTTTTCCCTGCTTTGTTTTGTTTCAGTTTGAAAGCTACCATGAAAGAATGTTTCTTTGGGAACAACTGGGCCTGTGTTGGATGCTTGCCCAGTGGAAACGCACAAAGTATGGGTTCATACGTCACCAGATTTCCTTAGCACAGTAACTCAATCATTAAGTTTCTTTTGTTGTTGTTAATTCAAATTGTAAACCCTCAGACATGCACACCCTTTTCTAAAAGAGATGGCTTAAAGAGAGTAATTCAGTGGGAAAGGAGTCAACTCCCCAGGAAGCCTTCGTAATTAATTATTGTTATTTATACTGGGGGACAGAATGATAACTGATTTCATTTTAAGCAGGCTTCAAATGTGGATAATTCAAAAGTCTCACCTTTGGGGGGATGTGTGTCCTTTACACAGCTCTTTGGGGTATTTGGAATGGGTGACAAACAGTGGTAATGGTCTCCCTCCGTGCAGGACTCCCTCTCTCCCTGTCCATCTGCCCTTCCCCCAGCCCTCGCACCAGCAGGCACTTACTTGAGTTTATGTAGCCGCTGCGGCCATGCATCAGGCTCTGTTTCTCCTGCCGGCTCCCTCCACCAAGAGAGCCTGTTTTAGCGTAGCCGTTGCTGGTGCCCCCTTCTGCGGAAAGGAGGAGCAGGTGACAATTTACAAGTGGAGTCAGGACAGAGGGTTTCCTCGTTCCCTGCCCCTCGGAAGCCTTCCCTGGCTTCTCACCCACGAGGCTCTTGGTTTGGGGCCCCTTTCCCACCTGCACTGCACGATACATGCTGCCATGCTCTCGGTTTGTTTGTTTTTGATACAAATGTCAAGAGCAAATATTCTACCCAATTTACAAAGAAAGTTCCCTGGGTGGAGCATAGCAGGTTGCTGATTAGGAAAATTTAAATATTTGAAAAGTCAGCAAGTGATGACGACGCCTTGAGGCCAAGGCCTGGGTTGGGCTTGCTTTTTTGGAATGCCTGGTCGGTACCCTGGACATGGCAGCCACTGGAAGTGTTGGAGGGATGAGTGAGAGCTCTGGGTTGCTGGTGTTTCACCTGGCATCCCATCATGCTCCAACCTCGTGTGTGGATGGAAGGATCTCCCCACTCCCCACACTGAGCCAGGCTTCCCGAGAGGTACAGGGCTAGTTTGAGGGCTCAGATCTCCATTATAGAATCCACTAACCCTAACAACCTTCCGAGAAAAAAGTGAATTCACACAGAAGCCTGGCTGTGGTTCCCTCCTCCCACCCCAGGTCCAGGCTGGATAAGATTTCTGAAATTTTAGTGTCTAGATCAGGCAAACGTATAGAGACAGAAAGTAGATTTGTGGTTTTCAGGGGCTGGGGAGAAGGGAATGGGAATGGGAGTGACTGCTAATGGCCGTGGAGGTTTTTTCTGAGTGATGGAAATGTTCTAAAATTAGATTGTTGCAAAGGGGCTGCATGACTCTGTACATAAACTAACAACCATTGAATTATACACTTTGAACTGGTGGATTTTGTGGGATATAAGGTAATTTCAATACAGCTGTTTAAAAACAAAGATTTCAGATATATTGGACTTGCTCAACGGGAGAGTGAGTACCCATCGAAAAGGTTACATGTGGAGCCCTTCACACAGGCCTTACTGAGAAGAAAGCTCTCAAGATGGTCACTTACTTGGTGGTAAGGACGTAAGTCTTGTAGTTATCATTTCCGTGATAACTAGAAAAAGACAAAGAAAAGATGAGATCTTAAGTAATGTACTGAAATCTCTGTACTTTGGCAAGGTCTCACATCATTCATAGGTTCGGCACATTAAATTAGGTTCAATATAGACTTTTATACACTTGTGCTTTAAAGTATTTGATCTCACCCACTGTAAAAGCAAATAGGTGCAATAACAATAGGGCTTAATGTACCTGGAAAATAGGTTTATATCCCTTTGGTACCAAAAGTAGTTACCCACTGATTTGAACAATGAGTTGTCTTGCATTAATGTCTCTCATATAACAATTATATCTAGTCCAGGCCTGGATTTGCCTTTGAAGGAGGGTCAGGCCCTCAAGTCACTCTCTTTCTCTGCACTGTCCCTTCTAAATGGTCACCCAGTCCAGCTGAGGCCAGCATGTCATCCTGGCTGATAACACTGTGATGCGAATAATTACCTTGAACCTCTTTATGAATTTGGGGGTGTCTCTAGGACATCATAATTCATTCTAAAATCTTCAGGGCCACCCCTGAGTGTGAGGAGGTATAGGAAGGAAGGGGGTCGGTAAGTCACATTTGGTGCTTGGACAAATGAACATCCAAGACAGACCTGAAGAACCAGTCCCTTTGCCTCCCGAAATTGAGAAGACTCCAAGTGATGGTGAGTCTACAGAGGTCACAAAAGCTTCTGGTGTTTTTTAAAAACACCAATTAGAAGAAAGACCTCTTGCCTTCCTGAATCACTCTCTCCTCTACAGCAGCATGGGGAGGTGAGTAGATTCCCGAAACCATAACTGGGCCAATTCGGTGCTCTAACTGTGACCATCACCAACCACTACCTCCCTCTGGGTTGGACATCAAGGAGCACCTATCTAGCTAAGGTCGCTGGTTTCTAAAAGCACCCTTCTCATGCACACGCCCAAGCATATTCATACGCGTGTTGTGTATGCACATATGGTTGGTGAAAGAAGAAAAGGATGAGGAAGATGGTGGGGCATCACTTTGTGCTGCTGGCAACTGCTGCATCCCACACCGGTCTTACTGCGCCCACCCCTCACCCTTTCCTTCTTCACCCTGCGTGATCCTATTAGTTTGGTTGTCTTAGCAGCAACATGGGGTTATGAATGGAGCGGAAGCAGCATTCCATGCATAAAAGGAAATGGTTTTTCAGACTAAAATGGCAGCTTGATTTGAATAATAGTCCTTGAGCTTTCACTAAACCTCTCATTGTGTGGACCTTTGGGATTCTATCACACATAAAAATAAATTCTTTCTTAAGCTAAAGTTCCAAGTCTGTGGAGCCAGAATTTTTTATTGGCAATATATGAAAGTCACAGGATAAATGAAAGAGTTAGAGCTGCTAAGGGGATATTTTAAATGTCTCTGAGTTTATTAGTTGGGCAGTTTCACAAAAGAAATGTGTCTGTTTTCAGTTTTCAGTGTAGGCTGCAACTGTGACACCAGTGTGATTCCAACTTTGTCCCTGCAATAATGGGGATATTATTCTTTTGGATTTCTGTTGCCCTGTATCCCTAAAAAAGAACACGGTTAAATAAGCTGTTGCAAATTCATTCAACAGGATATTATGAAACCATTAAAAATGCTGGTCATAAAAACGGTAACATAGAAATGGTGGTTTTCATCCTTGAAGAAAAAGCAGAACACATTTTGATTACAAGTGTGTTAAAAAAATCAACAAAAGACTTCTTATAGGAAGAAATAGTCTATTTAGGAAAACATTTAAAATGATACAGTGGGGAAAAAAAGCAAAAAGAAAAAGCTAAGAAAAAAACTAAAAACAAAAACATAAGAAATAGAAAAAAAGATACAGTAGTTGTGGTAGAATTAGGAATAAATTATTTACTCTTTCCAAAAATTTTTTTACTTTTATAATGACACATATCATGCTCTTACTTCTTTCAGTGACTTCAGTGCCATCTCGTTTGTTCTTCTTGGTTACATCCATACCATCGCCACCTACGGAAAAAGCCAGAAACCATGAATAACCATGTCTATGACCATCACTTTTCATAAGTATAGGTCCCTACTATTCAAGCTGAGAACCAAAACTTGATTCCTAGAATTCAAAGCATAATTCTTTCGTGTGTATATTTTTTAACAAGAGTCATTCCCACTTCCTGTATCAGTGAGAGAGTAATTTAATAGTTCCACCTTGGATTCTACTCCGTTGTATTGGGATTTTTTTTTTTTAATTGAATGGAGACACCATAATTTATCTCATTCCCCACTGATAAAGATTTAAGTTGCGTTCAACTTTATTTAACTTTTTATAATGGAAAATATATACAAACAGGGAGAATAGGACAATGAATATCCCTGTTCCCATAATCCAGCCACAACAATAAAAAATTCATAACCTCTGTTTTTTTTAAATTTAAATAATTTATTTATACAGCAGGTTCTTATTAGTCATCCATTTTATACACATCAGTGTATACATGTCAATCCCAATCGCCCAATACATCCCACCACCACCCCCCACCCCTGCCGCTTTCCCCACTTGGTGTCCGTACATTTTTTCTCTACTTCTGTGTCTCAATTTCTGCTCTGCAAACTGGTTCATCTGTACCACTTTCTAGGTTCCACATATACGCATTAATATACGATATTTGTTTTTCTCTTTCTGTCTTACTTCACTCTTTATGACAGTCTCTAGATCCATCCATCTCTCTACAAATGACCCAATTTCATTCCTTTTTATGGCTGAGTAATATTCCATTGTATATATGTACCACACCTTCTTTATCCATTCGTCTGTTGATGGGCATTTAGGTTGCTTCCATGTCCTGGCTATTGTAAATAGTGCTGCAATGCACATTGGGGTGCATGTGTCTTTTTGAATTATGGTTTTCTCTGGGTATATGCCCAGTAGTGGGATTGCTGGGTCATATGGTACTTCTATTTTTAGTTTCTTAAGGAACCTCCATACTGTTCTCCATAGTGGCTGTCTCAATTTACATTCCCACCAACAGTGCAAGAGGGTTCCCTTTTCTCCACAACCTCTCCAGCATTTGTTGTTTGTAGATGTTCTGATGATGCCCATTCTAACTGGTGTGAGGTGATACCTCATTGTAGTTTTGATTTGCATTTCTCTAATAATTAGTGATGTTGAGCAGCTTTTCATGTGCTTCTTGGCCATCTGTATATCTTCTTTGGAGAAATGTCTATTTAGGTCTTCTGCCCATTTTTGGATTGGGTTATTTGTTTTTTTAATATTGAGCTGCATGAGCTGTTTATATATTTTGGAGATTAATCCTTTGCCCGTTGATTCGTTTGCAAATATTTTCTCCCATTCTGAGGGCTGTCTTTTCGTCTTCTTTGTAGTTTCCTTTGCTGTGCAAAAGCTTTTAAGTTTCATTAGGTCCCATTTGTTTATTTTTGTTTTTATTTCCATTACTGTAGGAGGTGGATCAAAAAATATCTTGCTGTGATTTATGTCAAAGAGTGTTCTTCCTATGTTTTCCTCTAAGAGTTCTATAGTGCCCAGTCTTACATTTAGGTCTCTAATCCATTTTGAGTTTATTTTTGTGTATGGTGTTAGGGAGTGTTCTAATTTCATTCTTTTACATGTAGCTGTCCAGTTTTCCCAGCACCACTTATTGAAGAGACTGTCTTTTCTCCATTGTATATCCTTGCCTCCTTTGTCATAGATTAGTTGACCATAGGTGCGTGGGTTTTTCTCTGGGCTTTCTATCCTGTTCCATTGATCTATATTTCTGTTTTTGTGCCAGTACCATATTGTCTTGATTATTGTAGCTTTGTAGTATAGTCTGAAGTCAGGGAGTCTGATTCCTCCAACTCCGTTTTTTTCCCTCAAGACTGCTTTGGCTATTCGGGGTCTTTTGTGTCTCCATACAAATTTTAAGATTTTTTTGTTCTAGTCCCGTAAAAAATGCCATTGGTAATTTGATAAGGATTGCATTGAATCTGTAGATTGCTTTGGGTAGTATAGTCGTTTTCACAATATTGATTCTTCCAATCCAAGAACATGGTATATCTCTCCATCTATTTGTATCAGCTTTAATTTCTTTCATCAGTGTCTTATAGTTTTTTGCATACAGGTCTTTTGTCTCCTTAGGTAGGTTTATTCCTAGGTATTTTATTTTTTTTGTTGCAGTGGTAAATGGCAGTGTTTCCTTAATTTCTTTCAGATTTTTCATCATTAGTGTATAGGAATGCAAGAGATTTCTGTGCATTAATTTTGTACCCTGCAACTTTACCAAATTCATTGGTTAGCTCTAGTAGTTTTCTGGTGGCATCTTTAGGATTCTCTATGTATAGTATCATGTCATCTGCAAACAGTGACAGCTTTACTTCTTCTTTTCCGATTTGGATTCCTTTTATTTCTTTGTCTTCTCTGATTGCCATGGCTAGGACTTCCAAAACTATGTTGAATAATAGTGATTTGATTCCTAGAATTCAAACTTGAATTCAAAACTTGATTCCTAGAATTCGAAGCATAATTCTTTCATGTGTATATTTTTTTAATGAGTAATTCCCACTTCTTGTATCAGTGAGAGAGTAATTTAATAGTTCCACCTTGGATTCTATTCCTTTGTATTGGAATCTGTTTCTTTTTAAGGTCTAATTGAGCAGGCTGCCCCCTGCTGAATGTTAAAGGTCTTACATAGAAGATCTGGTGCCCTGACTATAAAACTTCCGCTTTTTGCCCAAGTAATACATAGCTGAAGGAAATCTGTCAAAGCACATGGTACTTTCAACTAATTCATTTTGATGTATCCCATAATGTTCAGTGCTCTATATGGAGCTTTACGAATACAAGACATTCATGCTTCATTATTTAGAGTTCAGATGTGAGAATGATGTTTGATGGATTCAAATCAGGATAAAAATCATAATGGTCATACTTGCGTGGAACTTTACACTTCTTACAACATGAAACTTTCTCTTTGTAACACACCAGCCCTACTATGCTTATTTACAGACACAAGTAGTGAAAACATGAAGAAAATCAGTGTAAAATCTATTGAAATACATAGGAAAATATTTGTACATGTCATCTATGTTCTCCCTTCACTCTTACTCTGTGTTCTGGGTAGAAGAATCATTGAGATCTTGTCTGCTGTGTCCTGAAGCCTGGATGAGATGAGGCAAGGCTGACTTAAGGGGTGGGGCCGGGCTGGGGGGGTGGGGGAGGAGCGTGATTCAGGCTTGAACACACAGGAGACCATGGCAAGGATCCCTGACCAACTGGGTGCGTTTGGCTGTAGTTCCCAGTCTCAGGCTCTGCAGGGACTTGAAATCTGGCTTTCCCTGTGGTTTCCTCCCAGCCCCCCAACCTTCCCTTCCTCCTAGTTTATTTTTTGGATGCAGTTCAAATTGGATTCTAGAATTCTGGAGCAAGCTACTTCTGCCCAGGACAACCCTTTCTTGAACGCTTTTAGTCTTTTTCTCCTGCCTGGTGACCTTAGGGTCTACTTATCAATTAGGTGCAATGGGCACAATGCCTAGCCCCGTCACACTTTCAGGGACCCACAAAAATGTTTGAACTTCTTTTTATAATTGAAAGGAAAAATGAACACAATCCAACCTGGATTATATTCTTTCAATGCAGGTTTTTTTGTTTTTTTGTTGTTGTTGTTGTCATTGCTTGTTTTTTTCCTGGAGGCAGGACATCCACAAAGGCAAAATTATCTAGGGCCGACAGAAGTCCAAGTGCAGCCCTGGGTGACTTTCCCACTGAAAATCAAGACCGCACAAGACCAACTGGTCAACTACCCAGGGAAATTCACCAAGATCTACTCACTTAGCATCAGGGCCTGACTGAATGTGCCAACTTTTTGCTCGTCAGAGTTTTTTAAATGCAGCAAGGAATGAGGCATCGTGGAAAAACTCCTGGCTGCATCTGAGAAGACACAGTTCTTTGCAGGTATGTTTCCCAGAGCCAAAGAGCAGGGGCTCCATAAGCAATTTAACAATGGAGTCCAGCCTCATTAGAGGGCCAAACCTAGCCTGTGACTGTCTGCATTCCAGCTATTACCTGTATGACTTATGTCACACCAACCTACCTACAACCTGACATGCTCTCTGAAATCCTTTGTTTAAGCATTAATTGCCTTTGGTACCTCTGAAATCCCTCTCCTTTCCCCCCCCCCCCCCCATTGGTCATTAGCTGTGAAGCAGGAGGTATTTTGGAGATCAAACGTTCAAATGCCCCTGGCTGCTGGTGGGGAGCCACCTAGGATGGCACCTGAATTGATATGCAATCTTATCCTGAAAGGAACTGTTTATAACAATCCGTGGAAACTTTAACTTCCCACAAGTTATTGCTTACTATGATCCTTTAATGAAAGTTGCTGCCGGCAGCTATAAATTTGGGTTTGGCTGGGTTGTTTCCACTTGTAGCCATCAAGGCAGACAGCTCCACTCCATTTAAGAGTCTCAGCGTCTAGGCAGCAAAACTGGCAAGTGTTTTCTTGCTCTTTCTGTACCCAGAGATATAACAGACATTTCTAGGTATCCCCCATCTTTTTCTTAGGTCCCAATGATGAAGCCTTAAGATCTGCAGCAAAAAGCCAAGAGTTCCCTAACTTCCAGAAGGCGTGAGGAGACAGCCTGCTAAGAAATCAGATGCCCCCCTCCAGGGCCTGGGGGCTCTTCACTGACTGGTGCTCTGGGATAGAAGGCCCCCTAGGTGGGTGCAGGTAAGATTGGTTCTTGCCTCTCTCTCAGCCTGCAGCCCCTAAATGGCTGCATCCCATGGCCTTAACACAATGATTTCTTGGGCCTGAAATACACAGGACGGAGCTCTGCTGACTTGGCCAAAGCTCTTTCCCAGATTGATAGTCTGAAATGGCAGAGATGTTTTGGGAGGTGGATTCCTTTAAACCAAAGGTAGGAGGAAGCTTTCTGTGAGTTATCAAAGGAAAATGATGGGTTGAGGCACAAATCTGGACAGGGATCATCCCATGGGGCCTATAGTTTTCCCACAGGACTTCCTTTTCAAATATTTTAAGTGCCGATAGTTTTAAAAAGTGTAACTTAAGGGAAAAGAAAGTTACATGCCCAGGCACGTGTCTGAGCCTGCCTCTTCCAGCGGTGCTCATCCGTACACCTTCCTCCAAAAGCACTACTTAATGGAAGCACAGTCAAGTAGCATAATTTTAAACTTCTTGGATGTTTGAGCCACTTAACTAGAACCGAGGATAAGCAGGTTATTCAAGTTCTTAATTCCAAAATTATGTTAATTTCCATCCGTAGTTCTAAGGGGCTGCTTTGTGGCTATTTCATA
The DNA here is from genome assembly GCF_965194805.1 of Balaenoptera borealis. Classification (NCBI taxonomy): domain Eukaryota; kingdom Metazoa; phylum Chordata; class Mammalia; order Artiodactyla; family Balaenopteridae; genus Balaenoptera; species Balaenoptera borealis. The sequence continues at coordinate 93,784,566 of NC_138874.1, forward strand.
CTTAATGTTCTTTTGAAGATGTAAAAATGATCCTGTGTCATTTTCTTATGTAAGAAAACACAATTCAAAATCATTTTTCTACTTTTATGAGGTTTTTTCCTTTCCCCTTCATTTAAATGATGTCACATCCACCTAAAACTATTCCATTGAGGATGGGGTGTAACCTAGGCACAAACCGCTGATACCAACAGAAAACCATCTCACTGACCTTCTTATTATAACAACTCATGAAACACTTGGTCTTTGACACAAAGAAGGGAATAGAGAAGCTAAGTGTTTTTCTACTTTCCAATCTCTGCATACTTTACATTGTAAAACAAAGCAACAACGAAATAATCAAAGTGTGGGTAAACCACCCACTAGCTATTGCTCTGTTAACAGAGGAGGGGCAAGCAGTTTGCAGGGGGTATGAATACCCATGCCCTAGAGTTAACTGTTTCAGAGGCTTCTGTCTCCACGCCGCCCCACCCCCATGCCTCCCCAGCAACGGGTCTCCAGCTTGCTGCATTTGGCATCCTCCGTTTTCATAACCCAGGGGTGAGCGGGCTTGGGCCCTGGCTTTGTGATCATGCCGCTTGTTTCGAGCCATGTTTGGTTAAATCCTGCCTCCGCTAACAATGGCAAATAAGCCAAACCAGACAGATGCAAACTTCTTTTGGTCAGGCATAATTTAAGAATGTGGTTAGTCCTTAGGTCAAATGGGTTTCACCAATCTGGGTTTCTATCCAAGCTTGAAGCAGGACTCCTTGCTTTAACTGCCCCCATGTAAACTCTGATCAGATTTGTGTGAGCGTTTTGAAGGGGCTGAGAATAAAGCAAGCCCCCTCTGATTCTCGGAAGGGCTCCATGGGGGGCTGGACATGTGCTTTAGGTTAGTTCCGACTTTGATCTGTGGCTTAGCTCTAAGAGAAAGCATGTGGGTGTAAGAAGAAACAATTCTCCTTTCCAAATAAATTTCTTTAAAAAACCTCACTCACTACATTTTATGAACAGAACAAATCCAACTCTTAAGGCTACTAATTGACTGCTTCTCAAAAGAAGTGAGGTGCCAGAGGCTTTGCCTACACTTCAAAAAGTAAAGTGGTAATTTGTCAGTTACCAGTTAATGTGGTCCAGTGAGATACCTAAACTGGTAATTCTCACCCCAAAATGAATTTCTTTTGGCCCAAATTGGCCAGTAAAAGTAAGACAGATTTTTTTTTTTCTTGTTCCAAGTTTGCCTTCAGGAAGTTCCTGGATTAATTATATCATTTCAGATAATCCACTTTACTTTAGATTCGGGGCAGTAATTGTCAAGTGTGATATACAGCAGTGTCCACCCAGCCCCTTGAGCTTTATCAGAACCTGCCAGCACAGACACCTGGGCAGCACTTTGGTTCTTAGTTCTCAGGGGCTGCTTCTAGAAGCCCCAACTCACCTACACTTTAACTTCACCTCTGAGCTGCCCTCTGCTGTCAAGGGGAGAGAGGGGAAGTAGAGGAGGGTGGGGAGAGAGAAACTGATTGAGAGAGAAGGAGTTATAAACTCATCATATTCTAAATAAAACAATTTAACACAAGTCTTTTTACAATACTGAAAACAATACCAAAGAAATCTGGCCACTGGCGCTCACTTTATCTTAACTGGCCTTTTTCTTCACTGACAAAACTTTCTTGTTGTTCCTTTAAAAGACCTACCCTAAAAATAGAACACATAAGCCAAAGTAATCATTTATGATCAATTAATCACTTCAAGCATAACACTAGAAACTAAATAATGTCATCTCAGATTCTCTGACAAACATTGAAGTTCTCAGTGGCAAACCTCAAATTAAAATCTCACAAGAAGAGAAAACAGTCAAATTCCTATTACTTACCTAGTTTGAGGTGTTGAAGGAATCAGAAACAACTTTGAGTAAATGCCCCCTCTCTCCTTCTTCCCCTGACGTTTTCTTCTAGACGTTTGCTGTTCCCACTTTTTTTTATCCAGACCCAGCCAAGGTGTGTTAGAGCTGAGTGATCTTTCAAAAATGTTCACTTCTTCTCTTGCCCTTGTTTCTTTCAGTTCTTTGCTTCCAAACAAGTCCTGACAAAGGTGTGTCAGGGTTTACAGTGTGACTCCACCCTTCCAATTATCTGACACTTGCCGGATTAAAAAATATCCGCCTCCAGGATCAAACTTTACAGGAGGCAGAAACCTTCTCCAGTTTAGGCGGATCAATCATTTATGGGCCATGGGGAAAAGGGAGCAACTGTTCAGAATAAAGGAAATGACATCGACATCTTATTGCTCCTCCTTACCTTCTACAGCCAGAGAGCTGCCACAACCTGGTATTCCCCTCGCTCGCTGCCATGGGAATAGTCAAAATCACCATGTGCATGACTCATGGTGTAGCCAGGCATGTAGGGGCCTGTGGTCAAGGTCTGAGCCTGAGCCCTAGAAAAACTGTGAAGTTGACAGGATTTATATTCAAGACCTGTTTCCCCTATATATACCTTTTCCCTCTTTCCCCCATTCTGACCCAACCCAGGTCAATCTCACCTGGAGGAAACAGTGGGTGAACTAATTCAGAGTAAGATGTTAATGATTGAAAATATAGAGCAATTGGTGGCATAGGGTTCATTTTTTTAAAGTAACCAGGTATAGTAATGCTGCGTCTAAGGAGTGATGTGAGTGACAGGATTTTAGGCATTTAGCCACCTAGTAATGGAGAGAGATACTGTTGGGGAGGGTTAAGGAAGTTCTCGCCCCTCAATTCAGCACCCACGTAGTCTCTACGCAGGCAAAGACATGTGTGGACTCCCAGAGGCCCTGTAACTCCAGGTACATTTCATGGGGCCATTAGACTTTTCTAAGAGGGCCAATTTGCACCAATCTAGAAAGTTCTCATGAGCACCTGGATAGCATCTGGCTTTCTGGGGCCCCTGAACACTAACTTGAGGGACTTCCCTGGCAGTCCAGTGGTTAAGACTTCACCTTCCAATGCAGGGGGTGCAGGTTCGATCCCTGGTTGGGGAGCTAAGATTCCACATGCCTCTGGGCCAAAAGAACAAAACATAAAACAGAAACAATATTGTAACAAGTTCAATAAAGACTTTAAATATGGTCCACATCCCTCCACAGCTCCCCCCCAAAAAAGACTAATTTGAGACTCCTGGTGTTGGGAATATGGGAAGTCTGACCCTAGAACGCACGCAGGTGGTTCTTTGGAACCATAGCATCTTCTTGGGACCCAATGCCAGGTTTGGATTCCCTGTTCTGAGGCATTATTCCAAGATCCTGGAGGGGAGCTGAGGGATTCCTGTAGCATAGTGCCCATGCATGTCTACACTGTGCTATTGCGGGTACTCACACTGCATGGGAGGGTAGCAGACCACTAAGCACCCCTTGTGGGATTCTCACTCCTAAGCTCCCAATATTTCTGCATTGAAGTCACTCATTTCAGACTCTTTCAATGGTCTAGAATGTGACACTTATGGGGTTCTTGTTTTCTGGGATGTTCCTGCCTTCCCTAAATAAATATTTACTCAACATGTCTGCTGTTAATCTCACAGAGCATTGAAGAATCTGGAAGAGGGAGAGCTTTCAGCCTGAAATGAACATAACCCTGCCTCATTTATTCACTTATTCATTAACTCATGAATTAAACAAAGATATATTGGCTTATTGCCTCCTGCTTGGAGCCAGACATTGAACTGAGAATTTGGTGGTGAAATATAGACATATTCTCAGTCCTTATGGAGTTCAGAGTCTAGTGGAGGAAGATAGGCCTTAAATGTATTAGTCTGCTAGGGCTGCTGTAACAAAATACTACTGGTTTTGTTAAAAGCCAGAAATAACAAGTCCAAATGGAGTCATTTGCCCCCACAAGAGCAAAGCAAGACTTAATTGCAATTCCAACCTCTCCCAGGAATGGAACCTTTAAGTAGACAATCCGAAATTTCCTGATCAGCACTTAGTGAGGTGATCTGCATAATAAGACCCCTGCTGTTCCCTTCCCCCACAAAATGATAACCTGGCCTGAAACAATTCTTTCTTGTCTTTTGCTATTAACATCCTTGCCCAACCCTCCTTCTGCCTAAAAACCTGCCATTTTGTACAACCCCTTGGAGAGCCCTTCTATTTATTGGACAGGATACTGACTGATTCATGAATCCTTGAACAAAGCCAATTAGACCTTCAAATTTACTTGGTCAAATTTTGTTTTTTAACAGATTGGTGGCAGTAGTGGGATCCAAAGTGAACTTCCGATGGCTTTCAGAACATTCAGGCATGGTACCCCGTGAACAATTTTGAGTTCACTGCCTTTCTCACTGTTTCTGAGGGAGGTTGGCGAGTTTCTCTGTGGTTAGCTCTGCTTTTTTTGCATCCAAGCTCCCAATCTAATTGACTTTCCTCTACAGGACAGGTCAGCTTGAGCTTGTAGATGATTCTACCCAGAGCCCAACTGAGCTGGCGGATGCTTCTGCCTACAGCCCAGCCCCTAACTTTTCAGACCACAATTCCCAGAATTGGGAAAACGCAGCCCTTAGCTCTGTCCCTGGATTCCACATTGGACACTGCTGATAGTTTGGTCTGCAGTTCTCTGTTTGTTTGGAATCCTTCTCCAGGTTTCATGTTGGGAGGTGCTGCGGACAGCTGGAGCTCTCCATAGGTGTGGAATTAGACTACAGTCCCCACTCTTTGGGGTTTGCTGGTCCAATCCTTTCCCCAATCCAAGGTTCCATGGGAATTGGTGGGGTGTGCACAGGGCCATCTTCTGGCCAGGACACAGTAACATCTCTTACTTACTGCTAATACATTAAGGTGTTTGTCTTGTTTTGTGCAGCTAAAGGCTATTGCTAAGTGGGTACCTGGAAAACCAAAAGAAACCCCTGTGGGGTTTGTCCCCAGATCCCCAGATTCCATGTTGGGAACTGTTGGTGGCAGCTCTAGTTCCCCATTTATTTGGAATCATTCTGCAGTCCCCATTTTTTGGGACCTGCAGGTTCAGTTCTTTCTTCACTCCCCAGATTATGTGTATGGCTCTAAGAAACCCAAAGGCCTAGCTAAAGAAATGGGATTCTTTATATCCAAAGAGTTGTGTGTGTCACCTTCTGGCATACTTGCTTACTTTGTGTTTAAAAACTATAGTCCTGGAAGTTGAAGATCTCTAACAAGATGGCAAGATTTTATTAAAAACAATCTAGAATTACAACAGTCATTATGAGGAAAATTCCAAAAAGATAAGTTCATTTAAAAAGTGCACTTAAAAGCAAGAGCTCCTAAATCAAACAGAATTGAATACCTATTTTAATTAGCATGATGAAGCCTCCAAAAGTTTTTGAAATTTCAAAATAGTTTCATTGAAAGATTGGTTGTACAGTCAGTGCTCGCGTGTGCACTCTGTGCATGCCCAGTGCAGGGCCCTTTACATATAGCTCTTCATTTCATCACCACAACCCATTAGGGAGGGATTATGATCCTCATGAAAGCCTGTAGCCTGTTAAGAGGCATTGCTGATATTCAAAGCCAGTTCTCTTTCCAAAGCCCATGTTCTTATTCACCTGGAGATGCTGCCACAGCATCTCTTCCCTAACCCTATTAGTTTTTGCTGCTGTCTACTTCTGTCCCAATTATTCGTTCACTCATGCATTATATATCAAATAGCTATGAGATTCTTAATATGCGCCCTGCCCTGTGCTAGATGCTCTCAATACAGCAGGGAAATCAATGCGTTTCTTCCATTCATGGAACTTACAGTCAATCAGAGGAAACTGAGAATTACTAATCATCATCATCAAACAGTATTTATTAAGTACCTAGAAAGTGCAGTCTCTGTCATTTTTGCAGCAATGCTTTACTTTGGTGATATCACCTTCACTTTACACGTAAGGAAACGGGTTCAGATACATTTGGCAATTGGTTCTGATTTCAGTCAGCTGTAAAGTGTCTGATCTGGGATGCCAGCCTTGGCCTGCAGAATGTTCTGTTGCCTCCTCATGACATCACCCTGCCTCATTACTATGCCTCTTGATTCTTCAATGAATTTCTCATCAGGAACTTAAGTCCCTGTGCCACCATCTTTTGCATTTTTTTGCCGCTACCATGTTGTTACTTTCCCTCTAAGTCACTTCTCTGTCAGAATCTCCCACAGATGGGATCATTTTTGCACAAAGTAATGTGTTCAAAGTAATGTGCTAATACTGTCTCTAACAGCCTCATCTCCCATGAGAAACACATATGCACATGCACGCACACACACACACACACACACTTTAGCCATGGCGCATGTATTAAATGAACTAAAAAAAAAAAAAAAAGATTGGTTGTAAAGGCTAATGAAAAATTAAAGACACTAAAGGTATTTAAAACAACACCTAGGCATCCCCCATTACACACTACTAGGCGGTCATCAAAACACTGGCCCAGAAATTGATGCCTCAATTGTAATCAACTGAAAGAAACACTGGAAAAAAGATTCTCCTCAAAGGCCCTTCGCAAATTCTTCAACATCAACTTAAGTGCCCCAATATAGGCCCCTCGGGGGCCTATAGGAACTAGGAACTAACATCATGTTGGTCAATCATATTTCAAAGCAAACTCATAAAAAGAGAGATCAGATTTGTAGTTACCAGAGGGGAGGAGTGGGAGAAGTAGGAAATGAATGAAGTTGACAAAATTCTGAGGGCTTTTCTGGTAAACTGCTACATTATTCCCTTAAACAGCCAAGGGGAAACTAAAGTTAAAATTTATTGGGTTGTTCAATACTGCCAGAAATATTCAGTTTGTTCCAACTGAAGCCTGACAAGATATTTGAAAGGATTTAATAACTTTATGATCAGAAATGTGGCCAAATTGGAAGCTGTTATTCAGGGCCTGCTAGGAGTTTTTTTTTAGAGTTCTCCCCTTAGCTAAATGTATCCAGAGGGAAGGAGACATTCCAACAATAGGTGGATGGGTGCATCAGTTCTTTTTTGTCAATCCCCAAACCTCCTCTATTCATCAAAATAGTTGTAAATATTGGGATATTAGAAACAGAATTGTCCTGCAAATACACTCCCCAAACTCCATCTTGGAGAAAACCTGGATACCTTCTCTGTGCCTTTTCTACCCTCATTTTCTCTAGGACCTAAGAGCCATTCTTTGAAATGCAAATGTTTCTCATCAGAAAAAAAGGAGGAAGAAATATTTGGAAATTGGGCAGATTAAAAAAAGAAATTAAGTGTCTTCTCCACAAATATTAGTAGCTATAAGATTTCTATTTGCATCTGTCTATGTGTATCTATATATGTATGTTGTAGATGTGTGATATTTTTTACCTCTGGCTGGTGTTGCTAAAATTAATTTGTAAAAGAGCTGTATTTAATTGGGTTAAAAGTCAAGTGCTTATATAAATTAAGGGTTGGGTATTCCACAACTCTCAGAATATAGAGACTAACCCAATTTTTTTTTTAAGTTCACGTGATCTAAGGTTAATCTTTCATAAATAAAATCTAGTTTGTTGGTTGGTTTAATTAAAACAGACATGTCTTTAGAGTTACCAGCATTAAATATAACACTTTTATTCTACCTTGATTTACAAATTTGTCAGCAAGAAAAATAGGTATGATGAAGTTTTTGTAGATAATATAAACCACTTTTAGGAGCATATGATTTAGATAGGTGTAATGGGATAAGAGTTTATAGATAAACTTTTTAACAACAATTATATTTTATGGTATATGTACTTAAAACTAGCGACTAAAATGTTTTTGGTAATTTGAAACCTTAGAGTTTTGCTAAATTAAGGTAAATGATGGGAATTCATTGAATACCTAGAGTCCAAATTAAAAAGAAACTGAAACATTAATTATTGAACATAGGTTTATCTATTTGGGCTTCTTTTTAGAGAAACTAAAGATAAATTTGGTTCTCTTAGAAAACATGTCTTTTGTCACATTGAAAGATTGTACTGTGAAGAAGCGCATGTTTCTAGAAATAATGAAATGTATTCACGAATTTGTCAAACTAAAGAACACTGGTATAAGAGACAGTCTACGATTGTTTACTTCTTAAATTTTCACTAGAAATTAAAGTTTCAAAAGGTTTAGAATACTAATGTAATTAAAGCTACTGAAAACAAAAAATGAAACATCTCCATATGCAAAGAAAGTAGGTTGTGTGTTTTTGGCTAAGAAAAGTATGAAGACTGAAGATGCATTTTTGTTAAGGGAAATGAGAGTAATTTTGTCTAAACTAGAATTTCTGGTTATTTCAGAATGGAAGGGAAGAAAATGAAGGACAGACTAAATGTATACAGAAAGAAAGAGGAAAAAAAAGAATTTTACCTTGTGTAATCAAGCTGACTAAAATCCCTTTGTTACTATGAGGGTTTTAAAAATTAAAATTTGACATCATAGTGTATTTATGTAAAACTAGAACTTAATTTTCTTTCATCTGCTAACTAGATAATTAAGTATTTTTTCATACTGATCTGTGATCCTATTTAGTCAAGTGTCCAAACCTTTTGATATCTTTGACAAACCTTCCAAAATCAAATTCCAAAAATGAAGTCTTTTTGACCTGGAAAAAACTTTGGGCTTTTTCCAGAGGGCCCCTGGAACATTCCAAAATATTTGTTAAACTAATTAGGCTTACTTGATACATTAAATTACATGGGAAGTATTGCTAAATAGGAAGTAACATTAAGCCTTGTTCATGTTCTGTCTGCATAGATAGATGTTATACGTGTTCCAGAAATTATGTAAAATTCCTAGAAGTCTGATGTGTCCTGCTATAAAATGTTGTCTGTTATCAAAATTGAGGCTCACAATAAAAGGACTGAACATGAGTACCAGGGAAATGCCCTGGCTGCCTTTCACACAAGAGCAGGAGCAATAGAATCTATAAAAATTGTGGCACATGTGGATGAAGCCCATTCTGCTTCTGCAAAAAATGACCCCTCATCGCCCGACTTTTGACATTCTGATGTCCTTGTAACATGGCAACAATCTGTTCCTGAATCAGAGACATTAAGATGGGTAAACAATGGCTGTAAATTAATCTCCAAAATATATAAACAGCTCATGCAGCTCAATATTAAAAAAACAAACAACCCAATCCAAAAATGGGCAGAGGACCTAAATAGACATTTCTCCAAAGAAGACATACAGATGGCCGAGAAGCACATGAAAAACTGCTCAACATCACTAATTATTAGAGAAATGCAAATCAAAACTACAATGAGGTATCACCTCACACCAGTTGGAATGGGTATTATCAGAAAATCTACAAACAACAAGTGCTGGAGAGGGTGTGGAGAAAAGGGAACCCTCTTGCACTGTTGGTGGGAATGTAAATTGAGACAGCCACTATGGAGAACAGTATGGAGGTTCCTTAAGAAACTAAAAATAGAAGTACCATATGATCCAGCAATCCCACTACTGGGCATATACCCAGAGAAAACCATAATTCAAAAAGACACATGCACCCCAATGTTCATTGCAGCACTATTTACAATAGCCAGGTCATGTAAGCAACATAAATGCCCATTGACAGATGAATGGATAAAGGAGATGTGGAACATATATACAATGGAATATTACTCAGCCATAAAAAGGAACGAAATTGGGTCATTTGTTGAGACGTGGATGGATCTGGAGACTGTCATACAGAGTGAAGTAAGTAAGAAAGAGAAAAACAAATATCGTATATTAACACATATATGTGGAACCTAGAAAAATGGTACAGATGAACCAGTTTGCAGGGCAGAAATAGAGGCACAGATGTAGAGAACAAACGTATGGACACCAAGGGGGTAAAGCGGTTGGGGAGGGCGGTGGTGTGATGAATTGAGAGATTGGGGTTGACATATATACACTAATATGTATAAAATGGATAACTAATAAGAACCTGCTGTATAAAAAAATTAATAAAATAAAATTCAAGAAAAAAAAAAAAAAAGGAACAGACAGGGCAATGGGAAAAACAAGATGGTGGCTTGGTTCTTCCCAGCTCTCTGGAAAACCCCATTTTTTGTTTGCAAATTTCTTAGCCCACTATAGGAAATTTTTTTTTTTTGGTCTCCAGAGGCCTCAGAACTTCTCCTCTGGGCCCTTTGAGTATCTGTACCTGGACTTTGTCCAGTTGTCATTTAGTATGGGTTATCAATATGTTCTTGTTGCATGTATGTTTTCTGGATGGGTTGTAGCCTTCCCTTGCATCACTTATATAAACAATCAGGCCAAATTTAATATAAACATATTAGTTTTACTGAGATTATGTTTGGGAAAAAGTGTAGAGAGAAGAATTATGTTTGTACGTTTATAGATATTAGATTCTAGTCTTGTTAATTATCTTTGAGGTTTTGTTATATAAATGTAAACTAGACTGAATCCTGAATTCTTCTAGTTTCCTCAAATATATGGCCACAAGAAATGTTTCACATTTTCTCCCACCCTTCTGCTTTGAAATCACAAGAAAAAAGATGGCCCTTCAATCTTGTTGAAAGGGACTGTACCAGTTCCTCCTCACTACCCAGATGGCAGCCAAACTTCAGGACTTGAGCCTCGGATACACATCACACAGATAAAAGGGCTACACATGACATCTGGTTCTGTACAAATGCTAGAGACCTTCAAATCTAATTGACGAGGAAGAGGAGGAGCTGCCATTGAGGTAGACTGCTTCCACCCAAAATGATGGATCAAGACCTACTTTAACTAAACATGAAACCCTTTCTTATCTTTCCTTTACTCTGGCATTGACCTTTCTTTTACTCTGGCATACACCCTCATCTGTATCTCCCAGGCCGTTGATAAGGGGAGTAACCCCTGGAATTTAGAGCAACTTTTATTTCAGGCTAAGAGAAATTTCACTGACCCCTGGCTTGAATGGGCACATGCAACAATTCTTACAAATGAATCCATTAACAGTGCCACCTTAGTGGAAGTAGTTCGTGCCCCAACAGGATTTATCTTTTTCTGTGGTGGTTATGATTCTCCTTGGACCTATGAGTGCCTAGATGGCTGGTGCACAGGTGAACAATGCTTCCTGTGTTATCTAACCTTGTCCCTAACTATTCTGGAAAGGACTGACCAGGAGTTTTTTTCATGATTCATGGTTCACTGCCTTTAGCAGAGCCCTAGTTCCCTGATAAGGAGTAGATATGAAGGAGACGATGATCAGAAACCTCTCCTTAACTCTTTTTTCTTTAGTCTTATTGAGATATAATTGACACACAGCACTGTACAGATTTGACATAAATACACTACCATGTGTAAAATAGATAGCTAGTGGGAACCTGCTGTATAGCACAGGGAGTTCAGCTCGGTGCTCTGTGAAGACCTAGATGGGTGGGATGGGGGGAGGGGCAGGGAGGTCCAAGAAGGAGGGGATATATGTATACATGTAGCTGATTCACTTCGCTGTAGAGCAGAAACTAACACAACATTGTAAATCAATTACACTCCAATAAAAAAAAAGATGTATAGCATAATGACTTGACCTTCATACATCATGAAATGACTACCACACTAACTTTAGTAAACATCCATCATCTCATATAGCTATAAAATTAAAGAAATAAGAAAATATTTTTTCCTTGTGATGAGAACTCCTAGGATTTACTCTCTTAACAATTTTCATATGTAACATACAGCAATGTTAATTATATTTATCTTGCTGTACATTACATCTGTAGTACTTATTTATTTTTTAACTGAAAGTTTATACCTTTTGACTGCCTTCATTCATTTCCTAATTCTCCCATTCCTTGCCTCTGGTAACTACAAATCTGATCTCTTTTTATGAGTTTGCTTTGAAATATGATTGACCAACATGATGTTAGTTCCTAGTGCACAACATAGTGATTCAACATTTCTATGCATTTCAAAATGATCACCATGATAAGTCTAGTTACAATATGTCACTATACAAATGTATTATATAGTTATTGACTATATTCCCCACACTGTACATTTCATACTTGTGATTCATTTATTTTGTACCTCTTAATCTCCCTCACCTATTTCTCTCCTCCCTCCATCTTCCTGAAACTGCTCCTTAACCCTTGATGATAATGCAGATTCTATTGCTAAGCCATTACCTGCCCAGCAAAAGTCTTTGGACTCTCTGGCCAAGGTTGTTCTTATTAATAGAATACTCCATGATTATCTTTTAGCTGATTAAGGAGGTGTCTGGGCTGTGGCCAACACTACCTGCTGCACCTGGATTAAGACTTTTGGGGAAGTTGAAACTCAGATACATAAGATCACTGAGTAAGCCACTTGGCTTTAGAAGATGACTCCTTTGATGGGGTCTTTTTTTGACTTATTTGATTCTGATTGGTTTCGGTCTTGGGGACCATGGCTCCCAAGTGCACTCCAAACATTGGGAATTGATCTGCTTATAGTTATTATAAAAATCTCCCTGGTGCATTGTATCCTCTCAAAAGCTTTAAATACATGTTTCCAGCCACTAACTGCCAAGCAAATGATCTCCCTAAGACTGGAACATCAAAAAAGGAATGAGGAGACCTTCAAGATGGCCTAAGAGTAAGACGTGGAGATCACCTTCCTCCCCACAAATACATCAAAAATACATCTATATGTGGAACAACTCCTACAGAACACCTACTGAACACTGGCAGAAGACCTCAGACTTCCCAAAAGGCAAGCAACTCCCCACGTACCTGGGTAGGGCAAAAGAAGAAAGAAAAAACAGAAACAAAAGAATAGGGACGGGACCTGCACCACTGGGAGGGAGCTGTGAAGGAGGAAAAGTTTCCACACACTAGGAAGCCCCTTCACTGGAGGAGACGGGGGTGGGGGTGGGGTGGGGGGGGGTGGTGGCAGAGGAAGAGCTTCAGAGCCACGGAGGAGAACGCAGCCACAGGGGTGCACAGGGCAAAGCAGAGAGATTCCCGCACAGAGGATTGGTGCTGACCAGCACTCACCAGCCCGAGAGGCTCGTCTGCTCACCGGCCGGGGTGGGCGGGGGCTGGGAGCTGAGGCTCGGGCTTCAGAGGTCAGATCCCAGGGAGAGGCCTGGGGTTGGCTGCTTGAATACAGCCTGAAGGCGGCTAGTGCGCCACAGCTAGACAGGAGGGAGTCCAGGAAAAAGTCTGGACCTGCCTAAGAGACAAGAGACCATTGTTTTGGGGTGCACGAGGAGGGGGGATTCAGAGCACCGCCTAAACGAGCTCCAGAGATGGGCGCTATTCATGGCTATCAGTGCAGACCCCAGAGACGGGCATGAAATGTTAAGGCTGCTGCTGGAGCCACCAAGAAGCCTGTGTGCAAGCACAGGTCACTATCCACACCACCCCTCCTGGGAGCCTGTGCAGCCTGCCACTGCCAGAGTCCCATGATCCAGGGACAACTTCCCTGCGCACGGCGCGCCTCAGGCTGGTGCAACTTCACGCCGGCCTCTGCCCGCTGCAGACTCGCCCTGCATTCCATACCCCTCCCTCACCCCCGGCCTGAGTGAGCCAGAGCTCCCTAATCAGCCACTCCTTCAACCCCATCCTGTCTAGGCGAGGAACAGACACCCTCAGGTGACCTACACGCAGAGGTGGGACCAAATCCCAAGCTGAACCCCAGGAGCTGTGTGAACAAAGAAGAGAAAGGGAAATTTCTCCCAGCAGCCTCAGGAGCAGCGGATTAAATCTCCACAATCAACTTGATGTACCTTGCATCTGTGGAATACCTGAATAGACAACGAATCATCCCAAAATTGAGGCGGTGGACTTTGGGAGCAACAATATATATATATTTTTCCTTTTTCTCTTTTTGTGAGTGTGTATGTGTATGCTTCTTTGTGAGATTTTGTCTGTATAGCTTTGCTTTTACCATTTGTCCTAGGGTTATGTCTGTCCATTTTTAAAAATTTTTTAATAATTATCTTTTATTTTAATAACTTTAATTTATTTTATTTTATTTTTCTTTCTTTCTTTTTTTCTCCCTTTTCTTCTGAGCCGTGTGGCTGACAGGGTCTTTGTGCTCTGGCCAGGTGTCAGGCCTATGCCTCCGAGGTGGGAGAGCCGGGTTCAGGACGTTGGTCCACCAGAGACCTCCCAGCTTTACATAATATGTAAAGAGAGCAAAAGCTCTCCCAGAGATCTCCATCTCAACGCTAGGACCCAGCTCCTCTCAACGACCAGCAAGTTTCAGCACTGGAAACCCTATGCCAAAAAACTAGCAAGACAGGAACACAACCCCACCCATTAGCAGAGAGGCTGCCTAAAATCATAATAAGGTCACAGACACCCCAAAACACACCACCAGAGGCGGTCCTGCCCACCAGAAAGACAAGATCCAGCCTCATCCACCAGAACAGAGGCACTAGTCCCCTCCACCAGGAAGCCTACACAACCCACTGAACCAACCTTAGCCACTGGGGGCAGACACCAAAAACAACGGGAACTAAGAACCTGCAGCCAGTGAAAAGGAGACCCCAAACACAGTAAGTTAAGCAAAAAGAGAAGACAGAGAAACACACAGCAGATGAAGGAGCAAGGTAAAAACCCACCAGACCAAACAAATGAAGAGGAAATAGGCAGTCTACCCGAAAAAGAATTCAGAGTAATGATAGTAAAGATGATCCAAAATCTTGGAAATAGAATGGAGAAAATACAAGAAACGTTTAGCAAGGGCCTAGAAGAACTAAAGAGCAAACAAACAATGATGAACAACACAATAAATGAAATTAAAAATTCTCTAGAAGCAATCAATAGCAGAATAACTGAGGCAGAAGAACGGATAAGTGACCTGGAAGATAAAAGAGTGCAAATAAATACCGCAGAGCAGAATAAAGAAAAAAGAATGAAAAGAACTGAGGACAGTCTCAGAGACCTCTGGGACAAAATTAAATGCACCAACATTCGAATTATAGGGGTCCCAGAAGAAGAAGAGAAAAAGAAAGGGACTGAGAAAATATTTGAAGAGATTATAGTTGAAAACTTCCCTAATATGGGAAAGGAAATAGTTAATCAAGTCCAGGAAGCACAGAGAGTCCCATACAGGATAAATCCAAGGAGAAACATGCCAAGACACATATTAATCAAATGATCAAAAATTAAATACAAAGAAAAAATATTAAAAGCAGCAAAGGAAAAACAACAAATAACACACAAGGGAATCCCCATAAAGTTAACAGCTGATCTTTCAGCACAAACTGCAAGCCAGAAGGGAGTGGCAGGACATAGTTAAAGTGATGAAAGGGAAAAACCTACAAGCAAAATTACTCTACCCATCAAGGATCTCATTCAGATTGGACGGAGAAATTAAAACTTTTACAGACAAGCAAAAGCTAAGAGAATTCAGCACCAACAAACCAGCTTTAAAACAAATGTAAAGGAACTTCTCTAGGCAGGAAACACAAGAGAAGGAAAAGACCTACAATACCAAACCCAAAACAATTAAGAAAATGGTTATAGGAACACACATACCAATAACCACCTTAAATGTAAATGCATTAAATGCTCCAACCAAAAGACATAGACTGGCTGAATGGATACAAGAACAAGACCTGTATATATGCTGTCTACAAGAGGCCCACTTCAGACCTAGGGACACATACAGACTGAAAGTGATGGGATGGAAAAAGATATTCCATGCAAATGGAAATCAAAAGAAAGCTGGAATAGCAATTCTCATATCAGACAAAATAGACTTTAAAATAAAGACTATTACAAGATACAAAGAAGGACACTACAGAATGATCAAGGGATCAATCCAAGAAGATATAACAATTGTAAATATTTATGCACCCAACATAGGAGCACATCAATACATAAGGCAAATGGTAAGAGCCATAAAAGGGGAAATTGACAGTAACACAATCATAGTAGGGGACTTTAACACCCCACTTTCACCAATGGACAGATCATCCAAAAGGAAAATAAATAAGGAAACACAAGTTTTAAATGACACATTAAACAAGATGGACTTAATTGATATTTATAGGACATTCCACCCAAAAACAAAAGAATACATGTTCTTCTCAAGTGCTCATGGAACATTCTCCAGGATAGATCATATCTTGGGTCACAAATCAAGTCTTGGTAAATTTAAGAAAATTGACATCGTATTAAGTATATTTTCCTACCACAATGCTATGAGGCTAGATATCAATTACAGGAAAAAATCTTTAAAAATACAAACACATGGAAGCTGAACAATATGCTACTAAATAACCAAGAGATCACTGAAGAAATCAAAGAGGAAATCAAAAAATACCTAGAAACAAATGACAATGAAAACACGATGACCCAAAACCTATGGGATGCAGCAAAAGCAGTTCCAAGAGGGAAGTTTATAGCAATATAATCCTACCTCAAGAAATAAGAAACATCTCAAATGAACAACCTAACCTTGCACCTAAAGCAATTAGAGAAAGAAGAACAAAAAAACCCCAAAGTCAGCAGAAGGCAAGAAATCATAAAGATCAGATCAGAAACAAATGAAAAAGAAATGAAGGAAACGATAGCAAAGATCAATAAAACTAAAAGCTGGTTCTTTGAGAAAATAAACAAAATTGATAAACCATTAGCCAGACTCATCAAGAAAAAAAGGGAGAAGACTCAAATCAATAGAATTAGAAATGAAAAAGGAGACGTAATAGCTGACACTGCAGAAATACAAAGGATCATGAGAGATTACTACAAGCAACTATATACCAATAAAATGGACAACCTGGAAGAAACGGACAAATTCTTAGAAAAGCACAACCTTCCAAGACTGAACCAGGAAGAAATAGAAAATATAAACAGACAAATCACCACTGAAATTGAGACTGTGATTAAAAATCTTCCAACAAACAAAAGCCCAGGACCAGATGGCTTCACAGGCAAATTCTATCAAACATTTAGAGAAAAGCTAACACCTACCCTTCTCAAACTCTTCCAAAATATAGCAGAGGGAGGAACACTCGCAAACTCATTCTACAAGGCCACCATCACCCTGATACCAAAACCAAAGATGTCACAAAGAAAGAAAACTACAGGCCAACACCACTGATGAACATAGATGCAAAATTCCTCAACAAAATACTAGCAAACAGAATCCAACAGCACATTAAAAGGATCATACACCATGATCAAGTGGGGTTTATCCTAGGAATGCAAGGATTCTTCAATATATGCAAATCAATCAATGTGATACACCATATTAACAAATTGAAGGAAAAAACCATATGATCATCTCAATAGATGCAGAAAAAGCT
This sequence comes from Balaenoptera borealis, assembly GCF_965194805.1. Classification (NCBI taxonomy): domain Eukaryota; kingdom Metazoa; phylum Chordata; class Mammalia; order Artiodactyla; family Balaenopteridae; genus Balaenoptera; species Balaenoptera borealis. Next base: position 93,801,729 of record NC_138874.1, read on the forward strand.
TTTGACAAAATTCAACACCCCTTATGATAAAAACCCTCCAGAAAGTAGGCGTAGAGGGAACTTTCCTCAACATAATAAAGGTCATATATGACAAACCCAGACCAACATCATTCTCAATGGTGAAAAACTGAAACCATTTCCACTAAGATCAGGAACAAGACAAGGTTGCCCACTCTCACCACTATTATTCAACATAGTTTTGGAAGTTTTAGCCACAGCAATCAGAGAAGAAAAAGAAATAAAAGGAGTCCAAATTGGAAAAGAAGAAGTAAAACTGTCACTGTTTGCAGATGACATGATACTATACATAGAGAATCCTAAAGATGCCACCAGAAAACTACTAGAGCTAATCAATGAATTTGGTAAAGTAGCAGGATACAAAATGAATGCACAGAAATCTCTTGCATTCCTATACACTAATGATGAAAAGTCTGAAAGAGAAATTAAGGAAACACTTCCATTTACCATTGCAACAAAAAGAATAAAATACCTAGGAATAAATCTACCTAAGGAGACAAAAGACCTGTATGCAGAAAACTATAAGACATTGATGAAAGAAATTAAAGATGATACCAACAGATGGAGAGATATACCATGTTTTTGGATTGGAAGAATCAACATTGTGAAAATGACTATACTACCCAAAGCAATCTACAGATTCAATGCAATCCCTATCAAATTACCAATGGCATTTTTCACAGAACTAGAACAAAAAATTTCACAATTTGTATGGAAACACAAAAGACTCCAAATAGCCAAAGCAATCTTGAGAAAGAAAAATGGAGCTGGAGGAATCAGGCTCCCTGAATTCAGACTATACTACAAAGCTACAATAATCAAGACAATATGGTACTGGCACAAAAACAGAAATATAGATCAATGGAACAGGATAGAAAGCCCAGAGATAAACCCATACACATATGGCCACCTTATTTTTGATAAAGGAGGCAAGAATATATAATGGAGAAAAGACAGCCTCTTCAATAAGTGGTGCTGGGAAAACTGGACAGCTACATGTAAAAGAATGAAATTAGAACACTCCCTAACACCATACACAAAAATAAACTCAAAATGGATTAGAGACCTAAATGCAAGGCCAGACACTATCGAACTCTTAGAGGAAAACATAGGCAGAACACTCTATGACATAAATCACAGCAAGATCCTTTTTGACCCACCTCCTAGAGAAATGGAAATAAAAACAAAAATAAACAAATGGGACCTAATGAAATTTAAAAGCTTTTGCACAGCAAAGGAAACCATAAATAAGACGAAAATACAATGCTCAGAATGGGAGAAAATATTTGCAAACGAAGCAACTGACAAAGGATTAATCTCTAAAATTTACAAGCACTCAATATCAAAAAACAAACAACCCAATCCAAAAATGGGCAGAAGACCTAAACAGACATTTCTCCAAAGAAGATATACAGATTGCCAACTAACACATGAAAGGATGCTCAACATCACTAATCATTAGAGAAATGCAAATCAAAACTACAATGAGGTATCACCTCACACCAGTCAGAATGGCCATCATCAAAAAATCTACAAACAATAAATGCTGGAGAGGGTGTGGAGAAAAGGGAATCCTCTTGCACTGTTGGTGGGAATGTAAATTGATACAGCCACTATGGAGAACAGTATGGAGGTTCCTTAAAAAACTAAAAATAGAACCACCATATGACCCAGCAATCCCACTGCTGGGCATATACCCAGAGAAAACCATAATTCAAAGAGTCATGTACCACAATGTTCATTGCAGTTCTATTTACAATAGCCAGGACATGGAAGCAACCTAAGTGTCTATCAATAGATGAATGGATAAAGAAGATGTGGCACATGTATACAATGGAATATTAGCCATAAAAAGAAACGAAACTGAGTTATTTGTAGTGAGGTGGATGGACCTAGAGTCTGTCATACAGAGTGAAGTAAGTCAGAAAGAGAAAACAAATACTGTATGCTAACACATATACATGGAATCTTAAAAAAAAAAAAAAAAAAAAAAAGGTTCTGAAGAACCTAGGGGCAAGACAGGAATAAAGACACAGACGTAGAGAATGGACTTGAGGACACGGGGAGGGGGAAGGGTAAGCTGGGACGAAGTGAGAGAGTGGCATGGACATATATACACCACCAGGTGTAAAATAGATAGCTAGTGGGAAGCAGTGGCATAGCACAGGGAGATCACCTCAGTGCTTTGTGACCACCTAGAGGGGTGGGATAGGGAGGATGGGAGGGAGACGCAAGAGGGAGGGGATACGGGGATGTATGTATATGTATAGCTGATTCACTTTGTTATACAGCAGAAACTAACACACCATTGTAAAGCAATTATACTCCAATAAAGACGTTAAAAAAAAAAAAAAAGGAATGAGAGAATGACCAGTTTGAGGATTATGAACCTGGGACTGTGACCCGTGAATGTCACAGGGATTAAACGAAATATCATGACCTCTAGATACCACACCCAGGATCAACAAAGCTGTAAGAACTACGGAGTGGTAGCCAAGAGTGGCGCTAATGCCTTAAATTTTGATCATGTCTCTCAGTTGGGCTGAGAGTTTATCAAAAGGGGGATTTGTTAAAAAGATACAACAAGCCCCAAACGGAGTCATCTGCCCCCACAACAGCAAAACAAGACTTACTGCAGTTTCCACGTCTCCCAGGAACGTGACCTTTAAACATGCAATCTGAAATTTCCTAATCAACCCTAGTGAGGTAATCTGCATAATGAGACCCTGGCCATTTTCCCCCCAGTAGGAAATGACCCCGCCTGGAACAATTTATTTTTTTCCAAGCTAATAACGTACTTGCCCCACCTTCCTTCTGCCCATAAAAATCTTCCATTTTGTACAATCCCCAGGAGAAACTTTCTATTTACTGGATGGGATGCTGCCTGATTCATCATTGAATAAAACCAATTAGATCTTCAAATTTACTCAGTGTAATTTGGTTTTGTTTTTTAACAGTTTAAACAACAGTTTAAACAGATTAATTGTCTCACAATTCTGGAGGCTAGAAGTCCAAGATCAAGGTATTGGCAGGTTTGGCTTATCCTGAGGCCTCTCTCCTTTGCTCGCAGATGGCTATCTTCTTGCTGTCTTTGAGTGGCCCTCTCTGTGCATGTGCATCCCTGGTCTCTCTGTGTGTCCTAATCTCCTCTTCCTATAGGGACACTAGTCAGATTGGATTAGGGCTCCAACAGGGACACACACCAGTCAGACTGGATTAGGGCTCACCTAACAGCCTCATTTAAACTTAATTGCTTCTTATAAGGCCATATCTCCAAATACTATCACATTCTCAGGTATTAGGGGCTAGGTTTCAACATCTGAATTTTGAGGAGAGACAATTCATAACAAATTATCTACACAACAAGCAAGTGTGTACCAATGTACAATTAAGAATGTGATAACTATTATAAAGGAAGAATTCTGGATACTGTGAGAGACCAGAAGAGGAGACATAATCTTGGGGAAGGATACACAGGAAAATGTTGCTAAGAAAATGACATTAAACTGATGAAGATAAAATAGAGATTACACAGGTGAAGGGAGCGATTGGGAGTGTTCTGGAATCTAGACAAGGGAAAGAGAAGGCTCTGAAGTGGAAGAAGCACAGTGAGTTTGAGGAAGAGTGATGAGGCCAATATATTTAAGTACACCAATGTGAGAGAGGGTGGCAGTGAAAGAGAAGCTGGAGAGATAGGCAGGGGCTAGATCACACAAGACCTCAAGAGCGGTGGTAGGGAGGCTTTTTTTGGTACTTGACAAATGTCTTTATTTATTTATTTATTTATTTTTGGCTGTGTTGTGTCTTCGATGCAGCACAGGGGCTTTCTCTAGTTGCGGTGCGAGGGCTTCTCACTGCGGTGGCTTCTCTTGTTGTGGCGCACGGGCTCTAGGCTCGCGGGCTTCAGTAGTTGTGGCACACAGGCTTAGCTGCTCTGCAGCATGTGGGATCTTCCCAGACCAGGGCTCGAACCCGTGTCCCCTGCATTGGCAGACAGATTCTTAACCACTGCGCCACCAGGGAAGTCCCCGACAGATGTCTTTAAATTGACATTAAGGATTAACTCTATACAGGCACTCTCTTGAGTGTTTGTATTATTAAGAAAGAAGAGAGGGCTTCCCTGGTGGCGCAGTGGTTGAGAATCTGCCTGCCAATGCAGGGGACACGGGTTCGAGCCCTGGTCTGGGAAGATCCCACATGCCGCGGAGCAACTAGACCTGTGAGCCACAATTACTGAGCTTGCGCGTCTGGAGCCTGTGCTCCGCAACAAGAGAGGCCGCGATAGTGAGAGGCCCGCGCACCGCGATGAAGAGTGGCCCCCGCTTGCCGCAACTAGAGAAAGCCCTCGCACAGAAACGAAGACCCAACACAGCCATAAATAAATAAATAAATAAATAAAATAAATAAACCCAAAGTTAAAAAAAAAGAAGAGACTGGAACTAATCTTTTCTAAGGTCTATTATGTGCCAGATATTTTACATACTTCATCTTATTTAACCCCTACCATAACTCTAATAGGTGTATACTATTATTATCTTTATTTTATAGCTGAGAAGAGTGAAATTCAGAGAGGCTGAGTCACCAGGCCAAAGATCTTACATCTAATATGGCCCCAGAAATAGGTAAGGAGCTGGAAATGGAGTCAATGATTGATCATGCCTACATGATGAAGCCTCCATAAAATCCCAATAGTATGGGATTCAGTGAGCTTCCAGGTTGGTGAACATAGCCACACACTGGGAGGGTGACACACCCCCAACTTCACGGGGACAGAAGCTCCTGCTCTTGGGACCCTCCCAGACCTTGCCTTATGCATCTCTTTACCTGGCTGGCTGTTCATCTGTATCCTTAATTATATCTTTTAATAAACTGGTAAATGTAAATAAGTGCTTCTCTGAGTTCTGTGAGCTATTCTAGCAAATAATCAAATGCAAGGGGGAGAGGGTAATGGAAACCTCCAATTTGCGGCCAAGTTGAACAGAAGTTGTAGGTAACCTGGGGACCTACTACTTGCCATGGGCACCTGAAGTTGAGGAACAGTCTTGTGGGACTGAGCCCTTAACCTGTGCGATCTGATGCTATCTCCAGGTAGAGTGTCAGTATTGACTGAATTCTTGGATACCTGACTGGTGTAGCACAATTGGCTGGTGTGGGGAAAAATCCCCACATCTGGTGTCGAAAGTGTTGAGTGTGGTAGTGGTATGAGAGTAATGAAAAACAGGAGGAGGACGGGGAGGTTTCTATACAGTGGCAGAGCCTATAACCCACTTGACTTTTTAACCCTTGTTTCCCACTGCTTTGTGTATTATTAAAATATAAGTATGCCCACAGCTTTGCATTGAAATAAAATAGTATCAACACAGATCAGGCTGAGGGCAAATGACAACTTAAATAAGAACTAAAGCCATTGGAACGGTGGGGATAGTTTCGGTCTATAGCATTATGGTGTTGGTATAATTTATTGATGACTTAAGATACAAATCTGTCTACTAGGACTTGGCATCCATAGAATCTATTATTCAACTATAACTACTATATAAAACCAAACATGCTAACCAACCACGGGAATCAGCATGGCTGGTTTTTCCTTCCCTTCCGTTCTTGTAATAGTAGTGGTATTCTCCAGGGACAATGGAAAAGTCAGATCTGAAATAGATAAACCCCAATGTAATTCATCCAGGATCCTCTAAGCTAACTCAATAGCTACTAAGCCTGTGTGTATGTATGTATGTATGTGTATGTGTGTGTGTGTGTGTGTGTGTGTGTGTGTGTGTGATGTGTGTGCATGCTCCCACGTGTTCATATGCGTGCATGTGTGAGTACTGTTTACAGAGTCTGGTAGTAGGCACTTTGGGGGAGAAGAAAATTAAAAGAATTCAAGTGCTTATATTCTAGTTACTCAAGCCTCATAGTTTAATTGTGCTTAGCAAAATCATTTACAGTAAGACATTATCTTGGTACATGGAGTGAAAGAAACCTTATGTTCACCCAACATTCATATAGTAAGCTCCTACAATATGCTTGGTACTAGGAGAATTGTCTTTTAAATGTTTTAAATTAAACCAAGAAACAACAAAATTCTTGCTAAAATGAAGAACAAGATATAGGAGATAGCAGTGACTAAGACACTGGAAAGGTGTTTCTTGTTCCCTGCTCCATTTGGAGCTGTGTTGATGAGTCACATTTAATCAATTTTTGATGCATCAGAAAGAAAATTTCCTTAAGAGGTAACTAGAAAAATATTCACCCTGCCCAAATTATCTACTGACTTTTAAATAGGTTGGGGAGAAAAAATGTCTGTTTACATGTAGCCCAGATTGGCACCTGGTGTCTAGACTCTCATTCCTGGCTGAGTGACAAGAGTAAAGGTGGCCCCCGTTTTACATGGCTGATGAGTTTCTGAAAAGTGATGTGTAAATCCAGTTTTTGGTGATCAGGGTGAGTGTTTTTGTCAAATGGCTAGTTACTACCTCATCAATCTTCATGAATGTTGATTTCTCTTTGTTTGGTTTAAAGGAGTGAACCCTATAGATGGATTTCTACCTATTCTGTGACCCTCCTCTCATAAAACAGTATCACATGATATGTGATATGGTGATATGGTGTGATATGGTATTTTTATGATACTTTCATCTGGGGATCCTGAAGCTTTGGGACACATTTGTCTTGCATTCCTAAGAAACAATATGAAGTGAAGTTTGCTGAGGTGAGAGAAGAATATTTTCTATTTAGTGAGATAATTTCAGTATCTACAATCATTGATTTAGCTCTTTTGTGAACAGTAAATCCACTGATTTAAAAAAAAAGAATTCTTACACATTAAAATAAAAATGATACAATAATTATTTGTTTCTGTTTGTGACTACTTTTCTAAGGCTAGAGGACTGTATTTCCACCTACCTTCTCTTTGGTTAGCAGGTGCTTCTGGATAATAAGACTTCCCTGTAAACATTTATGACAGCAGCATATGTCACAGTCTATGGAAAGATTCGGCTTTTGGAAAGATGCAGCAAAAAAATAGTACCAGCTCCTGCCCTTCATATGTCAGCTTAATGTCTCCATCTGCTTTTCTTGTCTATCACTGTTCTTGACTTGTACCCAAACTGTGTTCCTTGCTGCCTTTATTAAAATAACAAAGCACCCTGGTTTCCTTTCTTCCAACTTCAGATCTATTCATTCATTTATCCTTTCAAAACTCACACATATTTGCTGAATGACTAAAGAAACACCTATTGAGGATCTACCATGAGCAAGGCATTGGGTATATAGATACAACTGAGGATGAGTTGTAAAACCTGCCCTCAAGGAATTGACAATGTAAAGAAAAGATATATGGCTATATTCACCACACATACAAATAATTACAATACAAGGAAGACTGTAAACCATAAGAGAATGAAGAACTATGGAAATTCACTTCCAGCTGGGGGCGTCGGCCAATGCTTCGTGAAAGAGGTGTCATTTGAGCTGGACTTCAAAGGATGAACAGTACTAAGAAGCCGAAGGCGGAGCTGGAATTTCAAGCACAGAGTCCAGCATGAGAGGCACAAACACAGGAGAGAGTAGAGCTCGCGTGGAGGATGGTGAAACATAATGTAAAACAAGAGTAACTGGGGAGAGGTTGGAAGTATAGGGTGTGCCAGTCAGATGATGGGGAATCTGAAATGCCAGTCTGAGGAGGGTCTGCGTTGTTCCGTGGGTGAAGGGGAGTTGTGGGAAGTCAAAAATGAAATGATGAGAACTGGGCCGAACAAAGATGAATTTGGTGACAATGTAGAATGGACCAGAAAAGATAGAGATGAGATAGGGGGGCTGATCAGAACACTATGGCAGCTAAAGTTTAGGTGAAAGATAATAAGGACCTAAAGTTTAGCAAGGCAAAGATGAAAAAGGAAAGGAACCCGGGGGCAGGGGCGGTATCAGTGAGGCTGGGACAAGACAAGGCACCTAGTGATTGCTTTTGGATGAGAGAGAGGACAGTGCCTAGGATGATGCTTAGAGTTTTCCAAACCAACCACTGACCACAGCACCTTCCCTCTCCTTCCCCGCCAAGTTACCTTCCTCTGAAGTCCACCTGGTAGAGCTTACATTTCAATGGAGAATAAAAAAAAAAAAGTTTACTCCTTTTGGTTTGGGTTCTTCCCCATCCCCATTTTGTTCCGTGTTCATGACCTAACACATTACGAATAGGAGGTTTAAAAAAATGATTTACTTTTCTGCCTTGAAGAATTTAGATATTAAGACAATAGGATAATATTAGAATTTATCACCAGTAGGTAATACATTTAATTAGTGAAAAACCACCATGTATTATGTCTAACACATGCCCTACTAAATTATCTGTAGCTTGTTTCTGATAATTCAACATTAATAGATTAGTTTTATCAAAAGACAGCAATGGACCAAATATGTGAAGTGCTGGCCTTAGCAGATGCTACACTTTCATAATCAGAGAAAAACATGCTGGTATTCCAAAAGCTTCCCGCAATCATGGAAGAAACGAAAATCCTCTTGTCTGAGAGGGAAGCGATTTCTAGTCTTATATTTGGCATTGTTGACCTGCCCACCCTGGTGGTGTTAAGCCTCTCTAAGAACTGAGGAAGCCAAGATATTTGCACTTTATTTGCTCAGAAATGACATGGGAGGTATGCCAGAAGCATCAAGGAGATGACAAGCTCAATGCTGCTCATAGGCAAAGATGTGTTCCAGTGTTTGAATATAAGTAGGTCAGTTGTTTAAAATTTGTATTAGGCTTGATCCTTATTGGGAAGCAAGGAAAAACAATTTAACAAAACAGCAGAAAACCCCCTGACAGTGGGATTTATTACTGCGTTTTATTGGCTTTTAGCCCAAAGATCTACAAGGTCTGTATCAGGTGATGAGAATTCTTTTGTACTGTAGGCCATGATTCAGAAGATGGGCTTGGCTCTCACAAAACATGTCCACACAAGGACTATCTTCATTAAGATGAAGACCGAACCCTATTATCTGGTTGGTGATTACCACTATTTTCCTCACGGGTATTATCTTTCGTACATAGACTCACACTGAAAATCACATCTCGTTGCCTGACATACTTATTGACTTATTCCACTGATTATAACATGCATTTGAAAGTTTTTGAATTACTGTTACACCAGTGGCTCCCAACTTGTGTTTTGGAGGACCTGGGTTGTTTTTTTTTTTCTTTTTTTTTGCCATCTGCCAGAATCAGATGTAAATCAGATTAACTTAAATTCAGTAAAATTCCCTTTTTTAGTGTCCTATGAGTTTTGACAAATGCATATAGGTGTGTAACCACCATCACATTCAAGATACAGAACAGTTCCATCACACCCCCAAATCCCTTGTGCTCCACTGTAGTCCACCCCCATTTCCAGCCCCTAGAGACTACTCATCATTTTTTAAAAAATTTTTATTGGAGTATAGTTGCTTTACAATGTTGTGTTAGTTTCTACTGTACAGCAAAGTGAATCAGCTATACATAAACATATATATATATATATCTCCTCTTTCTTGGACCTCCTTCCCATCTATGTCACCACAGAGCATTGAGCAGAGTTCCTTGTGCTATACAGTAGTTTCTCATTAGTTATCTATTTTATATGTAGTATCAATAGTGTATATATGTCAATCCCAATCTCCCAATTCATTCCACCCCCCACTTCCCCCTTGGTATCCATACATTTGTTCTCTACCTCTGTGTCTCTATTTCTGCTTTGTAAATAAGATCGTCTATACCAATTTTTTCAGATTCCACATTATATGCGTTAATATACAATATTTGTTTTTCTCTTTCTGACTTACTTCACTCTGTATGACAGTCTCTAGGTCCATCCACGTCTCTACAAATGACCCAATTTTGTTCCTTTTAATGGCTGAGTAATATTCCATTGTATATATGTACCACATCTTCTTTATCCATTCATCTGTTGATGGACATGTAGGTTACTTCCATGTCCTGGCTATTGTAAATAGTGCTGCAATGAACATTGGGGTTCATGTGTCTTTTCGAATTATGGTTTTCTCAGGGTATATGCCCAGTAGTGGGATTGCTGGGTCATAAGGTAGTTCTATTTTTAGTTTTTTAAGGAACCTCCATACTGTTCTCCATGGTGGCTGTATCAATTTACATTCCCACCAACAGTGCAAGAGGGTTCCCTTTTCTCCACACCCTGGACCTAATTAAACTTAAAAGCTTTTACACAGCAAAGGAAACCATAAACAAGATGAAAAGACAACCCTCAGAATGGGAGAAAATATTTGCAAATGAAGCAACTGACAAGGGATTAATCTCCAAAATATACAAAGAGCTCATGCAGCTCAATATCAAAAAAAAAAAAACCAATCAAAACATGGGCATAAGACCTAAATATACGTTTCTCCAAGGAAGACATACAGATGGCCAAGAGACACATGAAAAGATGCTCAGCATCACTAATTTTTAGAGAAATGCAAATCAAAACTACAATGAGGTATCACCTCACACTGGTCAGAATGGCCATCACCAAAAAAATCTTTCTGCTTACTTTGGATTTTATTTGCTCTTCTTTTTCTAGTTTCCTAAGGTGGAAACTTAGACAATTGATTTTAGGTCTTTCTTCTTTCCTAATATATTCATTTAATGCTATAAATTTCCTTCAAACACTGCTTTCACCATATACATCAAATTTTGGTAACTTGTGTTTTCATTTTTGCCTAGTTTAAATATTTTAAAATGTGTCTTGAGATTTCTTCTTTGACTCATGTGTTATTTAGAAGCATGTCATTTAATTTCCATGTATATTGGGATTTTCCAGTTATCTTTCTGTTACTGATTTCTAGTTTAATTCCACTGTCGTTGAGAGCAGACATTATATGATTTCTATTTTAAATTTGTTTAGGTGTATTTTATGGCCCAGAATGTTGTCTATCTTGGTGAATGTTCCATGTGAGCTTCAAAAAAATGTGTATTTTGTTGTTTTGGGATGAAGTAGTCTATAGATGTCAATTATATCCAGCTGATCAATGGTGTTGTTGGGTTCAGTTTTGTCCTTACTGGTTTTCTGCCTGCTGGATCTGTCCATTTCTGATAGAGGAATGTTGACGTCTCCAACTATGATAGTTGATTCATCTATTTCTCTTTGCAATTCTATTAATGTTTGCTTCATGAAGTTTGATGTTCTGTTAGGTGTATACACGCTAAGAATTGTCATATCTTTTTCTAGAATTGACCTCTTTATCATTTTGTAATGCTCTTCTGTACCCCTGATAATTTTCCTTGCTTTGTCTACTCTGTCTGAAATGAATATAGCTATTTTGGCTTTCTTTAGATTAGTGTTAGCATGTTATATTTTTCTCAATTGTTTAGTTTTCATCCATACTTTAATCTATATGCATCTTTATATCGAAAGTGGGTTTCTTATAGACAACTTACAGTTGGTCTTGTGTTTTGATCCACTCTGACAATCTGTATTTTAACTGGTGCATTTAGATCATTGACATTCAAAGTGATTATTAATATAGTTGGATTAATACCTATAATATTTGTTACTGTTTTCTATTTGTTACCCTTGTTCTTTGTTTCTATTTTTGTCTTCCACTCTTTCTGCTCTTTGTGATTTTAACTGAGTATTTTATGATTCCAGTTTCTCTCCTTTCTTAGCATATTGGTTATATTTCTTTTTTAACTTTATTTAGTGGTTGCCCTAGAGTTTGCCATATACGTTTACAACTAAAGTCCACTTTCAGATAATGCTATACCACTTCATGGGAAGTATGAATACCTTATAATAACAAAATAATCCTAACTCCTCTCTCCTGTCCCTTGTATCATTGCTGTCTTTCATTTAACTTATATAAGCATACGTAAGTGTGTATACACACGCACACAATGCATAAGCATCCATAATTGAATACATTTTTGGTATTATTGTGAACTGTTATATATTAAATAAATTAAGAATAAGAGAAACAAGGGTTTTTTTCTGAGAAAACCTCTGCATTTTTTAGTATCTCAAAGTATACTTCCAGACCATGAGACATACTAGATATAAAGGTCATTTCAGAATAAAAAACTAGTCAACTATTTAAGAAGTTATGAAAGACTAAATATTTATGCAATTAATGGCTTCAAAATAAATAAAAATTGGTATTAAGTAGACATAAACCCATAACCATGGTTATTTTAACACTTCTCTTTCAATAATTGATAGAACAGGAAACAGTCTCTCAGGATATAGATATTTGAAAAACTTGTCAAGTTAACCAACATGACTTAATTGGCATGACTTAATTGGCATTTATAGAACACTATGCCTAACAATAACAGAAAACACATTCAGTTTAAGTACACAAAGACATTTCATCAAAAGAAACCATATGCTAAGCCATAAAACAAATTTCAATACATTTCAAACCATACTGAAATACATAACTTATGGAATATATTCTCTGACCACAGAAGTGTTAAATTAATCAGTATATAATTGAGAACAAACTAGTGGTTACCAGTAGGGAGAGAGAAGCGGGGAGGAGCAAGATAGAGGTAGGGGATTAAGAGGTACAAACTACTCTGTGAAATTAAGCTACAAGGATATATTGTACAACACAGGGAATATAGCCAATATTTTATAATAACGATAAGTGGAGTATAACTTTTAAAAATTGTGAATTGCTATGTTGTACACCTGTAACATAATATTATACATCAACCACACCTCAAAAAAAGATTAAAAACAGAAAAAAAAGAATCAGTATCTAAAAGGTATCTAGAAAATTCCTAAGTGTTTGGAAATTATACCACACAATTTTAAATAACACAACAATCAAGTAAAAAAATAACAAAGTAAATAAAAAAAATTTTTTTGGAACTAAATGAAAATGAAGACACAATAAATGAAAATCTGAGTAGACAGCTATATCATTCTATAGAGGGAAACTGAGAGCTTTATAGGCTTATAAGAGATGATTGCATTAGTTTCCTATGGCTACTGTAACAAAGTACCACAAACTTGGTGACTTAAAACAATACACATTTATGCACTTACAGTTCTGGATGTCAGAAATCCGAAGTCGGTTTCACTCGCCAGAAATCACGATGTCGGCTGGGCTGCTCTCCCTCTGGAGGCTTTAGCGAAGAATTCATTTCCTTGCTTTTTCCAGTTACTAGAGCTGTATTATTTGCAGCCCTTGGCTCCTGGATGTTCTTCCATCTTTATAGCCAAAAGTATAACATTTTGCCTCAGTCACCACACTGCCTTCCATCTCTGCAGTAGTAAGTAGTAGCTCCCCCTGCCTCCCTCTTATAAGGACGCTTGTGATTACATCATTGGACCCACCTGGATAATCTAGGCTACTTTTCCCATCTTAAAAATCCTTAACTCCCTCACAGCTATAGAATCCTTTTTGCCATATAAGATAACATCTTCACAGGGTCCAGGAAGCAGTACTTGGATGTCTTGGGGGCCATTATTCAGCCTGTAGTTTAAAAAGTTGTAAAAGGCTGTTCACACACCACAGGGGACCACGAGTCATCTCAATAGAAGGATGGTCAGGTGAGGCATTCTATAGGGTTTGGGTGTGGGCTGGGTGGTTTTGGGTAAGGTTCAAAGAAGCAAGGTTTTCATCTGGATTGAGGTGTCAGAAAGTTCCAGAAGTTTTTATTTTACCTTCCCTTATTCCTTTTTTCATGCTCTTCCTTACTTTATGTAGACCCAATTTTTGACCTTTATCATTTTTCTTCTCTCTAAAGAACTTCTAACATTTCTTGGAAGGCAGGTCTATTGGCAATTCAGTCCCTCAATTTTTGTTTGTCTAAGAAAGTCTTTATTTCTCTTGCACTTTTGAAGGATAATTTCAGAGGGTACAGAACTGTAGGTTGGTGGGTTTTTTCTCTCAACACATTAAATATTTCACTCCACTCATTGTATGGTTTCTAAGAAGTCAGATACAATTCTTATCTTTGTTCCTCTATAGGTAAGGTATTCTTTTCTTTTGACTTCTTTCAGCATTTTTTCTTTATCTTTTATTTTCTGTAGTTGAAAATGATATGCCTATGTGTAGTTTTTTTGGCATTTATCCTGCTTGGTGTTCTCTGAGCTTCCTGGATCTGGGGTTTGGTGTCTGATATGAATTTGGGGACATTCTCAGCCATTATTGCTTTAAATATTTCTTCTGCTTCTTTCTCTCTTTGTTATCCTTCTGGTATGCCTGTCAGATATATGTTACACCTTTTGTAATAGTCTCACAGACCTATATTTTTCAGTCTTTGTTCTCTTTGCTTTTCTATTTTTGAGAAGTCTATTGTTATATCCTCTAGCCCAGAGATTCTTTTCTCAGCTGTGTCTAGTCTACTAATAAGCCTGTCAAAGGCATTCTTTATTTCTTTTATGACTTTAAAAAAAAAATATCTAGGATTTCTTTTTGGTTCTTTCTTAATATTTCCATCTCTCTGCCTACATTGCCCATCTGTTCTTGCATCCTGTCTACTTTATCCATTAGAGCCAGTAGCATATTAATCATAGTAGTTTTTAATTCCCAGTCTGATAATTCCAAAATCCCTGCCATATCTGGTTTTAATGCTTGTCTGATTCTTCAAATTGTGTTTTTTGCCTTTTGGTATGCCTTCTAATTTTTTACTGCTAGCTGGACATGATGTACCAGGTAAAAGGAACTGCTGTAAATAGGCCTCTAGGAATGTGGTGGTGAGGTATGGGGGAGGGGGAGCATTCTTTAGTCCTATGATTGGGTGTCAGTCTTAAAGCCTATGCCTTTGGACTGTGAACTTTACAAATGTGGAATTTTTCTCCCCATTTAGGTGGGACAGAATAGCTGGAGTTGGCTGGAGTTGGGTATTTCCCTTCCCCAGGTCAGTTAGGCTCATAAAAATACTCCAGGAGGTTAGACTCTAGTTAACTAGTTTTCCCTGAGGTTGGGCCTTGTTAAGAACAGAGTGCTCTGGCGTATTTCAACATGGTTCCTTTTGTCCTCCTCCTGCCAGAAGCAAGAGGGGATTTTCCTCCAATATTTACTGTGGGAATGTGGTCAAGCTCCTGGAGGTTAATTTCATAGTATTGTGGGGACCCCTGTGACTGGGTCCCCCTGGAGTTTTCAACTCTCAGAGCTGTCCACACTGAGTCTCTAGCAGTTGGTTGGTTACAGTTCAGGTTTTCCTACACCAGCACTGGTTCCTGGGGTAGTTTCTTCTCATGAGTCTCTGCTCCAGTAAGCCTTGACTCCATGTGTTCACCTGTCTGCCTCTCCAATCTTGCGGGCAGTGGTTTGCCCTGTGTCCTCCCCTCTCTTAGGAATCCAAGGATGATGACTCCTCACATGCAGAACTGGAAACCAGAAATCTCTATCGTTATTATATTCTCAGTTTCATTCATTTCTGCTCTTTTATTATTTCCTCCCTTCTGCTTGATTCTAGCTTTTTTGTTTTTGTTTTTGTTTTTTCTGGCTGTGCCGAGAGGTCTGCGGGATCTTAGTTCCTCAACCAGAGATTGAACCTGGGCCCTCGGCAGTGAAAGCACCGAGTCCTAACCACTGGACCTCCAGGGAATTCCTTGTTTATTGTCTCTTAAGACGGAAGCTTAGATAATTGATTTGAGATATTTCTTCTCATCTATTATAAACTTTACTAGTAAATATTCTTTCTAAGTATGTGCTACATCCCACAAATTTTGATATATTGTATTTTCATTTCATTTAAGGTAGCTTTTAATTTCCCTTGTGACTTCCTTTTTGACACATGAGTAATTTAATTTTAAAATATTTGGGGGATTTTCCGAATATTTTCTGTTATTAATTTCTAGCTTAATTATGTTGTGGTCAGAGAACATACTTGGTATGATTGCAATTCCCTTAAATTTGTTGAGGTTTGTTTTATGTCCTGGGAAAAAGTCTTGAAAAAAGGATTTTGAAACTGAGTAAAATTTTACTTGAATTTTTCTTACTTCCTTATAAGGTGATTGGGTCTTTCCCTTGTGTCCTGCTACAGGTGACCAGTACTTGTATCCCATATCCTGGGAGAAAGCCCTGCTTTTCCTTAATTTCAGGCTGCTTGATTGCCCTGCAAACTCAGCATTCTGAGAGGTTGAAGCAAATTTATGATTTTATATTTCATCCGGATTTTTATTGTTGCTAGTATGGGAGCAATGCTCATTTCAGCTTTTACATTCCAGGCACATGTGGAAACCCTAAAGTTAAAAAAAAAATAGAGTGGGAATTTTAGGACACCAAGAGACTTAGGCAATCAAAGGGTGGTCCATTGTTCCTTTATTATCTTCCCAATACAATACTTAAAATCATTCAAATTTTTCTTCATATGTGTTTCAGCTCCCGGCTAATGAGATTTCTTCTTTTTTTGCCTAGATGTTCTGGAATACCCACTTTTTGACTGGGAGTAGATGCATCGGGTTTTGCCTGCTATCAGGTGACTGCTTCAAAAAAAAATGTTCTGACTTCTTTTATTACCACTCTTGTGGCAGAAATGATTGGCAGTGATGATATCTAACCATAACCTCTGTGATCTCATTTGAGACTGGTTCAGTGGGCAGATTTTTGCTTTTTTTTTTACATTAACTAGTAAGAAAGCAGTACATAGTATTATATTTGTTGAAATATTTGAGATTTGTTCTCTAGGAAAGATGCACACACAACTTAGGGTGATTCACTTCAGAACTATTAATTTCATTTTTTCCCCATAGAGGTATACAAATCATTAATAGTGTGGTGAGTGTTAATGGACTTTGGTCTTACAGAGAGGAATGGACCAAGCATTTCCAGAAGTGGGCAGTACACTTAGGGTTATTACCACAGCTCTGTGCACAGCACACTGTTGACTGAGAATGTATTACCTGTTATAGTGGTCATGGTGGTTGCCTCCTTATTTCTTCCCCAAACTTCATCTTAATCCATTGCCCTTGTTAATGATGGATTTGTTGAAGGAACTATGACCCATTCCTGGCCATTGGTATATGAAGAAAGCCTGTCCAGGGACTTATTGCTTCTAAGGAGACAAAAGAGAGACAATCCTTTTCTTTTTCAGGACCTTGTTATCTGGGTACTGCTAAAGCACTACAGCCACAAGAGTCAAATCTCCACAGTGAGGTGATGAGAATTGAAAACATCCTTCCTCCTCAGTGCCAACACTTGAGCACCTCAATAAACAGTCCTGGAGCCACCCTACCTCTGGATCCCTTGCATGTACGAGCATAGACTTCGTTATCATTTAAGCCAATATGGTTATTGGAGTTGAAAGCGTCCTCACTGATACCTAATAATAAGTTATAGTTTTCTCCAAATATAGATGCATAATAAGTAATAGTATTCTCTAAATATGTGTAGATGCTGTTGTGAATAATAAAACACAAGTTCATTTTTAATGTTATTGGAGTCAAAGTAGCCCTCTGGAATTGCCTAATTTTTCAATCAATTGATTCCAAAAGTACAAGTATCATGATGTGTAACTCTACAAAATACTTTGACCGTAAGAAGAGATATTTACATTTACAAAGGTTGAGAGTGATTCATGCAGACTCAAATGTAGCTCGCTCACTGTGAAGACCACACAGACACCTAATTTTTACAAGTACCATGAAGAAATTAAACATTCTCAGAAGACGCTAGACTCTTTGAGACTAATTTTAGTTAAAAATGGGCATAGTTCTAATATTAATATCATAAAATCTTGGAGCTCAAAGAGGACTTAGAGAGCAAATAATGATGATGCAAGTGAGAAAACTGGGAACCAAATAAACTAAATAAGTTACTGAAGGTAGTTAACGGTAGAATCAGGACTAGGATACAGATCTTTTGTTTGCTTCTTTTTGCTATGGCATTTGGGAAAGTTGTTTAAGATGCTCTTAACTATCCTAAATACTGAGGAACCTGAAGAATTACCCAAAATATGTGGCCCAAATCTATGCTATTAAAATCCTCTGCAAGTTTTAACAGTTCTCAATTATGAACTTAAACAGAATAACGCTGCTCTTGATGATTTTTACCACCCACTATTTTCTCTTGGAAGAAGTGGGCTCAGCTATCCTACATACTAACAGGATACTTGAAAGGGCAGGATAGTTAGCGTGGCATAAAATCAAATATGTTTTATAAGATAATTTTTTGCCACCTACTTTACATTTATCAGATTGTATTCATTTCATCTATATAAATAAAACAGCCACAGCAGGAAGAGTACCTGAAATGGGGTACTAAAATTTAATCATGTCTGATTATCTCAAATACTCCACCTCTTCAGAGTAGCTAGAGGACTTAAACTTTTAAATGGCAAAAAAAAGATAAAGATCCAATAAGCAGTCTTTCTTTTTCCCCAGAACTAACAAGAAGCAACTTTAACTTCAATAAAAGTTATTTCATAATAATCCTATGTAACTTGCAAGAGTATTATAAATAAGTTTCAAGAAGTGATCAATTAATAATGTATTACCATAACTTAAATAACATTTTAATAGGTAGTTTTGGAAGGAGGTCGACAATCTAAATTGAAAACCTGGGAAAACAAACCCGGACTGAGAAGAAATATCCCAGTTGATGGCTGGCCATATTGATTTACTATATATAGAAGCCCTGCCAATATTCAAGGCTGCCTGTTTTCTTAGGGATAACTCATGGGTAGAGAATAATGTTCTTGGCATAGGAAAAGCACAAAAGGGGACTTTTCCTTTAAAGGGATAAAAATGCAGCAGGTATGTGACCTTTGGTTTTCCATTTTTGGTTTGTCTTGGTTAACTCGGGCATCTGAGAAAGGACTGAGTGAGTTAAGTTGTTTACATGAACCTTAACATACTTAATCAGCCTATGAGGATTTTTTAGGTGAGGAGAGAGAGACTCAAGTGGGAGACTGATGAAAGACAAGAGAGTTTTCTCTGATGCTCAGACAAGTGGGTCTGGGGGAAGGGTAGGGTGGAAAGACACTTCCATTAGTTCCAAGATCTGATAAGTTAATAGTTGAAGGGGATTTCATCACAAAAGCTGGAAAGTCTGAAATACAAAGTTAATTTCATCTCATCTCACACCAGAGAAAAACTCCACAGTAATGATCTACTTGTGCTCCCAGTTCTTACAGCCCCTCAGACTGCCAGCTTTATCATCTCAGAATACCCTCAGGCTTGTTCTAGGGCCCAGGAATTTCATGGGAAGAAATGTAGAGAGATCACTGACTATTTTGAAAAATCAGTATAGTGATAAGCCTGACAATAAAGCTAAAAAACACAGTCTTCTTTTAACAACTTGGGGAGGAGACCTTACAGGTAGCCATGGATTTCCCCTCCCCATATAAAGGTGTAGACTGTTCTGCTACTCGGACATCAGTACCCAGTTAAAGAAAGAAGAACACAAACCAGAAAAGCTAACACCCCATGGGTGAGACTGGCTGGAACAATTTGGTACCGATAGAGCTTCAAGGGCCAACCTCAAATTTAATGCCTATGGACACCATCCTAGCTGGTCTGCTTAATGAAACTGAGAGTCTGACTTGACCCTGTTCCCTCACTTGGGGTACCTCTGACCACTTGTCCTGTGTATGTCCTCAGCAACTGCCCATACTTTTCTCTCTGCACCTCTAACACTTGAATTTTCTTAAAACACTTCAAATATATTGGTTTTCTTAAAGTCCTTGGAGAAATGGGATGGGTTTTATCTTTTCACTGTATTCCCAACACCAAACACAGTGCCTGTAGTATAACAGGCACTCAATAAAACTCCTCTCTCTCTCTCTCTCTCTCACTCCTGATTAGTATTTACACCTACTACTGTGTATCTCCATAGATGTCCTGCTGGCACTTAAACTCACCATGTTAAAAACCAGACCTGTTACCTCCCCTTAACTCTCCTCAGTCATGGCTGTGGTGGTCTGCAGGGCACGGTCTGTATCAAGTC